>NC_085138.1:251209537-251810813 GCF_035046485.1 Aedes albopictus | reverse complement strand
CCACCAGCTTGGCAATCTGGTGATCTTTCGACTTTACAACTTTTTCCAAGTGACCAACGGAGTCTTTTTGATCCTTGGATTTCCGATCGTTCCCGGCCTCCAAATCGTCGACACTTTTCGAACGGCTCACAATCGTTCCGACGAAGGTCCGAGCCGGGCCGGGAATTCGAGATCGGTGAGCTTTCCGTCGGAAGCGGGTGTGGCTTTCGGCAAGGTCCTCAGATACTCCGCCAGTTGCGATTGGTGGAGAGGAAACTATCGACGGTTTGTCTAGGTCGGACACGATTCGGAAAAGGGGTTCAACATTTTTGCGGATCGGTAGTTTGGAGGACATGATTGTGTTGTTTCAGAGGCGCATGGTTGCACAGGAGCTCTGAAGGAAAAAGGCAATAAATATAACATTTTATGTCTAATAGTTTTCCGTTCAGTACCTCAGAAATTGCCAAAAACCTTTAACGTCGTAATAAATAATTTTAAATGAAAATTTGATCAAAGTTATTGGTTCCTAATGAATTCATTTCATTAGCAGTTCATCCATCAGAAGATAATAAAGTTGCACAGATAATATATAACAGCATTGAAATTTTACTTAAATAACGAAAATTATTTGAAAACTTTTGGATTTTTTTTTTATTTTTTCGTGCTATAAAGCCCACTGTGCGATGTCTGCAGCTGACACCATGAAGAACAACAACATAACGGTTCTTGTAGTATATTTTTACACACCATTATTTACTATACGCATTCGCCTTCTACAAACAATGGAGCTGGAGCTTTGCTGGTATGAGTGCCATTGAGCAGCTTCTGCACCATCAGTGATTTTTTTCATTGAATAACACCCGACCGAACCCGCCACAATGGGGCACGTTCGGTGTAGTACTAGATTTGTAGTAATGAGCTGAATTTTTGTATGGTGATTGTAGGGTCCACTTCCGGAAGCAACTCTCGCAACGGCAAACTCCAGCTCTCCAGTTCAGAAGCTTTTTTCGGTCGTTCGGATTCACCAGACTTCCCACAGATTCGCTTCGCTGTCCGTCGTCCGCCGACGCTCCACTTTATCGCAACTGTCACTCTACACGCTCATTCGTAAATGCTCAATTTGCACCATCTACACGCTCAATGTAAACATAGAGAGTGCATGCCAGTACAAACCGTACACCCCCATCTTTCTTTAAAAAAATGATATGAACTTGACATCTAAACAATCTCTCTTTGTGTAACACTAAAACTACAGACTCCCTTGAATTCAGCAAATTTAACCCATGATCTGAAATGCAATACCAGCCTTATTATCACTCAGCATCCATCATTTACGCTATACAACTCAATACTTGAAAACAACAATCCACAATGCCTCCGCTGGACTTTGGTCTGCCCAGTCGCAATATTCCATAAGCTATCTAACATCAAGGACCTTTCCCACCTGCTATTGGACGAACTTGCACATTGTGGAAAGCTCATTGATATATCACATCCAGGAAGTCTCGAATACCTTACGATCGAGACAGGAATCCAACTCAGCTTCTCTGGGTTAGAAATTGCAAGCTCTATCTATTAGACCAGTGTTGCTCAAACTGCGGCCCACGGCTTAGACGCTAAATCTCAATTTAGCCCGAGGTATGCTTCAGCCCAAGCACCACTGCATTGGACTAACTGGAGATCCAACATCTGTAAAACACGAAAATACATCCAAACAATTATCCATAAGCTTCCCCTCCTTAATTATCAAACCCCGTCACACAAATTATCAGAACAATCCACAAAACAAGACTCTGTGTTCAGCAGCTACCATTAACCTCCTTGCATCTTTGCATGCCGGCCCACATGCTCCCCAACATCAACGTGATGTGACGTGGCTCAACTATTTTCGAATTACAT
This sequence comes from Aedes albopictus, assembly GCF_035046485.1. NCBI lineage: Eukaryota > Metazoa > Arthropoda > Insecta > Diptera > Culicidae > Aedes > Aedes albopictus. The sequence continues at coordinate 251,808,935 of NC_085138.1, read as the reverse complement.
CCCCTTGGCTTTTCATACCTTTTCCAATTCTAATTCCAACCTTTTATTGTGCATCCTAGCTTAATCACTCAGATCCTGCTGATCTGAGTCAGCCGCCATAAGATTGCGCCCGTTTGATTTGTACACGGCGGCTGACAGCTCCACCCGGCGGCTGCAAAACATTTTTAGCCAAGGTGCACACCGTGTACAAATCATACGTGCGCGGTCTGGCGCGATCTGAGGCTGCGCGTTTCGAACGCAACTTGCTGAGAATCTAAGATAAGCGCGACAATATCAATAAACAACTGTTAAAAGAATTCTATAAGCCGCACTGCACCAATGCGTCAAGCAAGTGAATGAATGAATATGCATAATGTATATGAGAGAAACTAGACAAAGTAAGACAAAATGCATAAATTCATAGGGCAATGCCTGTTTTAACACTCAAAATGTTTTAACTCTTCAAACAGCTGACTTTCTCCATTGGTGCAGAGGTTTCCGGGTCGATGTGAGTTCCCACACTTAACAAATCCAAACAAAAACATACCTTAAGGATTTCTTTACCTCTCAAAAATTTCAGTTTTCATGGCACAACACATCTTGGCCATCCACAATGAACCCAAACCTTGAAGTCACTATTTTCTCTTCTTAGTCACGTTTTCTGTCTGTGCCTTATACTCATTTGGTTTGATAGGAGCCGCGTGTGTCACTCTCCGAACTTATGCTTCATTCGAACTACACACTGCTTTTCATAATATTGCTGACCTCTTCGGTGAATGGTGTCGTGTAAGATTTATTAATCATAGACGTCAATTCCTTTCAACACTAGATACTTTATTTTTCAGCCAACTTCTCAAGTGCGCAATTCAATGACGCACAAAGTCCAGCTAAGTTTTCTTATTTCAATCCCAACAATCCGCATACAGATAGCTAGCCAATCTTCAACAACCAAGTTTCAGCAACCCTTGGTATAATCAACAATCCATTCTTGAATCCAGCATCCGGGTCAGTAAACAAAACATGTCTCGCTTTCCCTTCTACTTCATGCACAAACCATCAAACATCACACGTTCAAGGGGCCGAAAAACATTCACCGTATACGAGGCCTTCCATCCCATCCTCGTCGCCAATAGGACAGATTGGTGAAGTACTAGATTTGTAGTAATGAGCTGAATTTTAGTATGGTGAGAAGGCCAATTCTCCGTTTCTGCAATGAAATGGTTCAAAAAGCGTGGGTATTATGATTTCTTGCCTAATTTAATGCTGTTTGAGCAAAACTTTGAGTAACCGTGTTGTTGTTTTCTCCATTTCTTGCAACATAAACAACAAAGTTATCCAAAGTTTTGCTCAAACAGCATTAAATTAGACAAAGAATCACAATACCCACGCTTTTTGAACCATTTCTTTGCAGAAACAGAGAATTGACCTTCTCACCATACAAAAATTCAGCTCATTACTTCAATTCTAGTACTACACCGAACGTGCCCCATTGTAGGGTCCACTTCCGGAAGCAACTCTCGCAACGGCAAACTCCAGCTCTCCAGTTCAGAAGCTTTTTTCGGTCGTTCGGATTCACCAGACTTCCCACAGATTCGCTTCGCTGTCCGTCGTCCGCCGACGCTCCACTTTATCGCAACTGTCACTCTACACGCTCATTCGTAAATGCTCAATTTGCACCATCTACACGCTCAATGTAAACATAGAGAGTGCATGCCAGTACAAACCGTACAAGAAGGTCAATTCTCCGTTTCTGCAATGAAATGGTGCAAAAAGCGTGGGTATTATGATTCCTTGCCTAATTTGATGCTGTTTGAGCAAAACTTTGGATAACTATGTTGTTTATGTTGCAAGAAATGGAGAAAACAACAACATTTTTGCACGAAGTTTTGCTCAAACAGCATCAAATTAGGCAAGGAATCATAATACCCACGCTTTTTGCACCATTTCATTGCAGAAACGGAGAATTGACCTTCTCACCATACAAAAATTCAGCTCATTACTACAAATCTAGTACTACACCGAAGGTGCCCCATTCTCGATCGATTCGTAAAAATTTGCATATTCTTACCAGGTCAAAAACTGCTCAAACTGTCACTCTGTTGCGAACAAAATTACCATTTTCTTGATGCACACACTCTACACTGCACTAATTTTGAAATGTTTTCACTGGAGGCTACGATTTCAGTCAGAAAAGTGAAAATATTTAGCGGATAAAATTTCTTCACCAAAAAACACTATCATCGAACGGCGCAACAACAAACAAACTCGAAAACTGGCAGCATACCTGGTGAGAAAACAGAAAACTAACCAGTGTGAGTAGTGAGAAGAACACGCTAAGATTCGATTCCACTAATGGGTAGTATGCAGATCGCAAGAAATTTCTTGGCCTAGCTCGATGCGTGGGAAATTCAGGCAAGGAATCACTCAAGAAATTGGGGACTACGAAGGTGATGATTTTGTTTGCGGTTTTCTGTGAGAAAGTGAAGGAGGGAAGATTTTTTGCTTTTTTTTCACTCATACTCCCATAAGAAACCCCGTAGGAAGAAAGAGTGTTTCCCGGCTCATCAACCTTCGTAGTCCCCAATGAGAAAGCGTCGATTTATTCCGGATCCTAGTACGGAGCTGAAACGAAACGTCAAATCAAATGGGGCTTGCTGTGTTAAATTTCTTTACCCAGAGAAAATAGGTAGAGAAGCGAAGAGTGAACAGCCGCCAGAACGGCAACACTTTTTCTGTTTTGATTTCATCGCTCGGATGCTGGCAACTGCAGCAAAGCAGATTAATCCACCCATCGAAGGTAGTGCCTATCTCGCATACCGCATTTGAAAACTATTTATACTGTTGTTTTATTAACTAGGCATTATCAAACTGATGTTCTAAAATGGAACAATTTTCATAAATTCAAGGAATCAATGTTATTTATACTGTTATCCATGATATTTAAAAACTTTGGTAAAAATATGTTTCAAATGATTGCAATACAGGGGGTGGGACCTGTGTTTTATTTCCGTTTCATTGAAACAATCTCTAAGAGGACCATAATGAGTTAACTTACCTTTCCACCCAAGTTATCAACAACAACAATCAGCCGGTGGGCGAGCGTCGGTGTTTGTTTTGGTCGCAGACAATGGAAACGTGTTGCGTGTAGCTTTGGCGCGCAACGACGTCGTCTGCTTTCTTGTTCCTGATTGGCTGCGCGCAACTGGAGTGGAGCTGCGCGTAACTGCCCGGCGCGCAAATTGCGCAACGAAAGAAAAACTATACAAAATATTCGCAATACTGCTGACCAAAGTACTCTTCCGTTCAGGGGGTGGGAAACTCGGCATATTCTGTCTTATTTAACGCCTCAATGAGCCATTTTACGAGACGTTTCGGACCAACTGATCGCTCATTTCATGAATGAAAATTTGACAGGAGGTTGCGCCCAAGCCCGTGGTGAGTGTTAATATCAATATCAACACTGTTGTCGTTTCGTAAAATCTGGAGCAACATTTGAAAAGGGCATACAAGCATTGGTAAACAATGATTTCACACGTCGCTCCTGAGCCCACCTCAGCTTATACACAAAAATTAAGACGGTTATCAGGTAGAGCAAACATCGATCTTTCGGATAACGGTGTTCATTTGCGTGGGCGGGCTGCTGTTATGCCCTACGGAGCGTTTTAGAAAAAAGACACAAGACCTCTTGGGCCCTTTTCAAATGTTGCTCCAGAAATAGACTATCCAAGAATCACCTTCACGTTCCCGTTTTTCCAGTCCAAAGCGACCCCACTCGCCTGTACCGTTCCAGTAAGAATCCAACAAGAAAAATTACCACCCACCGAAGCTTTTCAAGCCAACGCGGCTTCTCACTCCTCATCGGTCTTGTTTTGGTTGTGCGTTCACTTTCCACCCTGCTTCGTTCACCTTTCTCTCGCTTGTTTCGCATCATGCACCGACCGGCTGTCAGCTCGTTATCGATCCGCGTGTACCAGCGGCGACGCCTTCGTTGTGTTGGTGCGTTGCGTGGGTTTTATTGATTAAAATCGCACATTTCAATTCAATCTTCAATTCGCGAGTCAGTTCGATGTACGACGGTTCGGAAAATTGCGTTTTTCGCGGATTTAAACGCATTGTTCGGGTGCGAAAATGTGCAAAGTAGTGAAATAACGGTACCGTGATTCGCGAGCGAGTGTTTTCCGGTGATTTTGATCCTTGTCCGTGTAGATTTTTCCGATTGAAAATTTCGCGACGCCCATCGGTGTTCTGTCGCGTCGTCGCGTCTGCAACGATGGGATTTTGCTGGAGTGTCGGCCTGCCGCCGCCGTCATCCGGCAGCGTGTAGAAGTGTTGAAAAATCAGCGGCTAGCAGCAGCAGGGGACGTCCGCGATTCAAAGCCTGATAACAGCGGCCGTCGAGACGCACGCGGACGGTCGCGACCAATCCTGCAATCGCGTGACTGTGTGTTTGTGCGTGAATAGCGCAAACATTGCCGATCTGGATATTGATAAGAGCGCAAAGGCAAGGTGCGCGAAATTACGAGATTACGTGAGCCGGGATTAAATGCGGGATTTGAAAGAAGTGAGGGGATTTGTGAGTTCAAAGTGATGATGTGGATGTGAATGAAAATAGCAAGCTGGGGATTTGTGTAGTATGCTGGAAATACATGTGTGAAGTTATAGTAAGCTAGACGAATAAATAATGGGATTATTTTCAAATGTAACATTGGATAATAACTTAAGGTAAGTTAACATTAGGCTAATAACGTTCATTATATGGAATTATTTAACAAATATGTATTTTTTAAATATTTTTTATACATTTCGAATGCCTTCTGCGGTTTCTACAAGAAACTTGCAGGGGTTCCTTCAGGAATTCCTCCAAGAGTTGTTTCAGGTAATCCTCTGAGATTCCCTCAGGAACTCCTCTCGAATTCCGTCAAGGATTCATTCCGGGATTTATCCAGGAATTCCTTCAATGCTCCATCCTGAAAATCCTCCAGGAATTCATACAGGAAACCATCGAGGGATTTCTCCAAGGATTTCTCCATGATTTCCTCCAGAGGAGTTTCTCCAGACATTCCACCAAAAATTGTTGGAAGGAAGTCTTCCAAAAAAGTCTTCAAGAAAATTTTCCAAAGATTCCTCATGCAATTACACTATTGGTTCTTCCAAGAATTCTTCCAGGGATTTATTTATCTAGGAATTTCATCAATGTTTTCTCCAGGAAATCCTCCAGGAATTCCATCAAAAATTCCTCCATATAATCTTTCAAGCAATCCTTTAGAAACTTGTCCTAGGATTCCTCCAGAGATTCATTCGGTGATTCAACTAGGACCTCCTCCAGGACATCCTGTAGGGAATCCTCCAGAAATTTCTCTAGCGACTCCTCCAATAAATCCTCCAGACATTCCTCCGGATATTAAAAAAAATGATTCCTCCGGATATTACTCCAGTGTTTCTTCTGAAATTCCTCAATGGGATTTCTCCAGTAAATCCTGCACTTGTTCCTTGAGGAATTCCTCCAGGGGTTTCACAAAGAAACCTCTGAAATTCATCCAGGAATTTCTCTTAGATTGTTCCGGGGGTTCCACCAGGAATTCGTCTATGGATTCATTCAGAAATTTTTCCAGTATTTCATCCAGGAAATCCTCCACGGATTCTTTAAGAAATTTCTTCAGATGTTCTTTTTCAGAGGAATTCTTCCACGAATCGTTGTAGCGGTTCCTCCAGCAATTTCTCTAGAGATTTATGTCGGGTATCCTCCAGGAAATCCTCTAGGTAGTCTTCAAAAGAAATCCTCAAGAAATTACTCTTGCGATTCCTCCATGAAATTCACAAGAAAATTTGTCTGGGATTCCTCCAGAATTTCCTCCAAGGATTTCTCGAGTGATTCTTTAAAAAAATCGTCTAGGAATTCCACCAGATTTTTCCTCCAGGAAATCATCAAGAAAATCTTCCAAGGAATCCTAAAAACATCCTCTAGGATTCTTCAAAGAATTTCTTCAGCAATTACTCCAGAAAGTCCTCCTGGAGTTTCCTTGAGATTTCTGGTGGAACAGTTAAATGAATTCCTGGAAGATTTGGTCTGGGATATAGGAATTCAATCTAGGGATTTACTCAGGAATCCCTCAAGGATTACTAGAAGAAACTAAAGATTTCCAGAAGAAACTCCCTTCTGCTGGAGAACAGTAAAATTAGCCCCTTCCAACTCAATTTCCTTCCAACTCAATCCTGAAGGTTCCCCTCGAGGAACTCTGAGAAGATTTCTTGAAAGAACAGCCTGATTTCTGGATGGAATTTTTGAAGGATTTCCACAAACAACTCCGTAAAGATTTTCAGAAGAAACATTCGGATGATTCCCAGAATTTAATCCTGTGAGATTTTTATAAAGCAATAACAGGAGTGCTTCCAGTAGGAACTCCTAAGGACTCCCAGAAGCTACTTATCGGGGATTCCCAGAATAAAATTCTGGAGGATTGCTAGAAGAAACCACCTACCTGGTGATGGTTAAACTGCGCCCAAAACTCTCCGTTATTAACAATGTACAGTACCGGCGGCCGCCCCGGTACGATCCAGAGCGACTGAAGCAACCGGATGTCGCCACCGCATACGCGCAGAATCTCGAGGCAGCGTTGCCGGACGAGGGTGTGCTCGATGTGGACCCTCTAGAGGACTGCTGGAGTACAGTGAAAGCAGCCATCAACAACGCAGCCGAGAGCACTATCAGGTACGTAGAACGGAGTCGACGAAACGATTGGTTCGACGAGGAGTGCAGAGCGGTTCTGGAGGAGAAGGATGCAGCGCGGGCGGTAATGCTGCAGCATGGAACCCGACAGAATGTGGAGCGATACAGACAGAAGCGGAAGCAGCAGACCCGTCTCTTCCGGGAGAAAAAGCGCCGCCTGGAAGAAGCGGAGTGCGAGGAAATGGAACTGCTGTGCCGTTCACAGGAAACACGCAAGTTCTACCAGAAGCTCAACGCATCCCGCAAAGGCTACGTGCCGCAAGCCGAAATATGCAGGGATAAGGAAGGGAGCCTCCTGACGGACAAACGTGAGTTGATCGAAAGCACTTCGACGAGCACCTGAATGACGAAGAGAATGTAGGCACGGAGGACCAAGGCAGCGGAGGAAATGACTATGTTGGTGCAGCAGAGGACGGGAACGAACCAACTCCCACGCTGAGGGAAGTTAAGGATGCCATCCACCAGCTCAAAAACAACAAAGCGGCTGGTAAGGACGGTATCGCAGCGGAACTCATCAAGATGGGCCCGGAAAAGTTGGCCACCTGTCTGCACCAGTTAGTAGTCAAGATCTGGGAAACCGAACAGCTACCGGAGGAGTGGAAGGAAGGGATAATCTGTCCCATCCACAAGAAAGGCGACAAGTTAATGTGTGAGAACTTTCGAGCGATCACCGTTTTGAATGCCGCCTACAAAGTGCTATCCCAGATCATCTTCCGTCGTCTTTCACCTAAAGTAAATGAGTTCGTGGGAAGTTACCGGTTTCATCGACGGCCGGTCGACAACGGACCAGATCTTCACCGTACGGCAAATCCTCCAGAAATGCCGTGAATACCAGGTCCCAACGCATCACCTGTTCATCGACTTCAAAGCGACGTACCGCACAGAGCTATGGAAAATTATGGACGAGAACAGCTTTCCCGGGAAGCTGACTAGACTGATAACGATGGACGGTGTGCAGAACAGCGTAAGGATTTCGGCTGAACTATCCAGTTCATTCGAATCTCGACGGGAACTACGACAAGGTGATGGACTTTCCTACCTACTATTCAACATCGCCCTGGAAGGTGTTATGCGACGAGCCGGGGTACGATCTTCACGAAATCCAGCCAATTTGTCTGTTTTGCGGATGACATGCATGCTAGAACATTTGGAACGGTGACAGAACAGACTGAAACTTGAAGCAGCAAAGGCCGGACTGGTGGTGAATGCGGCTAAGACAAAGTACATGCTGGTAGGTGGGACTGAGCGAGACAGGACAAGCCTTGGCAGCAATGTTACAATAGACGGGGATACTTTCCAGGTGGTAGAAGAATTCGTCTACCTCGGTTCCTTGCTAACGGCTGTCAATAACGTGAGCCATGAAATACGAAGGCGCATCATCAGTGGAAGTCGTGCCTACTACGGGCTACAGAAGAAACTGCGGTAAAAAAATATTCACCCCCGCACCAAATGTACCATGTACAAGACGTTAATAAGACCGGTGGTTCTCTACGGACACGAGACATGGACGATGCTCGAGGAGGACCTGCAAGCACTCGGAGTTTTCGAGCGACAGGTGCTAAGGACGATCTTCGGCGGCGTGCAGGAGAACGGTATGTGGCGGAGAAGGATGAACCACGAGCTCGCTGCACTTTACGGCGAACCCAGAAAGTGGCCAAAGCCGGAAGGATACGGTGGGCAGGGCATGTTGCAAGAATGCCGGACAATAACCCTGCAAAGTTGGTGTTTGATAACCATCCGGATGGTACAAGAAGGCCTGGAGCGCAGAGAGCACGATGGGCAGATCAGGTGGAGCGTGATCTGACGAGTGTTGCACGTGAGCGACGTTGGAGAACTGCAGCTACAAATCGAGTATTATGGCGGCAAATTGTTGATTCAGTATTATCATGAATTTGACGTTAACTAAATAAATTAAATGAAATGAACACGTGCAGGCAAAGATTTCTAAATATAGTTTGTTTGCAATCCTGTGAGATCTGGTCTGCAGAACCTGGGAAGGTCTTGGGGTTTATAAATCAGGCCAAACATTTCAATAGGTCCTATCTGCATTTGAGAGGCTCTCTTTGTTTTCTTTCTCTTTCAATTATTGCAATGTAATGGTACACTTATAAACTATTTTTGTAGTACAAATCAAAAGACGATTGTTTTGACCATCGTTCAATGCAAGGAGGCAATCAAAATACAAATTAACAGCTGAGATATTAACGAAAGAGAGGGAAACCAAAGAGAGCCTCTCTTCTGCAGATTGGACCTTTGTTTGGCCTGAAATACCATTGCACCTGACTGGGAGACGATATGTCCAGGCAGAAACTGATTACTTGACACATGGAAATCTAGCTAACAAGATGCGAATATCAAAACGGGACATGTCACAAAAGTTCAGCTTATTGGACGCAGTGTCTTAATTTCCCCTGCAGCGAGGAGGAAAAAAAACACAACCCTGCAAGTCCCGTTACTAGGTGGATTCATCAGTGTTTTAAAAGATCATAGATTTGCGAGAAGAAAATAATTATTACTTTGCATACTTTGGTTCTTATATTTTTGTGTACGTCATTCCATCCATAATCGAAAAAGGGCATATTCTTTGGTAAAAATGTAGTTACAATCTGCAATAGGGCACGATCGGTGAAGTACTAGATTTGTTGTAATGAGCTGAATGTTTGTATGATGAAAAGGTAAATTCTTCGTTTCTGCTAGGGAATCATGCAAAAAGCTGATTCCTTGTCTAACTTGATGCTGTTTGAACAAAACATTGGAAAACTGTATTGTTGATTTCCCCATTTCTTGTTTCTTCAACAGCACAGTTTTCCAATTTTTGCTCAAGCAGCATCAAATTAGACAAGGAATCATAATAATAATTTCTTTGCAGAAACGGAGAATTCACCTTCTCACCATATGAAAAATAAGCATATTACCACAAATCTAGTACCACAGACACACAGACGTATCACTTGGTCAAAATGCGATTAAAATCATCTCGCAAAAGCATAATCGTCCATTGCTGTATACGTTGTGTTTCGCAAACCTACTGAATAGATGGCAGTAGTGAGCAAACGTCAAACAGGAGCAAAAGCGATGCGAGCGCCATGAGCGAGATATTTGCGAACTACTGATTTTTTGAATACAGGATGCGGCAGGAAAAAAATGCGAAAATTTCAAGGCCCTATCACACGCTGTATATGGGATATATATGACTATTTTTTCATGCCAGTGTATCAGTCATCGTTTATATTCTACCTGTGCAAAATAAAAATGAACATATTTGATTTTTAACATGTGATAATGTAAGCCTATAAAGTTTGTATCAATAAACTGCGCGCCCAAAATAGTAAAAAATAGCTTCAACTCGATGAAAAACCAGGCCATACTAATCCAGAGCCATGTAGTTTCACATACCAGATGAAATAAACACATATATATATATATATATATATATATATATATATATATATATATATATATATGATGATATTGTAGAGAAAATTAAAAAAAAAAGTTTTATCAGATATGAAATTTGGCGACCTGTGTACTTTTCAGTGGTTTGAAAATTTTGATTGTCTTCAGCTTCAGGCGCAGTCTTGTAGACATTTTAAATTATTTTTTTTATAAAATTAACCTGTTAGAGCTCATGGAATATTGAAACATAGATTGGTTGACGTCAAATGGACGAACATGAAGTTTGATGTTGAAAATACCCTTTCGCATTTTTCCTGCCGCATATACTGTAGTTCGTTAACAAGGAAACGTGAGTAGAGTGAAACGTCTGTTTGTCTGTGCTAGTACTTCACCGAGTGTGCCCTATTATGATGAAATTGTTCATCAACTTAAATCGATCATAATTGCAGATATTGTAAAAAAAAACTGACTAAAGTATTTCTAATCAGTTATCAATTATTAACCTTAACAAATTGTTACAAACTTTTTGAAGTAAACAAAACTGGAAAAGTGACTTTACAATCGAGAATGTGCAAAATCAACACGTGGAATACATTTTACCACATACCATGTGAAATGTTGTAAGAACATCATAGAATGATAGCAATCAGTCTTTTTAATTACTTGAGAATAAAACACTGAAAAGGTTTATCATAAGTTCAACCAATTTTAACTGAATTTCTCTATTCAGATAATTTATTTAAAAAAAAACAGTTTATCAATGATCCGGTCGGATCATTTGTGATATAATCCAAGCTGATTTAGAATGACTGAAAAACGGAAAGCAAAACCAGAAGCTCAAGATCGTTCATAATGAGCTATAATGGGATAATGCTCTCGCGGTCTCGGAAACTTATGGTTTGGCATAGGAAGAAAACAATCGAGTTTGTTGCTCTGTGTACTTCTATTCTACTCTGTACCATATATAATACGATTGTCGAGTATATACGAGCTGCGAATATTACTTTCAAGAAGAATAGTAATTTACAGCCATCCCACTACGTCATTTCAAGTGGAGCATGTGCTCTGGTGAAGACGATGTTTTCAGTTAGTGCTACTGTATTAATAACAACAAAGAATCACTGTCACATTTATGAGTGAAACCGATCTTAGTTTGTACCCTAATTTAAGATACAACCATGCTTTCGTGCTCCCTTCTTTGAGTTTTCCCCCAAAACGACTTTGTTTATATACAAAAACGTAGGATGCAACGTTACATCGGTCTAATTAGACACATTTCTCACGTTTCATCAACCTCTCTACAACCCATCGTACAACTAAACAGAGTCTCTCGCGGAGTAAGCCATCGACTCACACTACTGGGTATTAATCGCTCACAAACAACGACCGGCAAAACGTTCGTAGAATCAATGAATGAATACCACCCGGCTTCAGGAACGGAAACCCTATACAGACACACCACCAATTCGGATTCAGGCCAGACTCGGCTCGTAGTAATCTCTACGGCACACGCTATGTCTGAACCAGCAGATTATAAAAATTGAATGTACATCGGGTTTCTTTCCATAAAACATCAGTATTCAAGCTACATTTTCATTTGCAGAAGGTTTCAAAATATTCTATCGGGGAAATTTTGATTTTTTCACCTTTTTGACCGTTACAAATTTGCTTGAAATCCTCATTTTCGCTCAATTTCTCTCCCATACAAAATGTATGGAAAAATTTTCACCGATAGAATATTTTGAAACCTTCTGCAAATGAAAATATAGCTTGAATACTGATGTTTTATGGAAAGAAACCCGATGTACATTCAATTTTTATAATCTGCTGGTTCAGACATAGCGTGCGGCAGTGCTGGAAATTGTTAGGAACAGGGAGAATGAGAATTTTCAGGGGGTGAGAAACTCGGCACACTTCATTTTGTGCCAAATGTGCCGGTGATGTGCCGAACGTGCCGAAGTGTGCCAGCGTGCTGGCCCTGGTGCTGGCAGTCATGCTGTCAGTTGATTTACTTCTTTTTGAGTATCTGGCAACCTTTCGCTTGTTTTGTTTTGATCCTGATTCTTGCAACTTTATTGAAATTTATTGTTATCAAAAACCCCTGCAAAAACCGATTGAAACGCAATCTCCTGATTATGCTGCGATCTTGGATCTTGCTGGTATTTTAAAACATGTTTTTGGCAAAATAAATTACTCCGCCGAACCTGCCGCCCAATAAACATCAGTACCCCTATCAGTTCCGTATACCGTAGGAAACCCCCACTGGCTGCGCTTGTTTTAGTAGAATCAGGAAGACTTGATCTTGATGATGCAGCTAGAAATCCAGCGCTTTTGGTCCTTATTATTGTTACGCCTCCTTTTAGACATAGCTAGAAAGGAAATTGCAGCTTTCGAGCTTCAAAAACATTCGATACCAGATAACAGTTGCCGAGCCAGTTGCATTTGTTTTTCTAAAGTATTGAGAAAAGTTGTTTTCGTTACTTTCTTCTTCATTTTCTTTCTCCTCCAGAAAAAATAATAATTAAAAAAGCGTTGCCAGTTTGATGACAGCCAGCTTCATAAATGTGCCGGCGAGTGTGCCGAAAGTGTGCCGGGCACTTTGTGCCGAGTTTCCCACCCCCTGAGAATTTTACAGGAATTATCGTCGTTGATCGTCACACAGTGGAGTGTGGTCGGTAGCCAGACCACGATTATTCTAGTAGTGGCAGCAGCAAGTTCGCTGTCTACAACCATCAACAAATCCATCATTCTGATTGTTTAAAGTTTGTATTAACAACCGTCTGACTGACTGACTGTGGTAGTAAGTGGTGAGCATTGAGCGATTCAATGAAGTGCTCTCTTTTAGGGTTTTACGTCAATGTACGACGTTCTTTCCCGGTGTTGGCTTCCCATCGCCGTACAGTTAGTTTCTTCTCGCTTTCCTACTTACGATTGAATATACCTAAGGTATATCTAGCGATTAGACCGTACTCGTTGGACCATGGTCCGAGGTTCCAAATGTGAAGAAACGGGAACTCAAAATGATCATGTGGGTTTACTTATATCATTTGACAGAAACGTATTGCTACTTTGCTGTCAGAAAAAGAAAATATTACAGAAGTGTTCAACACCGTGGCTTTCCTTACATTTCTGTCTTTACAATTTATCGTATAAAAGATACGTCGGCTTACCTCGTAAAAAAAATTAACCCTATACAGGTCGGACTCTGGCGAACGAAATGCTGTAAAAAGCGAAAATTTTGTCATTTTGTTAAACCAAATTTGATTAGCAATCAGCCAGTATTTCAAATTTGTGCAGCATTTAAAGTTCTATTAAAATTTAAAGGATTTTTTATAGGAAAGATATAAATTTCAATCGAATTGATAGAGTATCCCACATCAGTAGGGAACCACATTTAATTAAATCGTGCACTGCTCTCCTCCAATACCTCTACAGGAAACGTGAGCACAGAGGAAGATGCGTTTGCCTGCCACTCGTGCGATCAATCTTCGTTCCATTTCAGTATGTGGTCGTGTTGGTTGATTTCGCTTGCTCTGATTTTGCCCTACGTGGAGCAGGGTTGCTCACTATCAGGGCCCTACATTTTCAATTTCAATTGAAATTTTCAGGCGAAGTTTGTAAACAATGATTTCAATCGTCAATGGAAACAAGGCGCCGTCGTCGTCGCTCAGCCCGACTGTCATCGTCACCGATGAACCGACGGCGCTGCGTCGTCGCAGACGCCACTTTGTTTCGCACTCACAAGCTCACGTACGCTCGTTCGACATCGAATGAATTTCTCTGTTATAACTCAATTAATGAGTGTAACAACCGGCAAATCTGTGTAATGTTAATGTATTCTATGCACATTTTACTGAAATAGGTCATTACCCATAAAAATATTAAGCAAACATACATTTTAGACAATTTGAAAATTTCAACTGAATCCCAGTCGGTGTGAAAATGAGCCGCCTCCCGTCGTTGCGTCGAAGAAAGTGACAAGAAGGGCGGCTGAAGCGAAGCGCATGCATGTTGTTTTAAATGTTCCCGTCGTCGGCGTCCGTCCGATGCTGATGGGCGCTCGCTTTCAGCGTCATGTTTTGGTTTCGACGATGTAGGCCCCTGCTCACTATAAAGCCCTTTTCGCTGTTGTTGGCTGAACGCCAAGAGAGAAACTCTCCGCGATTTAGGTATTGGTATAGTATGCAGCAGAGTATGTTATTATTGCTCTCATTTCCTTTTGTTTCGACTTTCTGCACCGCGTGATATAAATTTTATTCTGACTCTGCCTCTCTCCGATATAAAGGTATGAACAGTGGTTGTCAACGATATCGAGCAAGCTAAGCAAAGCGATATTTTGAGAACGCTTGGATTACGGTTGGAAAGATAAATAAGTTGATAAAAGATAAACTTGCGAGCGGAACGACGCGCTGGTCTTCAAAACTGAGGTAGACAAAAAGGCACCTCCTACAGGGCACTAGCTCAGGAGATACTGGGCGAAAAAGTGCAGGTGAAAGCCCTAATGGTGGAGGTGACTCCTCCTCTCCTCTCCTCTTCTTGGCGTAACGTCCTCACTGGGACAAAGCCTGCTTCTCAGCTTAGTGTTCAATGAGCACTTCCACAGTTTTTAACTGAGAGCTTCCTCTGCCAATGACCATTTTGCATGTGTATATCGTGTGGCAGGCACGAAGATACTCTATGCCCAAGGAAGTCAAGGAAATTTCCTTTACGAAAAGATCCTGGACCGACCGGGAATCGAACCCGTCACCCTCAGCATGGTCATGCTGAATACCCGTGCGTTTACCGCCTCGGCTATATGAGCCCCCGTGGAGGTGACTCTCCAGTGTAAAAACCTGGACAAGATCACCGACGCAGAGGAGCTCGCAGCCGAAATTAACAGCAATGCGAGGTAGTTGTACCAAGTGCATCGATCCGCCTGCGAAAGGGCAGGCACGCAGATCGCCACGATCAAGCTCCACCGAGGGCGAAAATGGTCTTTCGAGCAACCAGTACGGCTTCCGGAAGGGGAGGTCCACCGTAGACGCTATCTTGTCGGTTACAAAAACCGCCGAGAAAGCACTCGAGCCTATGAGGAGGGGAATTCGCTTCTGCGCGGTAGTGACTCTGGATGTAAGAAATGCGTTTAATAGCGCCAGCTGGTCTGCTATTGCCGATGCGCTCTTGCGTCTGGGGATACCGGAGTACCTGTACAAGATTCTCGAAAGCTACTTTCAGAGTTGTGTACTAGTTTACGACACGGAGATGGGTCGGAAGTGCTTTCACATAACCTCATGAGTCCCGCAAGGTTCCATCCTGAGTCCGGTGTTATGGAATGTCATGTACGACGAGGTGTTGAGGTTAGAGTACCCAGTGGGAGTGGAGATTGTCGGATTTGCTGGCGACATTACGCTCGAAGTCTACGGTGAAACAATCGAGGAGGTGAAGTTGACTACCGACCACTCGATCAAAGTTGTGGATGCGTGGATACCAGTAGTCCAGATGCAGTACAAGAGGTGGTCCAGGGGTTCGAAGTCGGCTTCGTAGGTCGTATCGGTGCCCTGCGGTCGAGATCGACCCTTATAGCGATTAATCCGAGCCCGCGGTTGGAAAGGGGTCCCCGGCAAGGGTCGGGTAGGTGAGACCCTGCTGTCTGCAACCTTCGGGTGCATCTGATAGGGCCTGAAGGGTAGTGATACCCTTCCTTACGGGCAGGTCAGATCGGGTTGCACGTGGGCATCAGTTGCTGATGTCTGCCAAGCAGGTGGGCGCGGGTGGGGTTGACCCTGCCCGCCTTCCGAGGACAAAGGGAGTAGCGAGGACCACTCGGGAAACTGACTAAGCGCCAGCATGTTACCGTGATGGACTCTACAGAGCGAGTCATCGATGTTTGTTGCTGCTAGGCTACGCAGCTAACCTTGAGGGTGCGATGAGCACTAGCCCCTCTCTGAAGCAATACCTTCTTGGTGGTTCCGGAGAGACGTAGGGTTTGGCGACCATAGGTCGAGGAGAGAGTAGTCCTGGCTATTACTAGTGTTGTAGAAGACGACCTTAACCCCACACTACCCTAACCTTCTTGTTAGGGTATCTGTTGAGCAGATTTTCCCCCCTATGGTTTACAAGAAAAAAAAAAAGCTCCCCGTAGGGGAGATGAACAAGGCGACTGCAGTCGGCAAAATCAAACTAGGCTGGTCAGTGTTCTCGCTCCACATGTACGCGCCGCCAGAGGCGTGTTTCAAATGCTTCAAGCAAGGACATAAGTCGTGGGTGTGTCAAGGCCCCGTCAGGAGCAAATTCGGCAAGAAGTGTGGAGGGGAAGGCCACAAAGCTAGGGAGTGCAACTCGGCACCAAAATGTCTGATTTGCACGGCGAACAAGGGTCACACGACGGGCGGGCCTAAATGTCCAGGCATGTGAGGAGGTTGATCTAACCGACGATAATGCAGGTTATACAGCTAAACCTGAACCACTGTGTACTTTTGGGGTGATGCCTACAGAGTAGTCATGGCTAAAACGAAGGGCGCCTCAGTACCATCAGAACGCTCCCCTGAGATGCTGCAAAAGATCGTGGAAACGATGTTCCCGCACCACGATACAAGACCATGGGCCCCCGTCCCCTATAGTTGAACTGGCCATAGCGAGATCGCCCGGTCAGGAATGACGAACTGATCGCAATAGCGAAATCGTTTAAGTTGAACAAGGCTCCGGGTTCCCGACAGTAGCCATCAAGACGGCCATCGAGGCTAGCCCTCACATGTTCAGAATGGCTATGCAAATGTGCCTAAACAGAGGCAAAATTCCGGAGAGGTGGAAAAGGCAAATATTGGTTCTACACCCCAAACCCGGGAAGCAACCTGGTGACCCGTCGGCATGCAGACCTATCTGACTTCTGGACACTGCCGGAAAACTGTTGGAACCGATCATTCTGTCGAGGCTGATGGTCTATACCGAGAAACCCGATGACTCTGGCCGAGGACTCTCTCTCTCTCGGATAACCAGTTAGGCTTCCGGAAGGG
The DNA here is from genome assembly GCF_035046485.1 of Aedes albopictus. Taxonomy (NCBI): domain Eukaryota; kingdom Metazoa; phylum Arthropoda; class Insecta; order Diptera; family Culicidae; genus Aedes; species Aedes albopictus. The sequence goes on along the minus strand of NC_085138.1, from coordinate 251,791,841 downwards.
TCTGTCAACGGTGGATACTATAGGGCTGCAACCAATACGGCCGAAATAGCGCTCCACAAGAAGCAAAAAGGAATCCGCTATTGTGCGGTCGTCACGCTGGACGTAAAGAATGCGTTCAACCGTGTCACTTAAGCCGCCATCGAGTGCGCCATACACCACCTTGGATTCCCGGTTAGTCTATGCCGGATACTGGAGAGCTACTTCCTGAATAAAGTGCTAATATATAACACCGAGGAAGGCAAGATACCCAAGTAACCACAAGCATTATATCATAACATTAATTCAATCGTATTATAGTTTGGCTAATGCAACATAACTTTTATTTTACATCTGTCAAGTAATGAAGCGTTTAATCTACATTATGAAAACATTGAAGCATTACGAGATTTTGACAGTTCTGTATAGTTCTATAGAGCCGTTGATAAATGCTTCATTACATTACCATGTTAAAAGCTTTATAGCAATCAATAATGCAAGCATTTATTACTTCATATATGCCTTTACTAAAGTTTCCATCGTTGTAAACAGAAAAATATCGCTCAGTTCGAAAAAAAACTGCAAAATTGTAAAACACTTTTAGAAACAGAACCATTCAAAACAAAAGAAAAACAAACCAAAATTTTCATGGATTGCTGCGAAGCACTTAGATTATCATGCTCAGATGTTGCTGTTTGAAAATTTATATTATGTATGGTTTTATGGGTTTCTGGTTGGAACATGAAAATAATCAGATGCTGAGGGAACAAAAATTATGTGGGGAACAGGTTTCCTTATTTAACATAACGCCCCGATTTCATAAAAGGAAAGATTAAAGCGCTGTCTGTATTGTCTCTTATTTATTGTATTTTAGATAGAAGTGAGCACGTATGAAAACAAAAAAAAACAGAATCAACACAGACGAATTTATATTCGAGAGTAACATAACTGATGGCATTCAGACCCCAGCACATTTTTAGAGTTGCTGAAAACACAACTCAATAATGCACGAGCTAAGTATACTTTACTTTATGTTGCACATTTTTCCAGGTGCAAAATACATGGTATCGTAGCACACAGCGTTAGCGCGTCCGAGTTTCATCGTGGTTTAGTTTCAGCAGTCTAGGTTCAATTCCCGAAATACAATAAAAAAACATCAAAGTGAGAGTATCGGAAGATAAAAATAGATAGAAAAATGAAAAACATATTTTTTTTCTTTTTTGACATGATGCATTAAGTATGCATTCCATACGATTTGATTGCATTAGCTATAAGGTACAAGCATTTTATATGCTTTAGCAACCACCACAGTAAAGCTTGCTTTAAATCAACAATAGTAGCGCCACTTTCGACTTTAAACGTACTTTAATGGTGCCTCTATGACAAAACAACTTTATATCGGATGTCATATAATACACTATAAAGCGAAATTAATGCTCTATATACAGCGTCATGGTTACTTGGGTAAGCTACAATAACCGCGGGGGTACTCAGGGGTCGATCGTGGGCCCGGTACTATGGAACGCGGCGTATGATGGCATGTTAAGGCTCAAACTTCCACCGGGCGTAAAGCTGTTCGGCTTTGCCGATGATATTACCCTCGTGGTATATGGCGATACGATAGAGTAAGCATAGTGGAGGACTGGATGAGGTCGAGACAGTTGACACTCGCGCACCACAAAACGGAGGTGGTGGTGGTAAACAACCGCAAGTCTGAACAACAGGCAGTGGTCACCATAGGCGCGTGCACTATCAACTGTAAGCGATCACTGAAGAAATTCGGAAACTACGTAGAATATGCCTACAAAGGTCATGGCGATAATGACATTGTCAAAGATAATGTCAAATACCTCGGCAATAGTCTCGAGTAAGCGTAAGCTGCTCGCGACAGTAGCGGTCTCTATACTACGGTGGTCAGCGACTCGAGAGTACTCCACGCTTCGTGGAGCAAAAGTCGAGTACTTGGTCGAGTATGCAGGAGATATGCGGTAGAGATATCATTCCGGACAACATTGTTAAAAGGATGTGGACAAGTGGTATTCCGTTACTTCCACGGTCTCCCGAATCGTACGTGAACTACAGAGAAAATGGCGGGCCGACCAACAGCAAGTTGAGTTGCCTCCCTTTCAATCCGGAAATTTGAGTTCAACAGATAGTCTACAGTACTATTCAGGACCCAAGCTTTCAGGGGAGAGGGGACAACTTAAGGCATTAGCTGGTGGAACGCTTACCAATAGAGGTGTACTCATGTACGCCCCCTCCCCTTCTCGAAGTTATCCCTAAAGGGCGCACCGCGAAGGTAAGGAAGAGGGAGAATGAGTTTTAGTGGGTCGATCCCCACATAACCCGAGGAACCACCTTTTGGGTATCTGATCAGCAGATTTTCTCCTTCTATTAAAAAACACCCTCGGTGTTCCTCAACAGTTTGTTAAGGATGATCCGCTCTAGCACCTTTCCCGCCATGTGCGTGTGAATCAAGCATATTGGTCTTTATGCCGACGGGTCACCGGGTGGTTTCCCCCGCTTTTGGCAATAGAACCAGGCTATGCCGCTTAAAAATCTCTTGGAAAAACTCCCTCGTCCAGGCATTTCTACATAGCAGACTTGAAAAACCTGCAATAGCTACTTTTAAGGCGAAGTTCGAAACTCCGTCTCGACCTAGGGCCTTACCTGCGCTAAAGAACTTTGCTATCCCGGCAAGTTCCTCATCGATAATCCTCTCCTCATCGCCAGCCCCAGTCCCCAGCTGTCCTTCAAAAGGAAGCCGAATACTAGGATCATAACGGGGATCTTCCCCTCCAACATATCTGGAGACTGCTCTGTAGGAGCCATTACATGTCTTATATTGGCGATTCTGTAGGCATCACCCCAAGGATTCGCATTGGCACTCTGGCAGAAACTTTCAAAGTTTTTGCTTGCGCTTATCTCATTCTACAGCGTCGTGACTTTGGCAGCGGCGAACACCATCCGCCGTTCGTTTCGTTCTTCCTCAGTTCGTGCTTGCTGCATACGCCGCCTGGTCCGTAAGCAGGCGTGGCGCAGGTCCGCAATCGCTTGAGTTCATCAAGAAGCCGGTGGTCTCTTATTTCTTGGGTTTGCTTGCCTACATAGGCGTGGTCGCGTCACACGCACGTGAGAGCACCGACCGCTACCAGCTCATCGCCGCTTAAATCGAGAAAGTTCCGCTCCCGGCGGAGCGCCTCTCTTAATAGTTCGTCGTTGAAGTATGATGTCTTTCACCTAAGAGGGCTTGACCTTGGCTTAGCTGCCTCTTTGTCTACCCGCTGCCTGCTGTTGTTGTAGTAGATACTATAGTGAACCGCCAGGTGATCGTTATGAGTGTAGCCATATCGTCTACCCTCCAGTTCGAACAACTTGTTAGGCTCCGTTCCGACTAAAGGTACTTACCGACATCAACCAGATTGACTTCTAGTGTGCCTCTGACGCCGCTGGTTCGTAAAACGGCTTACCCATTTCACAGCTCAGGAGTTGAAGTCATCCGCTATAACCACCGGCCCTCGCCCTGTCAGCACGGTCGAATTTACGCATTTTCTGCACGAATCAGAAGCGGTAGCCACTAGGCCCTCAAACCCGTCTGGTCATATTACAAGTTTTATTTTTGTGTTAAATGTGATTTTTTAACTTGTAAATATTTCCCTAGATTTAATGCACATTTATTGGGCTCTGGCAGAATAGAGGCCCGCAATCCTATTTCGATTGCCAATATTCAGGCCATTTCGTGCCGTGATTAAGTACTAGAGATGTAAACCTTTCCCTGGCACAGACTTCAAGTTATAGAACTCTAGTGATGAAACCCGAATCGGGATGCCCCTTAGGATTAGAAATTCCTAGACAAAACTCAAGCTGTGAAAGCAACTAATGTTGCGAACAAAAGGCAACCTGCCAGAGAAAATACGATTACAGGATTGACTGATGGACCAACAACATTGATGAAACCTCGTCATCCCGTCATTGGAAATTGTTGTCCAATAGGGTAATAGGGCAAAATATCTGTTCTGTGTTGTATTTGTCCAAGTGTGATGTCATAATTTATTACGCATTTATAAGGTTCCACTACAAGATGTTATATGTTAATATGCATTTGTAATGCTCCATTACTTTTCGTAATAGTCAATCACGAAATATCAACTATGAATTGCATGATGATCATCTGACGTGATAATTTTCAATGTCGTGGTTAGGGGTGAAGCTGAATGTCACCGCTTTGGTGCAATTTTGACAAAATCCGGTTAATTGTAATGCTTCGCGGATGATATTTCTTTATTTATTTTTTCTTTATTTTTCTTTAACTAGCTTCATCTGCTATGCTTAATGAAGCTTTAAGATGAGGAAAAGCCTGTTTGAGTAGACCAGCAACATATGTCTCTCAAATAGGCGTAAAAACCTCATTTCTTTTCAAATAACATTACCGTAGGTCAACATATAAAACTTAAATCTAGTGTACTGCAGGTGTTCTCGGGATACATCCATATGCAGGAGGCTCAGGGGTGACAGCAACAACAATCGAGAAAAAAAAACATGTAACACCGTCAACAAACATAAAAATCATTGGACAGAATCTCACCTGTTTCCCATCGGAAATGAGTTTCTAACTTGCAAACGCCGTTGGAAAGTAGTACTGGAGCAGTTGAAATCGAATAATTGGAAAACTTCGTAGAAACTAGCAGATGCGAAGCGGATTGGTTCATGAATGCCGTATTCTGTATGGCGTGGCTCAAGCTGTAGAAAACTACGTTGACGAATGATTCTCTCCGGAGCGTAAAGGTTAAGGCGTTCCAATAATTCAGCTGAGTCTATGTCTCCGCGTAGAATTTTACCAATGAAGACTGCTTGATTAATGAATCTTCTTTCACTTAGCGTATGTAGTCCTAGTAGTCTGCAACGATCTTCGTACGACGGCAGGTTCTGTGGGTCACGCCAGGGAAGAGTCCGTAGAGCCACCCTGACAAACTTTGTTTGAACAGCTTCCATTCTCGAAATCTAGTTCGCTTGGTATGGACACCATACGACAGAGCACGACTCCAGTATAGAGCGAATTAGTGCACAATACAATGCCCGAAGACACAGAGGGTCATGAAATTCGCTGGTTAGTTTGAAGAGGAATCCCAGCTGTCTTTTGGCCTTGGAAATTATGTTCTCATAGTGTAGTCGATAAGAAAAAGCTGGATCGAGGATGACACCTAAGTCACGAATATGATCAACACGCTCCAGTTACTGATTGGAGATGGTGTAGTTAAAAACAATAGGCCTTAACTTTCGGTGAAATGTGATGACGCTGCATTTTGCAAAACTAAGTGTCAGCTTATTTTTGGAGCACCATTCTACGAATATGTCCAACCATTCTTGAAGAAGAAGGCAGTCTTTTATGCTATTGACTACGATGAATAGTTTCACGTCATCCGCATAGAATAAACGATAACCAGGTGGTAGTAGTCTTGACAGTTCGTTGATAAAGATTGAAAACAGCAATGGACCTAAGTTGCTTCCTTGGGGAACGCCAGACGTATTGGAGAAAAGTTCCGACGATTCATTACCAAATCTAACGCTCGGTTTACGGTTAGTCAGGTATGACTTGAACCACTCGATGAGATTAGAGGAAACTCCCAGCTTGTGCAGCTTACTCAGTAATATATTGTGATCTACACGGTCAACCGCTGATTTGAGGTCAGTGTATATGGCATCAATTTGAGATCCTGCATCAATTTTTCGTATACAGAAGGAGGTAAATTGCAAAAGGTTTGTGGACACTGATCGTTTAGGATAAAACCCATGTTGATCAGCAGAGATATAGTGTTTGCAGCACGCGAACAGTAGCTCGTAGATGATGATTTCGAAGATCTTGGAGCAAGCGCATAATGATGTTATTCCTCGATAATTTTCTACGTTCTGTTTGTCGCCTGGGAACATTACTGAATTTTTTCCAATCAGATGGAAATGGCCGCTGTTGTAAAGATTCGTTGAACAACATTGCCAAAGGACGGTTGCTGGCACATCTCTTCAGGATACATGATGGGATTCCGTCGGAACCGGCGGCAGTCGAATACTTTAATTTAGTGATGGCGCTCTCTACCTGCTGATGGTCGATTCGAGTATTACTTAGTTCGCATATGTTGTAAGGTACATCGCGGCAACCATCCTCAACTTCAACGTTTGATGCAACTGAACTGTTGAATGCACGCTTAAAATGCACTGCAAACAGCTCGCATTTTGCGGCTGATGTGCTAGCAGTTTCGTTCCCTAGAAACATTTGTACAGGCAGGCCGTTTTCCTTTCGTTTAGAATTGGCGAAGGTCCAGAATTGTTTAGGGTTCCGCCGAAGGTTTTCCTGTGTTTTTGAGGTGTACTGTTGATATAGCAACTTGTTATAAAGCCGGTAGTTGTTGCTCGCACAATTAAATTGTTGCTTGACATAGGGACAGCGGGTTCTGCAATACTTCCGTAAGAAATGTGACCTAATTCGTTTGAGCTTCCTTAAGCGAGAATTACCCCAAGGGGGTTTGGGAGTAGGTCTGCGGACTGGAACATAATCTTGCAATGTGCCAGTAATCAGTTGTGTAAAAAGACTTACTGCATCGTCTACATTGTGAGTTGATTTCAAAATGTCCCAATCAATTTGACTGAGTGCTTCGTTTAGTCCGATATAATCTGTTTTACGAAAATTAAGATCGCATTCGGTTGATGAATCTTCAAAAACCGATGGAGACTGAGCTGAAACTTTTGCGACAAGAGCAGGATGATCAGCATCTAGGTGAATCAGAGGTTCAACAGCTTCCAATAATTCACATTGGTCCAATAATGAGTCGCTAATCAGTGCTAAATCCAGAGTTCTCCCGTTTCTATTGACTATTCCATTGATTTGATTCAATCCATTAAAACTGAAACCATCAAGAAGTGCGGCGCATTGTCTCGAGATCTGTGATTCGGTGGGGTTTACATACAGCCGGTTCCTAGTCGATCGATCCCAAACAAGGGCAGATTGATTGTAGTCTCCAAATAGAATAGCATGATCCTCTACTTCAAGATTAGTTTGAATGGTCTGAATATATTCGATGTGTCTGGAGATGCTTGTAATATCGTTCTTGAAGTCAGGAGGCAAGTAAATAACACCAATGCTAATTTTTTGCTTCGCAAGTCTAAGTAAGACCCACAGCTGCTCGAGAGAACTATCGACAGGTGTGCGATCTAGGCTGCAATTGAGATCAACAGAAACAGCAATAAGTACTCCACCACCTCGAGACTTGCTGCTATTCAATCTATTTCGGGCGTTCCTAAACACAGCATAGCCGTTTCCGAAAAGTTGGACAGAAAAAATCTTGTCATCGAGCCACGTCTCTGTTAAGACAATAACATCATAATGCGTGTCAGCAACAGCCAGGAAAAAATCGTCAAGTTTTGTGCGCAAGCCCCGAACATTCTGGTAGTAAATGAGCAGTTCTTTGTTGTCCGAGCCCTGAAGCAAACCCTTTGCAGATGAAGATGGATCGTTCTGTGTGGTGGGAGCGACAGTAGTCGTTGCGCCGCGATCCTGGGAAGTATTCTGAAACATTGACACTCGATTCAGGACGGGTGTAGTATCTCTATTCGCTTCGGAAGGACATATACTGTAATGAGCTTTACCTGGACCAGCCAGTTCGCTGAGCTGGTATCCTAAATCATGACCATTTGAAAATGTTATTTCGCTTAACGTGCTGACTGATTACGTCCAGCACCCAGAGACGTTGGGAACCACCGTGCCAGAACGTTGAAAGTACCGTCGAGTCGAGAGCGAGCCAGATCGCGAAGAACAACGTTACGCCAACAGCAACAGCAGAAGCAGCAGCAGCGGCGTGATTATTCCACCGATAGCCGATTTTTCCGTGAATGAGAGAAGAGGTAAAACAGGGGCTCTCTCTCACCGGGCGGCGCTGACTCGGCAGCGGCACGGCGTCGACCGCATCAACCGGGTTCTAGAGCTCCCTATGGTTTCAGTTGGTCCGCGAGAGTTTACCAGAGTTGAACACCGTATAGTTTTTCCACCCAACCGAGGAGTATTCGCCGTTGTCGTCGTTGTCGAGGAGTGAGATTGCGTTTGACGTTTACCATCCTCTGCCTAGCTACGTACGTACGTACAGTCAATGTACTGTTAGTTTCCCCTCGTCGTCGTCGTTGTTCCGCGCGGTATCTAGGGTTTTCTTTTTTTGGTTCAGTGCAAAGTTCCCTGCGGACGCCCTTCGTTCCTTTAATGTGCAACGGGGTTTTAGTGCGCCTGTGAAGAGAGTAATTAAGAATAGTTTGTGATGAAATTTGTGCTAATAGAGCTTGTTGAAGAGGAGGAGTAGACGACGTAGTGGCCTTACTGAACCCGTTACAATCCGGTCGTTCAAGAGTGACTTTGAAGTTTTGTGGGCAGAGTACGAGCCTCCGAAAAGGATTGAATCATCCTGTGTCTGCGTCCTGGTGGGCAGTCTTTGTGGTGGTGCTTTGTGTTTTCTAACAAGCGAAAAAGGTGGGTTCCGGATGGATCATCGTTACTTGTATATTATTAGCTTCTTAGCGTGCGGCACACCGGAAGTGGGAGTGAAGAAGAGAAGCATGGATGAAAAACATGGAAGAACCAAAGGTGTAGCGTATCGAAGTTCAAGTTAACAACAACACGCCGCACAATATGGAACGTGTGGATAACAATAATGGAAAGCGGCAGTCTGGTCGGGTGTTCGTACCTTCAAGTGCAAATGTCGTCCTCCACGCGATACGTCTCGGGGTGGTGACGTCGTCGTCGTAAGCGCGCACGAGTGAGAAGGGAAAAACTGTGAAAAATCGATAATAGGAATAACATGACGATGACAAACCGTTCTGTGTGTCATACGCCTACCGTGGAGAAGGGTATTGTGTTCAATGAGTGTGGGGCAGGGAAAGGGGACGGTGGGTAGCACACTAAACGATATGTCTCGAATCGACACCTCATTGACAGGGCTGATAAAAATAAACTACACTTTGCTTTTTAGATGGTACTTGCATGATATACAGTGTATTGCAGGTGTGAATAGTTTTCTAGGGGAATGTATTGATGGTGCGCGCAAGTTTATTGAATTTGTGATGTTAATGTGGAACCCAATTGTTCAATTAATCATTCTTCATAACAACATCAGTTTCTACTTGTGTTCCAGCTGATTTTATTATTTTCTTTATTCTGGTAGCATTATACTTCTCTGATCAATTATGTAAAACCCATACTAAAACAAATACAATGCGGACCCGATTTTGTCAGCCCCATTTTGCGACGAACTTTTTGCTCTCATTATCTGACGGTCAAACTTTGACCAATTTATTTAAGATCATCATCACACTACTGCTGAAAGGCAGATCATGGAGGAATAAAACATGTGAATATCTGTTTAGATTTTTGAGGAGAGCAAAAAAATGTGTTCCGGAAAGGGGCTGCCAAAATCGGGTCACTTATGTATGTGGATTCTTGATTAATTTTTGGTGAATTCACTCTGATGTACAAAGCGAGGCACTTGAAGATTTTCAAGATATCCTTGGTATACTGTCCCTGTTCATGCAGAACATATTTGGATTTTTTGGCAATTTGAGGAACACATATGTCAGAATTTCTGGCTAGTTGAAGATTCTTATCTTCTATGAAGAATGACTGCTAGGGAGATTTTCTTAGCATTTCCAGCATTTGCCAGCATTTCCTGTCTAAACATTAGGTTTCTAGAGCAATTAATTATTTTTAATAAATCATCGAAAAAAGCTTGAAAATAAGTCCTTTTGAAAATGTCACTTTTAAGGCTCGATGAAACATCACACTTTTGGGTGGATTGATACTTTTCAGAATATCGAACTCATATTTATCATATAATAGGGTATTGTACCATTTGGGCAGGTGTACCTATTTTGGGCACTTGTCGCTATAACTAAGTCAACTTCAAACCGATTGATTTGAATTTCTGTACAGAGTTAGATACTGTACGTGCCTAACTCTATACAAAATTTCAAATTAATCGGTTTGAAATTGACTTAGTTATAGCGGCAAGTGCCCAAAATAGGTACACCTGCGACCTGCCCAAATGGTACAAGACCCTATATTATTGGTAAGTAGTATCAACCTTGACCAGAACTTTGTTAACTTGTTTGGTTGTCAATGCGAAACAAATTCGGTTCCCTTGATCCATGTTAAATGGGGATAACTTTTTTATTTTTCGAAGGATTTTGATGAAATTTTCACAACTTCCCAAAAAACTCTTCTAAATAGTTTAAGATTCCGGGGACAAGGGTACCTGGAATACATGGTTCTGGAGTTATTCCGGATTGTCTTGGGGTACACCAAAATTGACCACATACATACATATCTCAAGATCCCGATGAGGTAGAAGTATAGTGTCTTCGGCGAATTTGTTCAACAGGTTAAGAACTAACTGACAACGGTGACATTGGTTCGCAATTCGTCCGCTAGGCGGCGCCAGTGTCAAAAATGTTCAAACCCTCATATTTCAGAAACCTGATAAGATAGAATGATGCTGTTTTCGGCAAAGCTCTTCAGCAAGCTCAGAACTATCAGATAGTAAAGTCTTTGGTTTGGGATTTATCCGCTAGGTGGCGCATTGTGTCTAAAAAATTCAAACACGTATATCTCGATACCCCAATGAGCTACAAGTATGCCGTTTTCAGAAAAGTTGTTCAGTAGGCTAAGAACTATCTGGCAATAACGTCTTTGATTCGAGAATCGTCCGCTATGTGGCGCCAGGGTAAGAAATGTTCAAACTTCTCTATCTCAGAATAAGATAAAATGATGCCGTCTTCAACAAAGTTTTTCAGAAAGCTTAAAAACTGTCTGACAGTTGAGTCTTTGATTCATGATTTATCCGCTAGATGGCACCTTGTGTAAAATATTTAAGCACGTATATCTCCATACTCTCATTAGCTAAAAGCATGGTGTTTCCTGCAAAATTGTTTGGCATGTTACGATCTATTCGGCAATGGTGACGCTAGGTGACACCAGCAATCAATACGTTCAATCATTTTTTTCTCAAAAATTTGAAGACGTTCAGCAAGTTGTTCCAAAAGTTAGAAGATAGTGAAACGTATCTGGTGTACTTGGTTCTGATATTACTCGATTGGTTCTGTCTAGTATAAAAAAAGCTTGTATGAACACCATCATGAGCAGGAAGTATTCCGTTTTCAGCATAGTTGTTTAGCAAGCTAAGAGCTTATTGGCAGGATAGTAGGCGGTCGAGTACAGTGGTACAAGACTTTTACCTACATTGCCTTTGACATCCTGCAAACAAATTCTGTCACCCACAATATTGTTTTTGGTAGGGCCCATATAGCCGAGGCGGTAAACGCACGGGTATTCAGCATGACCATGCTGAGGGTGATGGGTTCGATTCCCGGTCGGTCCAGGATCTTTTCGTAAAGGAAATTTCCTTGACTTCCTTGGGCATAGAGTATCTTCGTGCCTGCCACACGATATACGCATGCAAAATGGTCATTGGCAGAGGAAGCTCTCAGTTAATAACTGTGGAAGTGCTCATAGAACACTAAGCTGAGAAGCAGGCTTTGTCCCAGTGAGGACGTTACGCCAAGAAGAGGAGAGGAGGAGAGGAATATTGTTTTTGATCCGTTTTCCTTCCGAGAATGTCTCCGTGAATTTCTACAGGAATTATCCTGGGAAATTTTCTAGGAATTCTTGCGGGAATTTTTCCAGGAATTCCACCTGGAATTTCTCCAAGAATTACTTTGGGAATCCTCAAGGACTTCGTCCTGGAATATCTTCAGGAAATCCTCTGGGAATTCCTCTAGGACATCTTCCAGAAATTCCTCCGGGAAATCCTCCAGGAATTCATCCGAAGATTCCATGAGGAACTCCTTCAGGGATTCCTCCAAGAATTTCACCGGGAATTTATCCAGGAATTCCTCCGAGAATTTCTCGAGGAATTCCTCTTGGACTCTCATCAGGAATGCCTCTGGGAATTTCTCCAGGAATTCCTTTGGTAATTTTGCCAGGAATTCTTCTGGATTTTTTTCCCAGGAATTCCTCCGGGAGTTTCTACAGGAAATCCTCCGGATATTATTTTTCCAGGATTTACTCCGGAAATTTCACTGAGAATTTCCCCAGAAATTCCTCCATGAGTTCCGCCGGCAATTCCTCCATGAATTTCACCGGGAATTTCTTCAGGAATTCCTCCGCCTTTTGGAATTCCTGGAAGAATCACTGGAGGAATTCCTGATGGGATTCCTAAAGGAATACCTGGAGAAACTCCTGGATAAAGTCCTAAAGGAATTTCCAGTGGAATTCCAGTAGAAATTTTGGAAGGATTTCCTGATGAAATTCATAGTGAAGTTTCTGGAAATTCTCAGAGGAATTCCTGGAGGAATTCCTAGAGACATTCCCGGGGGAATTGCCGGAGAAATTGGCGGAAGAATTCCTGGAGAAATCAACAGAGGAATTCCTGGAGAAATTCCCAGAGGGTTTTCTGAGAAAAAAATCAAGGAACACTTCCTGAAGAAGTAACTGGAGAAATTGACAGAGGATTTTCTTTAAAAAAAACGGATTTTCCCTGAAGGAATTCTCGGAAGAATTCCTGGAGGAATTTACGAATTTTTTTAATAAACTCCCGGAGGAATTCCCGTAGACATTCCCGGAGATATTTCTGGAGGAACTCTTGGAAAAATTCCCGGAGAAATTCCTTGAGAATTTCTTGGAATAATTCCTGGAGGAATTTCTGTGGAAATTCCCGGATGAATTCAAGGAGGCATTCCAGGAGGAAGTCATGGAGGAATGGCTGGGGAAATTCTCAGTGAAATTTCTGAATGAAATCTTGGCAAAAAATGCCGAGGAATTTCTGAAGAAACTCCAGAAATAATTCATTGAAGGCCTTGGATGTTTTTTTGTAGAATCCCTGAAGGAATTATCGAGGGGAAAAAATTAATAAATCCCTGCAGAAATTACTGTTACTTTCTAAAAAAAAATCTAGGAAAGCATTTTTGAAATTCTCAAAAGAATCCCCAAAGAAACACTTGAGGAATTACCAAAAGAAAACTCCGCAGGAGAATAACAAAAAATGCCCTGTAAAATTCACTCTGCAATGTCTAAAAATGTGAGGATCGGTACCGTAAACTGGGGTCAAATTGATCTTCGGGTCGAAATTGATCACACGTTTCTCGGTTAGGTTTAGCATATTTTAAGTAATTTCCTTCCAACTGTCGTGCAGTTGGGAACCGATACTAAACGATATTTGCTTGGAAACTATTTGAAGTATGTTTTATCTAACGGAAAATCGTCTGATCAATTTCGACCCGGAGATCAATTTGACCCCGGTTTACGGTACTTGAAGGATTTCTTGAAGAATGAAGAACTACCCGGAGAAATCCCTATAGAATTTCCTGGAAAAATTTCCGAATCCCTGAAGAAATAATCGAGGAAACATAGAAGTTGCAAAAACAATCTCTGTTAAAAAAATAAGAAGTTTTGAAATTTCCTTAAGAATCCTAGAACTTGGAATTCCTAGAGAAACCCCTGGTGGAATCAGAATTTCCGAAGAAGTTTTTGGAGGAATAATCGAAACAATGCCTGAAGGATTTTACTAAGGGTGTTTTGGAAGCATTTTCGTATAATCCCTTAAAAAAATTCCGAAGAAATGTCTGAAAAATTTAATCTAAAAAATTACTTCAATAATATTCCCCAAAGAAAAAAAAAAACAGGAAAACAAAAGGAAAACAAAAAAATGCGCAAAGAAAGTCACGGAGCAATCTCTAAAAATATGAGGATTGAAACCTGAAGGATTTCTTGTAGAATGGAGAATTTCCCAGAGAAATCCCTAAAAATATTCCCAAAGAAATTCCTGCAGAAATTTCCGAATCCCCGAAGAAATAATCGGGAAAACGTCTGAAATAATTTTCAAAAAATTTCAGAAAAAAAAATCCCATATTAATTAATAAGAAAGTTTTCAAAAATAAATTAAAAGAAATTTGGTAATTTCCATACACATCCCCGAAGGAGTCCTTGATGGAATTCCCAGAGAAACATCTAGTGAATCAGCATAAAACTTTAAATAAATTTAAAAAAAAATAACGCCTGCGTAGCAATTCTCGAAGGAATACGAGAAAACATTTCCAGAAGAATCACTGGAATAATTCCGAATGGAATCTTAAGAATTTTCAAAGGACCTCTTCTCTAAGAATCCCTGTCAAAAATGCCTGGAGTATTTTCCGAAAGAATTTTTATTTACACTTAATTTAGAATTCTGAATCCCGGTTTATGATTGCTGAGATTTGCACAGCGCAAAAAAATAAAAAGAATCACCTTCCAAATCATGTTTGAATCGATTTTGGATGAAGAAAAAAAAAATGATATTTAGATCAAAAGAAATAATTTTGGTACCAAAGGGTTAGCTGAATTTCTTTTTATTATTTTCATACGAAATACACCATTTTTAAATCCTGTTTCGGATTCAGCATAAATCAAATTTAGTTTATTCAATAATCTTCCAATCATATCATCCAACTTTTGGGGCATAATGAGCACCTTGTATTTTCACTGTAAATCTTCAAATTAACAAAACAAATTGCTTGATTGTAGCCTAATTATCTAAAATCCAATGAGTTGATGACAAAACATTAGTCAAAAAATCTGTTTACCTTGAAAAATTAATCAATATACGTAAAGTGGTCATGTACTGGGAAAATTTTATAAGAATCAGGTGACCTAAAATAAGGTTTTGGGAATCGAAATCACAACTTACTTGGCATCTATCGATTTTCTTGATATTCCATCCGCCAATGAAATGTATTTGTAACACTTTTCAACTACTTGTATAATTATTTTGTTGAAAAAATATGCTTCAAAGAGTTGGTAGTAGGGTGGGGCAAAATGAGCAACTGGTGAAAAAATAATGAAAATGGTAGACATCTTCAACAAACGAATTTTAATTATGATTTTCTCTGTTTTGATGCATATAGTAAGGTTTTGTCTGTAACTTTCAATTTATTAGCTTTAAAATTTCAGTATCTGCATATTATCACCGTTTAAAAATTCCTCAATATAAGACTCATTGAAACCCCACAGTTCCATACAAATTAAACCCCGTAATCCCTTCAAATTCTCATTGATTGTTTACGGTATGCTTTATCATTAGCAAGAATAGTCAATTAGCACTTCATTGTGTGCAAAACTGGTATTGATCATCCTGCCCCACCTAGGGTGCTCATTATGCCCCACCCTCAAAACGAAACTTGCGATTTTATACGTTTTTAAAAACATAAAATTTTACAACATTTTTAACTTTATTCGGAATTTCAACGATTAGCTTTTGTCAGTTAAGGTTCAAATGAGGATTGAACGCTAAAATTACACATTGGCTGCACTTAATTTACTGGATTTAGTGGCAAAATGCTTAAGCTGCTCAATTTGCCCCGCCTACCCCTAATGTTCAGTTAAGTTTGAAAGAACAACGAAGGCCAACTAGTGATAGCTCCTGATATCATTAATTCTTTTGTTAGATGACAACACTATTAAAATAGAGTCATATATTGTTGAGTATATACATATGAATGTCTGCTAAATATTGGACTCTTCCGAATAATTTGAGTAGACGTCAAACACTATTTCATGTTGCATAGAATAAAAGTCTTTTTTTTAAGCTGACAACACTGCCGAACTATAAACAAAAATCTCAATATGTAGTTCACTACCATTGGGATGGTGTTAATTTTCATTGTAGTTTGAAGTAACGTATCACATTATCAGCAAGTCATCTAAATTTACCTTCAATACTTGTCTTTGTAAAATTTGGTTCTTCAAAATTATCTCTACAAGTGACAACACTGCATAATGTCAAACATCGATCAACATGGTTTTGCGATATGATATCGAATTCGAATGTTCAGTTAAGATTTTTTATGAGTCAAGTGGCGGCTTTGGCGTCATTTCAAAACACAGAAATTTTTAACATGATTTAAAAACATGGAGTTCTTGCAGTAGCTGGCAACACTGGTCTTGTAGATTCAAATATACCTCAACATCACAGATCCGGTGTGAGATAGGCCATTCGAATGTTATAGTACAACTGAAGTGCAGTACATGGTTTCAGATTGCGACACAAAAATATTTTATTGCTGGCAACACTGATCATACAAATTTAATTATTGCTCAATATCTCTTTTGTGGTGTGATATAGGCAATTCGAATGTTTGACAAAGTCATTGTTGCACATTGCGACTTCAAAAAAAAAAAAAAATTCACACCGTAAAATCGGACCATATTTTTTTCTTTTATTGCTGATGTTCTTCAATCAAAATCACAAAATCAGCGTGTGAAGTCATAGTGGTCAAATTCAGCGGTTGACAATATTGTTATCATATGGGTAATTCTCGCTGAGACCGGCCCACTATTTACACCTTGTCTTCAAAAATGTTTAAGGTGCCGATTTTCTGAAAGCTCTCGCTTAAAAAGTAAGAAAAATGCATTTGGTTACTCAAATTGATGGACCCCCCGTTAGTTAGAGCCACATCAATTTTTGCAGACCCCTCGATTTTGGTCAAATGGTGGCTCACTTAAACCGTTATAACTTAAAAGTTTCTCCAAAAACCACCTCAAAACGAGTTGTTGTTGAAAATAGGAAAGATAGAGCTACTATTTACAATAATAAAAAGTTGGATCGGCCATATTGATTTTGGCCGCCATCTTGGATTTTTATACCAAAACACTTTTTTCACCATTAGGGCAACCACCGATTTTCAAAATCTTTGCATCAATTGAAAGCTGAGACATTTATACATAACATATCAAAAAATTAGAGATGTCTTTTTTCAAAAGTTTTCTGCCGTTTTGTAAATCATGCAACTTTTGCGCACTGGGCCGGCCGTTTACATAAATGCAGCGTTATTTCGCAGTGTTTACGAACACGACTTCAAATTCTGAGTCCACTAATGGAAAGCTGAAGGTTTAAGCTTTTCAAAACACTATAAAAGTTATGAAAGCAATGCCCGCATCATTGAGAAACAGTCAAAAACGGAAACGAACTTCCGATTTGGCAAAATTCTGCGGCACGCGCCTTTGTGTATACATGCAGGCGTAAACTCGGATGCTGTTGCATGTCGTTGCCGGTGCGCATGGAAATGCATGGAGAAAACGTGGCTTAATTTACAAAACTGCAGATAACTTTTGATAGGAAAAAAAGACATCTCGAATTTTTTGATATGTTATGTATAAATGCCTCAGCTTTCAATTGATGCAAAAATTTTGAAAATCGGGTGGTTGCCCTCATGGTGATGAAAATTTTTTGGTATAAAATTCCATGATGGCGGCCAAAATCAATATGGCCGACCTAACTTTTTATTATTGTAAATAGTCGCTCTATCTTTTCTCGTTTCAACAACAATTCGTTTTGAGGTGGTTTTTGGAGAAATTTTCGAGTTATAACGGTTTAAATGAGCCACCATTTGACCAAAATCGAGGGGTCTGCAAATATTGTTGAGGCTCTAACTAACGGGGGGCCCATCAATTTGAGTAACCAAATGCATTTTCCTTACTTTTTAGCGCGGGCTTTCAGAAAATCGGCACCTTAAACATTTTTGAAGACAAGGTGTAAATAGCGGGCCGAGCTCAGCGAGAGTTGCCCATATATTTTGAGAATGAAGTAATTCCTAAATAGACTAAATCTTACTGATGGGTGTTGTTTTTGAAATATCGTATATCTTTGGACATGTGGCCATCTAAAATTGTGCAAACAAAGTAAACAATTATTTAATTCCTGGATAATCGAGCCATATTTGCCGGATAATCGAATCACGGATAATGGAGTTCGACCGGTATCTCAGATCCGGTACGAGAAAGGCAACCCGAGCAGGAGAAAATAGCTGAAGAATACCAAAATCAGGTATGGAAAACCGAATACCTACAACCTTAATAACGTATTAAGAAGCCCTGCATAAGAGGAAAAATATCTAAAATAATAACTGGTGTATATTCTGTGCATAACACGTGAATAATGACCTCAGGTATGGCAATACCCCAATAATAATCGGCGATTTTTCCATACAAATAGTGAGTTTTCCATAATTGAATAATACCTCAAGCAGTCCTCAACTCCAAATTAATAACTAATTGAGGTATTTTACCAATACCTACAAAATACCAAAATAAGTTATTTTCAATACCTCCCGAGCAGGAGAAAATAGCTGAAGAATAACAAACTCAGGTATGGAAAACCGAATACCTACAACCTGAATGAGGTATTAAGAAGCCCTGCATAAGAGGTAAAATACCTAAAATAATAACTGATGTGTTTCATGTGCATAACACGCGAATAATGCCTTCAGGTATGGTAATACCTAAATAATAATCGATGATTTTTCCAAACAAATAGTGATTTTTCCATAATCGAATAATACCCCAATCAGTCCTCAAAACCAAAATAATAACTGGTTGGGGTATTCTATCAATACCTACAAAATACCAAAATAAGTTATTTTCAATACCTGGACAACCGACCAATACCTGGTTTTGGTGTGATACCTGACTTTGGTATGCTCCAGTTATGTGTCAGTTATTTATTCCTGCTCGGGCTGGGTAACCGACTAATATCTTGTTTTGGTATGATACCTGACTTTGTTATGCTACAGTTATGTGTCAGTTATTTGTTCCTGCTCGGGAATTCGAATGTCCGACAATGTTACCCGAGTAGAGGAAAAGAGCTCAATAATAACATGTTTTGATATGGAGATCAAAAAGTGATAAGAGATAAAAGATCTAAAAATAAAATCAAAAATTTACTCCTGGAACATCATCATCAAATCATATTTAGATTTTTTAAGATCTAACCAATAGCAGCGAGCTATTCGTATGATCTTGAAATATCAAATTTTGATATTGTTCAGATGTTCCAGGAACATTTTTCAGATATTATTTTATCTCTTATATCAATCAAACCAATATCATGTTTTGATCGTCTGTATTTTACCTCTACCCGGGTATAGTACATTGTTTCACATTGTGACACAAAAATAATGTTATCGCTGGCAAATAATATTAAAGCATCTCTATAGGGATTCCCGGATTTCCCAGAAAGAATCGAGAGGCATCCCGAAAATCCTCTAGAAAGTCTCTGGAGGAGTGCCGAGACGATGCACTGGACAAATCAGCAAAAAGCCCGTATGATGGAAGAACACCTGAAGACTTACTGAAGGGTTTTAGGATCCAGAATTAAACTTTGGAATAATCAGGACTCTGGAGAATCCCTAGAAGAATAAATAAAAATTTCTGAATAACCTTTGCAGGAACCCTGACAGAAACCCTCGGAAAACATTTGGGAAGAATCTTTGTCAGAAATAGATTTCAACTTGAGTCTTGGGAATCCCTTAAAGACATAAAAGAAGTGATCCTTGGAGGAATCCTAAAAACATTTTAGTAGATTTCCGAGATTTTTTTTCAAGAATTCTCAAAAGAGGAATCATTGATATAATCCATGGAGGAGAAATATAAAAAAAAAAATCCTGAAAAAATTGATAATTTGCGCCAAGAATTGTTAAAGAAATCCCGGGGAATATATCCCTGCAAGAATACTGAAAGAATTCTAGATAATTCTCAGGTAGGGTAAAAGGGTATAATGCGCCCCACCGAAGCAAAACGCCCCCCTTCATTTTCTAGCGATTCAAGCGCTTTTCGCATGCGTGATCGATTAGAAATCTTGAATATTGAAGAATAATTGCCATCAAGCTGATCCGTTAGTTAATTGGTACAGAAAAGCAACAAAAATATCAAAAAGTCTGAAATCGAGGCTTTTGGCGTAATATTTTACCTCTTGTAAACTGACATCATTGTAAACGAAGCTAGCTCTGTTCGCTTGTGTTATTTTGCAACTTTTATACAGTTAAACACTTGTTAAAAGACCCTCCTAGGATAAGCATGTAGTGGAATTATTCCCTGGGACAGTTTTATCACGGGGCTGGAGGTTTTTCTTTTGATGGGGCGTATTGCCCCGTTTGTTTTGATAAGGCAAATTTTGGAACGTTTTCGAAAAACGTTTCAAAGCTTCCATAGCCGCTCCTCCAAAGGTAAAGTTTGCATGCAACACTTCACTAACTTTAGGAACAACGATTTGCAGTGGACAATAGATGGAATAAGGCGCAAGTTTTAGCTATATTGCCCTTTCTGCTTAGGGGGGGGGGGCATATTATACCTGTTTACCCTAATAAATAATCCAAGCTATCCCAGGAGTAATCAATAGAATAATTCTGAAAACAATCCCTGGGTGATTACCTGGAGAATCCTTGAAAAAATATCAAGATCATGCATTGAATTCCAGTCAGGAATATCTGGAGAAGATCCTGATCGAATCTCTGGAAGAATGCTGGGCACAAATCCATAGAGCAGAGATCTTTTTCTAAGTTTAGAGTTTTTAAACAAAAGCTCGAACAAAACAACCGAGAATTGAATCTAAGACTAGCAAGCCCAACAAAATCGGCGTTTTCGTTAGCAAAGTGTGGATTCCATAGCAGCAACAACTAACTACACGGGAAGATACGCCCTGCATCGCATTGCTGGTTGTCCGGACTAATGGTGAATGGAAGGAAACTCAAGACAGACAGAGCAGAACCTCGCGCGCAGAAAAGCGCAATCCCAGCAAGAAGCACGCTGCTCCACTACTCTGTACTACCTACTACAGCATAGCTAGCTATACGAAGCCAGCCGGTGTGGTGGGAGTTCACTGAACTTGTTTTGCTCTTGTGCGCTTTCTGGGCTGCTAGTTTTCTTCGGACTTATGGGTAGTAGTAGTTGGTAGAAGCCGGATGGTTCAGTTGTTGTTATATTATTGTTGTAGCTCTCTTTGCTCGTTGCTGGAACCGGCAGAGATTTGTTGCTGCTGCTGCTGCTGTTGTTTATTATTGTTACTCAACGGTGCTCGGCTGTTTGCTTGCTTCGGTTGGTGTTTATCTTTTAGATTTGCTCTTTTCCTGTGGGATTTTTCTCTGCCAAACGCAATACCGTGAAGTCACTTCGACTTTGAGTTATTTTCGCATGACCTACGCACAATGATGCGGCAGATTAGCTGGTTTCCCACCCATTTGGCGCTCTTTGCGCGATTATGGTCGGGTTTTGTACAAATTGGTAAATTAATTCCGATGCAGCTATCCGATCCGATTGCCTGGAATCAGTTATCCCAAGAATTGGGGGCCCAGCTTCCGCTGCATCTCGCGCGCCACATGCATAAATTGCCATCATTGTTGTGTTCATAATCCCCAAAAGTGGCCGGGTACCGTTCGGTGGATGAATAACACACTTATGCTTCTTCTGCTGGCTATAATTTACCATCATACACGCTCGATGGCGGCCGTGAAGGAAAAGAACAGCAGCTTCAATGTCTCGATACGAAACTCGGTCGGAAGTTTTTAAATATGAACTCCTGGCCTACACATCACGATCGTGACACACAATACCCGTCATAGAGTGACACAGTGGTTCAGAATGTAGCGATTGCCAAACTTGCACTAGATAATCATGTTATTTTGTCTAGTACATCTGATTATTTGATGAACATGATATATATTTTGTTTACAGTGAGACACGTATAGTATCCAAGTAACATTTTTAAGTTCGAAAAATTGAGCTTGATCTTCATTGACCGCCCATAAATGCTACTCCAGTATTTCCAGACCAGCTACACTCACACAAGGAATCAATGAGATATCTGCCGGGGACTAAGCAGGTATCTTCAGTGTGTGAGTGTTGGCGATCTTCTATTTTTTGGCGACAATGGCGCCTTCCACGTCAGGTTACAGGTCAATTTAGGGAAGGGGAAGGAAGTGATGATTGCAATCGTTTGACTTCACATCAGACCCAATATACCTCTGCGTCTGCACAAATTCATGCGGGGGTTCACACATTGGTGCGTGGATGCCAGGCGTAAGATAAAAAAAAATTGCGTGTTATTACTCTGAAGAAAATGCGACACAGTTCGCTTTATTGTATGACTCGTAGGTGATGATAGATTCACGCTGTGCTGTAAAAGTTAGAAGGAAGGGAAACGACTTTTTCAACCTGTTTCTTTTCTAGTGGCTATGAACATGTGAATATACATGAGTTGTATGTATATGTACACGCAACCTGAGATTGGCAGATTCTAATACAATTGGGTATGAAACATATACAAATATTGTATTAGGGCCTTGCAAATACAAAAATTGGTAGGTGGCAGTATACCAAAAATTGTATTGGCTTCCTAGAATCTGGAAAAGGAAAATTTCGCATGTGTGCGTGTGCTCTGTCGCACTGGTTTCTCATTATTTGTTCTATTTTTAGACTGATCATGGCAGCAGCGGCGGCATCAAATACTAATACATGTTTAAAAAGAAATACGGCAGCGGCGGGAACCGAACCGTGGCACTGTAATGGTGATTCACAGTACCCTGCGCTCTAACCAGCACGGCTATATCTGTACATGGATAGACAAGAGGCTGAAAGCCATCATGATCTACACAAACGTGGCTTGGAGATGGAAGTGATACAGCCGCCACACTGCACAATGGGTCTAGAGCCGTATTTGCGAAGACAAAACTATTTAAGCTTCAGCTTTAAGTTTTTAGCCACAAATTGTGTTTTAGAAAGTTTATTTTCAATTGTTGACCCTATTCCCTATTATTGTTTTGTTAGGGTGGTTCGTCTGGTTAAACTGATTCAAAAATCTGCTTTCTAATAATTTTATTTGCGATGCCATGATGGATGGTGATGGATCGTTTGATTAGAAATTCCACCAATAAACGGCAAATTTAAAATTTCATATATCTCAGGACTCTCACCACTTAGAAAGTTGGTGTCTTCGACAACGTTGTTAAGTGAGTCAAGGGCTTACAGTTAATGGTCCACTAGGCGGCGCTAGTTACACATTTGCAAAATCATTCAAATGATTGATATTTTTTCGTGAAGTAATCAACAAGCTGTAAGTTTGTTTTCTTTGAACGAGTCTAAGTCAAGTCAAAGGTTTTTCAATGAGCTATGTATTAGTCATAATTGTGCAATGTCGCATTTCATTCGGTTCACTTGATCCAGAGATATAGCAATTAAACGAAGAACACTCAAATATGAACTACTTTTTTAGAGTTGCTCCAATTTTATGTAAAGTTATCCAATCGAGTTCAAATTTGTACCGTTTATAGCTTACTAGTTGTGCAACTGGCAGGACAAATTTGAGAATATTTGGTGCATTTTTGAAAAAGTTACAGCTTGCTGAATATATTTGAAATAATAAATAAAAGTTGCATGCTTCAATTAATTCGTAACTAGCGCCGCCTACTGACAGAACCTTGAATTAATCAGATAATCAACTGAGCGGCCGTATCCAACCTAACAACATCGCCGAAGACATCAACTTTCTAAGTGATCTGAGTCCTGAGATATATGGAATATAATATTTGTTTGCTCACTAGCGCTGCCTTGTGGTGGAATTTTGAATCAAAAGGCTCATCATTTGTTAGTTCTTGACCAGCCAAATAATATTAATAATAATAATAATAATTAATTAATAATATTAATATTAATATTAATAAAGACAAATCAATCAAATCAATCGAATGTTTTATTTTTGTAAATTTGCTATAACTTTGTAAAACATTCTGATATTGTAAAGAGAATAATTAATCAGCAGATTTTTGGATAAACCACACTTGATTGACCGTAATCATTTCACAATAATGAAAAAAAAAAAGAAATGGCAGAAACGTTTTTGTCTTCGTAAATACGACTCTAGACCCATTGTGCACTGAAAAGCTCGCATCCAGCAGGTTGCTGTTTGCAAGTGGAAAATTCCATGTAGACAATAGGACGCGAAGCTCAGCAGCGAAGCGAAAGTTATTTTTAGACGCAACCCGGTTCAACTTCTCGGGTTTGAATGGAGGTGTTTGTGTGTAGTGGTATGGAAGCTATGGAACCGTGTAGCGCCTCTTAATACAACGAATGGATTATGATTTATCACATTTTCTGTACGTTTTTAATACATAAATTGGTAGAAAAGGCATATCTCAATTTTTGGTAGCTTTTCTTGTTTTGCGTGTAGAGAAGAGGGACAAAGTATATTGGAAGATACAAAGTAGGCGGAAATAGACAGGTCAGGGATTGAACCCAGGATCTTCTGCATTTGAATCAGAAGTGGTAGCCACTAGACTACCAAACCCGTCTCCAAGTAACATTTTTAAGTTCGAAGAATTCCTTATAATTATCATAAACCCAAAACAAAACCAATGGGGCACGTTCGGTGTACCGTCGTGCGGGGCTTCTTTTTACACTTTTTCATGATTTTTCAACTTTATGACATTATAACTCCCAGAGTAGTGAATGGATTTCCACAATTTTTACACATAATAATTGTGAGTATGTATGTAGGATGTATGCAAAATTTGAACTAAATCCATCAATAAACAAAAAAGTTGTTCATACACCAATCGGACACATCTCATATAGAACCGGCTGGGGGCTACTTTGGACATTTTTATCTAAAACAAAATTGCATTTCAAATTCCAGGTTTATTTAGAAAACTACTTTGTACCAATACTGTAGTATACTATATCAGACATGATTTCAATAAATTTATGCGTTTGAAGATGGTTCCGTGCTACCTTTGGTATTATGAGCAGCGTGATATTGCTATATAAATAGCCTGGAAAAAAGGACCTTCAATCCTTTATTTGGGTAAAATGGTCATTTATAATGTATAACGATACAAATATTCGATTGTATTTGCTACGTTGATATATTTTGAATGAATTGATCAACCCTTTGAAATTTATGAACTGTAGAAACAATGCTTACAGACCAAATGTTCTGATACGTTATGTATATTTTATTGATTTATTCGATGTATTTTCGTGTCCCGCCAAGCAATAAACGGTCTGTTTGAAAAATAATTTCAACCAAATGGAGGGAAAACTATTGCTTCGTAATAGTCCCAAAGACATCAAACAGATTTGAACCATATTTCGAATTCAAAAAATCCATATTCGAAAGTGTCCAAAGTAGCCCCGCATTTCAAAAGTAACCCCGCACGACGGTAGTACTAGATTTGTAGTAATGAGCTGAATTTTAGTATGATGAGAAGGTCATTTCTCCGTTTCTGCCATGAAATGGTGCAAAAAGCGTGGGTATTATGATTCCTTGCCTAATTTGATGCTGTTTGAGCAAAACTTTGGATAACTATGTTGTTTATGTTGCAAGAAATGGAGAAAACAACAACAGTGCTGCCCAAAGTTTTGCTCAAACAGCATTAAATTAGCCAAGGAATCATAATACCCACGCTTTTTGCACCATTTCATTGCAGAAACGGAGAATTGACCTTCTCACCATACTAAAATTCAGCTCATTACTACAAATCTAGTACTTCACCGATCTGTCCTATTAGGTTTTATGCTCCCTAAACCTTCCGTGAACAAATAAAAATATAATGTCACTTGCTTCACAATTGACTGATCTGTAGCGCAAAAGAGACCCATGCAAAAAAACTCGAATCTGCTCGAATTTCAATTTGTTTACCCCATACGTAACTTTGAGTTGCCGTAAATACAATTCCCGAAATTTGTCACGATTTTTCCGATTTCTGGACCCCAGTGCATTCGTCTTCGGCAGCCATACGGGAAGATTCCGACGAAAATATAGAGTAGAAAATAGCAAGACAGAGCATAAAGCTAAAAGATATGCTTCCCCATAGGCTGGACTGAGCCACGACGGACGGGGCATCCGTTGGCTCTGTGGCATAAAAAAAACCGTCTTCCACCTTCATTTTTCAAGGTACACCGTAAACAGTGCTGCTTAGATATTGGTAAGCCGGCGGGGCGCTGCGGAAGGGAAGCCAAACCGATGCAACATTACGCTCTTCTTGCTTTGGTGCTTGGTGCCCAAAGCCGGGGAAATTAAGTCATGTTCGAAGCGGGAATACCCTCTGCCGCCCGGATGGCTTGGTTTAGTGGAACGCGCTTGGCAAAGAAGACTTGCAACAACTAAACACGATGATCCACACGATACTGCGACGACGGACGGTGCCTTTGGAATGGCGGAAGGGTGCTGCTGGCTTGGACTGGGTTGTGAGGGAACCACACCGTGGCCTGAAACATTATCGCATAGCGGGAAGAAGTTATATAGCCCAGTTTTGTTGTGTATCAACTTTTCTCGTGTGCCTACGGTTTTTCGCAGCCAGCTCCAAAGATGCAGTCATCGGAATGAATCATCGTCGTTGTGCGGTGTTATGGCGCCGTAAATATTTTGCAGGAAAACACTATATTGTCGATAGCAGTTAAGACGTTGCTGTTGTTTTTAAATTATTTAAAAACAATAAACTATCTACCTTAACTCATTGGCTTTAAAGTTACTTTACTCCAACTTCCTTCTGGCTCTACCTACATTCTACATCAATTCAAGTACATTACCATCTAACACTACCTCCGTACTAACACCACTAAGCCTGCTTCTGTCTCTACTCGCAACCATGTATTTCGTGTTGGTCTAGTTTCATAGGATCATAAGTTTCCTCCACTATCCTGCGATTAATATCAATGAGATAAAAATAGTTCCCAAAGCCAAGGAGCATGTGCGACCATGTGATGATGGTTCCATTATTTCTCTGCATGCCAGACCTCGTAATCGTTCCTTCGAGTGCAAAGTATAGCAGTAAATTTGAAAGAGCATCGCCCTGTCTCAATCTGTCACAGTCTAGGTAGACACGTAGTCTGCGATCTGAACACTAAGTGTCAATTAGTTTCTCCGGAAAACCCTGAAGTGATACTAGCTGCGAAAGCTTATTTCTTTTCATTGAATAGTATGCTGCTTCAGAATCAATGAACAGCAGATGCGTCTCCAAGTTGTACCTCATGCAAATCAGCCTGGTATTTGCCGATGAAGAACTCATCAAGAGATCTCCGATTGTTGTTCAGAACTATAGACAGCATCTGTAATTTACACATTCTAGTCTGTGTACTTTCTTGCAGATTAGATACATCAGGACATCCAACCAATTATGGGCAATTCGCCTTTCTCCCATATCTTTATAAGAACTTGGGGAATACTTCAAGGCAATTGCTCGCTTCCGTGGTTCGGCTGGGATCCTGTAGCCTTGTTTCCTTAGGTAAACTTTCTTTGTTACACTTCAACAAATTTTCGAAGTTGTCTATCCCTGACTGCCACCATAAAGGGTGAGTCGTTAATTATCAACTGAATCGCAAATTGTCTACAGTTAACGAAATATATAGTATAGGTATATAAAGTATAGGTTCAAATTTAGGATGCATTCATTTCATTTATTTAGTTAACATCAAATTCATGATAATACTGAATCAACAATTTGCCGCCATAATACTCGATTTGCAGCTGCAGCTCTCCAACCTCGGTCACGCCCAACACTCGCCAGATCACGCTCCACCTGGTCCGCCCATCGTGCTCTTTGCGCTCCACGCCTTCTTGTGCCAACCGGATGGTTAGCAAACACCAACTTTGCAGGGTTGTTGTCCGGCATTCTTGCAACATGCCCTGCCCACCGTGTCCTTCCGGCTTTGGCCACCTTCTGGATGCTGGGTTCGCCGTAAAGTGCAGCGAGCTCGTGGTTCATCCTTCTCCGCCACACACCGTTCTCCTGCACGCCGCCAAAGATCGTTCTTAGCACCCGTCGCTCGAAAACTCCTAGTGCTTGCAGGTCCTCCTCGAGCATCGTCCATGTCTCGTGTCCGTAGAGAACCACCGGTCTTATTAACGTCTTGTACATGGTACATTTGGTGCGGGGGTGAATCTTTTTTGACCGCAGTTTCTTCTGGAGCCCATAGTAGGCACGACTTCCACTGATGATGCGCCTTCGTATTTCACGGCTCACGTTATTGTCCGCCGTTAGCAAGGAACCGAGGTAGACGAATTCTTCTACCACCTCGAAAGTATCCCCGTCTATCTTAACATTGCTGCCAAGGCTTGTCCTGTCTCGCTCAGTCCCACCTACCAGCGTGTACTTTGTTTTTGAGGCATTCACCACC
Organism: Aedes albopictus; assembly: GCF_035046485.1. Lineage (NCBI taxonomy): Eukaryota > Metazoa > Arthropoda > Insecta > Diptera > Culicidae > Aedes > Aedes albopictus. The sequence goes on along the minus strand of NC_085138.1, from coordinate 251,763,865 downwards.
AGTCCGACCTTTGCTGCTTCACGTTTCAGGCGGGTGTACTGTTCTGCCACCGTTCCAAATATTCTAGCAATAATATCCATGTCATCCGCAAAACAGACAAATTGGCTGGATTTCGTGAAGATCGTACCCCGGCTGTTGAGCCCGACTCGTCGCATAACACCTTCCGGGCGATGTTGAATAGTAGGCAGGAAAGTCCATCACCTTGTCGTAGTCCCCGTCGAGATTCGAATGAACTAGATAGTTCACCCGAAATCCTTACGCTGATCTGCACACCGTCCATCGTTGCTCTTATCAGTCTAGTCAGCTTCCCGGGAAAGCTGTTCTCGTCCATAATTTTTCATAGCTCTGTGCGGTCGATACTGTCGTATGCCGCTTTGAAGTCGATGAACAGGTGATGCGTTGGGACCTGGTATTCACGGCATTTCTGGAGGATTTGCCGTACGGTGAAGATCTGGTCCGTTGTCGACCGGCCGTCGATGAAACCGGCTTGGTAACTTCCCACGAACTCATTTACTTTAGGTGAAAGACGACGGAAGATGATCTGGGATAGCACTTTGTAGTCGGCATTCAAAATGGTGATCGCTCGAAAGTTCTCACACATTAACTTGTCGCCTTTCTTATGGACGGGACAGATTATCCCTTCCTTCCACTCCTCCGGTAGCTGTTCGGTTTCCCAGATCTTGACTACTAACTGGTGCAGACAGGTGGCCAACTTTTCCGGGCCCATCTTGATGAGTTCTGCTGCGATACCGTCCTTACCAGCCGCTTTGTTGTTTTTGAGCTGGTGGATGGCATCCTCAGAGTGGGAGTTGGTTCGTTCCCGTCCTCTGCTGCACCAACATAGTCATTTCCTCCGCTGCCTTGGTCCTCCGTGCCTACATTCTCTTCGCCATTCAGGTGCTCGTCGAAGTGCTGCTTCCACCTTTCGATCACCTCACGTTTGTCCGTCAGGAGGCTCCCGTCCTTATCCCTGCAGATTTCGGCTTGCGGCACGTAGCCTTTGCGGGATGCGTTGAGCTTCTGGTAGAACTTGCGTGTTTCCTGTGAACGGCACAGCAGTTCCATTTCCTCGCACTCCGCTTCTTCTAGGCGGCGCTTTTTCTCCCGTAAGAGACGGGTCTGCTGCTTCCGCTTCTGTCTGTATCGCTCCACATTCTGTCGGGTTCCATGCTGCAGCATTACCGCCCGCGCTGCATCCTTCTCCTCCAGAACCGCTCTGCACTCCTCGTCGAACCAATCGTTTCGTCGACTCCGTTCTACGTACCCGATAGTGCTCTCAGCTGCGTTGTTGATGGCTGCTTTGATTGTACTCCAGCAGTCCTCTAGAGGGGCCACATCGAGCACACAATCGTCCGGCAACGCTGCCTCGAGATTCTGCGCGTATGCGGTGGCGACATTCGGTTGCTTCAGTCGCTCTAGATCGTACCGGGGCGGCCGTCGGTAATGTACGTTGTTAATAACGGAGAGTTTTGGGCGCAGTTTAACCATCACCAGGTAGTGATCGGAGTCGATATTAGCGCCACGATAGGTCCTGACGTCGATAATGTCGGAGAAGTGCCGTCCATCAATCAGAACGTTTGTTGTGGTGATCTCCAGGTGTAACGATAAGGAAGGCTGTGCTGGAAGAAGGTGCTACGAATGGCCATGTTCTTGGAGGCGGCGAAATCGATGAGGCGTAGGCCATTTTCGTTCGTCAGCTGGTGTAAAATGCGTCTTTGTCATCATCAGTGCTTCCGGAGTGAGGGCTGTGCACGTTTATTATGCTAATGTTGAAGAATCGGCCCTTGATCCTCAACCTGCACATTCTTTCATCGATCGGCCACCAACCGATCACGCGCCTCTGCATATCGCCCATCACTATAAAAGCTGTTCCCAGCTCACGTGTGTTGCCGCAACTCTGGTAGATGGTATGATTACCTCTAAACGTTCGCACCATAGATCCTGTCCAACACATCTCCTGCAGCGCTACGATTCCGAACCCGCGGTCCTTCAGTATATCGGCGAGTATGCGGGTGCTCCCGATGAAGTTGAGAGATCTGCAGTTCCACGTACTGAGCTTCCAATCGCAAGTCCCTTTTCGTCGCTGTGGTCGTCGCCATTGGTATCGGTTCGCATTCTTCTCTTGTTGATTTTCCGGTGCTAGTCTTTTTTACGGCTGGCTCGCAGGGCCTGACACCAACCCACTAACCCAGGGAGCTGGGCTTACCTTCCCGGAAGCTACGGGTTCTGCATTGGCATTTCCTCCAACTACAGTGCTAAATAGCTAGGCTCGAGCGCCAGTCTTCGCCGGGGGTGGTGTTTTTAATGGGCGCCCAGGAGATAATATTTTACCTGAGCTTCCACCCCCAGAATAGTCCATATGAATATGATATTACACCTCTCCTTAAACCAAGTCCACTAAACAGTTAAGCGATGTACGCCCAATTTCACAGTTTTATGAGTTTTTGGTGTCAAAGTTGTACAAGAAATGTTATTTAGCTGATTACAGCACAACCATTACATTTTTCATTTATTTTTGACATTACATCCCTACTGGAATATAGCGTTTAAACTTCAAACGACATAACTGTAGACAGCAATGGAAGCGGATTTCATGTGATACTGGGTGTGAGAACGCCAGTAACGGAAAAGTCCGCTTGTGAAACCTTGCTGAAAATCACGAGAAAATTTATCTGTTAAATCTCTGGAGGACTTTCCTGAGAAATCTCTTGAAAAGAAATCACCGAAGAAATTCCCTGAAGAACTGTTGAAGGAATTCCCACAGAAATTGCTGGATAAATGGGGAATTCCTGGCGAAATGGCTGAAGAAATTCCGTGAGATATCCCCAGAGAATTTTTTACCACAGTATGAAAAGTTATTCCTGGTAAAATTCCTAAAGAAATCTGTAGAGGTCACAGTGAGAATCCATGGAGTGAATTCAGGAAGTATTTCTGAAAGAATTGAAAAAGAATCTGAAAATCTTTGAAAAAAATCGTGGTGGCATCCCAGGAAGAATTTGTGAAGGAATTTTTGGACGAATTTTTTGATGAATTTCTGAATAAATTCATTAAGGAATCCTTAGAGAAATACCTGAAGAATTTCGTGGAAGTGTTCCCAGAGAAACTCCTTTAAGTTTAGGAACTCTTGGAAGAAATCTCTGAAGCCATCTTGGTGGACATTCAGGAGGAATGCCTGAAGAAACTTCTCTAGGATTTTTTGAAGGATTACCTGGAGAAATTTTTTGATGAGTTTCTGAAGAAAACCTTCAATGAATCCCTAGAGGATTTTTTTGTGGAGCATCTGAAGAAGTTTAGTAATGAATTTTTAGAGAAACTCCTGAAGAAATTCTTGGAACAAATAGGTGAGAAATCCGTAAAGGATTTCCTGGAGAAATACCTCGTGGAATTCCTCCATGAATTCCTGGATGAATTCTTGGAAGAGTTGTGGGAGACATTCCTTTATGATTCTTTGGAGAAATTCTGGCACAAATTCCTAGAGGATTTTCTGGAGGAATTCCTGGAAGAATTTCTGGAGGTCTATCTCGAGAATTTTCTGAAAGAATTTCTAGAGGAATTTTAGAAGGATTTTCTGAAGAAAATCATGGATGAAACTTTTGGGGAATTCCCGAAGAAATTCCTTGAGAATTTCTTGGATAATTTCCTGGAGAGATCTATGGAGGAATTTCTCAAGGAATTCGTGGAAGACATTCGTGATAAATTCTTTTAGGATTTTTAGAGGAATCCGTGGAGCAATTGCTGGAGGAATCCCTGGAGCAGACATTCCCAGAGGATTTTTTCCTAGAAGAAATTTCAGGAGAAATCTCTGGATGAATTTCTGACGCATTTGCTGGATGAATTATTTGAGGAATATCTGGATAAATATATGAGGCTTCCTGGTGAAAAGTTCTGGTGAAATTCCTGGAGGAATCCGTGGAGGATTCCCTGGAGGAACTCCTCGCGGAATTTCTGGATGAGTTCAGGGAGAAATTCCTTTAGCATTTTCTGCAGGAATCCTTGGAGGAATTCCTGGAAAAAAAATCCTGAAGGCATCTTGGAAGAATTTCTTCATATTAAAGTTTCGCATTGCCTTGAAATCATCACCATCCCATCAGTACTTGGCGATGTAGGCACCATTGCATGTTGAAACCCCTTTTTGGGAATGTATATTGCGTGAAATACCATGATTCTATTTTGCACCATGATCATATATTGCACCATCATTGTAGTGCCCCCCCCCTAAGCAAGAGCCCTGCGCACGCTAGTGATAAAATCAAGCAGGGATTTCTAGAAAAATTTAATCAGGAATCACTGGAGGAATATTTGAAGACATTCCTGGTGGAATTCTATCAAGTAGGGTCTTGTACCATTTGGGCAGGTGTACCTGCCGCTATAACTAAGTCAATTTCAATCGGATTGATTTGAATTCTTGTACAGAGTTAGGCACGTACAGTATCTAACTCTGTTTCATTGCTTCGCACTGTGCTTTTTCTAGGCCAGGCCTGCCCAACATTTTTCGGCCGCGGGCCACTAGTGAAACTCCATACCAGTCGATGGACCAGAAATAAAATTTCGATAATAATACTTTTATTTTTTTAAATCTTTTTCTGGGCATTGCTAGATAAGGAAAGAACTTTCATTATTTTCAAGATGCAATGACGTTCTTTTTTTAAATTTAATGTTTCTAATGAAATTTTTAAGCTTTTATGAAAATTTTTGCTGAATATTGGAGCTTGGAACAGTATTTAGGAAGTTTCAATGACATGTAGTGCCAAACAGAGCTATTGATTGGCACAAAAATCTCTGAAAGCTTGAAAAATTGTGATTTTATTCCTCATGTTTTTTTTTTTCAAAATTACTTGAAGCTGATGACGTAATGTTTTTATTTTGTTTTACAATTTTATCATGAGAATTTTCACAAACACATTAATGTTATTGTTAAGAATCTTTTACTTAAAATCTGTAGGAAACTCAAACCAAATGCTTGTATATTTTTAAACGTTTCAAAAATTTTACAAAATACACTTTGATTTTAATTACATTTCTATTGAAGAAGGAAAATATTCAGAACTATTATTCCTCGGGCTAAATTCTATTATATTTCTCCAATCGTGCCGCGGGCCGCACAAAATGTTCTCGCGGGCCGTACGTTGGGCAGCCCTGTTCTAAGCGGTGCTTTTCCTCCTATGAAAGAGACGAGTCTACTGTTTGCGCTTCTGTTTGGAACGTTATGCCGGGTTCCTTGCTGCAGCATTACCGCTCGCGCTGCGTTCTTCTCCGCACGCATCGTCGTGCCATTCGTTCCGTCGACTCCTGTCCACGTACCCGATGGTGCGCTCGACAACGTCGTTGATGCAGCCATTTTTACTGTACTTCAGCAGTGAGGGCTATACTACCGGAGTGAGGGCTGTTTACGTTTATTATGTTGATGTTGATGAATCGGTCCTTGATCCTCCACCTACACATTCTTTCGTCACTCGACAATCAACTGATCTCGCGCCTCTCAACGCTCGCCCATGGCTCCTTTTACACCTCCTTCAGCGCTACGATGCAGACCCCGCGCTCCTTCAGTAGATCGCCGAGTATGCGGGTGATCCCGTTGAAGTTGAGAGTTCGGCAGTTTGAGCATCCAATCGTTAGTTCTTTTGTTTCCCAGAGGCCGTTGCCTTCAGTCTCGGTTTGTATTACTCTTTTGCTAACTTTTCGTTGCAATTGTGGTTACGACTGGCTCGCAGGGCCAGAACAAGTCTTTTCGGAGAACCATAGTACAGTGATTTACAGGAAATCGAACAGTGATCAGCCGCTAGAACATGGGGAATCAGGCGCTGTTGTGAGCCGCTCCTCCTGGAAAGTGGACACTCAGATTCGCAGGAGCAACCCCTCCCCCCTCCTCACCATTTCTCTACAAGCCTACGACCTAAGTTCTCACCTGGTTTAGTTACCAGATCTTCCATAAGATTGCTTGCTGTCCTGAAGGTGCCTCGGAGGAGATAGGCAGGAGTTGGATAAAGGCTAATGACTTCAATGGGGTCAATATTAAATATGCATTACCGAGTCTTGACCTTGCCTGAAATTGTTCTACACATAAAGATAATCGTGGTCTAGTCGGAATGAAGAGACACTTGAACGTCTTTAAGTAATATAACAGATTTCTACTACCCCAAGTGCATCATTCCACACGTCGAAAGCTCCACCGACCATTCAGTCAGACACCTCCACTGACTGCTGGAGCAGAAATTCCATTACCATATGAGTGCACAAATGCTTTCCCGTTTTTTATTGCGCTTGTCGGTTACTATCTTAAGAAAATATTTTAAATGACTGCACCACATTTACGCTCTCTTATTTTGCTCTCTCTGCATTTTTTCTTTATTTCCAGGCATTAACCAGATAGCAACACCTTCCAATTGGATTGAAGATTGCGTTGATGGCACCACCCCCGCAGTCGTCATACTCCCTCCTCGAAGACGATCGGAGCAGGATGATCTCGATTGTTTCGAGTAGTAGCAGCAACGGCAGCCCCGCATTTCAGTAGTGTCTTTAATCTGGCGATCCAGAGACTACTGAAACACCAAAGCGCTGCTGTTCGTCGGCCGCTGAAGATCAATGTTCGATCGGGGGGGTCACCGCCATCATCATCATCAGCTACAGCAACAGAAGTAGCATCTTCATCATCATTTTCGTTGATTCAAACAAACGCAACTCCCGTGTCGAGTAATTGCCACATATATCTACAATTTGGTTGGTTTCGAATCGATGCACGCTGGATTTTTTTGGTTGATTAGGTTGAATCTCGATCGCGAAGGCATAACAAATTTGTAACAAATTGTGGACTAAACAAATGACTTCTGTTTTTGTGTAACGTGGAGGTTTTACCTTCAAAATTCTATCAATTTCTTCAAACTTGACTAGTAGTTGACTAGTAATTTATTTTTATTTGTGAAACAAAACACTTTCTATGCTCTCGAACCAAGTTTTACAAAATGTCCTAGCTCTAGCACAGGGTGATTAAACATATCAACTGTTGCCTTTACAGTGTATTTGTTATGCCTTCCTGATCGGTGCGGCTATTGGCGCGTTGTTTCAACTCGAGTTTCATAATTCGAAAATCAAAACACGAAACCGTTACAAATCGATTTTTGTTCGTAGTAGCAGCACACAAGAAGAAAAAGCAGGGCAAGCCGAACGAAGCCACGAATTCCGCGCGCCGTGTATTTGCAAGAAGCGCCGAGCGCCTCTTCGCCCAGAACCACCTCCACCCGGCCAACCAAGAATTACCTACCAAGTAAAGTCATTCGGCGAAATCGTGCCGGCAAAAAGTATATAGCAGAGAGTGCAAACCGCGAAAGAAAAACCGCGCCGGTCGGTGGTGCTGACCATGAAATGTGACACGGAAATATTGACCACCAACGATCACGGTTCGGCCACGCTGGACGGATGAGCCCCGGCTACACGCATCGAAGTTACTTGCTTCCATCATCGTCGACGGTCGGCACAACAATAAAGGCAAACACTGGCGAGTCTTGCCTTCGTTGTGACTTCCACGGGTAAGAATGTTAATAGTTAAGTAATTTGTTTATTTTTAAAGTTGTTTCAAATAATGCAGTATACTGTGTAACATTTGATGTTTTGTGAGTGGACAAAGCAGAAAAAAACTGTTTTGTATTACAGTTTGAATTACTTCTCGGTCTCTGGAGTCTGGACCGCATTGGCATAACCAAAACATGTTTTTGTCTAATGGGGCATATTGCGTACAGTTTCAGTACGCTTGCTGCTGATAGCCTAGATAGCTGTGTAGTGTCGGTAGCGGTTGTCTCAATTGGCTAAGAATAACACTACGGATCGCCTGATTCAGTGGTAAGAATCCACTAAACAGGTGACCCCTAATTCATGGTGTTATGCGGCTTTATGCTTACCGTGCCAAGGAATGAATGGTTAGGGGGGTCTAATAAAAACCTAACTACAAACGGAGCCTGTGGAGTACCAGGGCACCCTCCACAGTATTCTGCCCTTACTGCGCTAACCGGAGCAATGGTGCAGTTGACCTTGTGTTTCTCCGAGATAATCTGCTATCCTTCTTAAGCCTAAACTGCGAGGCTCAATAAGGGTAGGATTATTAGTATGTTGTTTATTAGCTTTAATTATAACCTATATGGCTCTTCGTATTATGCGTTCTCCACAGTGTCCTCTGTGTACCTTCGTCTCTGGCGCTCTTCAATCGATACCGAATTGGTTTTATCGCTGCTGTGTTTGCTGGTGTTGTGAGTGTAAGAGTTCGATCATGCCTAGTTTGGGTAGTGGCTATGGTTATGACAGCTCAGATCAATCTTCAGCATAAAAGAACAGCATTGGTCCAAGAACCTTACTTTCGTAGGGAGGATTTCTATGTAGATGTAATGTTTTAATTAACACCAATATGGCTCCGCATTTTGCGTTTGACCCGATGTTTGCTACTTTCAGTAAAATTGAAATGACAATCTTGCGTGTCATGCCTCGAGCCCCAAAATGTTTTGATAAAACTACTTGTTTGCAGCCTTGCCATTCCCAAATCTTGGTGGGATTATACTGTCAAGTTTATTCCGTAAATGGATAATGTCTTCGTATGAAGATTAAACCTATCAAATTGACCTCTTTCTTCTGAAATGATTAGAACGCTTTGTCGAGCTTCACACCCGTGATGCTTTTCTAGCAAACATGCCTCTCCATGGGAACCAACATGCTTACCAAAATGGAAAGTCCACTGTGATGTGTTTACACAATGTTGTTTACGATATCGGAAATGCATTCATTCAAAATAATTTTGTTTGGTTGTTTTCTCGGATTTCCAGGATACTTTTGAACACGTACCTTTCGATTCCATATCGGATGCCGCATGGATTGTCCTATTTATCTTTCAAAGATTTCCAATTGGATTTTCCAAATGCTCAAAAACCAACATCTCTTCTCGGCATTGCGTCTAGCAGCGATTAGGAAATTGAGTGTTTGTGGATGCCCCCATGCGGGAGTCTTGCCATGACTTTTGAGGAATCTCGTAGCAGAAACGCAATTGAGATAACTTAACGTGGTTTTCCTACTTATGTTTTTGTCCATCACAAGCCTCAACAGGCTGCTTCATTTGTCTATCTTAGCTGAGAATCCGACTGTGGAACTTTGAATCATTTGATATGTAACTACCCAGTTTTTACGCAACTGCGTTTCCGAGTACTCGGTAAACACTTGATTAAGTGAAACTGACCTAAGAAGCCTGAATCTTCAGGATGTTCTGTTGTTCTGAGCCCGTTGTGGCAAGTAGCTATAGGCTGACTTTACGCTTTATGCTTTTTTTACAGTGCCCTTTTCAGGGCGCCGTTTGAACCCGTTGTGGTACGCTTATGCGATTATGTCGACCCTATTCCCTTACCTTCCCTTTCCCTATCCCATCCCTTATTCCTCCCTTCGCTCTCCCTCAGGTAAATGATGAATAGGCTCGTATTCATGGCGATGGCACAAATTTCCCAAATGGAGGAGAACGTGCCTCTTGAGCCGACCTACTGATACCTGATACGCTTGCTGCTGAGTGGAACTGGTAACTTTCGGTGTAGTACTAGATGTGTAGTAATGAGCTGTTTTTTTTGTATTGTGAGAAAGTAAATTACCCGTTTCTAGGTATTATGATTCTTTGTCTAATTTAACCCTTTGGAGGCGGTATTTTGTCTTTCTGGATGCAACTTCGCTGGTCTAGAACACGTTGGTAATGGTCAGTTTTCTCGGCTGGGCTAGTGAGACCCATCTGACTCCAAAGGGTTAATGCTCTTTGAGCAAAACTTTTGGTAAATGTTTTGTTTAAGTTGTATGACATGGAGAAATCAACAACACTGTTGCTCAAAATTTTGCTCAAACAGCATCAAATTGGACAAGGAACTAGGCAAGGAACCACAATGTCCAAACTTTTGCAAAATTTCATTGCCGAAACAGATAATTTACCTTCTCACCACACCAAAATTAAGCTCATTACTTCAAATCTAGTACTTCATCTCATGATGAAAAAAAAGCTACCAGGAACATCATATTGTTGTCTAAAAATTTATTAACAATACCTAATTTAGAACTCATTATTTTCCTACAATACTGGCGTTTTTTATTTCTTTGCCTAAAATTATCCCAGATCTCACTATAACAGTTTTCTATCATTGTTTATTTCGGTAAAATTTCCCGATTCATCGAAATATATCCAGATATTTTAGCATTATTTCAGAAATCTCATCGGCAATTAGGTTTTGTTAGTATGGTAAGTGGGGGCAGGATGGGTCACCTAAGAAATGGATCCCTATAACATTCTGAATATAAATAGCATTTCTCTGTTTTCTATCACGACTTCCAGATACACTAGTCAGCTATGATATAAGGGTATAGAAAGGTCATACAGTTTGAAACCTGCTTCTTGACAAACAATTGTCAAAACATGACCCATCTTGCCCCACCTCATTTCTACGGGGGCAAGATGGGTCAGCTATCGGAAATTCGATTTTTCTCCACCAAAAAATACTAGATCTTCTATTTTTTCTCTATACATCTAAACTTCACATACGTACAGATTACATGAAAGAAGTGTTGAAACATATCGGTAGATTATTCTCAGAAACAGAATATTTTATTCAGGTAGCCATAAAAAAACTTTGAAAACCTATATTTTTTGCAGAAAAATATTTAAAATATGTTCACAAATTTTCAGCGCTCTAGTCGCTTCGATAATGTAGGTCACATAATAGCCTTTCTATGAAAAATAAAACATTTTTAAAAACTATGCAAACATACCGAAAAATTAGGGTGGCACATCTTGCCCCGTCTACACATTACACGTAGTTATATGGAATGTATAGCATAAGGAGTATAACGAAATAATATTTTATCTTTTTTCTGCGTAAGGAACGTAAAGAATTTTAAAAACAATATATCACTTTTTTGTGTATCCACGTCGTTCATCTGGGAAAATTATAGAAAAATTCAAAAAATTAATAGTACGGTTGAAAACGGTACTGACCCATCTTGCCTCCTGACCCATCTTGCCCCCACATACCATATATCAAGATTATAGTCATAATCTGAAACTCCGAAATTTCAATCGAAAATTCAATCATTTTGAAGCTATTTTTTGAAATTCAATTTGAAGTGATGTTTTTCCTCAGTTTTTCTTTGCTATCATTTTATCGATTGTTTTCACGAATATTACAACTGTTTTGTTTGTTTGACTAAAAATATGTATTGAAGTCCAAAATAAAATGTGTTCTTTCATTAAGCTATACCTAGATACTAGCAATACTTTAATCGGTAACAACCCAATTTTGTTGATTTTTTTAAACTTTAATGAAATATGCAAAAAAATAATAATAACCGGTTAAGTTAACAAACGACGTTTCTAAAGTTTTTTTTTCAGTCAGGGCAAACTACAAATTTCAGTCACTAATCAACATATAACATTTATTATTTACAAAGATTATACAAAGATATACAAAGATTTTTTACACAAAACAGCCATTTTAATGTCAAAAACTACCGAGAAAACTAATCAATTGCTCTGAAGTTCCGCATTATTCCCGCATTCAACAAAGATTCAAATTCTCTCCTTCAGTAAATTGGCCAGTTCTTAAGCAGTACACTCAGAAATGCCTAGGTACTCGGGAGTTGGCAATTTCTATTGAAATTTCATATTAATAAATTCGATTCAAACATAGTTTCTTACCGATTTTGGCAACACGATGGTGCGTTATGTTGGTTTATAATATAAATATATGGAATCTTTATTTAGATGACATGATTTGTAAAATAGTGGTTTTGGAAAAAATATTGAATTTTGATGATTAACCTGGGCTTGTTAGAAGAATATCTGTAAATAAAAAGAAAATCGGGAAAAGTGACTAGTCGAGTCAAGTACAAGACACTGAAAACGACCTTACAGTTGAGGTCGAAATACGTATCTGTCAAAGGATGCAAATTCTTAGTGGAATTCAAAGGAACAGTACTTAATCCGATTTTCTTTTTATTTACTGATTTTGTTTTTGTTTAAGAAAGGTAAGGTTGTATTGTATTCATGACGATTTGTCGATAGTTTTTGCCAAAATCGATAAAAAAAGTTGGCAAAAACAAGTGTTGACAAAATCGGTAAGTGACTGTATTCTTTCGAAAAAATTTATGATTTATATAGTAAAAGCATAACACCAGAAGTGGTTCCGGTAAATATTCGTTCAGGTACTTCTTTAGGAACCCTTCCCAAGAACTCTTTTTTTAAGATTTGTACATGAATTGCTCAATTTTTTTAATGAGACAATTGAATGACACTTTTTTGCATTTGAGGATGTTATACCCGATTAGATAGGAACAACAAAATTATTAAAAGTTGTGTTATTTTTTTACAATGATTTTTGTTACAGCGGTTGTTATAAAACATGTACCGTTAGTAGTTAAAATAACAAAAATTCCAACAAAACTCGTTCCAATAAAAACAAAAATATAACAAGTAGGGATATGATCATAACAGGATTATATAAAATTTTGTTAGACTAAACTTGCGAAATTATAACAAAATTATAACAAGTTCTGTTACATATTTCAGAACAAATTTGTTACAAGTTTTGTTATAAATCTCTTGCCTCGAGTGACCAAAATAACAAGTTTTGTTATAATTTTGTTCCTTATAACAAAATCATATCAACTATTGTTATTTCTAACAACAGTTGTCATAATTTTGCTATGATCTTGTTATGTGCTTCTAGTTGGGTATTCCAGAAGTCATCGAGCATTTGTTGAATTGTAAACGACTTATGAAAGTAATTCTCGAAGGAGTACTTCGGAGATGTGCCTATAGATTTTTAGCAATATGTTCTAAATGCTAAGCGATGAAAACCATATGTAACATAAAAACCCGATTTAATCCACCTATGGTGAACAGAACCCCTCTTACACTTATTAAAATTATTGTTGTATTATTTGTATTTAACATAATTATTTTGTGTAATTGACCAAAAGTTCTAGAAAATATTGTGGATTTGGCATCTAGTGGATTTTTTTCCAAAATAGCATCATGGACCATGGACTAAACTACCAGAAATGCCAGACACCTCCCAGAATCTTGTATGGAATGTTTAAAAAATAGCTTACATATTCTGGAATATTGTATCTTTCTTTAAATTAGCTCCGAAGTACTTGGTATTCATGGTTATGGTGTAAAAAGGACAAAAATGATATATCTACTAAGTTAATCAGTTTTGGCATTAGCTAGTTATTTTGGCTGTCCGGTTTTTGCATTTCTCCCACAATATATAAATTCAAAGCTTTCATTTAACATATTGTTAGTTTTCATAAAATTCCTGTGTATTTGTAATTTGTTACAATAACAAACCTAACAAACCCAAAACAATAACCTGCTAGTATACGCTTTGTATGAGGTCAGCATTATATATTGAAAAATAATTTCCCATAGACTGGCAAAAAACTAATGCAAGATAACAAGTGAATACAATAATAAAAACCTGATTTAATCCACCTATGGTGAACAGAACCCTTCTTACACTTGACGAATTTCGCACCAACTCGTCTTCGGGGTTGGCAGCACCCCTCAGAATGTTATGAAATTTTGTAGGTTTCAAGACTTTACCTTTTCAAGCAACTTTGCGTATTTTGTTTTTTCAAAATTAACCTAGACTAACATTTAAAAAGAGTCAAAGTTCTTTAACCGTTTTTTTCACAAAAAATAACTCGAATATGATAAGATGTACAAAAAAGTGATGTATGGGTGACATTTAGAGAATTGTCCAAGCTTTCATGAAAAAATATTTAAAAAATTCTAAATACATTTTTACACGCTAAAAAATATATTTTTAAAATTAAAAGTCAATTTACAGAAAATGCCCACTTTTTTATGTTTTGAAATTTTTTTCCAAGAAAGTCAATATTGTTGCCTAACTTTCCTCCATACATCACAAGATGGGCACTTTTAAGGAAAAAAAGTTTTTCTAACAAAAACTTTTTCATGTTAGTTTTTTTAGCGTGTTGCGCATTAGCCGTTTTTTTCACAAAAAATATAACTCGAATATGATAAGTTGTACAAAAAAGTGATGTATGGAGGACTTTTAGGGAATTGTCCAAGCTTTCAAGAAAACATATTTAAAAAATATAAAAAAATGTTTTACACGCTAAAAAAATATCATTTCAAAATAAAAGTCAATTTACAGAAAAAGCCCACTATTTTATGTTTTGAATTTTTTTTCCCAAGAAAGACAATATAGTTGCCTAACTTTCCTCCATACATCACAAGATGGGCACTTTTAAGGAAAAAAAATTTTTCTAAAAAAAACTTTTTCATTTTGTTTTTTTTTTGCGTGTTGTGCATTAACTCGTACAGTAATGTATCCAGAATCCTAATGACAATCCATTAAAACTTAATGGGCTCAACTACTTTTTTAATATCTTACCGTGCTTGACATTGAAAACGTGCTTGATATTGGAAAGGGCTCAAGACAAATTTGCTTTTAGGGTTTTATATCAATGAAAACGCTTGTGTATTGATGAAATATGTACATATGTATATGTGTATTCAATTATTTTCTTTTCTACAATATATACATCCTTCTTTTATACATTCTATTGTAACGTTTTTTGAATATTAGATCTTTAGTCTATCTGAAACAAAGTAAACTTTTTTGGATTATCTTTTGAATTCGAAAACTTCTTCGCTTCAATTTGATTTTCAGAAATTGGCACAAATGAATGAAATTTTTGTGTACCAGGTATTGTTTTTACGTGACTGTATGTGTATAGTTCTTCAAGTTCATCCGTCATTTTTGCATATTGTTCATTTGAAATGAAGCAGAAATTCAATTTTGTTATATGTACAGGGGATAGACAAAATGATAGGGACAGGCAAAATTTTCACTTTCCAAAAAATGTTCAACTAGCTGTAACTTTTCGAAAAGTGCATAAAATATTCTCAAATTTTTACTGTAAGTTCTTCAACTAGTTGTATATCAGTGGACAAAGTTTGGAAAAGATCGGACAATTTTTCACGAAGTTATAAAGATTTTTGAAAAAGATAAAATTATCCGATAGCCAAATTTGAGCTGTTATATCTCCGGATTCAATGAACCGATTGCAATGAAATTTTGACCATTCATGACTTATATAATGAACTCTGGAAAACATTTAACTTAACTTGAAATTTTTAACAAGCGAAAAAGTCATAGCGATTTTATTTTTTTCACGATTTTTTAATAAATTAGTCTATTTTTTATATGCATCCCATTACTTTTTCAATTTATTGACGGCTATGTTGTTACTTTCCTTCAAAACACATTTATATATAAGTCATTTTGAGGGAATTTAAATGAACTATAATTTGCATCTTGAATTTTGAAACGATGTTGAAGTTTTGGATAATTTAGTGTTTTATAAGGAAAATTATCTAACCGTTGTAATTTTCTTTCGTGTTAAGAATTTTAGGCTTATTATGTAAGTCATAATTGGTCAAAATTTCATTTCATTCGGTTCATTGAATCCGGAGATATAACAGCTCAAAGTTGGCTATCGGATAAATGTACCTTTTTCTTAGAATCTTTATAACTTTGTGAAGAATTGTCCGATCTTTTCCAAATTTTGTCCACTGATACACAACTAGTTGAGGAACTTACAGTAAAAATTTGAAAATATTTGATGCACTTTTCGAAAAGTTACAGCTAATTGAACATTTTTTGAAAAGTGAAAATTTTGCCTGTCCCGATCATTTTGTCTATCCCCTGTATATCTGACTGTTTAACTGCCCAGTCATACAGTTCTCGAGGAGTTGTGATTGTGTTTCCATAATCTCGAGCAAGACTTGCTCGTTTTGCCATTCGCTTGAGAGTATCTCCAACAGCGTCACATGGACCTTTGCCATGTGAAGTTGCGAAGAAGTGCCATTCTGCTTCCAATCCATAATTGGACCGAAAACTGCACAAACTGGCAAATTTTTTTTTGTTCTTATAATGAGCTGCTGCTCCATCTCACATGAAAGTAATTTTTGAGAAATCAATCGATTGTTTAATGAAATCCAGCAGTTTTGATATAAATAACTGAACTGCTGTTGTATCGTGTGTAAGTACTTCAGATATTATTATAAAGCTCAAGTTTTCCAACTTATTTTCTTTTCTGTAGTACACTTCAAAGGGGTGAATTCGTAGCTTGAGAATTATTCCAATGGTAACCTTGAGCTGAATTTTGAATGATAAATGAATAATTTTCTGAAATGTCACAAATTGTTAATACTTCACCCTGTTTAAGAGATTCTTTTTTATCCCGCAAAAATGAGGATTGTTCTTTATAAATGAAATCATGAGTTATAAGATTATCAACTTTTTCTACAAAATACGGAACAAACTCGTCTATAGTCTTAGTAATAGTTTCCAAATTGCATCGATCAGTGGTTAGCCATTGTTGAAATAAAACCGATTCTTTATCATTCGCTTCTAATAATGATGTTAGTTCACTGGTTCTAGGCACACAATAATACAATTTCAGCAAACAGAATGCTGTTTCAAGTATCAAAACAAACTGAGAAACAGGTTCTATTCCAGTTGAGATGTAACGCCAAGAAAAAGAAGGCACCCAATCAAACAAAGTTGTAATGCCCATTGAGTGTTATTAAATGGGTATAAGGATTCTTGATACATCCTGTACGAGTTAATGCGCAACACGCTAAAAAAAAATAACATGAAACAGTTTTTGTTAGAAAAACTTTTTTTCCCTAAAAGTGCCCATCTTGTGATGTATGGAGGAAAGTTAGGCAACAATATTGTCTTTCTTGGGAAAAAATTTCAAAACAAAAAAAAAGTGGGCTTTTTCTGTAAATTGACTTTTAATTTTGAAATTATATTTTTTAGCGTTTAAAAATGTATTTAGAATTTTTAAAATATTTTTTCATGAAAGCTTGGACAATTCTCTAAAAGTCCCCCATACAACACTTTTCTATAGGTCTTGTCGTTTTTGAGTTACATCGATTTTAAAAAATTCTTCGAAAAAAAGTTAGGCCCTCTTCAAATGTTACTCTTGAAAATTTTCGAAAATTTAAGTATGCAAAGTTGCTTATAAAAACCTAGTCTTTATGCCCACCAAGTTTCATTCGATTCTGAGAGGGTGTTGCCAACCACTGGTCGAGTTGGCGCGAAATTCGTCACTTATTAAAAGTATTGTTGTATTATTTGTATTTAACATATTTATTTTGTGTAATTGTCCAAAAGTTCTAGAAAATATTGTGGATTTGGCATCTAGTGGACTGGCTTCCAAAATTGCATCATGGACCATGTACTAAATTACCAGAAATGCCAGACACCTCCTAGAATCTAGTCTAGATACCTTTTACTAATTATTCCGTTACTTTTGTTTAATTCGATATTTACCAAAAAAAAAAATACACCAGCTTTTCCTGCAGTTTTACTGAAAAAATTTTAGGAAACATTAAGTACCAGGAGAATTGTCCTCCATAACAGAATTTCTTTTAAGAATTCTAGTAGAAATCATGTGCAATTGTATTGGAGGTAGCTTGCAGGATTTTCTTATTTTGTTTTCTTTGCGTAAGTTTTTAACTTCTTCTTAATACTTAAAGAGTTATTTAAATTATTGGAATGTTCAGCGGTGTCAGGATAATTGATTATTTTGAATCAGCATGGAAAGATAAACAGCTGTAGTAATTCACATTTCCTAAAATGTGGTGATCGGAAGCTAATTTACCAACTAATTTTAAGTTTGCGTGGTAGCATATTAAATTGAATACTCAGCGAATCGTACTAAACGAGCAGTTGTCAAAAGGTTTAATCAAAAAATGTTTATGGGATTAATTATACGTACGTTTCACAACAATGACATAAATATGTAAGAATAATTCATTGCAGCTCAAAACAGGGATCTACTCTTTTTTGTATAAAACACAACACCAATAAATGTTTTTCAAATTGTGTAATCCAACTCCAGGAAACATTTTCTAGTATTAGTTGGATTTCTGGGAAAGCCACTAAAGAATTTGGTAATAGTTTTTTTTAGATACAACTATTTTGAAGATCTAATTGAGTTTTTGAGAGTTTTTCCAGAATAATTTTTGTTTCTGCTTGATTTTTGACAATTTGAAACTGTTTTAGTAGACAACGTAACGGGGGCTCTTCCCGAGCAGAAGAGAATATCAACAGCATTATAAAATATGTTATTTTGGCATAATAACTGTGTAATGAAATCAGTAATTTTTATGTTATTCAAATATCTTATTGTGTTATAAACTAGTCTGTCATAAGCGGCAAAATAACAAAAATCATAACAAAAAATGTTCCTGGAAGATTAATTTAATAACATGTTTTGTTAGAGTCATAACAAAATAATAACAATGAATCTCGCAGTGAATTTGAAAACTTGTTATTGATGTGTTATAGTTGATCACATCTAGATTGAGTTAAAATAAGGGCAAAAGTAACATGAGAGAATTCTCTTCATCGACTCTCTCTCTTCTGCAAATTAAAGTGACAAGATGCAAATTCAAGCAAACTTTTTTACACTTAGACGCTAGCGATTTATGACCAAAAAGTGCAAGCATACTTGCATCTTGTCACTTTAATTTGAAGAAGACCCAACAAACATTTTTGCTGTATAAGAGTGGAACAAACCACTCTTAAGCAAACTTTAGCTTAAGAAACTGCTATTCAGCTAGTTCTGTTATTTGGGGAGAGAGTCGATTAAGAGAACTCTCTCATGTTACTTTCGCCCTTATTTAAACTCAATCTAGACATATTTGTACATTTTCAACAGTATAATAATAACAAAACTTGGTCTACAGCAAAGTATATTATTGAAATGTTATTTAGTGGATGAATCTCAATAGTTTTATCATAACAAAATAAGATTGCCCAACAAAACATGTTATAAAAAAATAATACTTTGATTAGTTAATAATAACAAATTATGATATAAAAACAGGCTATGCGATTCTGTTGTTATGACTTTGATATTCTCTTCTGCTCGGGTTGTTGTATTCATCATTTCAATTAAAAAAGGTGTATAAACTGCCACATCTTTGAGAAACTTTGGCGGAACTCCTGAAATATTTTTGCTGCATTTTATTGAAAATTTTCCCTAAAAACTGCGAAAAAACTAAAGAAGATTCTTCTTTGATAAATTGATTTTCTTTGGGTCGAATTTTTGAGCATTTTTGTTTTCTGCTTGGGGAATTTCTTAGAAAAATCATTCGAGTTTCCTGAGATTAGTCTCCTGAATACCGAATGGTTTCAAGCAGAATTCCTGTTTCAGTTTCGAACGAGCTTTCAATATGATTTTTTGCCAGATCGCGAATAAAATGGTTTTCTATCAGTTTACCATTTATTTCGAATTACATATTCTTAAAAAAGGAAAAAAACTGCCTAAATTTTTACATTTTAAAAACAGGATAAAAATACAGATTGGCCTAATTTTTTCTTCATGTAAATCATTGAAAAATTCGATGGCTCGGTTTTAGTTACGACGTGAGGGAAAAAGTAGATGAAGAAGAGTTGTACCACTATCCTTCTCATCAACTGTAATGCGCTTTACTACAAATGCTTGAATGGTTCGTTTAAGAATTATAGATATTTTTCATTCTTCAAAATAAATAACGAGTTTTGCCACTAGGGTTCATTGTTTGTTTGATAAAATCTAATAATTTTCTATTATTCTGCTCTTCTCAATTTCAGAATAGTGTGATGAGTGTATGATGCTGAAGAGTAGTTCAACTGCGCGCTAACAAATGTTATGTTCCTTATCGAAGAAAAAGAAGCGTACAACTGTGTCGTGGTGACCACTCGAAACAAATCCAGTGCAATAATCGGTAAATCTACCCAGTGAATAAATAGTGAAAATTATCCTTGCCTCGAAAGGGATGTAAAATTCTTAGAAGCATTAGTTTGTTAAGTTGTTGTTGATCAGCCAAGCATAATTGCAATAAAAAAGTAGCTTTAAGTGGGATACGGTTATTGATGAATCGACAAGTCGATTTTAAGTGTAAAGAAGAATACTAATGTAAATGTAGCAAAGAAAAAAATCCAGTGTAACGAAACCAGTGAATTTCGGTGATAATCGGCGATAAAAAGTGATCGGAGAAAAATCAAACAAGCACTGGAATTACGCGCAAATAGTAACATAATACCCATCCACAAAGGTATAAGCAAACACATCAACCGAAACATGAAGCGGATACCGAGGAAACCGAGCAGCAGCAGCCTGCCCGGGTTCAGTATGGACCGGGAGAGTCTGGCGGAATGGGCAAAGGATAAGCCCCTCAGCATCCTGCAGCTGGACCCGGCGGATCGTGCCGTACTGAGAATAGCAGGTTAGTCTAATCCTAATATCATTATCTCGATAAACCGGGATGATACGACGTCTGACTTCGCCTTCTATAGAAGTCACCCAAACAATTGATTTTTGTATAGATCGTTACACTTTGTTTAACCACCACCCTGACGTGATTTGGGGAAGTTTCCTTATGTACTATGTCGACATCGCCCCATGTCGCAATAGGTATACTCTTGAATTGTTTGTTTGACGTGATGTCATAGCCGAGTCATTGATCTACGCCCTACTAGTGTATACCATACATATGATGGATTGTTGACACCGGGCGTTCGTTTGTCGTGCCCTTCACGTGTTTATTGTGATTGTGGGTAAACATTCGGTCGATGACAGTACAATAACATGAGACTACTGTGCGAACGTGTATTGTACGAAAGATGATGTTTATGTTTGAGGTTCGATAGAATTTGTTCTGTGCTTGCTTCGTTCGGTCAGTGCAGTGGATGCACGCAAGCAGGAATTGAAACAAACATTCTCCAAACCTTGCCACTCTGTATTTTTCAATTCCTTAAGGAATAGGGCACGATCGGTGAAGTACTAGATTTGTAGTAATGAGCTGAATTTTTGTATGATGAGAAGGTGAATTCTCCGTTTTTGCATGGAAATCGTGCAAAAAGCGTGGGTTTATGATTCCTTGCCTAATTTGATGCTGTTTGAGCAAAACTTTGGAAATCTGTACAGTTCAAGGGACAAGAAATAGCCAAAACAACAACACAGTTTTTTAAAGTTTTGCTCAACAGCATCAAATTAGGCAAAGAACCATAATACCCACGCTTTTCGCACTATTTTCTTGCAGAAACGGAGAATTCACCTTCTTACCATACAAAAATTCAGCTCATTACAACAAATCTAGTACTTCACCGATCGTGTCCTATTACACAGCGCAACATTTTTTTGTCTCAAGAGCAAACTTATGTGTCTTCGAAGGATTTTGGGCCGCTGAATCCGAATCCGGGCTCAGATTTGCTCTAACACGTCACAAATTTGAGCTATACCTCAATTTATGGGGCAAAATATGCGATTTTGGGCTTTTTTGACTGCAAGCCATTAAGCAAGGCAATAATTTTTTTAAATGATCAAAAGGTTAATTGGTCAATTAACATCTAAATTAACGACTCATGCAAAATATTTCGTTTTACCTAATCAAATTTGATAGATTTAAGCATTTTATGTTAGTATCGAAACTTGCATGCAACTTCTGGAGGGTGACTTGTATGGGAAATATCGTACCTAACATAAATCGTTCAAAACTCTCAAATTCGATTTGGTAAAACGAAATATTTTGCATGAGTCGTTAGTTTAGATGTTAATTGACCAATTAACCTTTTGATTGCTTAAAAAAAAATATTTTCTTGCTTAATGGCTTGCAGTCAAAAAAGCCCAAAATCGCATATTTTGCTCTATAAATTGAGGTATAGCTCAAAATTGTGACGTGTTAGAGCAAATCTGAGCCCGGATTCGGATTCAGCGGCCCAAAATCCTTCGGAGACACATAAGTTTGCTCTTGAGACAGACAAAAGGCTATTTTTTGTTACGCTGTGTTATCGAATGAAATGCTGATGGTAACCATGGATGAAAAAATTATATAGTCTGATGTAGTGCTTGGAGGAATTCATGAGGAAATCCCTATAGAAATCTAGGGGAATTCCAAGAGAATTTTCTGGGCAAATGTTTAAATTTTTTTAGCTTGTTTAAACCCTCCACTTCCCTTAGTAGTTTTAGCACATCATCAATTTTCGGTGAACTCGAGACAAACGAAATCAGATGATTATTATGCAACATTTTTTAGAATATGATTGTTACTTCATTAGGTAAACCCAAATGTGATGTTCAAATGATTCCATCCGAGGGGGGTTGTGATGGTGAGAAACGCCCACAAGTTACGTAACGCTCTAGGGGGGAATTGTACAGCCGTGCGTCATGGCTCATATAACAATTTTCGTATTTTCATAGTGTTACAGAGGGGGGAGAGAGAGAATCCGCATATTTATTCCGAGGATTTTCCAGGAACTCTCCGAAATTCTGCCAGGAGTTCCATCCAATACTTCTTCAAAAGTTCCGTCTATGATTTCTCCAAGAACTCTTTATAAGATTCGCCCAGTTGTTCTTTTTGGGATTCCTCCCGAAATTCAGAAATTCATTCCGGGATCACTTCAAAAATTTCTTCCGGGGGTTTCTTCAAGAATCTCATCCGAGATTCCTGCAGAAGTTTCTTGCAAGATTCCGTCCGAGTTTCCTCCAGGAATCCCATGTGGAATTCCTTCAGGGATTATTCTAGAAGTTTTTCCAGGAATTCCTATTTAAATATTTTAAGGTTCCTTGAGTTCCCATTGAAATAAGTTCGGAAGATTTTTTTTCTGAGATTAACGGAAGGCTTTTTTTTAACATAAGAGGAAGGAAGTATTAACAAAAAAAAAAGAACAAAAAGAACTATTGGAGGAGTACCTTACAAAACTGGTGTAGGCAATCTTCAAGAAATTGTTGGAGGAACACTTTAAGGAATTCCTGTAGAAATATTATATGGAACTCATGGATGAATTCCATGCGAAACTCTTGGAGTAATTCCATATGAAATTACATTAAACAATCGTGGAGGAATTTTGTAATAAATTTCTGTAGGATTTCTTGAGAGACTTTCAGAGTGGAATTTCGGAGCAATTCCAGAAGGATCAGTTGGAATTCAAGAAGGAACTTCTGGAAGAATCTCGGAAGGAGTTCCCGGATGAATCCCGGCAGAAGGTCTTGGAAGAATCTCAAAAAAAAATCCTAGAGGTTTTCCAGAGGGAATTTCTTGAGGAATATCAAATAGAACACCTGGACGAATATAGGAAAGAGTTCCTGGAGTATTGGATGGAATTCATGGAAGAATCCTGGAAATTAGTTCTGGAAGATCCTCGGAATAAATACCTGAGGAATAATTACTGAAAAATTATGGAAGGAACTCCAGAAGTAATCCCAGTTGAAATTCCTGGAGGGATATCCGAATGAACTCCTGGTGGAATTTCAAAAAAGTCACTGAAAGAAAGTTTGAAAATACTCCTCCGAACGCCACAAGTACATTTACAATAAATTTCAAGTTCCTTCATAAATCCTACTACATATAAGTTTAACCGGAATAATACCAGAATTTCTCTCACTAATTCATTAGAAACCATGTTTTAATTTAAATGTTCTGCACTACAGTTTTTATTGAATTTTTAGCTGTACCCGACAAACTTTGTCTTGCCTACTGCGTTTTTTGACGTTTCAAATTTCTATCCAAGACCAAGTCCCCGGTCACAAAATGTATGGAAGATCGATTTTCAAAAACTCTCAATATTTCCATGTTTTTCGCCTCATAAACCTTTTTTTTTTATTCTTCAATCACTTAACCTAATTTACAGCTCTTTTGTCTACTAGGGCACTGCGTGAGCGATTCCAATTGGAAACTGTACTTACAATTTGTACAGTGCCTAAATGTATTCTATTTTAATTATACTACATCGAACTGGTTTCCGTTGCGCTGCTTTCGCTTTCTACCCTATCATGGTAGAATGATGAGCACGAGGATGTTGCTGTATTGGTTGTTGGTTGTTCCTTTTTTCAGTCCGATTGGGGGTCCATTGTGAGTTGCCGCTTGCCAATGTCCAAATATCCGGGTTCATTTGAGCCATGGGCTCAGAAGAGGGTCAGTGTCAGCTGCTCTCAGAAAGAGCAACTGACGAAAGTGCCTGGGCTGGGATCGAACCCATGACCATCTGCTTATGAAGCAAACGTGTAGCCACTACGCCACGGGCCCCGGCTCTCATAAACCTTCCTTGGGTGAAAACTATCGGAACAAAACAAAGACGACTGAAATCGGACGTTCCGTTCGCGAGTTATGCGTGGTCCCACGTATGCCACTGTATTTTTATATATATAGATGTTTGACAATTGGGTTTTCATCAAAATTTGATGAAAATATTTAATAGCTTGAGAGGACTCTTAATAATGGTGCATTAGGAGTTCCAAGTCCCTCTTCTTCAGATGCAAGTCCATGTATTGTCATACCCATAATTTCTAGAGAATTACAAAGAAAAATATCGATATGTTCTACAACATATTTTACATTACATTCAATAACTTGGAACAAAACTTTGGCGTTTAGAAAAAAAATCGGTTGCGCCACTACTTTAACTTAAAAATTTTGTTATCAGGTATCAGTAGGTCTAGCTCGTTCTCCATTTGAGAAATTTGTGCCACAATGGGTTCAAACAATATCCTGAAAAAGGCACTGTGATAGCGCATAAAGCGTGAAGAGAGCCAAGAACAACAGAACGTCATGAAGAGTAATGTTTCTGAAGTCAGTTTCACTTAATAAGTGTTTACCGTGTACTAGGAAACGCAGTTGTGCAAAAGCTGGGCAGTTACATATTAAATGATACGAAGTTCCATAATTAGATTCACAGCTGTCACATACATATGAATCAGCTTGCTTTGACCAGCATGCTGCAGTTCTGCCTAGACAGATTTTTAAGATACTTCGACACCCCTGGAGATGGCTCATGACGCCAAACTATTCCAGTAATGTTTGTGCTGAGTGGCAGCCCAGGTGTCCATCCGAAGCATACCCATCACTTCGATACCGGAATAGCTGGTTCAGGGCCAATGAAGTCATGTGATGCTCCAGTGCGAGCTAACTCATCAGCCATTTCTTTCCAGCGATGGAAGAATGGCCAGTCACCCATACAAGGTGAACAGCGTTTGCTGAATTCAGCTCCTCGATTTGAGTTCAACAAGCGATAACTATCTTCGACCTGGAGTTGGCCGAAGCAAGTGCTTTAATAGCAGCCTGGCTATCTGAACAGACGAAATGTCCAATATGGGAAATTACAAACAACTGTAAGATCACTTGGAGCAAGGACAATTTTGTCCAAATTCACCAAAAATGAAAACAACGAGGTGTGTGTTGATGTGCGGCTCACAGGAGTTTCCTTTAGTAGACCGAGTACCCGTAGCCGGTAAGGGCAAGCAAGTGCTTTTTGTTCGAGATGAATGTGTAGGGGGCAACGTCATAAAGAACTTCTAGCGCTGCCGTAGGAGTTGAAGAGAACGCTCCAGACATCGTCATTAGGCACATCCTTTGGAGATGGCCTAGTTTTGATTGGATTGTTCTCACTTCGCCCTTTTGCTACCACACAAGACACCCA
The DNA here is from genome assembly GCF_035046485.1 of Aedes albopictus. Classification (NCBI taxonomy): domain Eukaryota; kingdom Metazoa; phylum Arthropoda; class Insecta; order Diptera; family Culicidae; genus Aedes; species Aedes albopictus. Next base: position 251,738,354 of record NC_085138.1, on the reverse strand, counting down.
TAGGCCAATGTTGGCCGTACAACAGTTGTGTAAATCCAATTGATATACTTGGATTTTAGAAAAAGTTTTGCCAAAGTTTCGCCCGAAAATTATACAAGCTTACTTGATTCATAACTCAATATGAGGTGTTCATGAAACCTTGGAATCAAGAATGACTCAGTTCAGTCACATTGATTTCAGAATCAAAGAGACGCAAAGATCAAACGCTGGGACGGTTTCGCCTTTCCGTAAAAAGAACTATAGATGTTTTACTCGGATTTACCGAAAGACTAATTTGGCGACACCCTCAACTACCTGAAGAGCGCTTAGCATCAAGTCGAAAAGGGTGTTGATACACATATCAACTAACAATGTTAGGTAGTCGTCGGCAAAACCATAAGTAGAAAACCCGCTATTATTGAGTTACCTCAATAGTGTATCTGCTACGAGATTCCACAAAAGTGGAAATAATACTCCCCCTGGGAGGCATCCACAAACACTCAATTTCCTAATCCCTGCTAGACGCAATATCGAGAAGAGATATCGGTTTTTGAGCATTTGATTAATCCAATTGGAAATCATTGGAGATATACCAAACTGGAAAAGAGTCACAGTGGACTTACCAGATTGGTAGGCATGTTGGTTCACATGAAAAGGCACGTTGGCAAGATGAACATCACGGATGTGATGATCGAGAATGCGTTTTTTTTTTTTTTTTTATTTATTTTTTTTTTATTGTTGATTCATATCCAGATACAATGCTTTTATACAAACTACTTACTCCTAGTGTTAACAAATATTCATAAACCTTTCGAAATGTTTCTCAAATGATCTCTTGTTTGCCCATCTAATTTCCCTAATACTTTTCTGGAAGCAGTACAAGCTTCCAGTTTGAGAAGAGTTTATCGACCAACCTATACTGTGCACCACAAGCCAAAGAGCAGATTTTTTCCTGGGATCATTTCCAATGCTTTCCCATGCTAAAATATCGTCAAACCGCTTGAAATGAATGTTTAATTTGTTATTTATTACTTCCTGTGTCCATTTGCGAATAGCCTCAGTTTTTATGCATTCTGTTAATCGATGCAGATTATTATCAGTTTTTCCACAATATTCACAAAGTGAGTCCTGTAGTCTGCCAATGCCATATGCTACCAACTTTTCCTTAGTTGATATAACGTCATTGATCAACAAAAACAAATTGGACCTGTCCTCGGCGCACAGAAAACTGTTACTCAAATTTCTCCACAATGTTACCCAATCAACTTCTGGGTGATCTTGTTTAGCTTTCACAGTGATATTCAAGGAGTTTATGAAGTGTCTATACATGCTTTTTGTTGATTCACAGTGCGGTGTTCCTTTGACGACATTTCCGGTTTGCAACCATTCTTTACCGTTTCGAGTGAATTGTCCACTATTTCCATATCCTAGCAAGTACTCTTCCTCACCATTGCCATCCTGTATTACATTCCTAACGAACAAAGCTTTGCATTTAGACTCTGGATCTATCAATTTGAGACCACCACTTTCGTAATCAAGGTATAGCTGCTCTCTGGAGACTCTAAAAATACTACCACGCCACAGAAAGTTCCCTACAAGGCTTTTGATTTTTGCCAGATGCTTGTTCCTAGGTGGAAAAACTTGGGCCACGTACCACAGTTTTGAAAGCAAAAAGGTATTAAGAACCCATACTCTCTGCAATATCTGTAAATTCCTTGATTCATTTACTTTTAACCGATGTTGAATACTGCTAATTAGCTTTGAATAGTTAATATCTATTGTTTTGGACCAGTTACATGCGAAAGTTACTCCCAAAATAGTAAGTTCATCAACTTCCTTAACAACCTGCGGGCCAGAAAAGGCTTCCGTAAATCGTTATCAGTGGTTCTAAATACAGAACGAAAAGAACCATACTAAGCGGACATCCTTGTCCGTGTAGCTGCCGGCTTAGAATAGCACTACGGACCACCTGTTCCGGGGGTAAAAGTCCACCAAACAGGTAACCCCAATCCAAGGTGTCAGGCGACCCGTGCTGAGGGATGAATGGTTGAGGGGGTTTAAAACATGCTCGATCTTTAACGGAGCCCGTAGCGTGGGTAGATCGCCTTTTTGAGTTGCGTTGCGGTGTTAGATCTACCAAATCGAAATCTAGTGTCGTCCTATTTTTCAATTTTGGAATATGTGTTCTGATAATTATATGCATTATAGTATTTAGTCCTTGCTACTGGTGTTGTGATGACTTCCAGTCTTTGAATAAAACTAAGTTTACCAACTTTACTTTGCATATAGTTAAAAACCTCACCATCTGAGGCTAAACTCAATGCAAAGGAAATCAAATTGGGTTAGGGATCCATGTATGTACTAACTCTTCGAAGACTGGAAAGTGCTAGTACGCAAGGAACATACTAGAATCCTTATTACTGAACACATGTCCCATTATTGGAATGATATTGCTGCTAATGTTAAAACCCGGGTCCTAAACCTGGGGAGAATTTAGCAGTAAAACTAGGGTGATGCTAGGTTTCCGATGCATGGCCAATATCAGTACTCTTGTTTTGTTTTCTAAGAAAACAAAACAAAAACTGTATCAAAATCGATACTTTATTGCCCCTCAATGGCAATTGAGTAATGCGACATGCACTACACTAAGGATACGGGTAATGTCACAATAGATCTAAAAACTGGTCGCAGTGACAAACCCGAACAGGAATAAAAAAAAGCGGACATCCTTGCCGTACAGATGATCTGATATTGAGATCTGATGACAAAAATCCATTGTGCATTATCTTGGATGTTGCTTTATCGTAAAGGTTCTTCACACAGTTAATTAGTTGAACTGGAAAAGCAAATTTCTCTAAAACTTTCCACAAGAATTTATGAGAAACATTGTCAAAAGCTTTCTCCAAGTCGACACTCAAGAGAAACCCTTTAAAACGTCTGGACTCCATTGAACGAGTAATGATACGGCGGACATCTTTCAGATTGTCAGTACAAGACTTACCATTTACAGAAGCACATTGACCGGGGCCAACTAAATCATCAAGAACTGAAATTATTCGATTGGCTATAATTTTTGTAAATAATTTATAATCTGTGTTGAGAAGACTGATCGGCCTGTGATTATCTATTCTGTTTCTGAAATTAAAGGTTGCCATCTGACTTTTTTTAAGACTTCGTGGTTTTATGGTTTCCATTGATGATTTTCGCATAAAACTCGATAACCATGCTGAAGTTTACGAAATTCGGCGCAATTTGATGTGTTGCGTGATAAAATTTGGTTCAGTTGACCAGTTCACCGGTGCTGATCTGGATCACTAAAATGGCCATAACGGCTTGACCAATAATAATGCTATTAAATTCCGGTTCGATTCGAGCTATAGTCCGGTCAATCGGTCAATGGGAAGTGTATTAAAAGTGAGTGAACTTTTATTGCGCACAGACATACACTCCCGATCAAAAGTTTGGGGTCAACCCTTCGAAAACATGCCATTTTTTGGGCCCATATCTGCGCCAATTTGCGTCCGATTTCAAAACCCTAGGTTTCATTCAAAAGATAATAAGTCAAAGAAACTTTGAACATGATTTAAAAGAAACTTTTTCAAAAAATTTTGTATGTAAACTTAACCCAAAGTTGCCAAATTTTCTAAAAAATAAATATAAACTTACGGCAGTGTCGCTGGAAGTTGGGTCGACCAAATTTTAAGATGAGAGCGGTAATATGACCCATTTTCTATTAGCTTTCCACTGCTTTTTACAGAACTTAGCTAAAAAATCTAGAAACAAAGTTATTAAGTAAATTAATCCTTGATGTCATCGACCAAAAATTTGGGGTCACCCCTCAATATGATGTATCGGCCAAAAGTTTGGGGTCACTTTCGCAAAACATGGAAAAGTGATTTGGTGATATCTTCGTCATCTATAGTTCAATTTTAATTTTTTGGCTCATTTCAAAGATAATTAACTAAATTTACGTTTGATGTGTTTAACTTAACGTATTTAACGTTTTTTTTGTATATAAAAATGTTATGTAAAGTTAGCACATTTTACCACGCTTTAAAAAATGAGGCAACTTTACGTTAAGTTTTAGTATGTAAATTTCAACAAATATGTGTGATTCAATGTCTATGCAGTAAGTATCATTCATTTTGTTTCAAATAAGCCAAGAAGAATTAAAATTGAATGAAAGATGACAAAGATATCAACAAATCACTTTTCCATGTTTTACGATAGTGACCCCAAACTTTTGGCCGATACAGCATTTTGAGGGGTGACCCCAAACTTTTGGTCGATGACATCAAGGATTAATTTACTTCATAACTTTTTTTCTAGATTTTCTAGCTAAGTTCTGTAAAAAGCAGTTGAAAGCTAATAGAAAATGGGTCATATTACCGCTCTCATCTTAAAATTTGGTCGACCCAACTTCCAGCGACACTGCCGTAAGTTTATATTCATTTTTTAGAAAATTTGGCAACTTTGGGTTAAGTTTACATACAATTTTTTTTGAAAAAGTTTCTTTTAAATCATGTTCAAAGTTTCTTTGACTTATTATCTTTTGAATGAAACCTAGAGTTTTGAAATCGGACGCAAATTGGCGGAGATATGGGCCTAAAAAAATGACATGTTTTTGAGGGGGTGACCCCAAACTTTTGAACGGGAGTGTACGTCCCTGGTGGTTGATTCAGAGATGAGTGTAGCAACAATTGCGTTGTTGACAAGCGCACAGCCTCGAGGCATGACACGCGAGTTCGCCATTTCATTTTTACTGAAAGTAGCAAACACCGGGTTCATAAGGTCTCCTAGATAGAAATTCCCCTTACGAAAGTAAGGTTCTTGGACCAAGGCCACTTGGGCTGTATCTTTTTGCATAAATCTGCAAAGATTGATTATTGCTGTTCTTTTATGCTGAAGATTTATCACAACACAACACAGAACATCGGCAATAAAACCAGATCGGTATTGATTGGAAACGCCAGAGGCGAGGATGCACAGAATACACTGTGTATATCGCATAATGCGAAACCATATAGGTGAAAATTTAATCTAATCAACAACATATTCAAAATCTCGCCCTTACTTAATCAGAAACACAAGGTCCACTGCACCATTGGTCCGGTTAGCGCAGTAAGGGCAAAATACTCTGGAGGGCACCCCGGTGCTCCAAAGGCTCCGTTAGCGGTTAAGTTTTTTAGACCCCCTAACCATTCATTCCTAGGCACGGTAAGCATATAGCCGCATCACACCATGAATTAGGGATCACCTGTTAGTAGCCCTTTACCACCGGAACAGGCGTCCGTAGTGTTATTCTTAGCCAATTGAGACAACCGCTACCAACACTACACAGTTACCTAGGCTGATCGAGAAAAGAAGTCAATATTGATGATCAAATTCATGCGGGCTCAAACATTCGGCTCAAAACCAGAAACAACCGGTGTCGTAATAGTTAGCATGAATATGAGAGTATAGGTACTCAACTTATGCTCTATTTTATGTTCGAATCTTTGTATTTGTTTTCTAAACTGCTCATATTTCAACTCGTGCCGCATGCTTACATGTGTCGGGAATGCTTGTTTGACGTGACGTCGTCACCGAGAGCACACGTATGATGGATTTTTTACAACAGCCCAGCCGTTTGCGTGTTGACGACGGTACAACAACGTGTATATATGTCAAACGTTATGTTTCAAGTTCAATACAATTTATTCAAAACCTTATTTGCAATAATCTGTATATAGAAGTACGGCTCCACAAAGCCGTATTTTATAAAACTGTTTTATAGAGGGTGGGTGGGTAGAGTCGTTATACCCATTCGTGAGTAACACTCACATATCGATTACCGAATACCCATCAAACAGTTCTTTCACTGGCGTAGCCACGGGGGGGGGTTTTAGGGTTAAAACCCCCCCCAGAGCCAAAATTTCTAGAGCAAATTTCCAGTATAAAACGCTTTGAGATGAAAAAAATTTTCGGCTGCGCCGCTATTTTTAACCTACACCTCAAATTCATAGTATATTTTTACGAAATGTGAGTGTCAAATAAAAAAAAAAGTATTATTGAACATCAAAAACCCCTCCCAGAGCAAATTTCTGGCTACGCCACTGAGTTCTTTCATATGATTATCTCACCGCGCGTGAGTATAATCACCATTATCGATCGAGTGATGGTGGTCTACTTTTAGATTCATCACGTTTACATGGGCCATCGATTGTGCTCGTCGTCGGCAACCAGACCACCGATGACCGGCGATGCGATGGATGACCGACGGTCATCCACAGCCACAGCTGCCAGCGATGGTACTGCTTGCTTATGCTATAAATGTAATCCGAAGAGCTTATTGATGTCACCAGCACGCAGCACAGAATCATCGTCATCGTCGGTTTTCTCAGATTAAACACACCGCCGAACTTGTGGCGATACACGGTGTGTAAATGTCCCGATAAGAAGATTATTTCCGACATGAGAAGATTATTCGAAGTGGAGTTGTCATATCAAAAGATATTGTTCATGAACTTCTTGTCAACCTGTGAGTACAAGAGAAACGTATTACTGGTAAACTTTATCTGCTGTTCTGCATTATGTTTGGTTTTATGGAGGTTGTAAAAACCACCAGAGAGCCTCAAAACTCAACATCGTGTCACCGATTCGATCAACAGTTATAGAAATGTGTTAAAGTTTTCTTCTAGTTTTCTATTCGGGCAATCGGACATCCGATCCGAACCGAATTTTATCGGGTGTTCACCTTAGCGCCAACGTATCGATCGCTACACGTCATTGAGCACAATTGGGTTTGATTGATTGATGAGCTAGGCGTATTGTATGCTCTCACTGCTACTCAAGTATAGATATCTATAGTTACATAGCTAATATCGAATATCGTCTCGGTGGTGGCGGTATGTCAGTGTACTTTTGGTGATACCTGCTTTGTTGTTGTCATCGACAAGGTAAAAAACGAAATGCCAATTAGGGCTAGTCATATCGAATTTTTCCCTAAAGCATCATTCAATTTATCACTGTGGAATAGAAATGTAAAAATCTGTACAGGAAATCTGCATTTTGTGTTTAGTAGTTAGATGGAGTTCAATCGTTCAATAGCGTTTTTGTGGATTGTTTGAAGTTATTTCCTCCTCTTTTTATATTGTTTTGATAATTAATTTCTTTTCCGTTAAGAGTTAGCAAAATCTTTTGAAATATAAAAGTACTGAAACGGTTTATTTTTCGGAAAACTTATTATTTGTTCTTCAGTTATTAAGTTCTTTGTCTTGGCGTAACGTCTCAACTGGGACAAAGCTTTCCAAGTAACACACTTGCTACAGAAGAGTCACGGCGGCGTAGGTTTTTGTTGTGCGGGAGTCACAGTGACTTACTTCTAGCAAGTAAGTGTTCATTTATTAGAAGTAAGTCACAAAACATAACGAAAAGTTACTATATCAACAACCAACAAGCAATCGAATCCATCACTCTCTGCATGATCTTTCCGAATACCCGGGCGCGTACTGCTTCGGCCATATGGCCCCAACCAACATGTTAAAGTTAAAAGCTTCATAAACTCCAACAAAATAAGTAAGGTTTTATAGCGGTTTTTAAAACCTTTGACAAATTTAGCTTTCTATGCGTACAACTCCATCTATAGACAACATTCTGGATCTCATCATAAACTTATAGTTCATAGAGAGTGCTGTCAGATTTTATTCATTTCGCCAAAATTAACTTCTGGGTGTTTTAATCTTGATACTCATAAAGTAAAACCTTGGAGTTCAAATTTTACGTATAAGCATCCGCCAGAGTAGAGAATTTCATAGCAAAACTAAGATTCCTGCCCCATAGTACCATTTGGTTGGCGCTAGCTTACGACTACACCACCGCCGGCGACCGGCAATGGCAATGAAGGTGATAATTGTTTGTTTGCTTACCTGGCGGCGGTGAGCGCTTCTTGGAGGATTCTTCAATTAGTATAGTCAGTCAGTCAGTCATAAACGATTGCGCCAATCTGCTTACCGATCGATTGTGGAATTTACAACACGTTGTTATCATTTTTTTCTGTTTCATGTTTTAGATTCTTCATCCTTCTGACAATATATCAGTCAAAGTATCGATAAAATGCCTTTGGTTTTCTTTCACCCATGATTTCTGCATGACTTGAACAATATCTCAGAAGGTTTATTTACCCATGTCTTCGTTGGCATACACAATCTTTCATTTCGTCATACAGTTATCTAGAAAGGATCAAGCTGTGGTCGTTACTCCCCAGAAAATCTTCTGAATTCAACCAGTGTTTATTTTACGCTCTTTGTCTCAGCGTCTCTGCGACCAGAAGGCGATGCCAGTGATGACGAAGATGATTGTGATGTGTTTAGGCGTTGTTTGCCTGTTTTTTTTGTGTGTTTACTGAAATAATATATTTATTCTGAATCATCTTCATTTGTCATCATGCTGTGGACGCGCCATCCAGTATTAGTTTGTGTGCTGGTGAAATACTTTTGTCTTCTTACTCTTGTTAATCGCCGGATGTCCTGAAAAATTGATTCATTAGCGTCATATTCTTCTGAAATAAAAGGAAATTAGCACAAAATGTGAAAAGGGCTTACGTGCTTTTTGTAAACAATCATGTTTCGGTCGTTGTAGCTATCTGTTAAGGGTGTTGATGGTTGTAGGTGAATGGACCCTACAACGACCATGTTTATTTACAAAAAGCACTTTGGCCCTTTTCACATGTTACGCTTTTAGCATAACATGTTAAAAGAGCCTAAGTGCTTTTTGTAAACAAGCTGTAGGGCCCAACTGCATCCACCGACGAACATCAGCACTCTTAACAGATAGCCCGAAAATTGTTCTTTCTGATAAGGGTATTGATGTGCGTGGGTTAATCGGTATGGGGCCTACAACTGAGACTTAATGACGAGAAAGAAGCGTTCTACGCGCAGTTAGAGCAAACATACGATGGTTGCTCGTCGCGTGACGTGACGAATCGAATCGTTGTCGGCGACATGAACGCGCAGGTAGGAAGGGAAGAAATGTACAGACCGGTAATCGGGCGAAACAGCCTGCACGCTGTATCGAATGATAACGGCCAGCGATGCGTAAACTTTGTAGCCTCCCGCGGTATGGTAGTCCGAAGCACCTTCTTCCCCCGCAAAGATATCCACAAAGCTACAAGGAGACCACCCGACCAACAAACAGAAAATCAAATCGACCACGTTCTAATCGACGGTAAATTCTTCTCGGATATAACCAACCAATGTCCGCATATACAGCAGTGCGAATATAGATTCGGATCACTACTTAGTCGCTGTATGCATGCGCTCAAAACTTTCGACAGTTATCACCACGCGTCGAAGTCGAACGCCGCGGCTCAACATCGAGCAGCTGCGTAACGTAGAAGTGGTTGAAGACTACGCGCAGCAGTTAGCAGTGGCCCTACCAACGGAAGAGCAGCATGGCGCAGCTACACTTGAAGATGGCTGGAGGGACATCCGATCCGCCATAGGTAGTACTTCGGCTACAGCACTAGGCTTCGCGACTCCGAATCACAAAAACGACTGGTACGACGTCGAATGTGAACAGTTAAAAAACGAGAAGAATGCAGCATGGGCGAGAATGCTGCAACACCGTACGAGAGCGAATGAGGCACGTTACAAACAAGCGCGGAACAGGCAGAACTCAGTCTTCCGGATGAAGAAGCGCCAGCAGGAAGAACGAGATCGCGAAGCTATGGAAGAGCTGTACCGTGCTAAGGACACACGAAAGTTCTACGAGAAGCTGAACCGCTCGCGTAGAGGCTTTGTGCCACAAGCCGACATGTGCCGAGATAATCAGGGAAATATTCTCACGAGCGAGCGTGAGGTGGTCGAGAGGTGGCAACAGCATTACGATGAGCACTTCAATGGCGACGTTGCAAGTAGCGAAGGTGGCGCGGTAACAGATCTAGGAGTATGTGCACAGGACGAAAGACTTCCGGCCCCTGACCTCCAAGAGATTGAGGAGTAGGTTGACCGGTTGAAAAACAACAAAGCCGCTGGAGCAGATCAACTACCAAGCGAGCTTCTAAAATACGGTGGAGAAGCACTGGTGAGAGCACTACACTGGGTCATTACCAAGATTTGGGAGGAGGAAGTATTACCGGAGGAATGGATGGAAGGTATCGTGTGCCCCATCTACAAAAAGGGCGACAAGGGCGATCACACTACTGAGCGCTGCCTACAAGATACTCTCTCAAATTTTATGCCGCCGACTATCACCGATTGCAAGAGAGTTCGTGAGGCAATATCAGGCTGGATTTAAGGTAAGGTAAATTTGAACTATGCGTCTTCTTTTTATAGCCTTGTAAAGTTGTCCGTTTTATAAATTGAACAGTCCTTAAGGTGATCTACCCACATTACGGGGTTTGCTTCGCGTTTGTATTGTGACTAGAGAAGTCAAGAAATACACCATCAAGCCTATTCTAGCTGTATATCTCTTCAGAGGAGCAAAGGTGCATCCACTTCCCTACGACCGATACCGATGAGGTCAATATCGTTCGCAAATGCAAGGAGTTTGTGGGACAATATGATGATAGTTGCAGGTAATCGCTTGTCACACTGCTTTAATCCATCCAAGGTCACAAAGGTCCAGCGTTTCGTGTATCAGCCTAATTAGTTTCTCCGGAAAACCATGTTTCGACATTATCTACCAAAGATCATTTTGTTTGATAATGCTGACGAAGGACTCCTAAAGAAGTCTTAGAGATTGTTGAACAGGACACGCAACAGTATCCTGTCCATCGAATCAGGAAATGTAAACCTTCTGTAGTAAGCACACTCTACATAGTCTAGCTAGGGGTTGGTCGTCTTCAAGTGATATCTCAGTCAGCAGTCGTGAATTCACGATGTGTTCCACTTCTATCAGCACAGCATGCTTCTCAAGGTTTCATCAATTGGCAAACGGTTGCAGACTGCGGCTGTGGTTTTGCTTGATCGTTCAAATGACCCTTTTTCATGACCTACCCATTGTGAAGGGAAGGAGGATGAAGAAGTTCCACGTTGTGTTCGAAGTGGTGAACTCCCGCACAATCTGCTCCTGATTCAACGTTTCAAGGGCAAGTTTCGTTACTTGCCCCTACAAAATTCGTGCCTCGATTGGGGTGTTTAGTGATGCGTAAGGCCATGATGCATGAATTCGCCGTTAGTGAGTGTGTGAATTCTAAATGGACGGCTCGTATAGTGAGGCAAGTTACTACCGTACGACGACCCATGGACATCATTTCATGTCCCTTGCCTAGATCCGCCGAAAGATCGGTGGCTACGAATACATATGCCTGGAGTTTTTAGGAGCTCATTGGCTGAAGCGATCAACGTCAATGACCGGTTCGTGAGCCTAAATGTGAATATGTAGGTATAAACGAAGCTTCGTATTGGATGTTCCAGTATGCTGATTAGATACCGGGATTCCATATCCGGAATACACTTCCATCTCGTCCCCTCAGCGGCAACGTTTAGTTTTGTCGGTACCCGAGTAGGTGAGAAAATCTAACGAATAACACATTCAGTTATTAAGAATTGAATTACTGAAGAACTAAAATTGATATTGGCTTGATTGAGATAAGAGCTAAAACACCAGAAATAATATCAAAATCTAGTATGGAGAAGTGCTCAATAATAGCTCGTTAAGTTATTATAAGATCAAAAGAATAGCAGACATGATTTGTTGACTTTTTTCTTGATAAAAAATGCCAACTTCCAGCATCGAACCTAAGATCTTAGGATTCACAGACGTCGATGCTTACCACTCCACTGCGGCTCGTTGTTGTGAATATCATGGCAACAAGTGGATGAGGTTCTTCGTTTCCCCAGCTCAGAAAGGGGGTCATGGCATTTCACTAACATTGAGCCATCTCTATGAGTGTATATGTTCTATTTCGTGCAGAAGAGCTAAATTTGTTCTTATGTAGAAATTTCCAGATATTTCGACAAGAACAAATATCATATCACTTTGAGTTATTGGTCCGATATTCTCTAAATTTTTGAATAACACATCAAAATCACATCGAGGATCAAGCTATGACAGCAAAAATTGTTCGGTTTGAGATTTGATTTAGATATTCTCGTCTGCCCGGGTACCCACCGCCATTCTCCTAGATTTGTTGTTTAAAGAATCTCGATGATTCGTACGCCTACGTCTCACATCTTTGGAAACTGTCCAGAAATAGCGGCTCTTAACTTTGGTCGAAAGTGACCCGAGAATTGTGTCCGCCAGCCTTACTCCTAGTTCAAATCGCGGTATTGACTGTTGTTTTTTTCTCCTATTAACTCCACTGTTGTTTCTTCTTGAAACCGAAGTAAACGACAGTTATAAATACATTTTCGCTTGCGTCTACAAACGGGTGCATTTGGGAGTTGCTGTTTACCCCTGCGAATTTAACGGTCCATAACATCGAGATATCTTGATGTTTGTCACATTAGGAAAAGCCATAAGCTACGTGAGCCATTTTTCGATATGTGTATCGTGAATCTGATTATCCCCGTCGATGGATGCTTTCCAGATTTGTTGAAGAAGTATTCGGAGAAACATCAAGAAGTAGCTTGGACACTTGGACTAATCACAAATGAATTGAAAACCATCATCAGCGTACGTAGGACCTCGCGTTTTGCTGGTCGTTTTCAAGTTTACCTGTCAACAAGTCGGCATTGTGTCTAGGAGATAACTTGTACGTGAACCAGTCTATTGTAGTATCCCACAACATGCCCACCACCTTTTTCGTTGCATCACCAAGCATCTTCAATGCTCACATTCTTTTCCAACGTTTCTGATTCGCCTAATGCAGCGACAACCGTAGAGGAACTCGAAATCCAATGGTGCATTTTGAAACCACCAGATTCGTGGATCCTTTACACATCCACTGACATTTGTACCGCCTTCTCCTCTATCTCCACACTGAGCAGCATATCATCGACGTAGTGTTGGTAGACGATAGCGTGAACAACTTCTGAAGACTTCAGACTTCAGAGGCTTTTTCGGTTTCCTTTTCCTTCCAGAAAAAGTGTTGGCAGTGTTCATCTTCGGACCTCATCAAGCCTTGATGATACATCTCACCGATGTCTACAGAAACTACCGAAGTGGCAGTTTCGAACTGTCGGGTCCGGTAGTCGTAAAAAGCTAGCCTTTCGAAGGGAGCTGCTGAAGCGACGGATTCGATCCGTTGGGTCCAGCGAGATAATGCTCACCTAGAAGGGAGCAACCGAAGCGGCAGTTTCGAACTGTTGGGTCCGGTAGTTGTCAAAAGGCTCACCTTTCGAAGGGAGCTGCTGAAGCGACGGATACGATCCGTTAGGTCCAGCGCCAAGAATGCTCACCTTATAAAAGAGCAACCGTAGCGGCAGATACGATCTGTCGGGTCCGGTGGTCGTAAAGAAACAAATAAATACATTCTGCCAGGTTTAGCAGCGGAAAAAAGTTAAGGTATTTAGACGAGGATATCAACTCAATCGAAAGGATATGGTCTACCCAACCTTAGTCCCAAGGTTACATGGCCAAAAAGGAGCTACCGTAACAACAATTGAATTCGGTGGCAGTTGGGTAGAGAAACTCGCCTCGAAAGAGAGTTTCCGTAGCGTTGTGTTGGAGGAAGTGAAAGCTCATCCTAGAAGGAATCGGTTAGAGTGGTAGATGTCATCTACCAATTCCGGTGGAAATAGAATGCTGTGGAACTTATAAAGTGATCAGTGTTACAATTACTTGATAAAACCTTGAAGATCGAGTGTAGGTAAATGAAACTAAATGATTTGCTGATGAGGCAGTCGTCAAGGATATGTGCTCAACATACTATTGAAGAGAACACCAACGGCATCAACGAGTATTTGGAAAAGTAGTGTACTGTACAGTATACTTTATTTATGCTCACGCGAATGTTGTCGAAGATCTAGTTAGGATTCAGCTTTCGAGTTTGAATTTTCGATTTTGAATAGATAACTGTAGCTATGACTACATTACAGGACTTCTGAAGTGTGACGCTTCTGTTTGGGAACATCTTTGGAAACTTTCTCTCACTTCACTTGGAAGAAAAGGAGATGTGGTGATTTATAATACTGCCTAGTAGGCCGTGATGTTTGAAGAGCCATTATTAGTCAACCTGTCAAGAAGTGACGATCCCAAAATACCACACTCACGAAAGCGGATCAGCACTGACAAGAGAAACGTAAGGAGCTCGGCTCTTTTAGGAACCCATGCAAGCCGTGTCTTCCCGGGTTTATTGGTATTTAGTACTGGGAAAAACATCAGAAGGTACCAGATTCGATTATGACACATATCTAACTCATCTTCAGCAAGTTTCTTTATGTACAATTTACGTATGTAGTCGTACATATTTTCCACGAGCGCCTGCGTCAGTTCAGAATCATTCTGCATTCTACGATCGAGACATCCCCATCGTTTTAGTGCCATAGACTTGCTTTCAGAAAACTTGACGTTCTCGGATCACCAGTGGAGGCCGGATTTGTAACGATCGTTCCCGTATTTGGCGATTTATTACAGCAATACGGTTACTCGTTGATCATTGTTGGATAGTAACAGTTTGTGCCTCTAAGACTCTCCAAGGAAAAGTATTGTTTCATGGCCTCGTGTAGACTTTTATCTTGTTCATGGTCGCTCTGGCAGAGCCTGACACGGTGATGATTGATATTTCCATAGGTGTTTGTATATCTGAAACAGCTCCCCCATCCTAGCCGAGTCTTGATAGCTATGGGTTCTTTAGATGTCCCTTCACGGCACTTTAAGCGTTCCCCAAGCTAACATGAGCCAAACCAATGAGCAGTCATGGACTGGCGTCCTGATATGATTGCAAAGGCAGGCCTTCCAAATGACAATCTCTGGAACTAAGTATAAGCTCCTGTGGTCGAGGTTTTAGACTCCTGATTCAGCAGCTAAACGGTGCTCCATCAATGCGAGCACTGATTCGGCATACATTTATGAAGGCGTAAGTGCGCAAGGATTTTCTTGGGCCATAAAGAAGCACTGTATTACTTTGAATAGACGGGGGAGCTGGAACAGGAGCCAGGGTATTCGATTCCTTTATCTCACTATGCGAAAGCGAATGATGCAAATATGTACAGTATCGGACAATAAAAATGCACCAAAGCCGTTTCCCCATACAGACCCGTCAACTTCAGATTGCCAAATCTCAGTCATTTCTCAAGTGACTGTTTGCATTTTTATGTGACGAACTACAAAGCATTTCAATTTTTAAAAACTATTGAAAAAGTTCGGTGATAGCTATTGATGTAATAGTTACAGACGGTTGTATTTTGACAATAAAAATGCACCAAGACAAAAAAATCTTATAGGGTCTGGGACCATTTGGGCAGGAGCATCTATTTTGGGCATTTGCTGCTATAACTCAGTCAATTTTGAACCGATTGACTTGATTTTTGATCAGATACACACAATATCTAGCCATGTGCAAAAATTTAAGTCAATCGGTTTGAAATTGACTGAGTTATAGCAGCAAGTGCCCAAAATAGGTGCTCCTGCCCAAATGGTCCCAGACCCTATCTAAAAATGCTGAAGTCAAATAATGTTGGTTTCTTCAGCAAATTTATTCGTCATCACACAAGAAACATATTTGCCGAAGACACCATAATGATATGACGCAACCATTTTTTGCAATTGAACTTCATGTCTTGGTGCATTTTCATTGTCAAAATTCAACCTATCTGTAACTTTTGTATCAATAGTTATCACTGAACTTTTTCAATAGTTTTTGAAAATTTAAATGTTTTGTAGTTCGTCACATAAAAATGCAAACAGTCGGTTGAGACATAACTGAGATATGGCAATCTGAAGTTGACGGGTTTGTATGGGAAAACGTCTTTGGTGCATTTTTATTGTCCGATACTGTACATCCATGGATACCACATTCTTTCTGCAACTTGCAAGGCCCGTTATGTTTTCTAAGACATTTCCTGTATAGTTTGGACTCCCGTACTACCGCACCATCTGGAATCGCAACTGAGTTCTTCGAACCATCCATATTAGCTGATTCATTTAGGATGAAAATTTAGTCGGTTACCTCAATGTTTGTCTGTCTTTCTGCTAACTGATCCTTTTCTGCAGGCAAGTATAGGCAGCCATCTTCCTTCCCAGTTCTGGTGCGGCTACCCGAGCAAAGTCTGATAGCAAATTGAAAACTAATTTTTATGTTGTGATATTGCAAATTTTGATAACTCAGGTTGTTGTCGTTTTGGTCGTTTTAACGGTTAAAACATCAAAAATGAGAGCAGAAAAATGTTACTGTGACAGCAAATTGAAAACAATTCCTGCTATCGATGATAGCAAATTGATAACTGTTTTTGTTATCAGCGCAAGAAAAATGAAAAATCGTTAAATGTAGAGTTTTTCAATCGATATCAAATCATAAATGCAATAATATAATTGCACTAATGTTATATCCCTAGAATTACTTTACTTAGTTGACTAAAAGATTTAAAAACTATTGTAACACCAAATATTCACATTAATTTAAAATGACAGCAAACCGAAAGCAAAATTTGAAATCAAATTAAGTAAAGATAAAATGATATCAAAATGTGATATCAATTTGTTGCTGATTACAAATCATGTTTTCAATTTGCTGTAATTTTGTTGTTGGACTTTGCTCGGGTATCAACTCCTGCTGATCTTGAAACAGCGCTGACATTTTCCGCAATGGACCAGCTAAAATCTGCAAGGTTAAATAGGAGAGGGATTGTTGCGAGTGTCCAATTCAGTCTCAGTGCCGAAGGTAACCTTTTCACCAGGTCGTATCTTAGCGATGCTGTAGGTACACAAAATCCCCCTATATCGCAAGCCTCTATCGTTGCAACTAAATTGTATACACTCAATGTAAATTTCATCACAGTGTCCAGCCTGATAAGAACACGAATTTTCCTAACAATCACCTGGATGTCCGTAAAGCATCTTGAGTGTAGACATAACTCATTGCACGTTTGAAGGATTAAGCAAATGGCATCCGACTGCTTCCAAAGCTTTTCCTGTGAAGCATTTACGCAGTCTAGGCATATTTCCCTCAACAGAAAACCCGCAAAGCTGAGTGGACGAATTGAACATCGAAAAAAAAACCGCCGTCTTCTGAACTTACGATAAACCCTGGCAAGTGTTTCGCCACGGCTTGTCTGGCGGCTAGCAGATTTCGATTAAGGCAGTGAACGAAGTTCCCGCCATCGCTTTCTCAGCAATCATATTGTTTTCAACTGATTTCGGGTTTACTTTAACCTTATTCAGTTTTTGTTGTTCCGTTGCTTGACCGTACCGTCATCAACTTTGTTTGTCTGTCAACAAATTTTCTCCTCGATCATTGGTGCAGTCGCGTGCTGCACAACATTGACAGTTGCATAAAACCTTTGCATATCGCTCCTTTCCATGCATTGATGGGCTACAGCAATCAAACTCTTTTCGGGCTGCCGTTTCTTGCTGCGGTGGATGCGTTCCTCCTTTACTTTTGCTACTTTGTATCGCTCTTTATTGAGCCGGGTACGGCCACTAACATTCGACTCCTGCTGGCATTCTTCTCATTCATCACTCGTTGGCACTCTTCGTCGAACTAACCATTAGTGGCACTGTTTCATTGATAATCTTTCATAAACGATAGATATCAACAGATCCTTTGGTCTCCCCTATGCTCTCGTCTAGCTTCTGCTTCTTATGATATTGTGCGGCACCTTTTTGATATACAAGAGTTGGATATTAAAACATTCAATTATTTTATTCTTGAACACAACAGAACTCATCGATTTTCAAAAACCTAAAAATAAATCAAACTGTCGATAAAAGTCGACAATCTAGCTGTGCGTTGCTTAATGAACTATGAAGCATCACCATGAGAAGCTTGGAAATTCCAACCGTAAATAGCCGTGCAAATACCAGTTGATAACGAATTAGCATCATTAAATCGTTCATTTGTGCAACTCATGTTCCCATGAAAAGAAAAGCAACGAATGACTTTAGCAACAACAACTATCACGAACCGACGCCAACGTTGGACACCGAGCTGTCTCTGTTTCTGTCTCGATGATTATTCCCTCAAAGCTTCCCGAGTGCGGCCCTAGTCGACAAAACGTTCCATCTATCCCTTCCCATGGACGTGGACGGGTGTATCATTGCAGCAGCCTGCGTCAGCGGTCGACCCGGGAACAATGATTTCCCAGTGACTTCGCTTGTCTGTCCCTGAATATGCGGAGAAAAGTGCCCGTGCACATACTAGTGCTTCATAATGTGAAACATCACTTTAATTATAGTAGAGCTATAAGAGGAAGCGCCGACCTCTGCGTAGCGTGAAGGCTAAGATCTTGTTTGTTGACTACGAATCTCCAACTTGCATGAATGCATACTTTAAAGGTCGTAGGGCAACGCCAAGAGAGAACCTTCGGGACGGATCCGTCAACTAACCTAATACTCGATGTCGTCGTGTCGCTTCAATTGGACTACATGTGTCAGTTGAGAAAAGTGCGAAGATGTGTGACTTCTTGGACGTACCTAAGTTGCCTACCGTACACATGGGAAGTAGAACACTGCGCTGTCAACTTGTCAAAAAGATGTGTTCCACTAGGTTTCATGACGGGAAGGGATGACGACATGCAGATGCGGTGTAACACTAATTGCTAAATTGGGTAGAAAATTGTGACGAAATTGTGTCACTTCATTGGGAAATCTTTTTGAACAGAACACACGCGACTTAGGGTTAACATTTCTTTTGGAATTTGGTCTGCAATTTTTCAAAAGTGACATAATCTTGTCCGAATTAGCAAATAGTGCAAGCTCACGACATATGCTCTTATCCTAATTAAAGTGTGTCGCGTGATAGATGAAACATAAGTTAGCGTGAGACCATCATCCACAATCACCAACCAACACATCAAGGTGTCTAATTGAATTTTATCGTCGTTTTTCATGAGCACGATTTTGGCACCACACATTTATCAGATCGACCGTGAGGAACGCGCCACTTTCGGGTGTCAAAGAGTTGACTTTTGCGCTTCTGGGCTCAATTGGAACTAATCAAGGCATATAAACATGCACACCACAAGTTTTTTTTATTACTCGAATTCCTCTTATTAGTTTAAGCACGGTGAACACGATGCGGTTTTGCATTAATATGTTCGCTCCAATCAAGCTCAATGATCATAATCGACATACCCGACGAGAATGGAAAGTAAATTTGCATATTTTTGGCGCCTTCGCAACCGTGAACAACCGGAATAACGTCATTGACGACAGTGATGTCTGATAAAAACCCGCTTTTTTTGGGTCCACCAAGAAATGTGAACCGAGAATGCATATGAAGTCATAAAAAGTAATCTAGATTTATTTTCGGTTGACGATGTTTTTATTAGTGGACTTAAGATAAGTATCGAGATAGCTATAGCTATGTGGTGCCAGTATATCTGCGATTTCAGAAACGGTGATTTTCCGTTCACATCGTAATCCGTGCTGTGCGGACTACACACTCTCTGCTGATGGAAACTATATACTATCTAAAACATTGAAAACTTATGTTTTTACCCAACAAAAGCACATTTTTACGCCAAATACCTTCTCGATCCTTGCAAGGACCCAGGTTTCAAAATCGCCACCAAACATGGTTAAATTAGAAGTAAAATCAGGCAGTTTTTCCGCTTCTGTCTAACATAATATGAGGTTATACCTAAGTTGAATGAGGTTACGGAACGAGGGTTGCAACATAGACGCTAAATGCATGGTTTGTGGTGTTTTTTTTTTCATGCTAAGAACAATTGTTCGGAGAAGGAAGATACCAGAAGATGTAAATGTTCGAATTGCGGAGGCTACCATGACTCAAACTTATAACATATATGGGATTGACCCATCCGCAAAAAGTTGTTGCATTATGCACCTGGCAGATGAATGGAAACATTGTTGTTACTCTGTGGGCAGAAATTCTAACAACGTAAATTCTTTCTTCAAATGAATTTCATTTAACAGGGAAAAACCTGCAACACTCAGGGAATATCTTGAATACTCAAGAAAATTTGCATCGACTAAAATGTCATAAGGAATAAAACCTGTAAATAAAAAGAAAATCGTGTTTAGTACTGTTCCTTTTAATTCCACTTAGAATTTGCATCCTTTGACAGATACGTATTTCGACCTCAACTGTAAGGTCTGTGTCTTGCACTTGACTCGAGTCGAATCGAGTCAAATATAAGACACTGAAGACGACCTTTCAGTTGAGTTCGAAATACGTATCTGTCAAAGGATGCAAATTCTTAGTGGAATTAAAAGGAACAGTACTTAACACGATTTTCTTTTTACTTTAAAAATTTGTATGGACCGTAGACTTTGGCCAGAAGCATGATTGCCCCCGAAAAGCTAATCTTTAGGACACAATTGGCTTTCACGAATTTTAATAATTATTGTTCAACTCCTACAGCATTGATGCAGCATTGATGTCAACGAAGTAAATAACCACAAAACATTACAGAATATGATGCCGTTTGGTTTTGAAAATCCAACTTATTACGTTTGTTAGGGTTTTCCAGCACATCAACTTTTTTTTAAGGTTTTTCTGATTACAAATGTGATAATTACATATGTTTTCATTAATTTTATTGGAATACGTTGTTCGGAAAACTTGTAGCAAACAAGTATATCTTTAAATTTGTGGTGAAAGAATTGATTTTTGACAAGTTTTAGTGTAGTTCGAAAATAGTCGAAAACACAACATTGTTTTGATGCACCTCAATTCAAATCGAAGAACATTTAATGTAGGCCTAATCTACATGTTGAAATCCATCTAGAATTCCTCTATTTTTCTAAATCATCGTTAGAAATACTTCTCGAAATGTCTTGCAGGATTTCTCACAAAAATACTTCCGTATTTTTCACGCCGTTTTCCTTTAGACTCATTTTTGAATTCCTCCCGGAGATGTTTCCGGATTTCCATACGCATTTTTCCAAGCCTCGAACAATTTTTCCTTGAGAATCTTCCAGGATTCCTGAATTCCGACCGATTTATCATAGAATTTTTCACGAGAATTCTACAGGAATTCTGTCCAGAGTTTCTTTCGAAGGTTTTTCCGGTATTGCGCTAAATTGTGTGGAATTTATTCCAGGATTTATCCCGAGATCTCCACAAGAGTTTCTCTCAGAAATTCTTAGATGTTGTCGCGGAATTTGTCCTAGAGTTTCTTTCGGGTTTTTTAATGAAAACTTTCCGCGATTCGTTCGGGTGTTCCTTTTGGGACTTCTCCACGAGATTTTGCCAGGATTTCGGAGTTTCTACGGGAATTATTCGTGATTTCTGCTAGAGCTTCTCCAAAGATTTTTTTTAATGAGTTTTTCTTAAATTTTCTGCAGGAGTTCCTCCTTGGAAGTCTTCAGAAGTTCCTCATGTAATTACTTCTTAATTTTTTTTTTAATTTCCGTGAGTTTTCTTGTAGTAGTTCTCTCGGGATTTCTACAGGAATTTCAGTGGGGATATTTCCTAAAGGTTCTATCGGGATTTCTTTCGTAAATTTAACTTGAGAATTGTCTCGGAGTTTCTCTTAATTCTCCCAGAATTTTGTTTCCAGTGTTGGTCCTGTGTCTTTCAGTGTTTGTCTGGAATTTCTTGTAAGATTTTCTCCTTGTTGCCATTTGGGATTTCTGAAGGAGTTATTGCCGATATTTGTCATAGAGTTCTTTCTCGTGGTTTCATTCGGAGCATTTTCCTGGCTTTTCCTCGTAGTTGTTTACAGGACTTGTTCACTATCTCTTGAGATTTTTTTACAGACTTTCTTGGAATTATTCTCTGAACTCTTTTCGAAGTACTTACGGAAATTGTACCGAGATTCTGGGGGCTCCTTTTAAGATTTCTTCAATAGTTGCTCCCGGAATCCTTTTTTAGTTATGAGATTTTTTTCAATGTCTCATGGGATAGCTTGCGAAATTCCTTGTGAGAAATTCCTGGGAAATATCGGAAGAAATCCAGGTGAAATCTTACGGAGTACCTATTGGAGAAATCTCGAGAGGAACTTCAGAAGAAATCCCGGGAAAATCTAATATATTCCAATCAAAAGTCAACCCTGGAGAAAAATATTAAGGGAATTAAAGAAGAACTGTGAAAGAAAAATATCGAAATCTCTCTAAAAGAACTTCAGCAAGAGTCTAGCACGAATCCCGAGAGAAACTTTTAGAATGCTATGCCGAAAAACCACACTAAAATCTTCAGAAGGAATCCAACTAGAAACACTGAAAGCATATCGATAAAACCTCTGGAGGACATCCCGGTAGCAGCTCTCGGGACTCGAAAGAACACGAAAAAAAATCCCGGATGGATTTTTTTTGGGAGTAAATACGTTGAAAACCTCTGGATGGGAACTTGGGAGAACAGGATTGAGCAAAAAACGTTCCGGGAAACCTCCAGAAAAAAAAAAAAACCTTTGGTGAATTTAAGAAAGAACCCACAGGAAGAATTCTGCGAGACACTTGGAAATAATTTCAAGTAAGAATTCCGATATAATTTCAATGAGGAATCAGGTAAAGAATTCATGGAAGAATCAAATAAAGATTTTCGAATGAAATTTTGGAAAGAGTTCTGGATAGAGTTGCATTTGTGTTTTTTTTTGTTTTCGAAGGAGTTCTGCGAAAAAATGTTGCAGAAAATTATCGGAACCCTACAAATGTTCTAGGGTGGCCCACACTTATATGACAAACATTTTTTTTATAAAAATGCCAAGTCTTACTTCCTGAATCGGTTGTTTTGGACTCCCAGAAGCTACGTTTAAAATTTGAGCAAAATCGATTAAGCCGCTCAAAGTGCTTGAAGTTTGTATGGGAAAACGTGGCCAAATGTATGCCGAAATCTTATGTTTTCGATTTTTTGCCGCTAGGTGGCGCTGTAAACTTTCCCAGGCTTTCTTTAGTATTTTTTCCTGGATACTTTTCAGATTACTTCCGACATTGATTCAGAGATTCTTTACGGGTTTCTTTCAAAGATTCGTCCAAGATTTTTTTTAAATTTTTCTCAAGATTCATTCAGAGAATTCTCTCAAGGATAATTCCCGGGAATCCTTCATAGATTTCTTCTGGGATTTTTTCGAGAATTTATCCTGGATTCTTCCAGGGATTTCGGCATTTCTCTTGAGATTCCTTCAGGGATTCTTCTTAAGATTCTAGCCAATCTTAGTCCGGTAATGTAGTTAAAAGTAGGAAATCTTCCGAACTGGGGTTGGCATCTCGAAATAGCTTCGTGTGCGTTAAGTATTATTTCAGGGGTTCCTTTAGAAATTTGTGTATTTCCGAGTTTGCTTGAAGGATTTTCCCGGTATTTTTTTAGATTTTTTTTGTTTTAGAGTTTTTTTAGGGATTCCTCCAGGGATTTAGAGATTTCTCCCTGGATCCCATCAAGGAGCAATATCAGTATTCCATTCATGATTCCTGTCAAAATTCCTCCTGGAATTCTTCCTGAGCTTCCTTCCTAGATTTTAGTTGGGTATACCTTCAGGAATTCCTATCGAGATTCTTTCAGGAATACTTTCAAGATTATTCTAGGGATTCCTTCTGGGTTTGTATTCATTGAATTTTCCCGGGCTCCCTTTAGGAATTTTTCCTGGATACTTTTCAAGATTCCTCTCGACATTGATTCACGAATTCTTTCCGAGGTTCTTTCAAGAATTCGTAAAAGATTCTTTTTGGATTTTTCTCAATATTTTTTCAGAGAATTCTCTCAGGGATAACTCCTGGGAATTCTTCAGGGATTTCTTCTGGGATTATTTTAAGGATTATTTCAAGCATTTATCCTGGATTCATCGAGGGTTTTTTGACGGGATTTCACTTGACATTCCCTCAGGGTTTTCTCTTGAGATTCCTTCCTAGATTTCAGTTAGGTACCTTCGGGGATTCCTATCGAGATTCTTTCAGGAATACTTTCAGGATTATTCTAGGAATTCCTTCTGGGATTTCTTTATTGAACCTCAATGGACTTCCTCTAGGAATTTTTCCTGGGATACTTTTCCAGATTCCTTCTCACATTGATTCATGAATTCTACCCGGGTTTCTTTCAAGGATTCGTCAGGGATTCTTTTTGATTTTTCTCGAGATTCTTTCAAAGAATTTTCTAAGGGATAACTCCTGAGAATCCTTCAGGGATTTCTTCTGCAATTCTTTTAACGATTCCTTTCAAGAATTCCTCCTGTATTCTTCCAGGGATTCCTTACGGGATTTCTGTTGAGATTCTTTCAAGGATTCTCTTGAGATTCCTTCACGGTTTCCTCTTGAGATTCCTTAAGGGATTCCTCCCGAAATTACTTCAGGTAAGTCTCATGGGATTCATTGATGGATTTCTTCCGGGGTTCCTGCAAGGATTCCTTCCGGGATTCCATTATTGATTGCATCTTCTTTTTCTTTTTTGACTCTACGTCCCCACTGGGACTTGGTCTGCCTCGCTTCAACTTAGTGTTCTTTGAGCATTTCAACAGTTATTAATTGAAGGGCTTCCTTTGCCTGCCATTGCATGAATTTGTATATTGTGAGGCAAGTACAATGATACACTATGTCCAGGGAGTCGAGAAAATTTTCCCGACCGGAACAGGATTCGAACCCGCCGTCTCCGGATTGGCGAACCATAGCTTTAACCACTAGGCTTACTGGAGACCCCAGTTGATTGCATCTGGGCTTCCAAATTTCTCCCAGGAATTTAAAAAACATCTTCCGGGATTGATTTCTATCAATATTTTTTAGGAGTTTCTTCCGGAATCCTCTAGGATTCTTTCAAGAAACCCTCCTGGGATTTCTTCAGGGCTTTCTCCCAGATTCATTCAGAAATGTCTTCCGGGATTTCGTCTAAGATTCCTTAAGGACTCTCAGGGAATCCTCCCGAGATTATTGCGGTGCGGGTGTTACTCCCAGAGTTTCTTCTGGAATTGCTTCAGAACTTCTTTTAATGATTCCTTTCAGGATACTTCAATTGATTCCTCCCGAGATGATTCTTTCAGGAATTTCTTTATTGCTTCCAGCGATTTCTGGATGTTTTCAAGAATTCGTCCAGAATAAATTGAGGATTACATACCATGTGTTACGTATAGTAAAATATGGTCTCATGATCTCGCACTTGACTCTCGACTCGTTATCACCACTGAAGACGGCCTTACAGCTAAGGTCGAAATAGGTATCTATCATGGGATGCAAACACATAATTGGAATTAAACGGAACAGTATTCAGCTTTATTTTCGTAAAATTGTGTTTATTTTATTAGAACTTGGGTATTGATACCACAGATATTTGATTCCAACCGCCATTGCGGTGTTCGTCGAAGTTCTGCTTCCACTTTTCAATAACATTACGTCTGTCTTTCAAAATCTCTTCATCCCTATGTTTGCTAACTTTGGCTTTTCAAGCGATGAAGATTTTCATAATAACCACATTTCGGCTAAGGTTTCCTTTACTTGTTTTAAATCATATCAAATATTCTGTTTTTCGTTTACTTCATTTCATATAGAGCTTATCATTGTTTTCTATTCTCTTCTCTTCTTTCAGGTATGTCGATGAGATAAACGGGAAATTATACGGGATTTTGTATTTGAAAATAATATTGGTAGTTCTCAGTTGAGGGGGTGTTTTTTTTGTTGAATTGATAAATATTAAAATTGTTCAAATAGTTTTGAGTGTAGGCTTTGATCCCATCCGATATTATCGACCAATGTTTAAATTACAGTTGATCATTGGTACTAATAATAAGTTGTTAATAGACCAACGCTTGATCTCTAGAAATAATGGAAGAGTTACGTCTTAGAGTAATGTTGAACTGTTGTGGCTTTCTCAGTCTATAAGATTGAAATGGTTAGTTTGGCATAACCCTATAAGAATAGTTTCAGAGCAGGCTCTGAATTTTGTACTGTGCATTTTCAAGCTCTCAAAACATCAACCCACCATCTGGTCACAAGAAGTTTATTTTCATATGCAAAACCTGTTCATGTTTGCAAATTCAAGATCAACCAAACGTTCCTTCTTCTAAACACTACCACTCTCGCCTCAAGCATCGTCGTTCAGCATCGTTAAGCTCTCAACAACTGAGACAGACACTCGAAAATTTACAGTTCCAAACGATGTGAAACAAGCACCACACTCAGCACAACCATACACAAACACATATTGGTTGCAGTTTCGCGCTCGGCATAAAATTAATTAATCTTTTATTCGCTTTCGGCATGCAGATCCGAAACAGCACAGCCAGCGGTTAAGCATTTCTTGGTTTATACCATTCAATGGTTGGGTTGGGGATCAACTCCACATAGTATAAGTAAAAGCAGCGAAGAAAGCAGTATGAAACAAATCCAAACTAACGGCGCTTAAGCTCGTTATGAATGCATAATAATTTGTGAGCCCTGCTGCCTAAAGAATCGGGCCACGTTGTTCCACATTATTTGGGATCTGGTCTGAGTTAAATTTTCAGGTTGTTCTCTGCTAAATTCCATTCTTCTACCTAGATCTGCACAGCTACTAATACGGTTTTTATCTAATTCCCGTCATACTAAGCACCGACCAATAATGATCGAGTTTATTCTTACAACCCTCACCATCCCTCATGGTCAGTTTGGTTTCAATGACTAAATCATAAATTAGCGTTCATATCATGTAAAAACATATGGTAAAACAACTACCATTTCCTTAAAATAATAAGACTGTATGGTTGTCCCTCGAATTCTATTTCCATCTAGTCCACGTCTATTTCGGACACAACATGAATTTAATTCCCGTCACACCTTCTACGTGAAACTAAGGTACATAGGATGGTCAAAATTATGATTTGATCGTAGTTATATATTCGAAACGTCTATATGAAAAGTTAAATGAAAAAAAAAAAGTTTTTAATTTGAGCTACATGTAGCTTTAGAGAATAACGACTCAAATATTTCAGTTAAGTATTTTTCAGTATTTTTGCCAACCGATTTTTTTTTTAAAGTTCAATTCTATTTATTTCAATCTTTTTTTGTGTTACAATCAATATATACATAGTAAGTGATTCAGCCTTATGCTTTTCAAACTTTAGTTCCACTGCATTTTGTTAAGAAATAACATGTTTGTTTTGTGTTGTTGTTTAACATGTTTGTGTGTTCAGCTGTAAGCTGTTTGTATTGTATACTTAAAGACTAGAAAACTACAACTACTACTATTTACAAAATATTTACACTATTTACAAGACATTAGGAATAGATTCTCCTTATGGTGTGCCATTCTGAGACGCGGGCTCTAGTTCGGTGCCGTGTGGCAAGATTAGTTATCCTAGTGATAATTGGGTCGAGATTCGCTAGCCTGTGGACCTCTATTGTCCTTGTGTTGTGTGGCAGATTTAGGATCATCTTCAGGAACCTGTTCTGCACCACTTGAAGCTTCTTGAGATGAGTTTGAGCACAGCCCATCCACACTGGGGAACCGTAGAGCAACATGGGGAGTACCACCTGCTTGTAGGTGGCAAGCTTGTTGACGACGGAGAGCTTCGACCGGCGATTTATGATGGGGTAGAGCTTTCTCAGCATGATTGTGCTCTTGGTGACCAGATCATTCACATGCGAACGGTAGAGGAGTTTGCTGTCCATTATGAGGCCAAGGTACCGGACGTCATTGGCCGAATCCACCTCGCACTCCATTACCTTGACTTTGGTGTTGGGCTTGAGGCGGTCGGAATTACGGTGCGGAAACACGATTATCTGGGTTTTGGCGGCGTTTACCCGAATCTTCCAGGTATTCAAGTACTCGACGTAGGTGTTCAAACCGGCTTGTAGTTTGTTGACGAGGTGACGGATAACGCGTCCACTATACATAGCTGATCGCCGAGTCATCAGCGAAAAGGGACAGCTTGCCGTCGGAGGGTAGCGGCGGGATGTCCGACGTGTATAGATTATACAGTATCGGGCCGAGAATGCTACCCTGTGGGACTCCTGCTGGGATCGGGTATGGGTCTGGAAGCGTGCCGCTTACACTCACCTGGGAGGTGCGACCATGTAGATAGGCAGTGATAACCCTGACGAGGTAGGTTGGACAGCCTTGCTGCATAAGCTTGTGTGTGAGTCCGACGTGCCACACATTATCAAATGCTTTTTCAATGTCCAGTGATGCCATTACCGTTGTTTTGGAAAGTTCCTTGGAGCGCTTGACCAGATTGGTTACCCTCTGCAGTTGATGGACAGTCGAGTGTCCACGCCTGAACCCAAACTGCTCGTCCAACAGAATGTTGTTTGCATCAGTGTGCTCCAGAAGTCTTGAGTATATGACTCGCTCAAATAACTTGCTGATAGCTGACAACAGACTAATTGGTCTATAGCCAGCCGGGCTTGTAGGGTCCTTTCCTGGTTTGAGGATAGGGACCACTTTCGACAACTTCCAAGCGGATGGAAAGTAGCCAATTTCCAGACAACGATTGAAGACATTTGCCAGGAGGGTGAATGTTCTGGGGCCCAGGTTTTTTAGGACGATGTTAAATATCCCGTCAAACCCGGGGGCCTTCATGTTGCGGGTGAATCTAATGTAGTTCTTAAGCTCATTTGCGGATACTCTACGGTCGTCAGGGAGTTCACACGGGTAGTTCGTTGATGCTGGCCGCTACCGTCGCTTCAACAGGACTAACTATATCCCGACCCAAGTTATGAGAGGCCAAGAATTGTTTGGAAATTAGGTTGGCTTTCTCTTCAGCCGTTACGCAGAGTTTA
This sequence comes from Aedes albopictus, assembly GCF_035046485.1. Lineage (NCBI taxonomy): Eukaryota > Metazoa > Arthropoda > Insecta > Diptera > Culicidae > Aedes > Aedes albopictus. Next base: position 251,709,713 of record NC_085138.1, on the reverse strand, counting down.
TCTAGGTCCCTAAGCGGAGGCACTGGTTTGGGTCTAGTTTTTAAAACTTTGGCAAGGTGCCAGAAGGGCTTGGAGTAGTTTGACAGTTGTTTAATGTCATTTCTGAACTGCCTGTTTTTACGTTTTTCAACTCTCAATGCAATAATCTTATTAAGTTTCTTATAAAGGACTTTTCTAGCTGGATTTCTAGTTCGTTGGAATTGTCGTCTAATACAATAACGCAGGGAAATGATTCGTTTCGTTAAAGTATCTAAACTGGTAAACTTACTTGTAACCGCTACTGTTGGGATGAACCGGGTCTCAGCCTCACCGATGGTATCAGTAAGCTGCTGGAGGACTTGATCGATGTCTGCGCACGTTTCCAGCGCCGGGTCCTGATCGATGTGATGCTCGACGAACCGTTGCAGTTGGGACCAGTTCACTCGATGGTAGTTTCGCCGACGCACTTGTTGGTGCCGGCAGACTTCTTGGTTGACCTCAAATGTTGTCACGTTGGGCTTGGAGCAGTTGTCTACGATGTTCGTGATGGCAATGTCAAGGATGGAACCGACACCGGCCGCCGAGTAGTAGGTTGGTGAGTCCGGGTGGAGTACAGCATAGTGCCCTGTCTGAAGATCATCCGCAAGCACTTTGCCATTTCTGTTGTCTCTGGAGTTTCCCCATAACGAGTGGCGGGCGTTTAGGTCGCCGGCCAGAATAAACTTACCCTGTCGCCGAGTTAGTATCTGGAGTTCGCTCTTTAGTCGGTTGGTTGAGCCGTCCAAATTCTTGGACTGAGTCGGACAGTACGCAGCGATGATTTCGATGGGACCCTGGGGCGTTACCAGTTCAACATCGATGGCTTCAATGATCTTGAGACGATAGTCGGGTAGAGCCCTGAATGCGAGCCCTTTGCGAACGGCAATGGCTACGCCACCACCTTGTGCGCCGGCCCGGTCCATCCTGTACACGGTGTGGTCCGGAAGACGGAAGTTTACAGTTTACAGTTGGCTTGAGGTGGGTCTCCGTTAGTACAGCGACATCAATTTGGTTGGAGTTTAGGAATTCGATGAGTTCCGCTTGTTTGGCCGCCAGGGTGCGGGCATTCCAATTAAGCACCTTGACGATGAATGTTGCTGTTGAGGAACATCTGCATCAGCTGCATCATCATTTTTTGCATCTCGGCGACGAGCGTGGCGAGATGAGCAATCGTGTTGGATACGGACGCTGGAACAACTTCCGGGATGGACTTGAAGCCATTGTTGCTTGGTTCCGTACGTGGATTGAAGCCCTGTTGATTCCACCTGAAGCCGGGCGGGGGGCCATCGGCATGCCCGTGTGGTGGGTTTCGTGCTACATATTGACCGACAGGCGCTTGAGCCGGTGCGCTTCTCTGCGTTGGCAGAGGGAGCTCAGGGAACGAATCAGGGTCGAAGATGTTCTCCCTGTCCGTTTTCTTCTGTCTTGGTTGGTGTCGTGTGGATGCCTGCTTCCGGATGTTGCGATACTGTTCCAGCTTCGGACAACGCTTGTTCGTCGACATGTGCGGGCCAGCGCAGTTGGCACACTTGAACTCGACGGCACCTTCGATGGCACAATTCTCCGTCCAGTGGTCCTGGGCGCAATAATTGCAACGTGGCTTCAGATTGCAATTTCGGGTGCCATGACCGAAGTTCAGACACCTCATGCACTGGGTAGCACTCCGGTTGGGTCCTTTGTACGCCTCCCATTCGACTTTGCAGTCACTAAGGTAGCGCACGGGTTTGAGGGCTCCGAGTGTGACGCTGCCCTTGACGAAATGTACCAAGTAGAGACAGTCTCGGTAGTTTGCTTGGCGATTCCGTCGGCTGATAGCAAAAACCGCCAGTGGTTTCAGGTTGTAGTCACCTCGGAGCTCGTCCAAGATGTCGCTTGTGTCCATCTCTGGCAGTCCACGGACAACAACCTTGAACGGTTTTTCCGCTGCCACGTCGAAGGTGAAGAACTCGGCACCCGCCTTTGCCAAGTATGTCTTCGCCTTGCTGTACTCCGTCATCGTTGGGATGATGAGCTTGATACCCACACCAGTGAGCTGATAGGTAGCGTTGATTCCGATCGCTTGCATCGTTCGCTTCAGTTTGTCGAGCGGGATGGACTTTACCACCAACGGTGGTAGCTTCGTCTTAGCCGGAGGTGGAATCACAGCCGGGCCGTCGCTGCTTCGCTTGCTTGGGGTCGTGTTTCGACGAGCGGGGTGCTCCATCGGAGTGGCTGCTGTTTTCACCGACGATTGGTCGTCGTCGAAATCTTCTGCTCCACCTAATGGAGCGTACGGGTTGGCTTGGATGGGATTCCGGTCCATTACTTCGACAGCAACGGAGGAGCTGTTCCGTTTGCCCTTTTTCACCGGAGGGCTAATTTGGGCTTTGCTGGGCGAGAGGCCCCAGAAATATCTTCCCGAATTATCCAGGAATTATTGCAGGAATTGACCAGGAATATCCAGGAATTATTGCAGGTATTCCTTCAGGCATTTCTCCAAGAGTTTCTCCAGGAGTTCTTGCTGAAGTTCATGCAAGCATTTGTCCTGGGACTGCTCCAGGAATTCTACCAAGAATTCTTTCAGTAATTACCCCAGGTATTTCTTAAGGAATTCTTCTAGGATTTTTTCCAGGAATCGATCCAGGAATTCCTTCGGAAATTCCTACAATATTTTCTCCAGGAATTCCTCAAAGGATTCCTCTAGAAATTCCTCCAGTTCCTTTGGTAATACCTCAAGTAATTCCTCTAGATTTCTCTTGGGATTCATCCCAGGATTCCTGCCGGAATATCACTAGTAATTCTTCCTGAAAGTTATCCAGTGATTCTTCATGGAAATCCTCCCGGAATTCCTCCTGAGATTTTATGTATGGATTCCTCATGGAATTTATGCAGGGATTCCTCCAGGAATTCCTCTAGAAATTTCTCAATGAATTTCTTTAGAGATTTCTCCAGGAATTCCTACAAGCATGTCTCTTGGAGTTTCTCCAGGGGCTCCTCCAGGCATTCTTTCATTTTTTTTTTTTAATTTTTATTTCTGTGTATTTTAATTTGGAATTCAGGAATTCCTCTAGGGAATCCTCTAGGGATTGCTCTAGGAATACCTTTAGGATTTGTTTAGGAATACCTCCAGACATTCCTCCAGAATTTCATTCAGCGACCCCTCCAGAAATACCTTCAAGAATTCCACCAGAAGTTACCGCAGAAATTTCTTTGGAAACTCCTTCAGGAATTTCTTTGGCGATTCCCCCAGGAATTCCTCTGGAAATTCCTCCAGAATTGATCCAGGAATACCTCCTGAAATTCCTTCAGATATTGCTACGGAAATTTCTCCAGTAATTACTCCAGGAAATTCTCCAGGGATTCCTTAGGAAATTCCCCCAGAAATATTTCCCCGAATCATCCAAGAATTATTGCAGGCATGTCTTCAGGTGTTTCTCCTGAAATTCCACCAGGATTTCATCCAAGCATTTCTCCAGGGACTGCTGAAGGAAATCCACTAAGAATTCCTTCAGGAATCACCCCAGGTATTTCTTCAGGAATTCTTCCAGGAATAGATCCAGGAATTCTTACAATAATTCCTCAAGGGATTCCTTCAGAAATTCCTTCAGTCCCTCAAGAATAACCCCAAGGAATTCCTCTAGAGATTCCTATAGGGATTCCTCCCATGATTTCTTCCGGGATTCCTCCAGTGATTCTTCAAAGACATCCTCGAGTAATGCATCCAGAGATTTTATCTAGAGATTCCTGATTGAATTTATACATTGATTCTTCCAGGAATTCCGCTAGAGATTTCTCAATGAATTTCACTAGAGATTCCTCCAGGAATTCCTACTAGCAAGTCTCCAGGAATCTCTCCAGGGCTTCCTCCAGGCATTCCCTCAAGAATTCCTCTTGGGAATCCTCTAGCGGTTGCTCTAGGAATTCCTTCTGAGTTTCATTTAGGAATACTTCCAGGAATTCCTCCAAGAGTTCCTCTAGGGATTTCTGTACGGATTTCTCCAGGCATTTCTCCAGGAGTTGCTGAAGTTCCTCCTGACATTCCTCCGGGATTTCATCCAGGAACTGCTCCAGGAATTCCACCAATAATTCCTTCTGGACTGGCCCCAGGTATTTCTCCAGGAATTCTTCCAGAGATTTCCTCCAGGAAGTTATCCAGGAATGTCTCCCCCAGATTTTCTTCCAGGGATTCAACCAGGAATTCCTTCTAAAATGCCTCTTGGAATTCCTCCAATGTTTGGTTTGAGAAAAAGTATCAGATAAACATCTCTACAGCGCCGTTTCGTACCAAATCCCCCCATCATCAAACTCTACGCATCATCCAGCGTGGTTCGATGATTTGAGCGAACCGGGGCGTGCGGAACCGAAAGTGTGTACTTGAGCGGATCGTTGAGTTTCCGCGATCGAGGCCGCGAGATAGCAGGAATGTTCGCGCCAGGTGCGCGCACAAATCAAATGATCAATGAGAAAAGTCAGTATAGATAGGCGCATAGGTATTTATCCAGTTATATTTCCCCCCTGTGCTGAATCAAATCGATTCAATGGTCTCTCTTGAGATGCGTTAAATAAATGGCTCACGCCACGGTCGTAATGGTCGATGAATAGTCGAATTCTTGACGAAGAAAGCTAAAATCTGAGAATTTAATGAACGCATTCAGGCGGTTGATTTCGCGTTCACACGGAATTACGTGTGAGTCTGATTTACGAGATTGTACAAAATCAAGTGGCACACTAACCGTCAGCAACGGTTTTTATTGTATACCCGGCTTGATGTTTTAAATGGCTCTTTTGGTGCGCGGTTTATGCACTGGGTGCAAAACCAAAGCCAGGCAAGAGATCTGCCAGCTTTGTGTCATCTCGTAAATTTTATCCAGCATCGCGGCTTGGATAGAGTCGCTATCTGTCAACGGGTAATTTATGCACGGAAGTTTTATGCGCGTTTCTGGGAGTTATGGTTTGCTAAATTTTAAAGTCGGCATTTAATATTTGTTTTTATTTCTAAAATATTTAATGGCCATCCTTGAGAATGGAAGGAGTTTCACATCGCAAAGCACCATCTTCCTGGTGTGATACTTTTCGATTATAATGTTCAATGGTCTATGGACGAAGCATTTCGGAAAGTAAACAAAGAAGTGCTTCTGAGAGACGCAATTAATCAAACAAATTCTCATACATATGTAAACTCCGAAAATAAGGTAGCTCAACTGTCTTCATCTGATAGTGATACATCCATCTCTCAAGCTTCTTAATTACCTCCAAATGAGGAATAAAGCGAAATTCTCAACGTTTCCACGCGTCATCGACCGTATAATTTGCTTAATCATCCCCGAAATCAACGTGTAGGTACATACGAAAGTGATGCCGCAAAATTCGCAGACCCATCGCGCAAGCTAGGTAATTAAAAAACCATTAAACTACTGCGGCTGCTTGACTGCGTGTATGTTGACAGAGCAGAAGACACAGCATGCGTTAGCGTGTATAATTTCTTCGCCATCAACTTGCGCCTTATGACCGTAACTTCTGACACACCTAGAATGGTAATTTCGTAGATAGGCTGCCATACTAGGAAAAATAAAAGTGACACAAATCCGGATTGGGTTCTCCAATACAAAGCGACATTGCCCTTCTCAGACAACGATTCAAAAGAAAAAAAAGTTCCGACAAAGATGGTTCCTCGAAAATCCAGCAGTAAGGCGGATATTTTCGGAACAATAACAACTGTTTCGTTCAAATAAGTATCATTAGCGCTCTCTGGAAGCTAGTCGCAGGTCGTCTTCGTCGGCGTCGTTGTAAGATCTCTTTTGAGCCGACGAAATTCATCCGACGCGCGCGCGCCGTGATGCGCGTTTATGGCTTCCGAACATGCCGGCCCCGTCTTGTGGCGATCTTCTGGTGTGGAAGGAGATCCATCAATGATGATGACGAGGACGCGACGGTAACTTCTTTCGTTACATCCGTCCGGAATTCATCATCAGCGTTCTGAAGTAGATACCATGTCGCTGGGCGCACGTAGGAGAAACGCGGGCATGTTTTTGGACGAAATTGTTTAATCCCTAGGCCTTCATTATACCTATGTATCGTGACCCCTAGAGGATCAAGGAATATTATTAAATATTCAAGATAATCTAGATCGCTCATTTAAATTTCCCTGTACTTTGGTAACATGGTATTTCTAAGGTTCAGTAGACATTCATAACCTTCTTATCGTCTATCTTAAATCTTCTTAACATTTCCTAACTTCAGAGCTAGAAGTCTACATTACTAATAAATGCCTTTCCATCACACAATTCTATGCCATGCTTGTATTCTACCATACGCATATAACCTCTTGGAACCTCGGCTATAATGATCAAGCGGATCATCGGATTAAGAGAAAGTTGCACTCAACTTGAAGAGAGTCTAAACGAAATTATACTGGCGCAAGTGTTGACCTGAAGTTCTATAAGCTAGGGTAGATTAACGCTCGAGTAATCGCGCTGTTACGCTTTTTGTACTCATCATTAGTGTGGTGCTGGCAGTGGTGGCCAACCACGCGAGTTACGGAAGGTTTGGCATTTTACCAGATTTGCTGGTATAACTGAAACATACTGGAAAAACTTGTAATTAATTAGAAGCCACAGGACGTTGCTAATTGACAAATTGAGAGATGAAAACAAAATCGCGTTTTTGTGGGATTCGAAGCCACGACTCCGTATTCACTAGACCGGTGCTTTAACCAACTAAGCTACAGAACAGGTAACGATTATGCGGAATAGAGAATCAAACTGACCATGTGAAAAAAGGGATTATTCATACAATTTTCCAGTAGATTAACAGACCTGGGTTATTCCATTGCACTTTGTTATGCAATCTACATTATAGCTCGTAAAGAGAGCATTGTTTTAGCTGCATGACAGTTAAGATAACTAAGAATATCTCAAAACTATGTAGAACTGTCTGTTCGTCTTTGGAAACGATCCACGAATTTGATTGTATTGTTACTAATTAACTAGTTTGCAGAAAAAGCCACAAGAAAGTCACAGGTAAAGGACTCGATATTCTGATATCCAGGATAGTTTGACTAATATTCCGTCGCCGGACTGGTAGCAAGCCACTTTTTAGAGAGCATACGGCCACTAACAAATATGTTCCTGCGGATCCGGTTCCAGGTGAGACTACTGGCCTGAGGGTCATTTTTGGACGGCGGTGGCAGCGTGAATAGACGTGGCCAAAATTTGACCATAAAGTCAACATTGGCAAAGTTCTGAGTACGCTCAATAATCTGTTGCCCTTAGTTTAGTGTATGTCACATTACTCCAATGCAAATGAAGGCCCATAAAGTATCGATTTTTATACAGGGGTAACTCTCGCTGAGACTGTCCCACTATTTACACCATGTCTTCAAAAATGTTTAATGTGGCGATTTTCTGAAAATCCCCCCCAAAAAAGTAAGGAAAATGCATTTGGTTAATCAAATTGGTGGACCCCCCGTTAGTTAGAGCCACAAGCATTTTGGCAGACCCCTCGATTTTTGTCAATAGTTGGTTCATTTAAACCGTCATAACTCGAAAGTTTCGCCAGAAACCACCTAAAAACTATAGGTTGTTGAAAAGAGAGAAGATAGGGCTACTATTTACAGTTATAAAAAGTTGGGTCGGCCATATTGATTTTGGCCGCCATCTTGGATTTTTATACCAAAACTGTTTTTTCACCATGTTGGCAACCACCGATTTTCAAAATTTTTGCGTCAATCGAAAGCGGGGAAATTTTTACACAACATATCAAAAATTTAGAGATGTATCTTTTTCCTATCAAAAGTAATCTGCACTTTTGTGAATCATGCCACTTTTGCGCACTGGGTGAGGTGCCTATTGTTTACATAAATGCAGCGTTATTTCACAGTGTTTACGAACATTTATTTTAAATCTGAATCCACTAATGAAAAGTTGAAAGTTTCAGCTTTTCAAAACACCAAAAAAGTTTAAAAAGCAATGCCCGCATCATTGAGAAACAGTTAAAAATGAGAACGATCCTCCGATTTGCCCTAATTTTGCTGCAGGTGCGTTTGTGTATACAAGCAGACGCCAACTTTGATGCTGTTGCGTGTCATTGCCGGTGCGCATGGAAATGTAAGGAGAAAACGTGTCATGATTTACAAAAGTGCAGATAACTTTTGATAGGAAAAAGATACATCTCTAAATTTTCGATATGTTGTGTAAAAATGTCCCAGCTTTCGATTGACGCAAGAAATTTTAAAATCGGTGGTTGCCAACATGGTGAAAAAAATGTTTTGGTACATAAATTCAAGATGGCGGCCGAAATCAATATGGCCGACCAAACTTTTTATAACTGCAAAGAGTACTTCTATCTTTTCTCTTTCCAACAACCTATAGTTTTAAAGTGGTTTCTGGCGAAACTTTCGAGTTATAACGGTTTAAATGAGCCAACAATTGACCAAAATCGAGGGGTTCACCAAAATGCTTGTGGCTCTAACTAACGGGGGGTCCACCAATTTGATTAACCAAATGCATTTTCCTTACTTTTTTGGGGAGGACTTTCAGAAAATCGCCACCTTAAACATTTTTGAAGATATGGTGTAAATAGTGGGACGGTCTCAGCGAGAGTTACCCACAGTTAGTTTTTTTTTTGTTTTCTAAGAAGCTAAAGAAGCTACCAACATAGATAATAAGATCGCACTATTTAGGCTTAGGAATACCCGAAAAAAATCCAGGAGGAACCTTGCAGGATCTGCATGAAGAATTCCTAAAGGAATCTCTAAAAGAACTCGTGGAGGAATATCTGAAGTCAATCTTGAACTAATCCCAGCAGGAAGATGTCGGAGGTCTTAAGTCTTAGGTCCAAAAGATGAAGAGGTCCCTAATGGATAACAATCTCCGAACCCAGGATGACGCGGTTTCATCAAAGTTGTTGGTCTATCAGTCAATCCTGTAATCATATTTTCTCTGGCAGATTTCCTTATGGTTCGCAGTGTTAGTTGCTTTCATAGCTTACGTTTTGTCTAGAAATTTTCAATCCTAAGAGGCATTCCGATTCTAATTTTAATATAAGACATCTACATTTTGATGTCCGTGATAGAGAATGGTTCGAATGCCCTAAGTTGATCGTTGCTCGAAATAGCCCAAAAGTTGGCTACCTTTCATGAGCCTATCTTACGCCAGAGTGCTACAAATGCTATTATAGCAAACATGAACATATTATCAAATTAAAATAGAACATGCAATACAAAAATAAAACTTGTAACAGAATCCCCGAAAGAATTCCAGCAGAAATGGGAAAAGAATTTCAGCAGCAATTCTAGAGGAATCCCCGATGGAATTCCAGGGGTAATCCCTGAAGAAGATATAGGAGGAATACCTGAAGTAGTTCCGGGAAGAATCTACGAAGGAATTCCAAGAGGAATAACCAAAGAAAGTCCAGGAGGATTTCTCAATTGATTGATTTATTGTTATTTCAGAGACTTTCAGTCCTTGGCTGGTTCTTCTCTCCAATTTCTCAAAGAAGATCTGGGAAGAATCCCTGTAGAAGTTCCAGAAGGAAACCCCGAAGGAATTCCAAGAGGAATCTTCGAAGAAATTCCAGGATTAATCACCGAGGAATCCCCGAAGGATGTCCAGGAAGAATCCCAGAAAAAAAGATCAGGAGAAATCCCCGAAGGAATTTCAGGTTGAATTTCCGAAGCAATTCCAAGAAAAATCCCCTAAATAATTCTAGGGATTCCTTGAAGGAAGGAATACCACTACCAGATGGAATCAACGAAGAAATTCCAAGAGGAATACCCTAACGAATTCCAGGAAGAATAGGGCACGATCAGTGAAATACTAGATTTGTAGTAATGAGCTGCATTTTTGTATGGTGAGAAGGTGAATTCTCCGTTTCTACAAGGAAATGGTACAAAAAGCGTGTTTATTATGATTCTTTGACTAATTTGATGATGTTTGAGCATAACTTTGAAAAACTGTGCTGTTGAAAAGACAAGAAATGGAGAAAACAGCAACACAGTTTTCCAATGTTTTGCTCAAACAGCATCACATTACACAAGGAATCATAATATCCACGCTTTCTGCACGATTTCCTCGCAGAAACGGAAAGTTGACCTTCTCACCATACAAAAATTCAGCTCATTATTTCAAATCTAGTACTTCACCGATCGTGTCCTATTGGAAAGTGATTTTTAGGAATAATTCCTTCAGAGAATTTTTGAAGGAACTTCTGGAGAAATCTCTGATGTAGCTCCTGGAGGTATTCCTGAATTTTCTTGGAATAATCTCCTAAAGAACTCTAGGAGTTCAGTTCCAGGAAGAACTCCTGGGAGAACCTCGAAAGGAACTTCTCGAGGAATCATTAAAGTAACTCTTGGAGGAATCTTAAAAGTAAATCCTGGACTAATCCGTGAATGAACTTCTGTAGGAATCCCTGACGAAACTTCTGGAGGAATCCCTGAATGCTCCTGCAAGTATCCTTGGTTCCTCCTGTAAGAATCTCTAAAGGAAATCCTGTTGAGATTTCTGCATGAACTTCAGCAGAAATATCTGAAGGAATTCAAGGAGAATATCTCAAGAAACATCTGCACGAATTCATGGAACTCCTGAAGCGCGTTGCAATTTTTGAAAGTATCTTGCAACATATATACATCTTGTCTTGGAATACATCTTGACAGCAAACTTAACTGGAATTGGCATCTTGAGCAGGTGGTTGCCAAAGCTACAAATGCTCTATGGATTAGCAGAAAAACTTTTGGTAAGAAATGGGGATTGAAGCCGAAGATGATCTTCTGGATTTATTCGGCAGTTGTGAGACCCAGAGTTACCTATGCGTCGCTAGTATGGTGGCCAAAAACTAATGAAAGACTAGCTCAAAAGAAGCTGGAAAAACTTCAAAGATTAGCTACTCTTTCAATTACTGGTGCAATGCGAAGTACACCATCTAAAGCGCTAGACACTTTACTTTACTTACTTCCATTGCATCAATTTGTTCAATTAGAAGCTGCAAAGAGTGCTTTGAAGGTCAAAAGAACTACAAACCTCTTTGAAGGTGACCTGAAAGGGCATCTAAGTATTCTAAAAACAATCAGTATCGGCTCTTTCATCACAGACAATGGTGATTGGATGAGCAGAAAGTAAAATTTTAAACGCTCTTTTGAAGTGATTAATCCTGGGCGAAATCTGTGGACAAATGGGGGCCCAGAACTACACCCAGGATCGATCGTGTTTTACACTGACGGTTCGAAACTGAACGACCAAGTTGGTGCAGGTGTGACTGGCCCCGGGATTAATTTATCAATTCCTATGGGCAAATGGCCAACTGTTTTTCAAGCTGAAATTCAGGCAATTTTAGAATGTAGTAGTATTTGCTTACGCAGAAATTACAGATATTCAAATATTTGCATTATGTCTGATAGCCAAGCAGCTCTAAATGCTTTGAAATCAGCTACATGCACCTCTAAACATGTTTGGGAATGTATTAATTCACTCCAACAATTAGCTCGCCGTAATCAGGTGAGGCTGTTTTGGGTTCCAGGGCACTGTGGAATTGATGGAAACGAACAAGCCGATATGCTAGCAAGACTTGGTTCGTCTCACCAATTCATAGGACCAGAACCGTTTTGTGCTGTATCTGGTTGTCTTCTCAGAATGGAGTTTAAAACATGGGAACATGAAAAAATAAAATCCAACTGGGAAAACACCACTTTTGCGAGACAGTCCAAACGTTTTATAAAACCAAATTTTGTGAACACTCGCAAAATCTTAGAGCTATCAAAAAGAGATCTAAGTATTTTTACAGGCCTTCTAACTGGCCATTGTCCGAGCCGTTATCATCTGAAGCTAATTGGAAAACTTCAGGATGATGTATGTCGCTTTTGCGACATGGATAAAGAAGACTCGGAACATTTGTTGTGCCGTTGTCCGGCAATTTCTGCTAAAAGAATTAAGTTCTTCGACAAGTGGCTAATAGAACCCCTTGATGTATGGATAACAAACCCTAATGTGGTAGTACAGTTCATCCGAACTGTCGCACCGTGTTGGGATCAGGCTTACAGTCAAGGTTTGATTATTGCTAACTCCAATAGTAATACGTCAACTTGACATAGCTAAATAAAACTGGGGCATATATCACAATAGATCTAACAACTGGTCGCAGTGACTTAGATACCCAACAAGGAATAAAAAAAAAAAAAACATATATGTCTAGATGTAGAGATTTTCTGTGTCTCTAGTAGCAGCAATCATCACAACCTTTACGTAATTAATGGACAGCCCCCAGCTAACTGAATGAGCTTGGCTGGTACCGTTAGTGATAAGAAATGTATGACCTGCTTAACTAAGAGTTTTGAATCTAAGAGTAGTTCAGATCATCCATGCAAATAGACTAGAATAGACTAGAAAAGGTTCTCAGAACCGTCACAAAGCCAAAATTAAAAGTGTGAGGTTTTATGAAGGTTCTTAAAACCCCTACAAGAGTAATTAGTCATCAAAATGTCACTTGGGATAGATATGCTGTGGATTCCCTAATCAATTATTTTGTCCAGAAATTAGGCTTAACTTCTCCTACGTGCTTCAAATCGTATACATAGGGGAAGTGTCACACAGCAGCGCGAGATTCAATTAAGAAGTGCTTGCTCTACACTGTCAATTTGGTCAACATCGCCTTCTTCCTTGGTAGCAGCAACGCAATGCAACGCTTCTGCCTCGTTGCTGCTGGATGCGTATATATTTACTTTTCCGGCTGTCGGAGTCAATTGTCGAGTTAGTGTGAAGCGATAAATCTTCCAGAAAAACGAAGAGAGGCTCAAAAATCTATGCGTCTAGAAGGGGGAACTGAAAATATATTGGGAGTTCATTACCACCACCACCGACCGTGCCTACTGTTAGCTGTGGCGTCATCAGTCAGTCAGCACATCATATAACACCGCACCGGTGGGGCGGTGGTGGTTGCTTACCCACGAAGCGATTCGGTAAAGGTAAACCTCTTCACTGTGGGTTATGATAGGCAGTGCGCCGCCGAGCTTTGAGTATTAGAACCTGACCGTTGCGTTGTGCTGTGGCCTTGAAAAATGGTATCACGAGATCCGAACCGGAAGGAAAAACTGAACCTTAGCTAACTTACTTCGTGTCATCTTCTTGTTTTGAAATATGACATAGATTGACAAATTAGAATAAATTATTTCATCCACGGTGGCAAAATCGGATTGATGATACAGGTGTGTAATCCGAGATGGAACATGAATGTTGGTGTTATATTTATCGATATGAAAAGAATTCAAATATGGTTCGTCTTTTCATAAAATAATAAGTGGGCGTAATTTCCAAACTTTCAGAGGACATGATTAAACAAAAAAATCTTCTAAGTGATTTCGACTAAAATACAGGGTGTTAGGTTCCTGAGCGAAAACTTTTTAAAGGGTGATAGAGGACCATAAATGGTGAAAAAAAATGTTCTACGCATATGGTCAAATCTCAAGAAAACGATAAGAGATAGAAGTTTTATGTCAAAGAGCGAATTGTAGAGTGAAACAGGGGCCACAACTTTGCCGAAGAAAGAATTTTAAATTTTTACGCATTTTTTCAAAGATAATTGACAAACACAAATTAAAACACACTATTTTTAGCTATTTTGCTCTAGAAAACTCAGTTATTTAACTAAACCGATCGGTTCAAACATGCCATTTGATAGAAAATTCAATATTCTTTCGAATAAGGGTAAAAAAACTGCGATAAGTTTGACCATTTTAAAGTTACAGCCAGTTAAGGCAATAAGAGTCAAAAACATGGGGAGTTCAATAACTACGTAACGGTTGAGATTTGACCATACGCGTAGAACAAATTTTTTCACCATTTATGGTTCTCTATCACCCTTTAAAAAGTTTTCACTCAGGAACCTAACACCCTGTATATGCTGTTTTTAAGGACTTTTGCTGTATTAAATTTGTTATACGGTCTTAGGATCTCATCAATGCCTCCGGCTGATGTATAAAGTGTACTTAGGTACATTTAAAAATAACTCGATTCACTAATCTAGAAAACTTTTCCAACAGCAGTTTATACTAATCGATTACAACTCTATTTGGCCATGAATCGATAAACGCAGAAACTGCGTGCTTGGTTACGCACTCCCATTATTGTTATCTTTTCGTACTGCTGGGGTGCTGAGCATTGTTGTAGATAACTAACTATTATGTAAGACCGGTAGTTAGCAGCAGACATGCACGCATTCTCGACGCAGACGGTGATGCTCTCATTCGCACTGTTCTCCTCGAACATGTGTATGTCAGAAAGTTGAAGCGAATTGGAATGGAGGAAAATTTCCACTGACGATTGATTACCTACTTGTGAAACTACTGTGTATTTCAAATGTAACGGCGTAACAGATCTGAAGGTTTGTAAGTTATGTGGATAACGAGGGCAAAGGTTGCATATTTCTACAAAATTCATAAGATGGCATTGTACTCCCGTGCTAAAGCCCATATAGCCACAGCTGTAAAGGCGTAGGTATTCGACTTGACCATGCTGAGCGTGGCAGGTTCGATTCCCGATCGGTCAATCTCGGAACTTTTCGTAAAGCAAGTTTCCTTGACTTTCTTGGGCATAGAGTATGTTCGTGCTTGACACACGATATACACGTGCAAAATGGTCATTGAGAGAAGAAGCTCTCAGTCAATAACTGTGGAAGTGCTCATAGAAATCTGAGAAGTAGGCTTCGTCCTAGTTGGGACGTTACGCCCAGATAAAGAAGAAGTAGTTTCATCAAGAAGCAACTATACCGTTTGCTGAGATCCATTGTGAATGACGATTGCAATAAAATATTTCCATTTGATGAAATCATTCATCACGATAGATTTCTAGGTAGCTAGCTGGTAGCGAAGGCGGCGGCGGCACCATCAAAGTGAGGCATTCATTGTTCTGGATCATTTAACCTTTACCCAACGACTACTCCACGGTGCGGTGTGTCGAAAGTGTTATTGAGTTGTTACTTCCATCTCCTGTCTCCAAATCGGAGACAAACTGGTACGCTGTCGAATTTTCGTGAACACCAGAAAAGTGTACTTCACGCTTCATCGGGCATTCCCTTCCTCGTTCATCTCACCTACACCTTAGGTTTTATATTCGGAAGCTCCAGCACCAGCACTCAGTAGATGTGCGTGTCAATACAATTTGGTTACATTGGTCTTGACACGGTTGCCGGTGTGTACCTGGGTTGGGCCGCGCGATGTTTTACAGTTCAATTCAAATCTGATATAGATTTACGTGAGAAAGATGTCAAGGTGCGAGCCAGCCGATTGTAAGTTAGACCTATGATGTGTTGATTGAGTGTAATTGAAAATGATAGGGTTTTAAACGTTCTTGAACTTGACAAGCAAGGTGGTTCCCATAAGGAGGAAGACTTGGGCAAGAATATGCACTGGTAGTTCTATAGTTCTACAAAAAAAATGCCAATGGATTGAGCTCATATACCTGACGCGGTAAGCCCACGGGTATTCACCACGACCATGCTGAGGGTAATGACACAATTCTCAAATGGAGGTGAAGGTGCCTCTAGAGCCGACCTACCCGAGCAGGAGAAAATAGCTGAAGAACAACAAATTCAGGTATGGAAAACCGAATACCTACAACCTGAATGAGGTATTAAGAAGCCCTGCATAAGAGGTAAAATACCTAAAATAATAACTGGTGTGTATATGTGTGCTTAGCACGTGAATAATGACGTCAGGTATGGCAATACCTAAATAATAATCGGCGATTGTTCCATACAAATAGTGATTGAATAATACCTCAAGCAGTCCTCAACACCAAACCAATAACTCGTCGAAATATTTTATAAATACATAGAAAATACCAAAATAAGTTATTTTCAATACCTGGGTAACCGACCAATACCTCGTTTTGGCATGATACCTGACTTTGGTATGCTGAAGTGATGTGTTAGTTATTCGTTCCTGCTCGGGTAGTGATACTGAGGGCGACGGTTCGATTCCCAGTCGGTTCAGAAACTTTTCGTAAAGGAAATTTCCTTGACTTCCTTGGGCATAGAGTATCTTCGTATGTACATACACATGCAAAATGGTCATTGGCAGAAGAAGCACTCAGTTAATACCCGGGTAGAGGTGAAATACTGACGATCAAAGCGTGATATTGGGTTGATTGATATAAGAGATAAAAAATCTGAAAAATGTTCCTGGAACATCTGAACAATATCAAAATTTGATATTTCAAGATCAAACGAATAGCTTGCTGCTATTGGTTAGATCTTACAAGATCTAATTATGACCTAATGATGGTGTTCCAGGAGTAAATTATAGATATTATTTTCAGATCTTTTATCTTTTATGCCAATCAAACCAATATCACATTTTGATCTCAACATCAAAATATGCTATTATTGAGCTCTTTTCCTCTACCCGGGTATGTGCGAGCTAATTAAAAGCTTAGAAGCATGATTTGTTCCAGTTGCAACGTTTCACTAAAATAATGAAGATGTGACAGAAACAATTACGACTAACATCTGTACATTGTAATCAAACCATTATGTGACCCAAGTGAAAGAAAAAACATAAATCTTCCAAGACCCCTTAGGACGCGACCTCTCACTTACCCCCCAGCGCGTGTGATGTCATCAAAACACAATTTCAAATCACCATAAATTATCTCACCCGAACGGACCCACCTTCTTCCTATTCGGAGGCGGCGATACTCCAAAGAACTCATTTGAATCGGTAAAAAAAAACGAACACGTTCGCTCTTGATTGAACAATTGACATCATTCTCCGGACAATTGTCAATTCGCGTTCCTGTCGTCTGCGATAGAGTAGCTTTATATGGGGAAAACAAGTGCCATTTTTATTATTAGTAGACATAGTAGCTATTCCGTGGCAGGTAGCTGCTTTGCCAGCCAACGGTGTAATAAAAAAGATCGTTGGGTGTGTTTTTCCTGCGTTGCGCAGTAGTTAAGCCTAGCTTTAATTGATATTACGCTATAAGCCGGATAATTTGCACTGTAATTATCGTTCGGTTAGTGAGTTACACATGTTTCTTCCCGCGCGCAACTTTGTCGCTGCGGTTTCCTTTTGTATCCGATTGGCATAAGCCGGGTGTTTCCTGTGTGCAATCTGCTTATGGATTTATACATGCAGTTGAAGAATAGAGCTATAGAATTGATTTTTTTTAACTTATTCAAGTTCCGAATAGCTACATAACTCAAAGCTCCACAAAAATGTTGGAACCGAAAATTTACGAAAATATTACTAGGACTAGTGCCAAAGATTTCAGCAAAATGAGAAACACATAGAAAATTCCCAAAAACATGTAAAACTAATTCTAACCCAAAAACAGGTAAACAATTCTATTTTTTTCAAATTTACACCCATCTCTAGGCATCTATGAATTAGATCAGGTAAGAAGATTAAGATCATTACGACGTTTAGAAGTTCTTACCATGGGATTACAATGTAGTTCCCGAATGATCAATTTCACCTCACTGATAAATTTGACCCCGGTTTACGGTACTGCGAACATTAATTATGCCATGTAAATTCACTAGACTGGAAGACCAGGCTAGACCTAAGGTTTTTCAGAGGGTTCCTCGCGAAATCTCTCTTGAAGTTACATCCCGGTATTTTTTCCTTGCGTTACAAGATTTTCAGGGTTTTTTCGCGAAACATCGTCAGAAATTTATCCTGCAGTTCCTTATTTAAGTCATCCTGAAATTCCCTTAGAATTTCTGCCAAAATTTTTACTAGAATTTCATCTGAAGGTGGTCCCGGAAGCGCTTCCAGAGTTGCTTCTAATCCGGGGAATTCCTTCTTCCTTGATTTTCCGCGAGTTCCTTCCAATACATCTACTGGAAATTTTCCGGGATTGCTTGCAAATAGTTGCTCCCGAGATTTTCGCAGAATTCCCCAAGAGTTCGTTCCGGGAATTCTACAGTTTTTCTTCAAAGTTTTTACCTAGAAATTCTTTTCAGTGGCATTTGCAAAAGTTTCTCCAGGGATTCGGTCCAAATTTCTTTTTTAAATTCTGCTAAAGTTGCTCCTGGGATTTATTTCAGGGTTCGCCCCGAGATTTAT
This sequence comes from Aedes albopictus, assembly GCF_035046485.1. Taxonomy (NCBI): domain Eukaryota; kingdom Metazoa; phylum Arthropoda; class Insecta; order Diptera; family Culicidae; genus Aedes; species Aedes albopictus. Next base: position 251,691,661 of record NC_085138.1, on the reverse strand, counting down.
CTTGAAGGTTTTCCTTTACAAATATCTATCTGAATTCTTCCTAAGGTCCTAAAGTCTGAAATCATATACATATTTCATTATAATGAATTTGGCACAAACCCCCGACAACTCATTTTCAAAATGCTGGCATTTCGTCAACTTTCATCGGATTTTTTTAAAGTCGCCCTCAATCATTCATAAATTGGTGCAAGTTTTTTATACTCAAGTGGCCATGTAGTATCCGGAACCATTCCGGAGATATTCCGGATTGTACTGGGGTCAGGGAGTGGGGGAGGGGTCTGTTTTACCAAATGGCTCAAAGTGATTAATCGTGTGCTATTGTGTTTGAGAGGTCCCACGGAACCTGTTCCAGGTGTTCAAGAGCGGCCACATCTGTTAATACATACTTAAGTCATTTTTGGCTGTCCCATTTTCTCTAAATCATGAAAAATTAATACGTTGATGGCATGTTTTGGCTGCAAACCAGATATGTTCCCGCTGACGCCACCGTGGAACCTGTGCTAGATGTTTCGGGGTGCCCATATTAGTTGATACAGGCTTCAGTCTATCGTTTCTGACTCAGTCATTCGAAATCGTGAAGATTGATATGTCGCACGGCATGTTTAGGTTGAAAACCAGAAGTGAGGCTCCGCGGAACCTGTCACGGGGATCCGGGTGGGTCAACTTATTCAAATCTGGTTATCGCAGTTGTGCAAACAGTGAAATTCGCAACACAAATTTCGCTGAAAATCGATGGTTCTGTTGTACCGCGTTTCGGGTGGTCGATAACATTCAAACGCGAGTTATACAAACAATAAAACGAATAAAAAGTAACATTTATTAAAGCTACATTGTACTGACTACAAGACTAACATGACGAGACGAATGACTTTCAAACACGTTTTGGCAACCCGCTGACCCGGAATCCGGAATATCCCTGGAATGGTTCCTGATATTGCATGGACACTTGAGTATAATAAATTAAATAAGCACCAATTTATGATCAACTGAAGGCAACTTAAAAATAAATCGGATGAAAATTGACGAAATGCCAGCATTTTGAAAATGAGTTGTCGGGGGTCGAGTACGTGAAGGTTAATCCAGGAAGTACACCGTAGAACTCTGGGATAAGTTACAAGGAAACTCCCGGGAGGGACTCTATTCTATTCTATTCTATTCTATTCTAGCGCTTGCACAGCCAGTGTTGTGAAGCATCCTGGAAATACCAAAATTTCTTCTGACATTTACTTGGCAGCATTTATATTTGCAGCATATCAACGATGATGTGATACAAATATTAATTCGACCAGGCCCACTGTGCAGACTAATGGGGTTAAAGATAATTCAAAAAATCACGGCAATCAGATTATCAAGTTATAAATAACGTAAGTTTTTGAATTTGATGTTAGAAGAAACGGGGACATCCGTACCAACCGTGTCGTTTTTAAAGGTAAAGGGGATAGAAAGATTCGTTGGGAGTGGCGTTGCGAAGAAGTTTAATACACACTCCATCGCTGATGCTGCTTTCCTTGGGATGGGACACGGGTATCTGGTCTGTCTCCTGCCTCTAAAGGCTAGGCTTAAGCGCCTGTACTCACTCTTTGAAATGAAACAATGAAACAATCGTCCAACAAAAATGTGCTAGTGTAAGCAAAACTTCAACAAATACATAGAATATAAAAAAAGAAAAAAAAAAATTAGAAAGATCTCATCAGATTCGAAACAGTCATTAGATCCATGGTACATATATGACTTGCACGATCCTAATCACAGCAGGCCTGATGTTTTTTGAGTTCCCGTCTGTATCTCCTTACATGACAACCTACCAAACATGCAGCCCGTTTCCATGGTAACACAAGCCATATTCTAGCTGCTGTCGGTTTCTCCAGCACAATACGTTTCTTCAATTTACGGTTATTAGAAGGATGTCAAATAACCACATTTATGTACAATATAGGCATCTGAAGTCAATTTTCACAAGTTGCCTGGAAATTTCAACACCAATTCAATTAGAAATCATTACTTTTCAGACCTTCACGCCTTTTTGGCCAGTAAAATTAATCTCAACCGACACACCATCACAAGCTACCACAACTTTGTTCTCTCACGCTTCTTCCTCCTGAACGCGCACTTTACATCACGGGAAAGTTCTCCCTCAGACCCTGCCAGCCAAATAATCGCCATCTTCAAGAAAACTCCCGGGAGGGACTCCGTAAGAAACTCGGAAGGAACTTTGGAGTAACAATGCCTAGGGAAGTTGAAGAAATGTTCCGATCTTAATCGAATCACCGTCTTGGGAGGAGTTTGATTCCTGGAGAAATTGTATTTCCTCATAGAAATTTGGATAAGAATTACAGGGAGGCATTCAAGAGGAATCCCAAGAAATATTAAAGAATAAAAAAAGAAAAGAATCTTTCGAAACATCCTGAAACCTCCTAGGAGAATCATTGTATAGAATCCCTGATAGTAATACTATAAGAATCCTCATAGAAAACTTTCTAGATATTAGCAAATTATTTTATTTCGGCAAAGCAGGTAGAAGCTCCAAAGATATCTCTAAATTAATTCTCAGCATTTTAATGAGGAATTTCAGGACGAGCTCCTAGATGAATTCGAAGAGGATCTCAGGTAGAGATTCAGGAAAGAACTGTGGAATGAATATTAAAAAAAAACTCTAAAATGAATCCTCAAAGGATGAACGCAAAAAAACTTTTGGAAGCAATCTCGGGAGGGACTTTCCGGACAGAATCTTATGGGAAAGTCCTAGAAAAATTCCAAAAACATTTGGGAGATATACCTGAAATAGCTCTTGTAGAAATACCAAGAATATTTCTGAAAGAAATATGGAATAAACTCTGAGAGGAGTCCCGCAGGAAGGTACTCCGATATAAATCGGAAGAGAAACTCCTGCAGAAATTTTGGAAACAAATCCGACAGAAATCCGCAAGATCTTATTGGAAATATTCTAGGAGAAATTCCGCAGTGGTGGAATCACAGAAGGAACTTCCGCAGTAGACTCTGTGAGTGATACCGAGAAAACCTTGGAAATAAACCGCACCAAGAACACTATTCTGAGAAATCCCCGTATGAGTTTCGATAAGAATCGCAGGGAGGAATTCAATGAGAAATCACAAGAAAAACTTGCGGAATAAAATATGGAACTAGTTTTGCAAAAATCCTAAAAATAACCAAAGGAAAATAATTGGATGGGTTCAAGAAAGAATCCCTAATAGTAATCCTAAAGAAATGTCATGTAAAACTTTCTGGGTAAACTTTCATCACCGGAATTCATCAACTCTTTTCTGGTATATACAGCATTTTGAATTGCAGCATACTCCCGGTAGGAGCCCTAAAGAGATCTCTGAAGAAGATTTAGAAAAGAACTTTGGGGTGAATATCGAAAGAAAAAATCGCTAGCTCTAGAACTCCCCAAGTAACATTTTTATGACTAATTAGTCTAGTAGAGGTTTTGAGAACCGTCATAAAACCTAATACCTTTTATTTTGGTTTTATGCTGATTGCTGGTTCTAAGAACCTCTTCTAGTATATTTGACTAAAAAATGTTACTTGGGTCCTGCACAAGCTTCATGAGAAACTTTTTGAAAAGTCCTAGTAAAAACTTCGTTAAACGTTCTAGAGAAATCCTGTAAAGAATGCCGATATTCGGGGGTTGACCTTGCTGAAATTTCTTCACATGTTCCTGAAAGATTCCCAAGAAAATCTACGAGAGGAATACCAGAAAAATTCAAGTAGGAATTCCATAGAATTTCCAGGATGAAATGCGAAAAATTCTGGGAATACAATCCGAACAAATGCCCAATGGAATTCCCAGGTTTGTCAGTATCATAACGGAATCGTCATTCCTTACGGCGTCACCGTGATGAACGTATTTGCTTGATACAGTAACTCTCTTCTTGTTTTTAGACTAGCATAGCATGATATCTTATGATTATCCGATAAAATTTGCAACTTTTTCGCGGAACCACAACTTTATCTATCCGAAAAGAAGCATACCACGTGCTCCAGATATATTGAAGTCGAATTCAGTTCCACACCTTTAAGCAAAGGAGACATTCAGGTGGCTGATTGGGTGACAAAAGGACGAAGGCAAAAGGTTGAAAGGGAAAATTGTCCAAAAATTATTCGCCTTCAGAGAAATTCATCTATCTTCTAAAAAAAGTTTAGAACTTTTATTCCTCCGAATTTCACATTTCAACCTTTTGTTCCCTTGACCTTTTGCCCTTCTGATGTTTTACCCTTTTGATCTTTTGCTCTTTCGACCTTTTGTTACAGATTCCAAATAGTTTCGTATCTTGTAGGTATGGAACTTAACAATGGTGGGATCAGGAATTCGTTATACATTTGGGTAACAGGCATAATTCTATTTTATCGTACATTTGTAGTGTTCTGCTTAATTTTTATCGAAAAATTACTAGTGTTCTTCATCCTGAAAAAAGAGAGTTGCGTGAGGTCGATTTCCACCGGCAGACGTGGAATTATTTTCGCAATGGAATTTTCAATTTGTTGAGAATATGTTTCTGTTGAGCTTGAGCATGAGTTTGATTGACCGCCTGTAGATGCTACTCCAGTACATATCGCCAGACAAGCTACACTCTCACTAGGGACCAATGAGATATCTGCCAAGGCTGGTGGTTTTCTATTTTTTGGGCGACCATGGCACCTGCCCCGCAAAGCTCCAATGTAGGGAAAAAGAGAGAGAGAGAGATAATTGTAACCATTTGTATCCACGGACAGACCGAATATACATACTTCTGCGTCTGCACAAATTCATGCGGATGATGCGGCACAGTTCGCTTGATTGCATAACTCGTAGTAGGTAGCCACTAGACCACCAAGCCCGTCTATCTGATAAATAGACACAGTGCTGTATAAGTTGGAAGGAAAGAAGACGGCTTTTTTCTTCAACCCATTTCTGTTTTTTAGAGAAGAGAAACAAAGTACATAGAAAGATTCAAAGTAGATGAAGGGACGGGTCAGGGATTGTACCCAGGGCCTTCTGCATACGAATCAGAAGCGGTAGCCACCAGACCACCAAGCCCGTCTAGTCAGTCGAAGACATATTTCCATTGTGTACATTTTCGTTGTGTCAAAACGTTAGAATGTAAATTTTTTCTCATTATAGTTATGGCAAATTTTTCCTAGCTTCTTAAAGCGAATGAGAACCACTGTTGTTCATTCTAGGTCAAATGGTATTCAAAGTCTACGGTATTTCCATTCCACTCCGTTAGTCATTTTTTGATGGATTCGAATCTAACACGAACCGCATTTTGACGCATTATCATAGACACGATGACGATGATCGCGCAAGTCGTAAGCACGTGCTACTGGTCAGTTCCAACTTAGATCCAACCGCGACTGACATACATAATGCGATACCCATTCTATTCTATTCACATTCCCATACCAGTCCATACCAGAAATCTCTTTTCGGAGGCTTTCTTTCAGCAGCGGCGAGGCGGCTGGTCGTGTGTGATTCCTTGGAAATCCTGCTGATCATCGTTGTCACAACCTTCGATTCAGATGACAAGTCGTGCCTCTGATTTGAATGACAATTAGTGTCAGAAGCTCCCTAACTGGTTCGCGAACTGTTACAAAGTAAATACTTGACGTACGGGGATGGTTAACATTGAGGTCTACCGCTCCGCGGGTACAGCTGTTCGTCAAACTGGGGCCATGGATAACGTCACTATCGCAGTCAATTGGTGTTGAGCTACCACAGTTCAACGGTTTGTTGGGTAGCGTTGTTCATGGAATGAACGGCGGAGAGGCGACCGCGTACAATCAAAGATGCAAATTTTTGTTGATGACTGCGAACTGCACACACTTGGCGTTCCAATCACAGTTATTGTAATCGGGGCTCACTTGTTGGGCCGCACAGAGACACGTGCTCCACGCTCCTAGATCGGTCGGTTGTTGATAAATACCTAGATGTAGAAGTGGAATCGGCGCCGCTGCAGCAGCAGCTAATGATCGGTGGCGTCGTTTGGATGCAAATGGAGCAATTTGATTTTTTTCTACGGGGTGACATTCAAAAGATCGCGCGAAATTTGCAACGCAGTTAATAGTGTGATCATTTCGATAGGGGAGTTGTTAGATTGAATGACATCGTTAGCAATCAGAAATTAACATAAAAGAGACATTTAGTTAATTCCTTGGTTAATTCAATTTGAACATTTGGTAGAGGTCATTTTTTATATTTTAGTGCAAGTAGGGTGCGGGACAGTATGGGCCGGGGGTCGTATTTGTCGCTTATAGCTTAGTCAATTTTATAACAATTAACTTGAATGTTTGTACACGGCTAGATACTGTACGTATCTCACCGTGTATAAAAAACTATATATATCAATTGATATGGAATCTACCCAAAATAGAAATCCATGCCCAAAGGATCACACGTATATACTTCTTCTTCTTCTTCTTTATTGTTCTCACGTTCTCACTGGAACTTGGCCTGCCTCGCTTCAACTTAGTGTTCTTTGAACATTTCAACAGTTATTAATTGAAGGGCTTTCTTTAGCTGTCATTGCATGAATTTGTATATTGTGAGGCAAGCACAATGATACTCTATGCTCAGGGAGTCGGAAAAAAATTCCCGACCGGAACGGGAATCGAACCCGCCGTCTCCGGATTGGCGATCCATAGCCTTAACCACTAGGTTAACTGGAGATCTACCCCACTTATATACACACCAGACAATTTGCGTTCAGCTTTAAAATTCGGGATTCGTGAATAGAAGAAATTATTTAGGTGATTCATGTTTGTGGGAGTAATTTTTGATTTACTGAAAATATTTTTAAAATCTAGAACCTCACTTGACATGACAAATACTATCGATTTTGTTTCTAATACTAATATAATTATTTACCCAATTCTGAAATCATTTAAAAATTGAATTTATCATATTGTTTAATGATCTAACTTTATGCTTCTTTTTCTCTTTCAGGTTCGTAATTAATCGCCTTATTGAAAGTGCATATTAGTCAGGTATTATAATCGTAAGTACGTCATAACATGTCAATTCAATGCACAAAGCTGTCATGATCTCATGGAACTGTTCGGCTCCTAGATCAAAGCCTGTGCACATCAAGGAGAATACATAGCCAATCATTAATCATCGTTCATCGTTCAGCCTTTTCTGGTTGATTGTTGCTTTCGTTTCCTTTGGTGATTGCGTTCTCTAACAATTGCACTCAATCAGTCAACCTAATATTAGTAGCTTATCATTTGATACGTGCTAGTTATACCTCTACGGTACCATCTGAATGAAACCGCGAGTAACCATCATAAGAAATAAAATCTCGATTTCCGTCAAAGCAAAACTTGCTAAAACGTCGATCCGTTCGCGTTCTACAATATATTAGCCATGTGGGTACAAACGATACCTACGACTAGCACGGTATCGTTGCGATGGCGGTGCACCGTTGCGTTGTTGTGGCATGAAAGGCGTAGCATAATGTTGATGTTGATTGGAAAATAACAGTACCCCTAGGGGCCCAATGACAGAGGGTATGTTACCGCGGCATCATAGACAAAATCCCACACAAAGTCTACCACACGGTGAGGTGGAATCAACAATGGATGATTCGGTCTATGCGAAAATTCCGTGGTATGTGCAACACAACGCAGAACAGTGTTGGACAAAAGTTAATCAATTCATTGTTTTTATATAGGTTTTCCAGAGTTTTAGAGTAATTTGATCTTTTTTTTATTGATTTATCTTTAAAATACGAGATTCTCGCAAGAATTCTTGTTAATGGACGTGTAGCTGTTATGCATATTTTTTCATTTCAATTTATTTTTTTTTTTGACAGAGTTTCAGATAGATGGAACTGGACAAAGTCATCCTTGACTAATTATTTATTTTCCTTGATCCTGCATGCATTCTTTCAGAAGCTTTTCATGTTTATTATTTTTTTTCACAATAAGTGACGTGTGCGAAAAATAAAAGTTAGCACAACAATTGTAGTAAAAATATTTCTAGGACAGCTGCAGAGACCTCTTGTACACTGATCATATTTTTTTCACAAGTGTGGAAGTCAGTGTTGTTGATGTGAAAGTGAAAAAAAAAAATTGAGGAAAAGGGATTTTAAAAGGGAAATGGGGAATGTAGTTTTAACTATCTCAATTAACTAAACTAAAAGTTTCTGTATTTAAAATATTTTCTATATTCTTAATCATGTTTTGCATTTTTAAAGTTATTTCGAGGGCTGTATATGTTTTTCATTTCAATCATCATAACTTTTTGGTTTTGATATATTATTCACAATAAAAAACAAAAAAAAAACAGTACTGTCCACGTAGACGTAACCATTAGGAATTGAATATCTTTTGACAGATTGTAGCCTTTGAACGTCGATCGTATTTTTCTCTATCTTGTTTTTCACTTTTTCACCAACACCACTATCTCTCTTGTTACTTTTGTTATAACATACAAAATAAGTTGGCGGCAAAATGGCAACACTCTTATTAATTCATAATGATTTTTATATTTTTCAGGTACATACAATAAATTAAGCATCGACAGTAGTAGAAAGTCAAGAGCAAACATCATATCAAAACCGCGAATTTTCCAAAATATCTAAGAAACATAGTAGAAATAGTAGGAAAGCTACCTAGCGGTGAAAATCACCGACTAATTGTTGAACCACCAGATTGCTCTTGACTTCCTGAAGAATTTTCCCGAAGACGACACATTTCTATCTGCTCTGGATCCGCAGACAGAGAAGTTTGAAACTTTACTTGACAACTAGCGCCACCTAGCGGCGAAAGCACTATCCAATTGATGAATCATCAGATTGCTTTTGATTTCCTCAGGAACTTTGCCGAAAACAACACTTTTCTGTCTGCTCTGGATCCCCAGATAAAGAAATTAAATACTTTACTTGACTACTAGCGCCACCTAGCGGCGAAATCACAAACTAATTTTTGAATCACCATAATGCTCTTGACGTCCTGAAGTCCTGACACTTTTCTATCTGCTCTGGATCCCCAGATAGCGGAGTTTGAAACCTAACTTGACAACTAGCGCCACCTAGTGACGAAATCACAAACTAGGGTAATTTTCCAATTATTGCACGACTAAAAATTCGCCAATTGTTGCACACTCCATAAGAATAACATGGAGTGTGCAACAATAGGCAAGTTTTGAGCCGTGCAACAATTGGAAAATTACCCTAATTGGTATATCACCAGATTGTTCTTGACTTTGTTGAAGAGAGCATTGGTCCAAATAAACTAAATCTTGGGATATCCCATGTGATAACTCATGAGTGCTTCTACTGGCGAGTGAACAATAGCAACTACCGTGACCGTACCTAATTCCGTTCACTTAAGGCGATGCACTAAGTCTAACAGCTGTAGAAAACACATTTTCTGCATTTAATGGCTGTAATTGTGCAACGCTGTTTCATTATGTCTCTACATTGCTAGAAAAATATAATCAAGGTTGCAAATACTCCACTTATTTTGAAAATGGCCGCCAATTTTAACAAGTTGTTGTTCGTAATTCCAATCAGTATGCTCCTAACTCCGTTCACTTGTGTTCCTAATTCCGGTCACTCAAAGTAATTATCATGTTGACCAAATAATCATATTGTTATTGTTTGTTATAGTGATAGTTATATTGTTTTGTGTAAAATACATTTATTTCCGCATTAAAATGTGTTAGTTTTATAATAATTTAAAGTAATAATATTAGATTTTTTCACTGTTGTTGCACATTTTAGAATTTTTCTGGATTCTTAGAGTTTTATCAATTTTCAATGATCTCATTCATTCAAAAAATCTTTTCCGTCATTTTTGCTTCTTACTACATGATTTCAATCAGAGCACACACTAATTGAAAATCAATTCCTTTTCATTTGAATAAATTGTCACTCAAATGATTAGCACAGCACGAAACACGCAAAACATTGCAAAATTCCGCCAGGCTGAAAAAAAAATCGAATGTCGCGTCAAAGTCGGGTCAATTTTTACCAAATGTTGGACTACTATTGGGCCAACATCGCAAAACTGTTGCGTCTATATTGGGTTTGCAGGCCAAAATAAAAACAGGTCAATGATAGGTTCATGTCGGGTATGACGTCATCTATGACGAATCAATCTTTGAATATATGCGAATAAATATTTAAACAATTTATGCTTGCTGCTGGAATTAGCAATGAATGATATGTACCGGTCATCTATCGTCATAGTGCCTTGACTGATGCTGCTGGAGTTGGTTGTTCCGATTGTACTGCTTTTTTTCAGAATTCCTTCGCATCCATATGTTGATTGGAATTAGGAACAAGTACAACCTCTAGTATCCTAATTCCGGTCATGTGCTTTTTTCATTTCCAGCATCATGAGTCGTCGACGAAAAATTTTTTTGATGTTGAATTTATAAAAATATGTCCTTTACTGTTTTGCTTTGATACTTGTTTGATTGATTTTGTTAGTATTTCAATGAAAATACAATTAATATATGAATTGATGCAATTCCCAGGTACCGAAAAGAAAAAAAAGTAGTATGGCTGCCAATTGGATGATAAATAACATTTAATGTATTTTCACAATAATACGTAAACAATCATGAAAATTTTAATTATAGTCTAGCGTGTGCATAATTATTGAAAATTTTAAAAACAATTTGCAAAAGATTTGCGACAATTTCGGCTAATACTCGTCGTTTTGATTCAAGTGAACGGAATAAGGAGCTGATTGGAATTAGGCGCGGTCACGGTACTTTCACGTAGCGCTTCTATCGGCGAAATTGCCAATTAATTGGATGTTAGCTGCCATTGTGTTGTACAGGTCGGACTCGATTATCTGGAGTCGGGTTCTGATAATTCTCCAACATATACCTGGGGAACGGAATGCTCTATAAAGCTGAAATTTCGTCAAGCCAACTTTGATTGGTGAAAATTTCAGCTTCTTACAGTATTCCGTTTGTGAGATATTATTTTGGAAAGCCCCAATACCCGACTCCGGATAATCGAGATCCATTCTAAGGACTGTTCAATTTATAAAACGGACAACTTTACAAGGCTATAAAAAAAAAAGACGCGTAGTTCAAATTTAACCACCCTTGTTTCGTTGTTCAGTACGTCATCTTCCATTATGGTGATCATTTTTGAATCGAATAAAAATAGTTTTATTTTATAGAAAATCGGCCAGGTGTTAAATGAGGTGAGTTTTTCGATTGCTGAAAATTGAAAATATATATAAAATTACTGTTAACATATGGTATATCGTTTTTAATACCAGAAAAGTATGTGCCATGCTGCAGCAGCATGAGTTATAAACATTCTGGCAAAATTTAAACTCAATTGGAAAATTAAGTGTTGAGATATGAAAGTCTCAAATGAGATTCGATTTTTTAATAAAATTCATCTGTAAAGCAAAAAGGGCATGAAAATATCAAATAATCAATTTTTTTATGCATCCAGTCAAAAGTGGGAATAATGTAGTTTTAAATGCAGAAAACTGCGTCCTAATAACATTGCTGGTTTGATTACTGTGCGCCATTACAGACACAGTAATCAAAACAGTTTCGTTCTCTGAAGGTTCTTCCAAATAACCATGCAACCTAATGCAAATTTTGCATAACAATGATGTTGGAAATAAAAACTTTGCACCCGATTATTATTAAATATGGTGTACAATAACATAGAACCAACTTTGTTGAAAATAAATAATAACAAGATTAACTATAGTCGAAAATCTGCATCAGTGGAGCAAAAAGTATGAAATTTTTTAATATGACCATCTTTATGGATTAAATTTACGATGAAAAATGCAATTAAAAGTAAATTTCTCTTCTGTATCATTCAGGGAGCAATATTCTACTACTCTGGACAAATTTTGAGTCGAATCCGTGATGCTATTGCAACACAGGACTTAAATGAACATTTCTTAATGATTTCTATGAAAACACGGCAACTCGCTATATCAAGCTGGAGAATGCTTGGTACCTTAAATCTGACCAACTAATGAGCTTTACCTTTAGTAGAATAGTATAAGATTCCAATACATTAAAAACTTCATGAAAATGAGCATGTTAAGTATGTGGAAAGTTATGTCGAATTTTGAGAAAAGGGTTTTTATTGATGTTTTACGAAAATCGCTTCAGTTACACAATAAAGAACATTTTGCTTAATGTTATATTTTTCCTACATTTGAGAATAGCTATAGAAAGTTATGCAAAAAACAGATAATGATTTAATTGAAAAATTAAAAAGATATCGCACAAGCAAGTTGTCCGTTTTATAAATTGAACAGTCCTTAGTAATGAAACTTTGCCAAAGAATGTATGCCCCATCATTGATTGCGCCTAAGATATTCGTTCCCATCCTCAATTAGACGAAATCCCATAAGCTTTGGGATTCCTAGAACATGGAATCCTGCTGCAACCCCGACCAACGATGTAGTAGATGTCTAGACTGTATTAGGTGCAGGAAAACATGCTTTTATGGGGAAGAGAAAGGATGAAGAAATCCAAATTTAGAATTAGCATTAACATTAACCTATTTACGCCTAGCAATCTATTTATAGATCAGATGCCGCGATCACCCAGTGATCTATTCATTGATCAGTCGTATTTGCGATTACCACGAAAAAATGAGACATGTTGGATGTGCACAGGGTGCGGCAGGTAAAAATGCGAAAACTTCAAAGAGCTGTCACAGGCTTTCATGTCAGTGTATCAATTAATGAGTATATGCTTGCAATAGAAAATAAAAATAAATTTATTTGATTTTTAACTTGGTGATAATGTAAATTGGAAAAGTGAGTATAAAAAACTTCGCGCCCACCCAAGTAACATTTTTTAGTCAAATTGACTAGAAGAAGTTCTTAAAACCTCCCGTTAGCCTAGTGGTTAAGGTTATGGTTCGCCAATTCGGAGACGGCGGGTTCGATTCCCGTTCCAGTCGGGAAAATTTTCTCGACTCCCTGGGCATAGTGTATCATTGTGCTTGCCTCACAATATACAAATTCATGCAATGGCAGGCAAAGGAAGCCCTTCAATTAATAACTGTGGAAGTGCTCAAAGAACACTAAGTTGAAGCGAGGCAGGCCAAGTCCCAGTGAGGACGTAGAGCCATAAAGAAGAAGAAGAAGAAGGTTCTTAAAACCACTAGAAAATCAAAATAAAAATTTTGAGGTTTTATGACGGTTGTCAAAACCTCTACAAGACTAATTTGCCATCAAAATGTTACTTGAAAATGGTCATAAGACAAAATGGCTAATATACTTAAAATTTTAACTATAATTCGACGAAAATCCAAGGAATACTAATTCAGAGCCATGCAAACTACATGTAGTTTCATACACTAGTTGAAAACAGCACATACATTTAATGATTTTATAGAGAAATTGAATTATTTATTTTATCTGGTGTGACATTTAGCGACCCATTTACTTTTTTGTGGTTTGATAATACTGATAACTTTTCAGAAAATTAGCCTGTTAGAAATCATAGAACGTTAAAACATGGATTGGTTAACGTCAAATAGACGAAAATGAGGTTTGAAGTTGAAGACAAGGTTGCAAACATTCATTTGCAAAGATTTACATTCATTTGCTATTATTTCAGTTCAGAAGCATGCTATCGAAAAACAATGTATGGATGAATTTAACCTTGTAGTTTTATCTGAAAGTTTGCCGAATATTATTGGGGTCGCACACGCATTCTAAAGTCGTGAGCGAGCTGTGAAGGCAACTTTCCACAGCGTGAATGAAATTTACATTCACCGCGTGGAGAGTTGCCTTTACAGCTCGCTCACGACTTTGGTATACGTTTGCGACCCCAATGTTATTCGGCAAACTTTCAGATAAAACTACAAGGTTAAATTCATCCATACATTGTTTTTCGATAGCATGCTTCTGAATTGAGATAATAGCAAATGAATATAAATCTTTGCAAATGAATGGTCGCAACCTTGGTTGAAGAACACTTTCGCATTTTTTCCTGCAGCATATCTATTGTAGTGTCTTTAGCAAAGTTGTTGAGGCAGCCAGGAGCTCTCCGATAGTACTTAACATATGTGCTCCACTAGGTGGTGCTAGAAATTTCCTAAGAAACAGATATAGCTGAATAACAGTTTCTTAAGCTAAAGTTTGCTCACCAGTTGTTTGTTCAGATCTTATACAGCTAAAATGTTTGTCGGGCTTGGCGCTTGTGAACATCAAGTTCGGTTTTAGAATGCGTTTTATATCTAGCGTAGGTTGAAACCATTCTAATGTAGAGTGCGGAGTCTTCGGCCAAGCTAATCAGGATATCAAAAGCTAAACCGATAGTGAACTACTTCATTCTAGGTTTATCCGCTAGGTTGTGCTAGTGAGTATTAGAAATTTATTACTGTATCTCGAGAATCAGACCACATAGGGGGCATCCATTAAGTACGTCACGCTCAGAGGGGGGAGGGGAGTTCTGAAAAGTGTGACAAGCAATGCATTAGGTATACGTAAAACCAGTACGAAGGGGGGAGGGATGTTAAAAATTCCCATATTTGGCATGACGTACTAAATGGATGCCCCCATAGGAAAATTTTGCTTTCGACAAAGTTGATCAAGACATCAAGAGCTATCCGATAGTAAACCACATGATTCTAGGCTTAAACGTTAGGAGGCGCTACTGAGTCTTAGAAATTCAAAACTGCTGTAACTCGAGGATCAGATCTCATAGAAGCATTTCGTTTTCGGCCAAATTGACCAGGATATCAAGAGCGATCCGATAATATGCTAGTTAATTCTACAGGGGATGGCCAAAATGTTTGGGATAGGCAACTTTTTTTCTCTCACAAAAACTAGGAGTGTGTAATGTCTGAGACATAACCGCAATGTTGACGTAGGACTAATTTTTAACGCATAATAAAGAATTTGGGGCTCACAGATGAAGTAAACGTGTATCTATTCAGCAAAAATAACGGCCAGAGTAAAATCACTATATGCTAAAGACTCGAAATCTGGCGATTGTTGCTGGTAATGATGATTCCCGTATCATGACGATGATGCTGCCGAGCAATGCCTTTAAAGTTGAAGGATTCGTCATTGAAATAATCGTCATCATTGAAAATTCGAAAGCAGTTTTCTCGTACAAAGCTGAAATTTCCGCAGTGAAAATGTATTCACTGTATTGCGGCTGAAGATTGGAGTACAGTGAACTTATTTTCACTGCAGAAATTTCAGTTTAGAATGAGAAAACTGCTTTCGAACTTTCAATGATGACGATTATGTCAATGACGAATCCTTCAACCTTAAAGCGCATTTGACAGGTATCCTACTGACTCGATTGGAATGACATTGACAGTAAATTTGGAATTTCAAATACCAAATATACAGCGGTGTATATTTAGTATAAAAATTAAACTTTATCGATAAACTAAACTATAAAAATTAGAATTAGTTGAATTTTTAGAAATAATTGAATAATGCTCCAAATAACTCTTTCGGAAGCTTTGGGGCCCTTAAAAGAACCATTTTGGTATAATTCATTGCCACCCATGCCGCCACCACCGATTGATCCGAAAAGAATCGAGGCTTCATTGGACAGAGGGCGGTGCCACCCGCTTGCTCATCCGTTGAAGCGGATCTTTTTTGGGATCTTGCTGCTGCTGCCACCGACAATCCATGAAAGAATCGGGGCCCCGGCAAACAAAAAGTGACGCCAATCGAATTTTCGTTTGCCGAGGCGGATTTTTCTTTGGATGTTACTTCCGCTACTGCCTCCACTGCCGATGGATCCGAAAAGAATCGAGGCTTCATTGGACAGAGGGCGGTGCCACCCGCTTGCTCATCCGTTGAAGCGGATCTTTTTTGGGATCTCGCTGCTGCTGCCGCCGGCAATCCATGAAAGAATCGGGGCCCCGGCAAACGAAAAGTGACGCCAATCAAATTTTCGTTTGCCGAGGCGGATTTTTCTTTGGATGCTGCTTCCGCTGCTGCCTCCACTGCCGATGGATCCGAAAAGAATCGAGGCTTCATTGGACAGAGGGCGGTGCCACCCGCTTGCTCATCCGTTGAAGCGGATCTTTTTTGGGATCTTGCTGCTGCTCGGTGCTGTCCGTCCGCTGCTGTGTGTGCCGATGAAATGATCGAAATGAGTGTGTGCACCACTTATATAAGTTTCGTCGTGTCGCCTCACAGAACTATGCTTGATTGTGATTGGTTGGGTAAGACTGATCTCGAGCTTTTACTAATTTTCAGCTCCAGCCTCAGTCAAGGCACATCGTTCAATTGAGCCCCAGCTAGGAAGCATAAATTTGTGGTGTTGTAGGTTTAAAGCTTTTACCATAGTTGATGACGTCAAACCCGACATCAACCTATCATTCACCTATTTTGATTTTAGCCACCAAACCTAACATAGACCCAATAGTTGATCGATGTTGGTCCAACAGTGGCCCAACATTCGATAAAAATTGACCCGACTTTAACCCGACATTCGACATTTTTTCAGTCTGGCGGAATCCAGAAAGAAATCAGAGGGAACAGCTTTTATACCCCTAGATTAGCAGATGCAGCTCCTCCCATTCGGCTGGCTTTCCAGAATATTTCATTTGCATGGCCCGCCCCGCCTGCTTCAGACGCTTCAAACGATTAATCAACCCAGAAATGGAAAAAAATTTCATTAAGCGTTAAAGTAAATAAAATATTGGATGATTTAGATCATTTTAATTCGAAAATTGTTAGAGTTAAACAATGTTTTACGGAAAATAGTTCTGATAGGGTAATGCGTTGCTGAATTCTGTGTGGAACCATTAGTGGCCGGAATTCAATCATTCATTTTTCGGGTGAACCACACTTTTCTCGATTGATGGAGTAAAATTATCTGATTTACAACTCTTGAAGAATCATTTTTTGGTGATCCTGATAAGGACCGTTTGATAAAGTAACGATTTCAGGAAGAAAATGGCATGAAACCGCCTTGCCACGCAATGCGTGTTGGTTTTCTCCGTGCTAATCCTGCAGGATGCCACCGAAAATTGGTAGGCCGCTTTCTGCCGTGGATAAGATTCATGACGCTATCAGCACGATAGCCGAGAGTCGCCGATGGGTAGTGCTCAGGTGTGGAGGTGACATCCACCCTGCTTGACTGATCCAACGAAAATGACGAAAGAAATCAGAGGGAGCAGCTTTTATGCCCTAGATTAGCAGATGAAGCTCCTCCCATTCGGCTGGCTTTTCAGTATATTTTATTTGCATGACCCGCCCCGCATGCACCAGACGCTTGAAACGGTTAATCAACCGAGAAATGAGAAAATTTCCATTTAACGAATAAAGTAATCAAAATATTGTAAGGTTAATATCATTTTAACTCGAACAACGTTATAATTTATCCATGTGTCACGAAAAATGGTTCGGATAGGGTTGATAAATTCCGGATGGAACCATTAGTGGCCGGCATCATCATTCTTGCGGGGCCACCAAGCATTCAATCTTTCACTTTTCGGTTGCACCACACTTTTACCGATCCATGATGGAATGAAATAATTATCTGATTCACAACTCTTGATGAATAATTTTCTATGGTCCTGAAAAGAACCGATTGAATATTGAAAGATTTTAGACAAAAAACTGATCCACTGTTTGCTGCCGTGAATAAAATTAATAGCCGACCTCACTCTTGCTGAGAAACGACGATGTCTTTTACTTTTGGGGTGCAACACTATTCTCGATCGAATCCAATTCTCTTTTGGAAAGATTTTCGGTGGTCCTGACCGTTTATATTATTGACGATTTTGATGAATTCACCACGCCACGCAATGCGTGTTGGTTTTCTCCATGCTGAATGCTGGAAGCCGTCGTAAACTGGCCCGCCGCTTGCTGCCTTGGATGAAATGTCCAGCCGAGCCGAGCCGTCGCTGGGTTGGTCTGTGCTGCTGTCGTACTGGAGGCGCCACCAACCTCTTTGACTGATCCAACGAAAATGACGAAAGAAAACCGAGGACAAAGCTTTTATACCCCTAGATTAGCAGGCGAAGCTCCTCCCATTTGGGTGGCTTTACAGTTTATTTCGTTTGCATGCCCCGCCCGCTTGTACCCAGACGCTTCAAACCATTAACAGGGTGTCTACTACCTGGAAAAACCTGGAAAACCTGGAATTATCAGGGAATTTTACTCGACCTGGAAAAATCCTGGAATTCTCAGGGAATTCTGATGACAATCAGGGAATTTCTGTGTTTATCATTTTAAAACAAATTTTCAGTTTGAAATGCCTTAAAGCGAATAAAAATTTCGGCTGCGCCGCTACTACCTACCCGCTCCTTAAATATTATTTATCAGATATTCATTACCCTTGACGTTGATGTTTAAACTAACTTGTACTTTTTCCACAGCAAACTCCTGTTTCATGTTTGACCTATTTCGGAAAACTGAGTCGACATGCTTTTATTGTTAGGATTTTGAATTCTCAAATCTTTCAACCTATTGCAGCGTAAAATATTGCAAAATTTATTGAAGTTTGCCTAACAAATTCGCAATCGCTAGTACTGCCGTTACTCGCATAACAGTCCCATCTTTGCAGGGTTTCCTCTTCATATGTGACTGTTTTGCGAGTGGGGGCAGTGTAGATGTTGGAAAATATCTGAAGGAACTTAAAGATACATTTTGAGCGTAGTTCTTGAAACTCCCGCAGAATATTATTAATCAGTTGGAACTCCTGGTGGATTCAATGTTAGTATTTCTAGCGAAATTAACTAGATGGCTTCTGTAAGAATTTTTAATCATTTTTCTGACCATTTCTGAAACGTTTTTAGAACAATTCATAAATAATTCTAAACAATGTTTGAAAGAATGTTCATCTCTTTCTTTCTCATAGTTGCTTCTGAGCTTAACATATTGACGTAGGACTACGTCTCTGTTTTCTATACCTGGTGTCATTTCAAAATTTATGATACCGAGAGCGTTACGTTTGAGTGAAAGATTTCAAACACTCACAGTATCGTCCCTACTTAACGAAATGATAAAAGAATCCCGTTATACGAAAGATGAAACTCCCGCGTTCCATTTGGAACATTCGGTGAACCTGAAAATCATTGATAAATAGTTGAAAAATTGTTTTAAAGTTTGACATTGCAAACGCTGAAATCTATAAATATGGGTAGCGGACAAAATTTCTCGTTCAGTCCACCAACGCTCTCTGATTGGTGCGCATCGTGATGGGCGACTTTGGTGCAGGAAGGAATGCGATCATGCGATAGCTGTTCGTCAGTTCCATTTCGACCAGCATCGGAGAAAGAGCTGGCAAGTGCCTCGGCTTTGGACTGTCAGTGCCAAAGGCGAGTGGCATTGCAAATCCGTTCACGGCAGCAAGCGGCAATGTTTCGGTGGCGGAGAAAACCCACTCGCATTGCATTGCGTGGAAAAATAATTTGAATCAATTGCCCAACATTCGTCCCGGTCCTTTTCAGGACCACCGAAACTAATTCCACAAGAGTTACGAATCGAAAAATGTTTCTTCATCGATCGAGAAAACTGCAGTGCAACCAAAAAGTGAAAAAAATTGAATGCCATTAATCAGCAACATTGATGAAGCCAGTCACTAATGATTCCACCTGGAATTTTGCAACGCTTTTTCCTATTAAGGCCATTTTGTGTGAAACATTGTTTAATTCTAACATTTTTCGAATTACAATGATCTACACAATTCAATATTTTGGTTACTTTATCCGTTCATTGACAATTTACTCATTTCTGGGTTGGTTATTCGTTTGAAGCGTTGGGGTACATGCGGGCGGGGCATGCAAATGAAATAAACTGGAAAGCCACCCAAATGGGAGGAGCTCCGCCTGCTAATCTAGGGATATAAAAGCTTTGTCCTCGGTTTTCTTTCGTCATTTTCGTTGGATCAGTCAAGGAGGTTAGTGGCGCCTCCACTACGACAGCAGCACACACCAACCCAGCGACGGCTCGGCTCGGCTGGAAATTTCGACCAAGGCAGCAAGCGGCGGGCCACTATACGACGGCTTCCAGCATTCAGCATGGAGAAAACCAACACGTATTACGTGGCATGGTGAATTCATCAAAATCGTCCATAATATAAACGGTCCTTTTCAGGACCACATAAAATCTTCCCTGAACAGTTGGACCGCCATCGATCGAGAAAAGCTTGGTGCAATCCAAAGTGAAAGACAGCTCGGCTTCTCAGAAGAAGTGAAGCCCACCATTAATTTTATCCACGGCAGCAAGCAGTGAGTCAGTTTTCGGCGGTCCAGTATTTAGCGCAGAGAAAACCAACACACATCGCGTGACATGGTGAATTCATGAACAAACGGTCCTTATCAGGGCCACCGAAAATGATTCATCAAGAGTTAGAAATCGGATTATTTTCATCCATCAGTCGAGAAAAGTGTTGTGAAACCAAACAGTAAAAGAGTGAATACTCGTTGCTTGGCAACAGCGGAGACTGTCACTCAATCTTATCCACGGAAGCAAGCTACGAGGCAATTTTCGATGGTATCCAGCATTCACCGCGGAGAAACCCAACACGCATGCGTGAAATGGTGAATTCATGTAATTTTTTTTCTTAAATCGTCCAGATTCCTTGAAGGTTTAAGCCCATCGATCTCGAAAAGCGTTGTGCAACAAAAAAGTGAAATATTGAATGCTTGATGGCTCAGCAACAATGATAAAGCCGGCCACTAATGATTCCACCTGGACTACATCGAATTTTCCAAATTAGAAACATTGCTCAACGAAAATTGGCTCATTTCTCGGTTGCTTAATGGTTTGAAGCGTCTGGGTGCAAGCGGGCGGGGCATGCAAACGAAATAAACTGGAAAGCCAGCCAAATGGGAGGAGCTTGACCTGCTAATCTAGGGGTATAAATGCTTTGTCCCCGGTTTTCTTTCGTCATTTTCGTTGGATCAGTCAAAGAGGTTGATAGCGCCTCCAGTACGACAGCAGCACAGACCAACCCAGCGACGGCTCGGCTCGGCTGGAAAATTCATCCAAGGCAGCAAGCGGCGGGCCAGTTTACGACTGCTTCCAGCATTCAGCATGGAGAAAACCAACACGCATTGCGTGGCGTGGTGAATTCATCAAAATCGTCCATAATATAAACGGTCCTTTTCAGGACCACCGAAAATCTTTCCAAAAGAGAATTGGATTCGATCGAGAATAGTGTTGCACCCAAAAAGTAAAAGACATCGTCGTTTCTCAGCAAGAGTGAGGTCGGCTATTAATTTTATTCACGGCAGCAAGCAGTGGATCAGTTTTCGGTAGCCCAGCATTTAGCGCGAAGAAAACCAACATGCTTTGTGTGAAATTGCTAATTCATTTAATTTTCTTTCTTAAATCATCCTGATTCCTCAAAGGTTTCATTCCATAGATCGGCAAAAACGTGGTGCAATCGAAAAGTGAAAATATGCTTGGTGAAATGGCAAAATGGCTCTGACACAGTGATGAAGCTGGCTGCTAATGGTATACAGAGTTCATCAACGCATTATCCTATCCGGACCGTTTTGTGTGAAGCATGGTTTAATTCTAACATTTTTCGAATTTAAATGATCCAAACCATTTAATATTTCGATAATTTAATCCTTTCAATGGAAATTTACTCATTTCTCGGTTGCTTAATCAGGGTGTCTACTCAATTATGAAAATAAAATTCCCTGATATTTCCAGGATTTTTCCAGGTTTTTGAAAATAATTCCAGGTTCAAGAAACTTTAACAAATCGACTAAACAAACACATCTCTCTCTTTTTTCTTGGCGTAACGTCCTCACTGGGACAAAGCCTGCTTCTCAGCTAAGTGTTCTATGAGCACTTCCACAGTTTTTAACTGAGAGCTTCCTCTGCCAATGACCATTTTGCATGTGTATATCGTGTGGCAGGCACGAAGATACTCTATGCCCAAGGAAGTCAAGGAAATTTCCTTTACGAAAAGATACTGGACCGACCGGGAATCGAACCCGTCACCCTCAGCATGTAATGTTTGTTTTCAGATTTCTAGAAATTCATGGAAACGCAACTTTTTGGTAAATGTCCAGTTCCAGCTATATTGACATTTAAGGAGAACATTCCACCAGCATTTAGGACGGAACACGAGCTGATTTTCTGATGAAATTCCTAATACAATCCTAGCGATACTTTAGGAGAATTTTCTGAATAATTTAATGAAAATTTTGTTTATGAATTTCTGAAGGAATTTAGCAAGGAAAACAACAAGAAATAACACTATATTTTTATAAAAGTTAATCATCGCTGTTCCAGCAGAAAATCTTCCGAGTAGTTGCTGAGCAAACTTTCTTAAATATTGTCGGAAATTTAAAAAATTGCAGCTAACACTTTTAAACAAATCCTCTAAGAATCCCTTCACGCAGAGCTTCAGTTATTGCGCAAGCTTCGCTCAAGTATGTATTTTTCAGGAATTTCGCTAGATTCTTCTTTGAAGCGATTCCTCCTTTTGTAGAAATTGCTAGCAACAATGTTATATATGTTTATAGGATTTCAGTCAGGAAATCCCAACAGAGTTTCAAAAGAATTGACTTCAAACAATACTGCCAGTTAAACTTGATTTTTTTTTTAATTTCCACATAAATTCAACTAGAGGCATTCTGAATTTCATCAGTATTTTTTAATTCTTTTCTCTACAACAAATTTGAACGATTATTTTACGTCAAAATATCATTTTTATCAAAAGTATATGAACAAATATTGTTACAGATGGACTATTTTTAAAATTAATAGAAAAAAAAAATGATGTAATTCAATAGTTTTGATTGTCAATAGTTTCGATTTTGACACAAGAAATTGGCAACTAATAAGTTGGCAACCATGTTCCAAAACTATTGCATTACGTCCATCGAAAATAGTTTCTCTCAAGTTCGTTAAAATATGTTAAGCTCAGAAGCAACTATGAGAAAGAAAGAGATGAACATTCTTTCAAACATTGTTTAGAATTATTTATGAATTGTTCTAAAAACGTTTCAGAAATGGTCAGAAAAATGATTAAAAATTCTTACAGAAGCCATCTAGTTAATTTCGCTAGAAATACTAACATTGAATCCACCAGGAGTTCCAACTGATTAATAATATTCTGCGGGAGTTTCAAGAACTACGCTCAAAATGTATCTTTAAGTTCCTTCAGATATTTTCCAACATCTACACTGCCCCCACTCGCAAAACAGTCACATATGAAGAGGAAACCCTGCAAAGATGGGACTGTTATGCGAGTAACGGCAGTACTAGCGATTGCGAATTTGTTAGGCAAACTTCAATAAATTTTGCAATATTTTACGCTGCAATAGGTTGAAAGATTTGAGAATTCAAAATCCTAACAATAAAAGCATGTCGACTCAGTTTTCCGAAATAGGTCAAACATGAAACAGGAGTTTGCTGTGGAAAAAGTACAAGTTAGTTTAAACATCAACGTCAAGGGTAATGAATATCTGATAAATAATATTTAAGGAGCGGGTAGGTAGTAGCGGCGCAGCCGAAATTTTTATTCGCTTTAAGGCATTTCAAACTGAAAATTTGTTTTAAAATGATAAACACAGAAATTCCCTGATTGTCATCAGAATTCCCTGAGAATTCCAGGATTTTTCCAGGTCGAGTAAAATTCCCTGATAATTCCAGGTTTTCCAGGTTTTTCCAGGTAGTAGACACCCTGTTAATGGTTTGAAGCGTCTGGGTACAAGCGGGCGGGGCATGCAAACGAAATAAACTGTAAAGCCACCCAAATGGGAGGAGCTTCGCCTGCTAATCTAGGGGTATAAAAGCTTTGTCCTCGGTTTTCTTTCGTCATTTTCGTTGGATCAGTCAAAGAGGTTGGTGGCGCCTCCAGTACGACAGCAGCACAGACCAACCCAGCGACGGCTCGGCTCGGCTGGACATTTCATCCAAGGCAGCAAGCGGCGGGCCAGTTTACGACGGCTTCCAGCATTCAGCATGGAGAAAACCAACACGCATTGCGTGGCGTGGTGAATTCATCAAAATCGTCAATAATATAAACGGTCAGGACCACCGAAAATCTTTCCAAAAGAGAATTGGATTCGATCGAGAATAGTGTTGCACCCCAAAAGTAAAAGACATCGTCGTTTCTCAGCAAGAGTGAGGTCGGCTATTAATTTTATTCACGGCAGCAAACAGTGGATCAGTTTTTTGTCTAAAATCTTTCAATATTCAATCGGTTCTTTTCAGGACCATAGAAAATTATTCATCAAGAGTTGTGAATCAGATAATTATTTCATTCCATCATGGATCGGTAAAAGTGTGGTGCAACCGAAAAGTGAAAGATTGAATGCTTGGTGGCCCCGCAAGAATGATGATGCCGGCCACTAATGGTTCCATCCGGAATTTATCAACCCTATCCGAACCATTTTTCGTGACACATGGATAAATTATAACGTTGTTCGAGTTAAAATGATATTAACCTTACAATATTTTGATTACTTTATTCGTTAAATGGAAATTTTCTCATTTCTCGGTTGATTAACCGTTTCAAGCGTCTGGTGCATGCGGGGCGGGTCATGCAAATAAAATATACTGAAAAGCCAGCCGAATGGGAGGAGCTTCATCTGCTAATCTAGGGCATAAAAGCTGCTCCCTCTGATTTCTTTCGTCATTTTCGTTGGATCAGTCAAGCAGGGTGGATGTCACCTCCACACCTGAGCACTACCCATCGGCGACTCTCGGCTATCGTGCTGATAGCGTCATGAATCTTATCCACGGCAGAAAGCGGCCTACCAATTTTCGGTGGCATCCTGCAGGATTAGCACGGAGAAAACCAACACGCATTGCGTGGCAAGGCGGTTTCATGCCATTTTCTTCCTGAAATCGTTACTTTATCAAACGGTCCTTATCAGGATCACCAAAAAATGATTCTTCAAGAGTTGTAAATCAGATAATTTTACTCCATCAATCGAGAAAAGTGTGGTTCACCCGAAAAATGAATGATTGAATTCCGGCCACTAATGGTTCCACACAGAATTCAGCAACGCATTACCCTATCAGAACTATTTTCCGTAAAACATTGTTTAACTCTAACAATTTTCGAATTAAAATGATCTAAATCATCCAATATTTTATTTACTTTAACGCTTAATGAAATTTTTTTCCATTTCTGGGTTGATTAATCGTTTGAAGCGTCTGAAGCAGGCGGGGCGGGCCATGCAAATGAAATATTCTGGAAAGCCAGCCGAATGGGAGGAGCTGCATCTGCTAATCTAGGGGTATAAAAGCTGTTCCCTCTGATTTCTTTCTGGATTCCGCCAGACTGAAAAAATGTCGAATGTCGGGTTAAAGTCGGGTCAATTTTTATCGAATGTTGGGCCACTGTTGGACCAACATCGATCAACTATTGGGTCTATGTTAGGTTTGGTGGCTAAAATCAAAATAGGTGAATGATAGGTTGATGTCGGGTTTGACGTCATCAACTATGGTAAAAGCTTTAAACCTACAACACCACAAATTTATGCTTCCTAGCTGGGGCTCAATTGAACGATGTGCCTTGACTGAGGCTGGAGCTGAAAATTAGTAAAAGCTCGAGATCAGTCTTACCCAACCAATCACAATCAAGCATAGTTCTGTGAGGCGACACGACGAAACTTATATAAGTGGTGCACACACTCATTTCGATCATTTCATCGGCACACACAGCAGCGGACGGACAGCACCGAGCAGCAGCAAGATCCCAAAAAAGATCCGCTTCAACGGATGAGCAAGCGGGTGGCACCGCCCTCTGTCCAATGAAGCCTCGATTCTTTTCGGATCCATCGGCAGTGGAGGCAGCAGCGGAAGCAGCATCCAAAGAAAAATCCGCCTCGGCAAACGAAAATTTGATTGGCGTCACTTTTCGTTTGCCGGGGCCCCGATTCTTTCATGGATTGCCGGCGGCAGCAGCAGCGAGATCCCAAAAAAGATCCGCTTCAACGGATGAGCAAGCGGGTGGCACCGCCCTCTGTCCAATGAAGCCTCGATTCTTTTCGGATCCATCGGCAGTGGAGGCAGTAGCGGAAGTAACATCCAAAGAAAAATCCGCCTCGGCAAACGAAAATTCGATTGGCGTCACTTTTTGTTTGCCGGGGCCCCGATTCTTTCATGGATTGTCGGTGGCAGCAGCAGCAAGATCCCAAAAAAGATCCGCTTCAACGGATGAGCAAGCGGGTGGCACCGCCCTCTGTCCAATGAAGCCTCGATTCTTTTCGGATCAATCGGTGGTGGCGGCATGGGTGGCAATGAATTATACCAAAATGGTTCTTTTAAGGGCCCCAAAGCTTCCGAAAGAGTTATTTGGAGCATTATTCAATTATTTCTAAAAATTCAACTAATTCTAATTTTTATAGTTTAGTTTATCGATAAAGTTTAATTTTTATACTAAATATACACCGCTGTATATTTGGTATTTGAAATTCCAAATTTACTGTCAATGTCATTCCAATCGAGTCAGTAGGATACCTGTCAAATGCGCTTTAAGGTTGAAGGATTCGTCATTGACATAATCGTCATCATTGAAAGTTCGAAAGCAGTTTTCTCATTCTAAACTGAAATTTCTGCAGTGAAAATAAGTTCACTGTACTCCAATCTTCAGCCGCAATACAGTGAATACATTTTCACTGCGGAAATTTCAGCTTTGTACGAGAAAACTGCTTTCGAATTTTCAATGATGACGATTATTTCAATGACGAATCCTTCAACTTTAAAGGCATTGCTCGGCAGCATCATCGTCATGATACGGGAATCATCATTACCAGCAACAATCGCCAGATTTCGAGTCTTTAGCATATAGTGATTTTACTCTGGCCGTTATTTTTGCTGAATAGATACACGTTTACTTCATCTGTGAGCCCCAAATTCTTTATTATGCGTTAAAAATTAGTCCTACGTCAACATTGCGGTTATGTCTCAGACATTACACACTCCTAGTTTTTTAACGAACTTGAGAGAAACTATTTTCGATGGACGTAATGCAATAGTTTTGGAACATGGTTGCCAACTTATTAGTTGCCAATTTCTTGTGTCAAAATCGAAACTATTGACAATCAAAACTATTGAATTACATCATTTTTTTTTTCTATTAATTTTAAAAATAGTCCATCTGTAACAATATTTGTTCATATACTTTTGATAAAAATGATATTTTGACGTAAAATAATCGTTCAAATTTGTTGTAGAGAAAAGAATTAAAAAATACTGATGAAATTCAGAATGCCTCTAGTTGAATTTATGTGGAAATTAAAAAAAAAATCAAGTTTAACTGGCAGTATTGTTTGAAGTCAATTCTTTTGAAACTCTGTTGGGATTTCCTGACTGAAATCCTATAAACATATATAACATTGTTGCTAGCAATTTCTACAAAAGGAGGAATCGCTTCAAAGAAGAATCTAGCGAAATTCCTGAAAAATACATACTTGAGCGAAGCTTGCGCAATAACTGAAGCTCTGCGTGAAGGGATTCTTAGAGGATTTGTTTAAAAGTGTTAGCTGCAATTTTTTAAATTTCCGACAATATTTAAGAAAGTTTGCTCAGCAACTACTCGGAAGATTTTCTGCTGGAACAGCGATGATTAACTTTTATAAAAATATAGTGTTATTTCTTGTTGTTTTCCTTGCTAAATTCCTTCAGAAATTCATAAACAAAATTTTCATTAAATTATTCAGAAAATTCTCCTAAAGTATCGCTAGGATTGTATTAGGAATTTCATCAGAAAATCAGCTCGTGTTCCGTCCTAAATGCTGGTGGAATGTTCTCCTTAAATGTCAATATAGCTGGAACTGGACATTTACCAAAAAGTTGCGTTTCCATGAATTTCTAGAAATCTGAAAACAAACATTACATGCTGAGGGTGACGGGTTCGATTCCCGGTCGGTCCAGTATCTTTTCGTAAAGGAAATTTCCTTGACTTCCTTGGGCATAGAGTATCTTCGTGCCTGCCACACGATATACACATGCAAAATGGTCATTGGCAGAGGAAGCTCTCAGTTAAAAACTGTGGAAGTGCTCATAGAACACTTAGCTGAGAAGCAGGCTTTGTCCCAGTGAGGACGTTACGCCAAGAAAAAAGAGAGAGATGTGTTTGTTTAGTCGATTTGTTAAAGTTTCTTGAACCTGGAATTATTTTCAAAAACCTGGAAAAATCCTGGAAATATCAGGGAATTTTATTTTCATAATTGAGTAGACACCCTGATTAAGCAACCGAGAAATGAGTAAATTTCCATTGAAAGGATTAAATTATCGAAATATTAAATGGTTTGGATCATTTAAATTCGAAAAATGTTAGAATTAAACCATGCTTCACACAAAACGGTCCGGATAGGATAATGCGTTGATGAACTCTGTATACCATTAGCAGCCAGCTTCATCACTGTGTCAGAGCCATTTTGCCATTTCACCAAGCATATTTTCACTTTTCGATTGCACCACGTTTTTGCCGATCTATGGAATGAAACCTTTGAGGAATCAGGATGATTTAAGAAAGAAAATTAAATGAATTAGCAATTTCACACAAAGCATGTTGGTTTTCTTCGCGCTAAATGCTGGGCTACCGAAAACTGATCCACTGCTTGCTGCCGTGAATAAAATTAATAGCCGACCTCACTCTTGCTGAGAAACGACGATGTCTTTTACTTTTTGGGTGCAACACTATTCTCGATCGAATCCAATTCTCTTTTGGAAAGATTTTCGGTGGTCCTGAAAAGGACCGTTTATATTATGGACGATTTTGATGAATTCACCACGCCACGCAATGCGTGTTGGTTTTCTCCATGCTGAATGCTGGAAGCAGTCGTAAACTGGCCCGCCGCTTGCTGCCTTGGATGAATTTTCCAGCCGAGCCGAGCCGTCGCTGGGTTGGTCTGTGCTGCTGTCGTACTGGAGGCGCTATCAACCTCTTTGACTGATCCAACGAAAATGACGAAAGAAAACCGGGGACAAAGCATTTATACCCCTAGATTAGCAGGTCAAGCTCCTCCCATTTGGCTGGCTTTCCAGTTTATTTCGTTTGCATGCCCCGCCCGCTTGCACCCAGACGCTTCAAACCATTAAGCAACCGAGAAATGAGCCAATTTTCGTTGAGCAATGTTTCTAATTTGGAAAATTCGATGTAGTCCAGGTGGAATCATTAGTGGCCGGCTTTATCATTGTTGCTGAGCCATCAAGCATTCAATATTTCACTTTTTTGTTGCACAACGCTTTTCGAGATCGATGGGCTTAAACCTTCAAGGAATCTGGACGATTTAAGAAAAAAAATTACATGAATTCACCATTTCACGCATGCGTGTTGGGTTTCTCCGCGGTGAATGCTGGATACCATCGAAAATTGCCTCGTAGCTTGCTTCCGTGGATAAGATTGAGTGACAGTCTCCGCTGTTGCCAAGCAACGAGTATTCACTCTTTTACTGTTTGGTTTCACAACACTTTTCTCGACTGATGGATGAAAATAATCCGATTTCTAACTCTTGATGAATCATTTTCGGTGGCCCTGATAAGGACCGTTTGTTCATGAATTCACCATGTCACGCGATGTGTGTTGGTTTTCTCTGCGCTAAATACTGGACCGCCGAAAACTGACTCACTGCTTGCTGCCGTGGATAAAATTAATGGTGGGCTTCACTTCTTCTGAGAAGCCGAGCTGTCTTTCACTTTGGATTGCACCAAGCTTTTCTCGATCGATGGCGGTCCAACTGTTCAGGGAAGATTTTATGTGGTCCTGAAAAGGACCGTTTATATTATGGACGATTTTGATGAATTCACCATGCCACGTAATACGTGTTGGTTTTCTCCATGCTGAATGCTGGAAGCCGTCGTATAGTGGCCCGCCGCTTGCTGCCTTGGTCGAAATTTCCAGCCGAGCCGAGCCGTCGCTGGGTTGGTGTGTGCTGCTGTCGTAGTGGAGGCGCCACTAACCTCCTTGACTGATCCAACGAAAATGACGAAAGAAAACCGAGGACAAAGCTTTTATATCCCTAGATTAGCAGGCGGAGCTCCTCCCATTTGGGTGGCTTTCCAGTTTATTTCATTTGCATGCCCCGCCCGCATGTACCCCAACGCTTCAAACGAATAACCAACCCAGAAATGAGTAAATTGTCAATGAACGGATAAAGTAACCAAAATATTGAATTGTGTAGATCATTGTAATTCGAAAAATGTTAGAATTAAACAATGTTTCACACAAAATGGCCTTAATAGGAAAAAGCGTTGCAAAATTCCAGGTGGAATCATTAGTGACTGGCTTCATCAATGTTGCTGATTAATGGCATTCAATTTTTTTCACTTTTTGGTTGCACTGCAGTTTTCTCGATCGATGAAGAAACATTTTTCGATTCGTAACTCTTGTGGAATTAGTTTCGGTGGTCCTGAAAAGGACCGGGACGAATGTTGGGCAATTGATTCAAATTATTTTTCCACGCAATGCAATGCGAGTGGGTTTTCTCCGCCACCGAAACATTGCCGCTTGCTGCCGTGAACGGATTTGCAATGCCACTCGCCTTTGGCACTGACAGTCCAAAGCCGAGGCACTTGCCAGCTCTTTCTCCGATGCTGGTCGAAATGGAACTGACGAACAGCTATCGCATGATCGCATTCCTTCCTGCACCAAAGTCGCCCATCACGATGCGCACCAATCAGAGAGCGTTGGTGGACTGAACGAGAAATTTTGTCCGCTACCCATATTTATAGATTTCAGCGTTTGCAATGTCAAACTTTAAAACAATTTTTCAACTATTTATCAATGATTTTCAGGTTCACCGAATGTTCCAAATGGAACGCGGGAGTTTCATCTTTCGTATAACGGGATTCTTTTATCATTTCGTTAAGTAGGGACGATACTGTGAGTGTTTGAAATCTTTCACTCAAACGTAACGCTCTCGGTATCATAAATTTTGAAATGACACCAGGTATAGAAAACAGAGACGTAGTCCTACGTCAAAAAGTTCAACAAGCTATAACTTTTCATAGAGCGCATCAAAAAATCTCAAATTTTGACTGTTTGTCAACCTATTATGTGTGCATCATTGGTACAAATTTGGGCTCGATTGATTAACCTTCATCCAGCCAACGTACATTTTCCACCTTCGGAAAAGCACAAAAATGTTTTTTTTGTTTTTAGATGGATTTTGATGAAATTTTCACAACTTCCCGAAAAATTCTTCTAGTTTATGATGCCGGGGACATGGGTGCCTGGTCCACATGGTTCCGGAGTTATTCCGGATTGTCTTGGGGTACCAAAATTGGCCACATAATTTGCGCAAAGTATATCTCAATATCCCGATGAGGTAGATGTATAGTGTCTTCGGCGAATTTGTTCAACAGGTTAAGAACTAACTGGCAACGGCGACTTTGGTTCGCGATTCGGCCGCTAGGCGGCGCCAGTGTCAAATATGTTCAAATCATCATATCTCAGAAACCTGATAAGATAGAATGATGCTTTCTTCGGCAAAATTCTGCAGCAAGCTAAGAAGAAGCAGTCAGTAGTGTGCGGTAGTTCGGCAGCAGCAAAGTTTCGCGCGCTCGCTTTGCCAAATTTTTGCGATTTTTTTTTTCCTCTTCTCTCTGCGGGGCTCCGACGACGGGACGAGTGTGCGCGCGCCGTGATTCGAGTCGGTTCCGAATTTTTCGCTTCCCTTCGGCGCTAGTTTCCAATACACTTTTAGTTGATAATAAATATTTTCTTTCATTTTTTGCATTTACACAAAAGAGTGAAAAATGTTACTTCGGGTTCGCCGGTCGAGAAAAAATCCGGGCGCCGACAAGTGAGTCGCGTTCAGTGTATTTCTGTGTGGAATAGACTAAAGGTTTCTGCTCCCTAGTGGAGTGGAGACGCGCGATAGAATTTTCTTTTTGGCTAGTTTTTACGTCGAAAAGTGATCGGTTGTTAACGGCGGTTTGTGTATATTGATCCATTGTCAAATCATATCACCAACCATAGGTGACTCCCGGACTGACAATGTACCTTACCCTACTAACAAAAAATTCCT
Source organism: Aedes albopictus (assembly GCF_035046485.1). Classification (NCBI taxonomy): domain Eukaryota; kingdom Metazoa; phylum Arthropoda; class Insecta; order Diptera; family Culicidae; genus Aedes; species Aedes albopictus. The sequence goes on along the minus strand of NC_085138.1, from coordinate 251,659,769 downwards.
TCCTGAGACAAACGTGGAGATGCAGCGATTCGCGGTCTTTTTAACAACGTTTGGCTTACTAACATTCCCTTCCATCCTCGATGACCGTAAGGACGTGGCCGGCGCCGTTATTGACCCTATTAAAGTTGAGAGCTCTCGAACTGTGTACATTGAGAATAGTAAGCTAGTCCCAAGCCCTATTCATTGGTTCCTTGTGCAATTTCGATTGCTCTGGTCAATCACGGAGTAGCAACTACGAATTGTGCGGTCATCTATGCTCATGCTCATGCTCAAAATTCTGCAGCAAGCTAAGAACTATCTGATAGTAAATTCTTTGGTTCGGGATTTATCCGCTAGGTGGCGCATTGTGTCTGACAAATTCAAACATGTATATCTCGATACCTTAATGAGGTACAAGCATGCCGTTTTCAGCAAAGTTGTTCAGCAGGCTAAGAACTATCTGGCAACGGCGACTTTGGTTCGCGATTCGACCGCTAGGCGGCGCCAGTGTCAAAAATGTTCAAATCCTCATATCTCAGAAACCTAATAAGATAGAATGATGCTGTCTTCGGCAAAATTCTTCAGCAAACTCAGACCTATCTGATAGTAAAGTCTTTGGTTTGAGAATCATCCGCTAGGTGGCGCCAGGGTAAAAATCTTCAAACATCTATATCTCAGAATCCTGATAAGATAGAATGATGCCGTCTTCAACAAAGTTCTTCAGTAAGCTAAAAACTGTCTGAGTCTTTGATTCGTGATTTATGCGCTAGGTTATTCGCTACACCGTCTTTGACCCCCCTGCAGACAAATTTTGTCACACCACAATATAACTCCGTTTTTTTCTTCTGGTAATGTCTCCGAGAATTTCTACTGGAACTCTTCCGGGATTTTTTCCAGGAATTTGTCCGGGAATTTCTCTATGAATCCCTTTGGAAATGTCTCCGGGAATTCTTACGGATTTTTTCCACGATTTCCTCTAGGACCAACATCAGGAACTCCTGCGGAGATTTCTCCAGGAATTCCTTCGGTAATATCCCCAGGAATTCTTCTTGGAATTTCTCCAGGAGTTCTCCTAGAATTCCTCCGGATTCCTCAGAGAATTTTCCCAGAAATACCTCCATGAGTTCCCCCGGGAATTACTCCATGAATTGCTCCAGGAATATCTCCGGGAATGTATCCGGGAATTCCTTCGGGAATTTCTTCAGGAAATCCGCTAGGAATTGCTTCGGAAATTTCTTCAAGAAATTGTCCGGGAAATCCTCCAGAAATTCTTCCAGGAATTTCTCCGGGAATTCACCCAGAAATTTCTCCGGGAATTCACCCAGAAATTTCTCCGGGAAAACTTCCGGTTTTTTTTTTAAATCCACTCAGATTTTTTCTAGGAAGTCTTCCTTCAGGAAGTCTTCCGTGATTCTTTTTTTTTTCAGAAAACCCTCTGAAAATATCTCCAGCATTTCCTCTGGGAATTTCTCCAGGAATTCCTCTGGGAATTTCTCCAGGAATTCCTCCTTTGTTTTCTCCAGGAATTTCACCGGGAATTTCTCCGGGAATTCCTTCGGGAATGTCTCTGGAAATTCTCCCTGGGATTTCAACAGAAATTCCACTAGGAAATCCTTTCAATTTTTTTCCTGGAATTCCACTAGGATTTTTTTACGACTCCTTCAAGGAAATTTCTTCGGGAATTCTTCTAAGACTCCCATCGGCAATTCCACCACTGATTCCTTCAACAATTTCTCCAGGATTTTTTCCGGGATTATTTCCAGGAATTCTTTCGGGTATTTCTCCAGGAATTATCCCGGGGATTCCTCCAGGAATTCCCTCAGGGGAATCCTTCAGAGATTCTTCCAAAAATTTCCTTCGGGGAATCGCCCAGGAAGGAGGATTCCCTGAAGAATTTTCCAGAGGAATTGCTGGAGAAATTACCGGAGGAATACCTAGAGAAAATTCCTGAGGAATTCCTGGAGGAAATCCTAGAGGGATTCTCAGAGGAATACTTGATGAAATTCTCAGAGGATTTCCTGAGAAAATCCCGAAGATTTCCTTTAAAAATTTTCGGTGGTATTTCAGAAGAGTCCCCGGAGGAATTCCTGAAAGAATTCCCGGAGGATTTTCTGGAAGATTTCAAGAGAAAAATCCTAAAACCATTCCTGGAGGATTTCCTGGAGAAATTCCCGGAGACATTCTCGGAGGAATACCTGGAGCAATTCCCGGAGGAATTACAGGATAAATTCCCGGAGGTATTCGTAAAGGAAGTCCTAGAGGAATTCCGGGAAAAATTCTCGAGGGTTTTGTGAAAAAAAATCACGGAATACTTTCTGAAGAGATTCCTGGAGAAATTCCCAGAGGTTTTTCTTGAAAAAAAAAAAACGACAGTTTTCCTTAGAAAACTCCCGGATATATCCCTGGAGAAACTCCTGGAAAAATTCCCAGAGAAATTCCTAGAGAAACTCTAGGAAGAATTCCTATAGAAGATCCCGGAGGAATTCCTGGAAAAAATCCCGGAGGCTCTCATCGACGAATTCCTGGAGAAATTCTCAGTGAAATTTTCGGAGAAAATTTTGGAAAAAAGTCCGGAGGAATTCCTGGAAAAATTCCTAGAATAATTCCTGCAGAAATTGCCGAAGGAACTCCTGAAGGAGTTCCTGATAGGAGTCCCAGATGAAATCCTGGGGAAATTTCCGGAGGAATTCCTGGAGGATTTCCTGGAGGATTTCCCGGAGGAACTTCTGGAGGATGCCTCCTAGAAGAATTTCTGGAAGATTTCCTGAAGAAATTACTGGAGGAAATTCTTGAGGAATTCCCAGTGGAATTCCCGAGAAATTCCCGGAAGAGTTCCTGTAGAAATTCTCGGAAGAAAAAAACGGAGCAAAAGAAGCAATATTGTAGTGCGACAAAACTTGTCTGCAGGGGGTCAAAGACGGTGTTAAAGTATTGCCTCTTGTACCATCGTACTCGACCGTCTACTATCCTGCCAAATGGCTCTTAGCTTGCTGAACAACCAGATACGTCTTACTTCCTCTTAACTTTCGGAACAATTTGGTGCACGTTTCCGTTTTTTAAGATAAAGTTGTTTGAATGTTTTGATTGCTGGTGGCATCTAGCGTCGCCATTGCCGGATAGATCTCAACCTGCCGAACAATTTTATAGGAAACGCTATGCTTTTAGCTTATAACAGTAACGAGATACACGTGTTTAAGTTTTATACACAAGGCGCCACCTAGCGAATAAATCACGAATCTAATACTCAACTATCAGACAGTTTTTAGCTTGCTGAAGAACTTTGTTGAATACGGCATCATTCTATCTTATCAGGATTCTGAGATATATAAGTTTGAAGATTTTTTACCCTGGTGCCACCTAGCGGACGATTCTCGAACCAAAGTCGCCCTTGCCAGATAGTTCTTAGCCTGCTGAACAACTTTGCTGAAAACGGCATGCTTGTACCTCATTAGGGTATTGAGATATACATGTTTGAATTTTTCAGACACAATGCGCCACCTAGCGGATAAATCCCAAACCAAAGACTTTACTATCAGATAGTTCTTAGCTTGCTGCAGAATTTTGCCGAAGACAGCATCATTCTATCTTATCAGGTTTCTGAGATATGAGGATTTGAACATTTTTGACACTGGCGCCGCCTAGCGGTCGTATCGCGAACCAAAGTCGCCGTTGCCAGATAGTTCTTAGTCTGCTGAACAACTTTGCTGAAAACGGCATGCTTGTACCTCATTAAGGTATCGAGATATACATGTTTGAATTTTTCAGACACAATGCACCACCTAGCGGATAAATCCCGAACCAAAGAATTTACTATCAGATAGTTCTTAGCTTGCTGCAGAATTTTGCCGAAGACAGCATCATTCTATCTTATCAGGTTTCTGAGATATGAGGATTTGAACATATTTGATACTGGCGCCGCCTAGCGGCCGAATCGCGAACCAAAGTCGCCGTTGCCAGTTAGTTCTTAACCTGTTGAACAAATTCGCCGAAGACACTATACATCTACCTCATCGGGATCTTGAGATATACTTTGCGCAAAGTATGTGGCCAATTTTGGTACCCCAAGACAATCCGGAATAACTCCGGAATCATGTGGACCAGGCATCCATGTCCCCGCCATCATAAACTAGAACAGTTTTTCGGGAAGTTGTGAAAATTTCATCAAAATCCATCGAAAAACAAAAAAGTGATGACCATTTTTGTGCTTTTCCGCAGGTGGAAAATAAACGTTGGCTGGATGAAGGTTAATTTTTCGCAAAGTTAGAACCGTTCGCGTAAAACACTATTTTTTAGGCAACTCATTTTTGAGGTGTCATATCTCGGAAACCAGTGAACCGAATTGAATGAAATTTTGAACGTACACTATATGTAAATACTTTACAAACTATTAAAACAAAGGTACTTTTTAAACGTTGAAAAAAGTTATCATGGATTGACACTTTTTGGATTTTTCTCGAAAAAATGTATTTTTTTTTACATCAATGTCAATAAATTTAAGTGTTTATATCCAAAGATTTTCCACTTCTGTTTTCAAGTTATCTTCAATTAGATATATTAAAGCTGATTTAGATTGAAGGAAGAACACATTTAGTAATTTTGGGTGGTATTGTAAATTTGACTTATTTTCCTCTATATGGGTAAAAATTTCAATCCGGTATAACTTAATTCGCCGTAAGAAAATATTACACTTCATAACGTCGTATTAAGTATCAATATATTGTTGATAAACGTTAAAAAAATCATTCAATTCGATTCACTGGTTTCCGAGATATGACAGTTCAAAAGTTAGTTGTCTAAATAATAGTGATTTACCCGAACGGTTCTTCCTTCACGAAAAATTAATCAATCGAGCCCAAAATTGTACCAATGATGCACATATAATTGGTTGACAAACAGTCAAAATTTGAGATATTTTGATGCACACTATGAAAAGTTACAGCATGTTGATTTTTTTTTTTGTGTTTAAAAAACGTAAATTTTCATGTCCGGAGATTGTTGTTATTTCATTCCGTTTACGATCGAAATATCTTGATGATTTTCTGTAAAAAACAGCCACAAGTTGAAAACAATACTTTCTTGAATTTCAAAATTATGATTTTAAATTTTAACCCTCGAGCGATCGCGCTGTTGTATTTTGTACAACACGTTGAAAAAATCTCGCTTTTTGTACTCAGCATTAGCGTGGTGCTGACGCAGGTAGTCAACCGCGCGAGTTACGGAAGGTTAACAATGTATTTGAATAGTTTGACTTTCATTGATGTATTTCGTTAGATTTTTTTGTTCTTTTATAATGTTAGCATTAGTTAGACAATTATGTAATTAATTGTAATTGTTTGTTATGTCCCGGGTAGACGAGAATATCTAAATCTTATCTCAAATCGAACACTTTTTGCTGTCATAGCTCGATGTGATTTTGATGAGTTATTCAAAAATCTGGTGAATATCTCACGAATAGCTCAAAGTGATATGATATCAGTTGTTGTTATTGTCGAAATAGCTGAAAATGTCTACATAAGAACAAGTTTAGCTCTTCTGCACGAAATGGAACACATACACCCATAGAGATGGCTCAGAAGAACTGCATGCTCTTATTCCCATGTCATTTACAACAGCGAGCCACAGTTGAGTGGTAAGCATCGCCGCCTGTGAATCCTAAGGTCGTAGGTTCGATACTGGATGCTGCCATTTTTTTTTTCTAGAAAAAAGTGACAAATCTTGTCTGCTATTGTTTTGATCTTGTAATATCTTAACGAGCTATTATTGAGTAGTTCACCATATTAGATTTTGCTATTACAGGGGATGGCCAAAATGTTTCGGATAGGCAACTTTTTTTCTCCCCCAAAAAAATACAACATGCTGTAAGTTTTCATAGAGTGCATCAAAAAATCTCAAATTTTGACTGTTTATCAACCTGTTATATGTGCATCATTGGTACAATTTTGGGCTCGATTGATTAATTTTTCGCGAAGTTAGAACCGTTCGAGTAAAACACTATTATTTAGACAACTAATTTTTGAACTGTCATATCTCGGAAACCAGTGAACCGAATTGAATGAATTTTTTAACGTTTATCAACAGTATATGAATACTGAATACGACTTAATAAAATGTAATAATTTCTCACGGCGAATTATGTTATACCGGATTGAATTTATTACCCATATAGAGGAAAATAAGTCAAATTTGCAATACCACACAAACATTACTAAATTTGTTCTTCCTTCAATCTAAATAGGCTCTAATATATCTGATTAGAGATAACTTGAGAACAGAAGTGGAAAATCTTTGGATATCAACACTAAAATTTATTGACATTGATGTAAAAAAATCACATTTTTTCAAGAAAAACCCAAAAAGTGTCAATCCATGATAACTTTTTTCAACGTTTAAAAATTACCTATGTTTTAATAGTTTGTAAAGCATTTACATATTGTTAGTGTACGTTCAAAATTTCATTCAATTCGGTTCACTGGTTTCCGAGATATGACACCTCAAAAATGAGTTGTCTGAAAAATAGTGTTTTACGCGAACGGTTCTAAGTTTGCGAAATATTAATCAATCGAGCCCAAATTTGTACCAATGATGCATACATAATAGGTTGACAAGCAGTCAAAATTTGAGATTTTTTGATGCGCTCTATGAAAAGTTATAGCTTGTTGAACTTTTTTGTGAGAGAAAAAAAAGTTGCCTATCCCAAACATTTTGGCCATCCCCTGTACTTCTGTTCTTTTACCTCTTATATCAATCAAACCAAATAAAATAATGTTTCTTCTTTTAAATGCTGATAAAAGATATTTTTATGTTATTGTTTGAATAAATTGTGATTTTCAGAGAAAGTTCCTGTAACTTTTGAACATAATGGATCTCTGCAAAAGTCTGAGGGGTTTCAATGAGTTTCAGTCTATTTCATGGGGTTTGTGGACCCATATAGCAGAAGCACTAAGCGAGCAACACCATGCTGAGGGTAACCCTTACGAACTTTTCGTAAAGTAAATGTCCTTGATTTACTTAGGCCTACAGTATCTTCATGCGTATCATATGATATAAAGCAAATCGCTTATTGGTAGATGAAGCTGTCAGGTCATAACTGCCGAAGTGCTCAAAGAACACTAAGCTAAGAAGTAGACTTTGTTCCAGTTGGGACGTTACGCTAAAGAGAAAAAAAACTATTTGGGGGTTTCACGGAGTTTCAGGGGCTAGAAGGTAGGTTATCGAATATAGAGAGCAGAAAATTGAAAATTTAAGATAAAGGTAAACATGGAAGACAAATCAAAATAACTTGAGTTTTGACCACTACTGCACACCAACTCCGACTGAAACGTTTGGTAAGGAAGTTCGATGCCGAGAAACGAAACCCTCAACTGTTACTCGGTCACCTCACGAGACTCACCTACGCCACTCGTTCGTATATGCTTAAGCGCTTACTGCTTAATACTTCGTTCAATCCATTAGTCATTCATCGCATCCATCCAATCAATCGGTGCTGGAAGGTGTATGCGACTGAATGCGGCTTGGTTCCGCCTTGGATTGTTTCTTTTCGAGGTTCGTCATTGGTGGCGCACGCAAAGAACGGCAGAAACCCCCCACATTCCCCCTTCGGAAGAATTTCTGAATCAACTGGTGAAATTTCGCCAGCTCGCGTGAGCTTGCGGTACGATGGTCTAGCGAGGGCGATGCGATGGATGGGAACGTGTTGTGGTTTTTTTTTCGTGACTTGTTTGTTTGCTCAAGCGTCAAGCGAACGCAGAGTGATGATGGTGAAGAATTGATGGGAAAAGAGCCCCGGAAGTGTCATTCTTATAATGTGATTGAACAGACGCACCGGCATCGAGGGAGTTGGAAAACTCTTTGAAGATTGCTAAAGAAAATCTGTTTTGTTGGCCTTTTTTTTTTTTTTTTTTGTTCGGGTGAGCCACTGCGACCAGTATTTAGATCTTTTGTGGCATTACCCGTATCCTTAGTATTTAGTGCATGTCGTACTACTCCATTGTCATTGAGAGGCAATGAAGCATCGATTTCTGTACAGTTCCTGTTTTGTTATCCCAGAGGTGCAAGAAATAGATTGCGATAAAAAGGTCCCGTTATCATAGAGATTTAAATCCCAGTGAAAGAGCGCCCCTAATCAAACACAATCTATTTGAATTCTGCGAAAAACAAAACGGTGGTACTGATATTTATCCATGCATCGGAACTCTAGCCCCACCCATGTCTTGCTTCTAGTTTAGTCCCAGGACAACAAAGAAAAACCCGGGACTTTAGGCTAGTTGCAAAACTCTGCCAAATTAGAGAATGTGCTCTGCAATAAGAATGCACGTGAGTCCTTGAATTACCAGAACTTAACAGTCCTTGATAGGTTAGTACGCAATTAGATACGTAAAGCATGTTTGTTTTCCTAACATCAAGTGTAGTCTCGGGTGGGCAAAGTCCGATTCTTTAACTATCAGCAAGGCCGAATAAAGGCAATTTTAGAAACTGTCACCAGTAACAAGGACTTTGTACCATGAATCCTTATAACCAAAACACATTACCCCAACTTCACAAACCGGATGTCACTAGGGTTCGGTTTGGTAGATCTTGAACCGTAACGCAACACATAAAGGCGATCTACCTACGTTACGGGCTCCGTTAAAGATCGAGCATATTTTAAACCCCCTCAATCATTCATCCATCAGCACGGGTCGCCTGACACCTTGGATTGGGGTTCCCTGTTTAGTGGACTTTTACCCCCGGAACAGGTGGTCCGTAGTGTTATTCTTAGCCAATTGAGATAACCGCTACCGACACTACACAGCTATCTAGGCTGATCGGGAAAAGAAGTTAATATTGATGATCAACTTCATACGGACCCGAACAGCCGACTATGTTGGCCTTCATAGAAATTGATATGATATTCAACGGAAATGTGTATTATCTTCTTTGGAAATTCTATAGTAGCTGTTTACAATCAGAAATTCTTTTACATGGTACATTAAACGTTGAGAATAAAAATAATATTGTCTTTTTATTAATTTCAATCAAAAACATGAAACAGGCAAAAAATTTCTCTGTATGAATTCGTTTCTCTTATGAGCTTGCTCCTAGCATGACATGCCCTCAAAACATGCTACACAATTTACAATCTGCTCAACAAATCCCCTTCGTTACCTTCATTTGACTGTGTAAATTACCGATCACTAATTGCTTTCGGTCCATAAGTGCGCCCACCAGTGGACAGCGATTTCTCCGTCTTTTTTTTTCTGAGAACTCGCTAATGAATGGAATCAAAGGCGGACGACGACGACGACCGACAATGACACCAACAACCCAGTGCTGATCTCAACGGGTAAGCATCCAAACTCGTTGCGTTGCGGTTGCACCAAATCACCCCGATGCATAAATTTGCAATTTATTTGTCCCGAGGGGAATCGAATCGGTTACACATATTGCCCGTCTGGCAACTCTCTAATGGAGATCGGTTTCTCTCTTTTTTTGTACATAACTTGTGTTCCATTCAATATGTTAAAAATAAAACGTACCGTGTGAAGTCAATAAACGCACTTTTCAATCGTAAAAGCGTGATATATAATCTCGAAGTAGAACAAATATATCGTCACCGGGCACCAGCGAAATTAAATTAATCCAAATTGTTCAAGTTCAATACTGTTGTATGTTTGCTAGTGCAAAAGATAAGACTCGTCGTAACAGCAATAGCAGACAGTTTAACACAAGTACATTTGATTGGACTGCGCCTAAGTGCCCGGGTGGGGTATATTTTAAAGAATTTTATTACCGATTCAAACCACAAGCCGTTTGTAGAGGGGCGTTCCACGGAATAGCCTCTCTAAACTGCAATTAATGGATCAGTTAAATGCCCCGTTGGGTGTTGGTAATGGGATTAGTTTATTAAAATGCAAACTTTTTTCCAGACACTTTACCAGAGCAATTTGCTAATATTTACGATAATGTGTTAATAGACCTAGTATGCGCAATACTTTCACGCCTGTCATACACAGAACAGGTTGATTAAGGAAGATGGTCGTTCCCGAGACTGCAAGCCAGCCTGGCGCATAAGCGGCCGTTGATTCGGGTAGTCCATCTGGTGTGGCATCTGCTAGCTTCAGGCTCTAAAGAATATGGCTAGGGCCTCCCCTGGGCTCTATTAAGCGTTTTAAGACTGGGTAAAAAATCGTCATTCATTCTATGTGTCCGGGAAACGAATATTTGCAATGGAGATACACAAATGTTTTTTATAAGTGCGACTCATACACTCCCGTTCAAAAGTTTGGGGTCACCTCCTCAAAAACATGTCATTTTTTTAGGCCCATATCTCCGCCAATTTGCGTCCGATTTCAAAACCCTAGGTTTCACTCAAAAGATAATAAGTCAAAGAAACTTTGAACATGATTTAAAAGAAACTTTTTCAAAAAATTTTGTATGTAAACTTAACCCAAAGATGCCAAATTTTCTAGAAAATGAATATAAACTTACGGCAGTGTCGCTGGAAGTTGGCTCGACCAAATTTTAAGATGAGAGCGGTAATATGACCCATTTTCTATTAGCTTTCAACTGCTTTTTACAGAACTTAGCTAAAAAATCTAGAAAAAAAGTTATTAAGTAAATTAATCCTTGATGTCATCGACCAAAAGTTTGGGGTCACCCGTCAATATGCTGTATCGGCCAGAAGTTTGGGGTCACTATCGTAAAACATGGAAAAGTGATTTGTTGATATCTTTGTCATCTTTCATTCAATTTTAATTCTTCTTGGCTTATTTAAAACAAAATGAATGATACTTACTGCATAGACATTGAACCACACATATTTTTTGAAATTTACATACTAAAACTTAACGTAAAGTTGCCTCATTTTTTGAAGCGTGGTAAAATGTGCTAACTTTACGTAACATTTTTATATACAAAAATCGTTAAATACGTTAAGTTGAAGACATCAAACGTAAATTAAGTTAATTATCTTTGAAATGAGCCAAAAATAATTAAAATTGAACTATAGATGACGAAGATATCACCAAATCACTTTTCCATGTTTTACGAAAGTGACCCCAAACTTTTGGCCGATACATCATATTGACGGGTGACCCCAAACTTTTGGTCGATGACATCAAGGATTAATTTACTTAATAACTTTTTTACTAGATTTTTTAGCTAAGTTCTGTAAAAAGCAGTCGAAAGCTAATAGAAAATGGGTCATATTACCGCTCTCATCTTAAAATTTGGTCGACCCAACTTCCAGCGACACTGCCGTAAGTTTATATTCATTTTTTAGAAAATTTGGCAACTTTGGGTTAAGTTTACATACAATTTTTTTTAAAAAAGTTTCTTTTAAATCATGTTCAAAGTTTCTTTGACTTATTATCTTTTGAATGGAACCTAGGGTTTTGAAATCTGACGCAAATTGGCGGAGATATGGGCCTAAAAAAATGACATGTTTTTGAGGGGGTGACCCCAAACTTTTGAACGGGAGTGTACATTTCAGGAAGTATCATACATCTGCGACTCATACACTAATAGTTATTTATGCAACAAGTTGCAAAATGATGATTTTTTCAGCACGAGTCGTACATTTATCCAACGAGGCTTGCCGAGTTGGATAAATACGACAAGTGCTGAAAAAATCGAGTTTTGCAACGAGTTGCATACAAAGTTTTTTATAATTGCAATAAATACCCAATCAGTATCACTTTTTCTTGCTACACGAACATGTAACAAGAGGAACCACGTGCCAGCACTCATACGCGTCAACCTGGTGCTTTTGTTCGATCAGGTAGGCTATGATAGGGTTGGTGGGTTGGTGACAGAAATTTGCAAGCACCCGTCGTCGTCCTCATACCACAGCAAGGGCAAGAGCAAAAGTAGTTTCTGCTGCTGTTTCTACGCCTGATCTGCTGTAGTCCTAATCAGAACCTGAATAGTGAATAATCTTAAATCGGATCCGAGCAGCTAAGAGGATGTAGAAGCAGCAGCTGTATCTACAATAGCCCCGGCTTATATCGAAAAGTGAGTTCGGGCCAGTGCTGCGAAGTGTCAGTATCAACCGATATTTAAAGCTGAAATTGAGATAGGTAACCACTCATTTTTCGATTTACCATCGGAATATCAATTGACTAGCCTCTGATCATTCAATTGACATCAGCTCCAGCCTCAGTCAAGGCACATATCATTCAACTGAGCCCCAGCTAGGAAGCATAAATGTGTGGTGTTGTAGGCTCAAAGCTTTTACCATCGTTGATGACGTCAAACCCGACATCAACCTATCATTCACCTATTTTTATTTTGGCCACCAAACCCAACTTACACCCAATAGTTGATCAATGTTGGTCCAACAGTGGCCCAACATTCGAAAAAAATTGACCCGACTTTGACCCGACATTCGACATTTTTTCTGTCTGGCGGAATTTTACGGGGTTTTTCGTGTTTCGGGTCAAGCTACTCATTTGAGTGACAATTTATTCAATTGACAAGGATTCGCTTCTCATTTGATAGGTGCTCTGATTGAATGAAATCGTTCTGAACCTAACTAGAAGGAAAAATGACTGAACAGATTATTTGGTTAGCGTTCAAATGAATGAATTGAATTTTTGCAATACTGGTTCGGGCAAAGGTGCCGAAAAGTGCTACTTTTCAGCACTCTTAAGAGTGCCGAAAAGTAATACTTTTCGGCACCTTTGTTTTAGTGAAGAAAAGTAAGCCATTTTATCATAGTAACCGCGAGTGAAAAGTAGGGGAAAACGCAACGCAATTACAAAAACTTATTTTTTCGTTAATTCTCAACGAATATGTTTCGTAAAACCAGTTTTCGTAAATTGAAAGCAATTTGAGTATGATATACGGTCCTTTCGTACCACCATGCTGAAACTGTACAATTGGAGTTGTATCATGTACGAAATCACGAATCCGGTAGACGGTGAACTTGCCCATTCGTAGATTTTAGCTCCAGCTTTGTAGAACGAAACAAAATATACAAATGTCAAACCTTTTTACTGACCATGCGTAAAAAGAAATGTTCATATCACTGATGATTGATTGATGCATGCTCTCAGTTGGCGATTTTCCTGAGTGAACGTGAAGTAGAACTCTGAACAGAGAAGCAGCAAGTCACATCAGTCATGTTTTTCATTCACGAGCAGAGGAGAATATCAAATTAATAACTACGAAATAACTTAACCTGTTTTTATATCTTGTTTTGTTATTGTTAACTTATCAAAGCATTGCTTATCCATAACATATTTTGTTCGACAATCTCTTTTGTTGTCGGGGCCCGTGGCGCAGTGGTCCATAGCGAATGGTCATGGGTTCGAACCCAGCCCCGGCACTTGCAATTTTCCGTCAGTTACTCTTCCCCCCCCCCCCCCGAGAACAGCTGGTACCTGACCCTCTTCGGAGCATATAGCTCTAACGAACCCGGAATTTGGATATCGGCGAACCGCAACTCACAATGGACCCCCAATCGGACTGGTAAAGGAACAGCAGCCACACATCAGCATCATCGTGCTCATCATTCTACCATGGACAGGGTAGAAGAGTGAAAGAAGCACAAAGGCAACCACTTCAATAAAGTAGAATAGAATAGAATACATTTAGGCGCTGTACAAAGTGGAAGTGCAGCGTCCAATTGGAATCGCTCACGTAGTACCCTAGTGGACAATAGAGCTGTAAATTAGGTTAAGTGAATAAGAATAAAAAATAATATCATTTTGTTATGATCATATGATATACGTTTATTTAATAACATCTGAATAATATATTTTATTGGAAAACATGTTAACATTGGTCAAATATTTGATCATCAATAGCACGACAATAACAAGCTTTGATATCAAATCTGCATCATTAGAGATTTACGTTGTTTGCAGCATTTCGTGATGGGAAGCTTGTGCATATTTACTCAGCAGTTTCTCTGCCTTTTCCTGCCATTACATCCCAACTGCAAATGAGTCAAAATCTCAACATAGTGTTTTATAATAATTTCGACAGTAACAGTAACTGGAGAAAATAAAGTGCGCATTGATTGTTTGAGGGTTGAATCTCAGCTTCTTGGGTAGCGATTGATCTCAATTTTGGTCTGGATATTTATAATAATTTGAATTTGTTTTTTTTTTTTGAGAACAACTTTCTAAAATATCGCAAAACGTTTATTTCTATAAAAATAGCTAAATTGCGATTTTTCAATTGTTTTACCCAAACTGATTATTCAGAAAAGTAGTGTGTTTCGTTAGACTGATTTACTTTTCAGAATAACAGGTAATCTTAATATGAAAATTTCAGAGTTATTCCAAAATAAAAAAAAATCGATTTTTCTCGAAATAAGTGGATTGCGATAACTATGAAAATCTTACATGGGATAGTCTTATTTCTCAAGTTATTGAAAGAGTCCAGTTAAATTTAGAAGTCAATCTATGCACTAGAAGCTGAGATTCAGAGATTCCAAACTTAAACTTGTTGTAAGAAATCGATCAATGCGTATTTTATTCTGTCCAGCACTGTATTGCCTGTACATCATAACAAGTTTTGATTTTAGATTATTATTATTAACATTTCTAGTTCAAAATTTGTTCTTGACAAATTTTCCAAAATCACTATTATTACGTTGTTATTAAAACGAACAAAACATGTTATTAAATTGGTTTGCTAGGAACATTTTTTTGTTATGGTATTTGTTATTTTGCCGCTTGTGACACACAAGTCTAACATAATATGTTAAGTTAATAACATAAAAATAACAGATTCCTTTATGCAGTTGTTTTGCCAAAATAACGCATTGTATTATGCTGTTGTTATTCCCTTCTGCTGTTTACCTTTCAGGACGCGCGCCTATTAGATTCAAAATTGCACCACGTTTGCGCTGAAAACGACGAGCGTTGTTTTTTGGTAGTGTTGTGCTTTTTACAACGGCGAGCGTCCTGGGGAGTAATTCTACAGTCTAATCGCATCTGTCGCTGCCAAATGAGGTTTGAAAATGAAAATTTTACCTTAGGTACGTAACAGGGCTTGGAATTCAGAGTCACGCAAACTATAGTCTCTATCCAGAGAGCTCAACGCAGGAGAGCGAGAATCGAACCCACTCTTCGAGGAGACTAACGAAACGCCAACGACTGACGCCGCTAACCGCATGGCCACGAAGCCCAGAAATGTAAAAAAAAGCAAAACCATTCATAGAAGCCTTTCAATGGCGTTTAAAAACAATCACAAAATAGTTATATTAGCAACAATTTGTAGTAGATTGATTTTTTGGACTATAACTCAGTCAGTTTCAAACCAATTGACTTGAATTTGTGTACACGACTAGATAAGCAGGATACGTAAGTCAGTTTGTTCAAAATTGATTGAGTTATAGCTGAAAAGGGCCCAAAGTAGAAGCCTTGCGAAGATGTTGCCACTTTCATAGGGGGATCTCAAGTTTTTTTTTTCGGAAATAAACTTGTTGAATTTTTGTATAAATTTCTTAATAAATTGAATGTTAATTTTTCAACTAGAATATTTACAGATCTATTGGAATAGATTGCTAGACTCCTACATAAATCTCTGGGGAACATGTTAAGACCACCTTGAGAAGTCTCAGAACAAAGATTCTGGATAAATTTTCGTAAAAATCCCTTGCCAAATGCTAGTATAAACTTCAGGAAAAATATCTGTTGGAGGAATTCTTTAGATTAGTTTTCTTGAGATACTATATTCTAGTTGAATCTATAGAAAATGTACTTAAAAATCCTTGAGCTTCGTTTAATTTTTGAAATAATTTACTGTTTAAATCCTAAGAATAAATCCTACAGGTCCCTGTAGAACTTCATGGGATGTTTTTAGCGTAAACCAGGCGGGATCGTTGAAAAAAAAAACCACGACCAAATATTAGTCAAATTACAGGATAAATCCCTAATCAAATCCTTCTAGAGATGTTTGATTTAAACCCAGATAACATTGTAGATAGAACTTCAGCCCCTTCCATGCCCCTTCGTCGGGTTTATTGCGTGCATCGTCGTTCCCCGCGTGAATCGGGATTTGCGGCAGTTTCGCCTTTTTGTTCTTTTTTCATTCGTTCTCGTTTCCATCCGCTTGCCGAGTGTCTGAAAATAGATTTCCGAGCTGCCGTCACCAACACAATCACATTCCGGCTTTGCTAGTGGCAAAAGAGCAGTCGTTTAACCCTTTGGAGCCGAATGGGTCATATATGACCCCAACATAGAAACGGCTATTTAAATTCACCCATTCGATAAAACAGAATACTGAATTCGGCAAAATTGTTGCAAATTGAGTCCTCTATTAAGGAAAAATTGGGATATTTGTATTTGGGAGTTCATTGATAACCTAGAACATCCTGAACACCATGAAATTTGGAAAAACGAAATGTCAATTATTTACCAGTTGTTCTAAAAACTGAACTTGGATGTGGGTTACGATTATATGTATTCATTTAGCCTTCGTCAAGAATATCGAAAGGTGTTTTATATTCTGGGATATTCTACACTGAGGATACTGTTCGTATGTTTTTCATAGTTTACATCTTATGAATCAGTTAATTTTATTTTTCATCATTTCATAGTTCTCGTATGCTTTTCATACATTGAAAAGCGAAATCCACTTCTTATGGAATTATGGTCGTATGAAAAAACTCATAAGAAGCATCGTATGAAAATCATAAGATTTGTTATGAAACACCATTGCCAAAAAAAAAACAAAACCATTGGCTTCTATCCACTTCAACTTCCGAAGCGTCGATGGGCGAATGAGTAAAGCACACACTCGCTAACCTTGACGTTCCTGGTTCGATTCCAGGTTGCGTTTTTTTTAATTTGTGCAAAATATTTCATAAAAATATGTATGATAGTCATAAGACATAGTTTTAGTTTTTATACGTTATCGGTATGATTTTCATACGTGAGTGTTATGAAATTTATACAGTAACAGTATGACAATAATAGTTGGCGCTTTGAATCCAAAATCATAGTTCGTAACTATGATTTTCGCAAGAAATTCTTGTGGCAAAAAATCATAGTTGATTCGTATGATTTTCGGAGTTGCAGTATCCTCAGTGTAGGTGTTCGAAACTGTCCTATAGTAAAGTCCTTCAAATCTACAAGAATAACTTTATGTGTTTTCACCATAAATAATAGTATTGTATAATCTGCTGGGGTCCGCGAAGCTCTCTTGAAATCTCAAATGTCATTCAGAGACATTACAGGGATATTCCAGGTCAGCCAAACTACCTTGGAGTTCAGGACTTCAGGTCTACACTAGTAACAACAGCCATATCTGCTATACTGAGTAACGTTGCATATTTATCCATGGTTACTGGACCAATCTAAAGTCTGCTTTCTTATTATAAACCTTCAGGACATTCGGTTCGTCGTAACTGTTCTATAGTGAAGTCCTTCAAATCTACTAGACTAACTATTTGTGTTTTCGCCTTAAATAATAGTATTGTATAACCTGCTGCAACACTGTACGTTGTTATATATTTTTGGGATATTATGGGCTCTCTACTGCAATCAAGCTTAGTTGATAAAAACAACCACTGTAACTTTCAGAAGACTTATTGGACATGACAGATTACAAATCGCAGCTTTGTATGATGAAAGCAGTTACCGTTACACCCGTAGACTTTAGGATCTAAACTCAAGAACACTTTGGATGACCTAGAATATCCCGACTGTTCTGATATTGTCTACATATTAACCTTTCAGAAGACTTACTGGACATGATAGATTACAAATTGCAGCTTAGTATAATGAAAGCAGTTACCGTTACACCCGTAGACTTTAGGACATAATTCAAGAACAGTTTGGATGACCTAGGATATCCCGACTAATCTGATATTGTCTATTAACCTTTCAGAAGACTAACTGGACATGATAGATTACAAATCGTAGCTTTGTACAATGAAAGAAGTTACCATTACACGCATAGACTTAAGGATTTAATCTCAATAATAGTTTGGATGGCCTAGGATTAGAATTAGCATTAGCATTAGCATTAAGCGAGTCGCACAAATTCGTAGGTGGTACAGTCCTAGACTGCTGTTATTAGGGTTGCCTCTTTCCCGTCCGAACCAAAGCACAAAGATTTGGGACTAATCTTTGACTTTTAGACAAGACTGACGCAATTCTCCAATGGTCGAGCACTGTCCTGGCCACGTCCTTGCGACTGCTGAGGTATGGGAAAGTATGGTTAGTTTTGGACACCTATGAAAAATGTAGACAACTCTACGATCTCTCAGGCCTAGGTGTCACGGGAATTTGGGTGTTGTTAGTGGAAGGGTAAACTCCAAAGGATACGCTTGGTTAACGTTCAGGCGCACCATTGTTAGACTGCTTCGAATCAGTTGTCTGCTCAATTCATCCTGGTTTCCTCTTCATCTTGTTGGCATTTGGTTGAATGACTAGATTCTTCAGTTGATATAAAAAATAATATTACCATCGTACGTCAAATAAGCTCCATATTAGTGATACGCTTGCCACAGTTACATATTTTTAAAATATTATTTATATCGTACAATACATTTACCTGAATCCTGCTGAAAAAAAAATGTTAATTAGCAGTACATTGAAACACAAATACTACAAAACACAGGAAAATAGCATCACATTTGATCTTGGAATATTTATATATATATATATATATATAAATATATAAAATATATCAAGATCAAAATTTGATTTGGTAGATCTTACACCGCAACGCACCATTCTAAGGTGATCTACCCACGTTACGGGGTAGGTATTTTCATGGGCAGTCTGTTGGTACGATATTCGTTTACAGCCCGCGATGCAGTTTTGGTCAAATAAAGGTGATTTTACCCTATTTTTAGTGCAATGTTCATATTTATACGTCCATAACTCTGGATTCCGTTGAGATAAATTCAATCTTTTTTCGTAAAAATGAAGGTATTTTCACGGGCAGTTCGTTGATAGGATATTTATTCACAGCCCGCAATTATTTCTTGCAGTTTTGGTCAAATAAAAGTGATTTTACCCTATTTTTAGTGGAAAGTAGATATGCATATGTCCATAACTCTGGATAAATTAAATCTTTTCCGTTAAAATGAAGGTATTTTCAGGGGTAGTCTGATGATAGGATATTCGTTTACAGCCCGCGATTATTTCTTGCAGTTTTGGTTAAATAAAGGTGATTTTACCCTATTTTTAGTACAATGTTCATATTTATACGTCTATAACTCTGGATTCCGTTGAGATAAATTTAATCATTTTTCGTAAAAGTGAAGGTATTTTTATGGGCAGTTCAAGAATAGTTTGGATGGCCTAGAATATCCAGAAAAAATATTCCTCATAATATCTCACCGTTTTTATACTATTGACCACCAAAACTACAGAAAAACGTAGAAAAACTCCAGAATAACGCTTGGTAAAATTACAGGCTTCAAAGGGTTAAAACAATCCATTATTTCATGTTGATACTACCAAATCTCTGTTTGCTCTAACATACTGTCAAAAATTTCGACAAATGAAAATATTTGTATTATCAAATAATGGAATGGTTCAGTTTAAACTAGAAATCAGTTTGTCGTTATAGTAAACTGAAAAATCGGTTGATTTGAACTGGAATTTAACTGTGTTTACAATTTATTTCTTTGCGTGTAGCTGCTTCCAAGCTCTGCTGGATCCTTGTGCATCTTCGATTGTTTTGGTCAATCACGGAGTAGCAACTATGAATGGTACGGTCATCTACGCTAATGATCATAGTTAGAGAAATGTCTAGTTGAAACTTTGGTGTTTTTTTTAAATCCCTTGAAAAAAATTAGTATTACACACCTTGAATATATTCTTGAGGAATTTCTGAGGGCAATTTCCTGGTGAATCTGTAACATTAGGTACCGAATCAATTTCAAAGAATCTGCTAAAATTTCCAATAAAACGAGAAATTATGAGGAATTTTTTTTCTAGTTGGTAATTAGGTGGAATACCCGGACTGTCGTAATTTGGCAATGACTTGCAAACGCCGGCAGTAATTTCTGGAGGAATTCTAGGAGCAATTCCTAGAGGAATCCCGGGAGAAATTCCTGCTGGAATCGCGGGAGGAATTCCTAGAGGAATCCCATGACGAATTCCATTAGGGATCGCGAGAGGACTCCCTAGCGAAATATCTGGTAAAATTCCGAAGGAATTCCCGAAAGAATTCCGGAAGGAATTCTAGAGGAATCCCGGGAGGAATTATTGGTACCATCCAGGGAGGAATTGGTGAAGGAATCCGGGAATGAATTCCTGTACGAATCTCGGGAGGTATTTTAGGAGAAATCCCGATTTTTTGGAGAGATCCCGGGTGGAAGTATTTGTGGAATTCCAGGAGTAATACCTGAAAAATTTCTGGAGGAATACTGGAAACATTTCTTGGAGAAAACGCTGGAGGAATACTGGGAGACATTCTTGGGTAAATCCCGGGATGAATTCCTGGAAGAATCCATCTATGAACTCCTAGTTGAATCGCTGGTGGACTTCCAGAAAGAATTCAGGGAACATTTTCAGGACTAATTCCAAGTGGATTTCCTAGATAAAGCGTTGGAGAAACCTTCAGAGGAATCGCTGAAAACAAAAACCGTGCATTAATTCCTGAAAAAACCTCGGGAAAGGTTTCTTCAGAAATTCCGGAAGGAATTCCTGAAGGTATCCGTATGGGAATCCCTGGAGCAATTGTCGATGGAATTATTGGCGACAATTTTGTAGAACCCCTGAAGTAATTACTGGAACATCCTTGAAGGCATTCTGAGGGAATTTATGAGAAATACCTGGTTCCATGAAGGAATTAATAAAAAAAATAAGAGAAGAAATCCTGAAAGGGATCAAGTGAGGCGATTTCGTTATTTTTTTTTCAAAATAACTCATTAATTTGTACGATTTTATCAAAGACGCTGACTTTGTATCTTGACTGGGCCAAGATTTGACTTGGCCAAGATTATCAGTACACTATTTCAAATACACTATTTTCACTCCATCGCCTCCTGGTAGGAGAATTTCTCACTAATAACTGCATCATTAGGCAACGCTTAAATAGACGAACATCTTTGCTGAAAACACAAAAATTATACCTTTTCGTTGGACTGAGATATCGGCGAAATAAACTTATTGTACAGAAGCGCCATCTAGTGAGATAATTTCGAATCAGAAATTATTGAAATTGAAAAATTACATTCATATGAATATTTTTGCCAAAAGCATCAACTTCGAATATTTGTTGCTCGTGTATCTAGGATGCTGGGCGGACTTGTATTATTGTCGCCAACTTGCAGAAAAACAATTTAAAAAAACATTACCAAATAGTTCGTCAAGTATTCAACACTTTTTCCGAAGACACAAACATTCTATACATTCACACTAGCGCCATCTACTGAACTAATTTCGATTCAATTTATTTATCATAATATTGCCCCCGCCCTTGGTCTATGGAACAATTTTGTTAAAGACAGCATTATTCTATAAAGTCACGATGAAAAGACACAATCATTCGTGCTGTGGGGTCCAATGGACCCCAGGAGTACACAATCGCTCGGATCAATTTTGACACCGAAAATAATTTATAGTCCGCCATGAAACTTTTGGTATTTTTTGCACTCATCGTGCTCACTCATCATGAACTCAACGCGGTTTGATTTGAATGTACTGTAAAAAATGGGCCCGTTATGACAAACCAAACTTTTTTGCGACCACTTCAAAGTGGTTCTGGGGTCCAATGGACCCCAGGTATTCATTAGAGGGTTAAGAAAGAAACCTTCAATTGGCTACTTCGTGCACCCCTTTGGAAACACCCTTGGAACATCCCATGAAACCTCCTGAAACCTCTTGAAAACCCCTGGAACGGGGGTGAGCCCTAGGAACTCCCCTGGGACGCACATTAAACTCCCTAAAACCACGTGAAGCACTGCTGAAACCCATTGAAATCCCTGAAATCTCCTACAACACCCCTGTAAATCCCTTGAAACAACCCTGAAACTCCCTGAAACGCCCTGAAACCCGTTGAAAACTCCTGGAAAAGCCTCCTGAAACCCCTAGAAACACCCCTGGAACAATTTCAAGTAGAACCTCTTGAGGGATCTCTGAAAAAAAATCTCGAGAAAAGAAATTTCTGAAAGAATCATTGGAACAATTCTGGGAAATCCTGAAAAAAATCTGATAAAACCCATGCAAGACTTGCAATGCTAATTTCTAGAGTAACTTCTGAAGCAATCCCTGTAGTACTTCAAGGAGGAATCAATAGGCTTCTTCTTCTAAGAGTGCATACTACGACAGCGTAACTTCCTGACGACCGAAGGCAGCAACACAGTTTATGGCCAACATAGTCCGATTAGTGCCGTAACAACTGCATTCAATGAAGTATTCGATTTGTTCGACTTCAACCTGTCTGCTCAGGCATTCCAGCGAAAGGTTCAGCAGCGGAGGCATCGTGAGTTGTGATAGCATTATTCGAGATTGGATGCAGCGAATTTGAATACAGGCGAGAATCTGTCCAAATATGTTAACGTAAAAAGCTTATCTACATACATGTTTTTTTTTTATTTTCAGTAACTGCTTGAGTGACCTGTTGTTTGTAATGTTTTAATAGTATAAAATTGTTTGTATTATAATGTAGATCCTTGTAAGTCAATCTCTGTAATGTTTTTCGAAAAGATACGGCGTTTTTATGCCTTTTGGAGACTGGCAATCACTTTTCATGGCCAACTCCAGGAGGCTTTTCCCCACCACCTTCATTAAGACACGAGTCAGATGAAGCGAATAAAGAATAAATAATAATAATAATAATAATAATAAAGTAAATCTGTCAGTACCCACGAAAAGCTATTTTCAAGAGCCTTGAATTCAACACATTGTTATGTTTTTATTCCATTAACATGACATGGCGCCATATACAGAAAAAGATTAAAAACCTATAAAAGCATCGCACAAATCAATCGCATCCATAGCTAGTATAAACCTCGTGAACTTCACCCAAATCACATTGCGGCAGGTCAGTTTTATAACCCCGCAGTCTAGCTCCCCACGCGATACAAACAAGCTCCCGCCGAAAACCATCAACATCAACTAAACCCATTCAACGGCGGGCGTCTTCCCCGGCGAACGTCTCGACGTGTATCATCTTTCATCAGTTCGCGCGGCGTGGCAAGATCGCAGCGGTGGCAGAAGTCACCTCGCCTCCTCCTGACATACAGACATAAATTTCCGATACTTATTCTGATGTGCGAACTGCGAAGATGAAACACAAAAATCTTTTACAAAACGCGATCCTCTGTCTCTCGAGCTCGAACTCGAGTTCGAGGAGGGTGCTTCACCTTTTGTTTGGCCCGTGCCCACCTTTTGAACTCGTAAAACGATTTGCATTTTTTTTCGGTTCATATTTATAGATTGTCGATTCCGTTGCGGCTTTTTTTGTTGTCAAAATATGACATGTTAATAATAGCGATGGGGATTCTCTTCAACAACCATGGATGCGATCGACGATTTGCGCTTGGTTCTCTCCGATTTCAACAGAGCTGAGCTGAGCTGAAGCTAATCGATAATGGATGTAGAACATAGCCACTCCACGGCGGTGGTGGGACGATTGTTTGTACACGAGCCATATCAATCATTGTTCATAGACGGTGAAATGGGTGGAGTGGAGGTGTGCTTTCAACGGCCGTCCAGACAGATAGACCGTAGCCACAGGCGACGACATTTCGCGATTACTTCTTGATTGATGGTTCGCAACTTGACAGGAATTGGGCGAGGAAATGGTTCATTCATCTTGGTAAGATGAGAACATTTTTTTACTTAGATGTCTTTAAGAATCGCACAAATATGCTCTGCAAATGGCATCTTTGTAGATCACTGGATTGGAGGTATTGTTGGCAAAGCTTAAATTTTAAAGATGATTAATTATTGTAGCAAAAATTAGTTGCAAAATGCTGTTTGCTGTGATCATATTGTGCCCACACAACTCTGGTTCCGACCTTAAATGTTTAAAAGCCGAAGCGGTGCGCGTGGGACGACTTTGAGTAAAGTTTGGGGTAATTGTGTCCTCCAGGGATTTCTTTAGGAAATCCTCCAGGAGTTCCTGATTCTTTCAGGAATAACACCAGGGATTTCCACAGAAATTACTCCAGGGATTCCCCCAGGAATTCCACCAGAGATTCCTTCGGGAATTGCTCCAGGGATTCCGTCTAGAATTCCTTCAGGGACTCTTTCTAGAATTCTTCCAGGGATTCCTTCAGGAAGTCTTCCAGGGATTCCTTCAGGAAGCCCTCCAGGGATTCCTTCAGGAAGCCCTCCAGGGATTCCTTCAGGAAGCCCTCCAGGGATTCCTTCAGGAAGCCCTCCAGGGATTCCTTCAGGAAGCCCTCCAGGGATTCCTTCAGGAAGCCCTCCAGGGATTCCTTCAGGAAGCCCTCCAGGAATTCCTCCAGGAAGCCCTCCAGGGATTCCTTCAGGAAGCCCTCCAGGAATTCCTCCAGGAAGCCCTCCAGGGATTCCTTCAGGAAGTCCTCCAGGGATTCCTTCAGGAAGCCCTCCAGGGATTCCTTCAGAAAGCCCTCCAGGGATTCCTTCAGGAAGTCCTCCAGGGATTCCTTCAGGAAGCCCTCCAGGGATTCCTTCAGGAAGCCCTCCAGGGATTCCTTCAGGAAGCCCTCCAGGGATTCCTTCAGGAAGCCCTCCAGGGATTCTTTCAGGAAGCCCTCCAGGGATTCCTTCAGGAAGCCCTCCAGGGATTCCTTCAGGAAACCCTCCAGGGATTCCTTCAGGAAGCCCTCCAGGGATTCCTTCAGGAAGCCCTCCAGGGATTCCTTCAGGAAGCCCTCCAGGGATTCCTTCAGGAAGCTCTCCAGAGATTCCTTCAGGAAGTCCTCCACCAGGGATTCCTTCAGGAAGTCCTCCACCAGGGATTCCTTCAGGAAGTCCTCCACCACGGATTCCTTCAGGAAGTCCTCCACCAGGGATTCCTTCAGGAAGTCCTCCACCAGGGATTCCTCCAGGAAGTCCTCCACCAGGGATTCCTCCAGGAAGTCCTCCACCAGGGATTCCTCCAGGAAGTCCTCCACCAGGGATTCCTCCAGGAAGTCCTCCACCAGGGATTCCTCCATGAAGTCCTCCACCAGGGATTCCTCCATGAAGTCCTCCACCAGGGATTCCTCCAGGAAGTCCTCCAGGGATATATAATAGGAATAAAGAGAAAATACAATCAAAGCAAAACGTTTAAAATTGTCAGATCCGTGTGCAGATACGAGACGTTCTGTGGTCGCTCCCTCAACGTCTGAGTAACTACAAGGTGTCGAAAGCGGTCGAACTACTTTTCCTTGTCCAGAACTAACATAACACTCTTGAGGCAGTTAGTGAATGGAACCACATGAAAGCCAACAACAAAGGAACGACTTCGGGAACAACAAACATTTGCAGACTGCCGGCGCGGCAACCTTTCTTGCACCTTCGGGACTGCTGCCTACATCTTCACCTTCGGGGTCCGTCCACACACGCGACAGACTCCGAAGGCGGCGGCAGTCAACCAACGAGACCCTGCGCACCAAATGCTCACGGACCCGTAAAAGTCCATGGACCAACAGAAACGGAAAAGTGCTTCGAATAATTGCAATTCTTTGCCCTTGTCCCCCTGAAGTACAAGAGCTCCAAATCCAATCGTCTTGTGGTCGTCTGGTCTGAAGCAAACGGCGCGCGACGCGATGATAACTGAATAAGGTCACTCCGCCTTCGGCGGGCAGAGCATGGTAATACGAAATAAATTTATTCCGATACGTGCGGCTATCATGAATCATTACCAGATTCATGGAAAGCTAGTCGGCTGGCCGGCTGGCCGGTCGGTCGGCTGCATAATATTCCTATACAGCATACAGGAACACCGCGTGTGTGTGTCCTTATTTATCACTCGGTGACGGCGACCGGCCCTGTTCACCGTTATGTGGCGACCGACGACGATGACACTTGCACCGTGTGTGTGCATCCGATCCAGACGGTCCGTGGGATGTAGCCAATGACACCCTGGTTGGTTACAAATTGCGATAAGAGCGAAGCAGGAAAGTGATGAAGAAAAAAAAGTTGAAAAATGTCGCGTAAACCCAGCCAGGTACCCTACATATCTTTACGTTTGCTTACGGTTCGTAAATGGTTTAAAAGAGAAGTCACAAGAAAATGAGATTGAATTGAACTGATTTAGGAATTTGTGCTATGTCGCCATGTACCATTCGGGCTTCTTGTGAACATAATCTTTCAAGGTATTCTTGTAACATGTCCTGCCCAACCTTGACATCCTTTTGGATGCTGACTTCGCCACAAGCACATTGAGCTTGTATTTCACCCTACTCCATCGAACACTGTTCCCTGGCACACCGTCAAAGATTGCCCGTAGCAGTATACGTTCGAACAATCCAAGTGCTTGCCGGGGCCCGTGGCGTAGTTGGTCACACGTTCGCTTCATATGCGGATGGTCATGGGTTTGATTCCCAGCCCCGGCACTTGCAATTTTTCGTCAGTTGCTTTTCCCCTGAGAGCAACTGACACTGACCCTCTTCTGAGTCCCATGGCTCAAACGGACCCGGATACCTGGACATCGGCGAACTGCTACTCATAATGGACCCCCAATCGGACTGGAAAGGAACAACGGCCATCCATCATCATCCTTGTGCTCATCATTCTACTAGGTATAAAGTAGAAAAAGTGAAAGCAGCAGAAAGGCAACCAGTTCGATAAAGTAGAATAGAATCTAGGCGCTGTACAAAAATGTAAGTGTAGCTGTCAATTGAAATTGCTCACGTATCGCCCCAGTGGACAATAGAGCTGTAAATTAGGTTAAATGATTAAGAATAAAAAAAAATCCAAGTGCTTGCAAGTCCTCCTAGAGCACGAGCTTAGTTCGTTCGTAGAATGACGGTGTTATTAGTGTTTTGTACATGGTACATGGCTGAAGGGACATCCGATCTGCCATAGGTAAGTACCTCGGCTACAGCACTAGGCTTCGCGACTCCGAATCACAAAAATGACTGGTACGACGGTGAATGTGAACAGTTGAAAAAACGAGAAAAATGCAGCATGGGCGAGAATGCTGCAACACCGTACGAGAGGGAATGAGGCACGTTACAGACAGACGCGGAACAGGCAGAACTCAGTCTTCCGGATGAAGAAGCACCAGCAGGAAGAACGAGATCGCGAAGCGATGGAAGAGCTGTACTGCGCTAAGGACACACGAAAGTTCTACGAGAAGCTGAACCGCTCGCGCAGAGGCTTTGTGTCACAAGCCGACATGTGCCGAGATAATCACGGGAATATTCTCACGAGCGAGCGTGAGGTGGTCGAGAGGTGGTGGCAGCATTACGATGAGCACCTCAATGGCGACGTTACAAGTACCGAAGGTGGCGTGGTAACAGATCTAGGAGTATGTGCACAGGACGAAAGACTTCCGGCCCCTGACCTCCAAGAGATTGAAGAGGAGGTTGGCCGGTTGAAAAACAACAAAGCCGCTGGAGCAAATCAACTACCAAGCGAGCTTCTAAAATACGGTGGAGAAGCACTGGTGAGAGCACTACACTGGGTCATTACCAAAATTTGGGAGGAGGAAGTATTACCGGAGGAATGGATGGAAGGTATCGTGTGTCCCATCTACAAAAAGAGCGACAAGTTGGATTGCGGGAACTACCGCGTGATCACACTACTGAGCGCTGCCTACAAGATACTCTCTCAAATTTTATGCCGCCGTCTATTACCGATTGCAAGAGAGTTCGTGGGGCAATATCAGGCTGGATTTATGAGTGAACGCGCTACAACGGACCAGATGTTCGCCATCCGCCAGGTGTTGCAGAAATGCCGCGAATACAACGTGCCCACACATCACTTGTTCATCGATTTCAAATCGGCGTATGATACAATCGATCGAGAACAGCTATGGCAGATTATGCACGAATACGGATTCCCGGATAAACTGATACGATTGATCAAGGCGACAATGGATCGAGTGATGCGCGTAGTTCGAGTATCAGGGACACTCTCGAGTCCCTTCGAATCTCGTAGAGGGTTACGGCAAGGTGATGGTCTTTCGTGCTTGCTGTTCAACATTGTTTAGAGGGTTGATTGATGGATTTATCTTTATTTGAGAGACTTTCAGCTATGCTTTAGAGGGTGTAATTAGGAGAGTGGGGATAAACACGAGTGGGACGATTTTTACGAAGTCCGTTCAGCTGCTTGATTTCGCTGATGATATTGATATTATAGCTCGCAAATTTGAGACGAGGCGGAAACGTACATTCGACTAAAGAGTGAAGCCAGACGAATCGGATTAGTCATTAATGTGTCGAAGACAAACTACTTGATGGCAAAGGGCTCCAGGGAGGAATCACCGCGCCCGCCATCCCGAATTTATATCGACGGTGATGAAATCGAGGCGGTTGAAGAATTCGTGTACTTGGGCTCACTGGTGACCGCCGACAACGATACCAGCAGAGAAATTCAGAGGCGCATTGTGGCAGGAAATCGTGCTTACTTTGGACTCCACAAAACTCTACGATAGAATAAAGTTCGTCGTAACACGAAGTTAACTATCTACAAAATGCTGATTAGACCGGTCGTCCTCTATGTGCACGAAACATGGACCCTACGTGCAGGGGACCAACGCGCCCTTGGAGTTTTTGAACGGAAGGTGTTGCGTACTATCTACGGCGGAGTGCAGATGGAAGACGGGACTTGGAGAAGGCGAATGAACCACGAGCTGCATCAGCTGCTGAGAGAACCAACCATCGTCCATACCGCGAAACTCGGGAGGCTACGGTGGGCGGGTCACGTCATCAGCATGTCGGATAGTAACCCGACTAAAATGGTTCTCGAGAGTCATCCGACCGGTACAAGCAGACGTGGTCGACCAAGTGGAGGACGATCTGCGGACCCTACGCAGAGTGCGGAACTGGAGACAAACAGCCATGGACCGAGTGGAATGGAGACGGCTACTATGTACAGCAGAGGCTACCCCGGCCTTAGCCTGATCGGTAAGGTAAGTAACATGGTACATTTTAGCTCATAAAATAGACGAGTTTATCTGATGATGCGTCTTCTTATTCCTCGGCGCACTTTGTTGTCAGCCGTTAGTCCGAGGGAGGATCCGAGGTAGACAAATACCTCCACAACCTCGAAAGTACAGTAGGTGAGCAGCGTACGCAATTGACTCGCTCAATTTGACCGTACTGCTGCACTAACGTATGCGTTTCCTCCGTTGACTTGGTCCTCGTGTCCATGTTATCGGTGTAGTTTAGGTGCTCATCGATGTGCTGCTACCACCTAGACGGGCTTGGTGGTCTAGTGGCTACCGCTTCTGATTCGTATGCAGAAGGTCATGGGTTCAATCCCTGGCCCGTCCCTTTTCATCCTATTTTGTATCTTTCTATCCACTTCCTCTCTCTCTTTCTCTATTCTCTACATATACAACTCATGTATATTCATATGTTCATAGCCATCGCTAGAACCAGAAACGAATTGGAAAAAAGTCGTTTCCCTCCCATCCAATTTTCACTCACAGCACAGTGCACAGTGTAAAAAAATGGACCCAAAATCGCAACTTTTAGAAGCCGCTGGTTTGGATGCTTTTCCAAACCAGCGGCTTCTAAAAGTTGCGATTTTGGGTCCATTTTTTTCCACTGTGCACTGTGCTGCAGAGGTTTATCTTTGCTACTTTGTTATGTTTTGCATTAAATAGTGCAAAAAAGGGCAAAATGGGGCGAAATGGGACCTTTCCCGTGGTCTGCACAAAACGAGACCACCACCATTCGATTCCTTGTCATTTTTTACATAGAAATAGATATTTGATGCTTTTCCAAACCAGCGGCTTCTAAAAGTTGCGATTTTGGGTCCATTTTTTCCCACTGTGCAGTGTATATAACGCCTACAAGTTATGCAACCAAAGCGTGCTGTGTCGCTTGACCTTATTCACCTCATTCACCACACAATCTATGTATCACCTTACGAACACTATAAATAACCCCCTATCCATGGATCGCATCACCGACCCAACGGTGACTCCCAGATCTCCCATCCTTTCCATCTAACAAATACCCCAGTCCGTGCTGGATGTGGGGATGCAGAGGTGATCTCGGTCTTTAGTAGCAACAACCAGCACACTCTAACATTCCTTTCCCTTCCCAACTGACTATAGGGACGTGGCCGGCGCCGGTATTGATCCAAAATGTATGAGCTGCTAGAATTTCACTTTGAGAATAAGTGGAGTGTCCCAGCCCTTATTCATTTGGATCTCAGTGCAATTGGTACCAGCTCAGATCAATAACGGAGTAGCAACCATTGACATGTATAGTCAGATTTGATCGTTGATCGATCGATCGTTGATCGATCGATCGTTGATCGATCGATCATCGATGTGCTGCTACCACCTTTTAATCAGCTCACTTTCGCCCTTCAAGAAACTTCTGTCCTTGTTTCTGCACGTATCGGCTCGCAGTGTGCCGTGGCGTTGCGTTGAGATTCTGACAGAACTTCTGTGTTTCGATTCCCGCATTCCTCTTCTCCTGGTGGCGTTCTTCGCTTGAAATATGCGGACCAACCAGGGTTGAAAAAGTCACATTCAATTGAATGTCATTTTGCTGAACTGAATGCTTTAGGCATTCATTTTCAGCTCCGCTGTGAGATACTTGAAAGTGAACAAAGAAAAACTCAACTACTTTGTGGACGTAATGACTCCACCATCATCAACACACGCTCTGCGCTGATGGATGCTTCATGTCAACAACGGCCGCATGAATGCGACTGGCCCATAAGCAAGCGTGGTGAATTTTCTCTTTTGAGTGCCAATGACAGGGAAAATGTTGTTAGGGGTTGTCCATTAATAACGTAAGGGATTTTTTGCGATTTTCCAACACCCCCTCCCCCCTTGTAAGATTTTTTTGTATGACAACCCAAAAGTTTTTGTATGACTCGTAAGATTTCTCAAACCCCCCCTCCCTCCACAGCCCCTTATTGAATCTCGGCGTCACCACGATGTGAGCGACGAGAGAATTTTTGTTCTCTTCTCACCCGCCTCCGTGAAGGAAAGAGGCTTTAACGTCAGAAGCGGTGTGGTGAAAAGACAAAAACAAAAACTCACGTTCGTTGCATGCTTTCATTTTTTTGCAACCCTGGGACCAACTGCCTTTGTTTCAGCCTATAACACTCCACGTTCCAGTATTACCGTCCGTGCTGGGTTTTACTCTTCCAGAACATCTCCTTCGTATCATAGAAAGGATCTATTCGGCTCACTCCACTTCTCACTACAATGCCGTACCTACGATCCTTCAGTTTATCGATGAGTATACGGGTGCTCCCGTACAGTAGTTCCATGTACCATGTTTCAAGTCACAAGTCCTTTCAATCGCTGAGATCGTTGTCATTGGATCTGTTTCGTATGTTTCGTTTTCGCTCACAGATCTGTACATAATTGGAGCGTGAGATATCACAGAAGTTTACATGACGTATCATGTAAAAGTCATGAAATATCATGTAAACTTTAATTATATGTCATGTAATTCAACATGACTCTGAGGGTTTACATGACATATAACACATAACACAAATTTACATGATATATCATGTAAACTATCGTAAAGTTAGACAAAAATGAAGTTTACATGACGTGTAAATGTCATTATGTTTATCTGTGCTGCTTTTGGTTTTACGGCTGGATTATAGAAGCTGACACCAATCTCACCTAGAGAAAAAGGGTTCTAAGGGTTCTAGATTTACATTTCCTTCGAGCACAGTGCTAGTTTTTTACATAAACTTAAGCGTCAGGCTTTGCCGTGGTGGTGTTCAATAATGGATGGGCATCCAGGTCGCCAGATTGTATGTTACTAGTGCTTGAAAAGTAACTTAAAAGTGGCAATTTATTTAGTTCTTACATTCGATTGTGCATGGTTAATAATATACAATAATGCGTTTTTTTCTCTCAATTTATTTCAGGTATGTGCATCGTTTGGACTGTCTAATCGATCGGTATGTTCTGTGAGTTTTCGTTAGCACGTGATAATTACAAAAATTGGGCATTTATAAATTTTCCAATCTGAAAAATCAATATAAATATTATTAGGGTGCTGAGCCACTTGGGCTGTGACTGGTATTTTAGGCTATAACTCAGTTAATTTCATACCAATTTACTAGAATTTTTGTACACTGCTAGATACTACACGTATCTCTCCGCATATGGCTTGTTTCCAAAATCTGAAATAGTCTATATACAAATTTCTTTGAGAACATCACTGAAATTCGGTAGTTTTTTGAGAATTTCTCCTAAAACTTATTCATAAAAGCAAATTTTCTTTTGAAAACTTTAACTTGTCTAAAAAAGATTCTTCCAAGGATACTTCCAAGAATTCCAGCAACGACCTCTGCAGTTAACCCTTCTCGACTTTGTCCATGAGTTCTTCCATAGATTTTCTCAAAAACTTCATTAACGGCTTGCCTCCATATGTGTTCAAAGAATGTTTGCAAAGATTCATTGAGATTTTTTTTTTCAAATAAGTTCTACTAAGATTTTTTGCAGCAATGTTTTTTTGAAATTACAGAAAAATAACTGCAAGAAATAAGTAAAGCGCTAGCTTGCATGGAAATTCATCTAAATGAAGGAAAGCATTCCTTTCAGAAATTCTCGAAAATCTTCCATAACTTCCTGTAGAAGGCGAATAATTTTGGAATGATCCTTGCCATTTTTCAACCCTTGCCCCTAATTTCTGGAGAAACCTTTAGAGAAAACCTTTGCATTAATTATTTCAGGATTTCTAAGCTGAACACCTGGAGGAATCTTTTGAAAGATTCCTTGAAGAGTTCTTTGAAGGCATCTTGGAAAAATCGGGATGGCGGAATTCAAGCAGTAATCACTGAAGAAGTGGAATGATTTTTGGACTTGAAGAATTTCCTGAAAGAAACCTTAAAGAAAATTCAGAAAAATACATTCGGAAGAATTTCTTACATTCTTCGAGGAGATTCCTGGGTTCTACGACATTACCCGGAATGCCATTTACCGGAAAACCATTTACCGGAATGAACCATTTATTGGAACACCATTTATCGGAAAAGATTTTTTCCCGAAATTTGTTTCCCGATTGCACAGCGATATCCAGACATTTGGTCCCATGCCTTTTGCACCGGTCATCTTTCGACTCAAACCATTACCCGGTCACTTAGCTGAACACTAGTTTCGCCAAATTATGATTAGCAGTAAATTGGTTAACCGACAGAGCTGTCATGTAGTTACATACATGTGGTTCGTATACGAGTTTGTATGAATAATGTGTTGAATGTGATTGCTAATGTTTCCAGCAGATATTTGCCCTTCTTTTAACATGGGCTGTTCTTACTAGGTTTACTGTTATGGTCGTACACAGGGCCGGATTTACAAATGTGGGGGCCCGGGGCCACAGCGTTGTGGGGGCCCTTTATAAGGAAGATAAATTTTGGCCATATAACATGGAAAAAAACTAAAAAATATTATTAAAAAGCAGAACTAGCCAAAATGTCAATATCCATTGAATTATTTATAACAGTCTTGATGTTCTAGCGTGAAAGCAATGATAAAAAAAAATAATATAAAGTAGAAATATATTTTCAAGAGTGCATTCACCGCATTGGATCCCAGATTTAGTCTAAATTCAAGCCAGAGTTCATAGAAAAGCTGCAAGCAGAATTCATAGCGGAAATGTTCAAGAAATTTCTTGTAAAATTTGTAGCGCAATCGGTGGTGTTGTTTTTATGAAATCCAAAGAGAATTTTAATTGGATCTCTGCTGCAATCTCCGAAGAAGTTGCTTGTCTATCACCATAAAAAATAAACACTTAACAAAAACTTGTTCTTAGGCGACTTTTAGGGAAGGTTTTGGCGACCTTTCTAAATAATTTACCACATTACTCTGGTATCAAAGAGAATAGTCTAATAAAATATACTAAAGAAATTTTAGAGGAAATCTAAATATATCTATATATATAAAAATGCAGTGGCATACGTGGGACCGCGCATAACTTGCGAACGGGTGGTCCGATTTGGGTCGTCTAAGTTTTGTTCTGTTAGTTTTCACCCAAGGAAGGTTTATGAGGCCTAAAACATGGGAAAATTGAGAGTTTTTGAAAATCGGGTTTTCATACATTTTGAACGGGGACTTGGGCGCTTGGCTAGGGGCTTGAAACGTCAAAAAACGCAGTAGGCAGGACAAAGTTTTCCGGGTACAGCTAGTATATATATATCTATCTATATAAAAATGCAGTGGCATACGTGGGACCGCGCATAACTAGCAAACAGAATGTCCGATTTTGATCGTCTTAGTTTTGTTCCGTTAGTTTTCACCCAAGGAAGGTTTATGAGGCCAAAAACATGGGAAAAATGAGAGTTTTTGATAATCGGGTTTTCATACATTTTGAACGGGGACTTGGGCGCTTGGCTAGGGACATGCAACGTCAAAAAACGCAGTAGGCAAGACAAAGTTTGCCAGGGACAGCTAGTTCCTGATAGAGTTTTTGACCCAATTTCCAGTAGAATTTTCTATTAACCCTCGATCGATCGTGCTGTTGTATTTTGTACAACACTTTGGAAAAAAAAACGCTTTTTTACTCAGAATTAGCATGGTGCTGGCGGTGTTGGCCAACCACGCTAGTTACGGAAGGTTAAATTTCTTCGAAATTTTTAGCGGTAACCCTGGACAAGTTTTTAGACAAATTCTTTACAAATTTCTACTGAAATTTTGTCAATCCATTTCGTCAGGACTTAGCCATGGATTCATCCTCATTTCAGTAAGCAAATCTCTCTACTCTTAAAATTCGGACTGAAACTCTTCACAACAATCTGCCTTAAATTCATACTAGATTTCCTTTAAAAAATAATTCACCAGATTTGGTGTTCTCCGATTTAAGTAAGTCATAAGCTGTAATAAAATCAAACTCAAAAAAATCTTAAATTTCAAAAAAATCTTTTGATTTTTTCAAGAACAACAAGATTTTTTTCAAAATGTTTTCAATACCTGTAGACAGAAAAAACAAACAAATTTAACAGGAACTTTTTTACTCTGTAATTCATAGAGGTTTGAAGTTCCTCTAGAATTTAGTCGAAGATTTTTTTTTCAGGATATCCGGTGATTTTTCTTAAGCTAACGAAAAATAAATGTTAATAAATTTTGGAGGTAAAAGTAAAAATTTCAAAAAAAGATGGACAATTTGCAGTCTTACTCAAAAGAATCACAAACATCTTACCAGCAGACAGTAATTCGAAGTTCTTATGACAAAAATCAAATCAAGAGAAATGTCTTACACTACGTTTTTTTCTTGCTTCGCATTTTTTTTTCGCGAAGTTGAATTTTATGGGTGCCCCTAAAATGTGGGGGCCCGGGGCCCGCCCCCCCCCCCCCCTAAATCCGGCACTGGTCGTACAGTTCAAACTATTTCCCGGAAAGGCATTTTCCGGAATAATGCAATTCTCTGAAATCAATTTTCCGAACTGCCCCATTTCCCGAAACGATGAATTTCCCGGGAAGGCATATAGGAAAACCTAAGATCTCAGAAGATGTTTTGGTGTCTTTAAACATCTGATATTTTGTTTCCTATTTAGATTAATTTTATCAGTTGATAATCAAGTTTTCACGATTATAGAACTAGAACTAAATTCTCGGTTCAGCTCACTCAGTTGAGCGGAATGAACATTTTTAGACTGGCAACGAAACTGTAGCTTTTCCATATGACATTTTCTTTCTTTTTGTCGAATTTTGTGCTGCAAGGTTTATTTACGAAGTTTATCGGCAGTCGAACTGTTTACTGTATAGCATATTTGCCCTTTTTCAATTACATAATTGGTTGGCTTGATCAATACTCTGATGAATTTCTTAAAAATCTGTGGGAACCCGAGCAGAGGTCAAGTACTGACAATCAAAATGTGATATTGGTTTGTTTGAGATAAGAGGTAAAAGTACTGAAAATAATAGCAAAAATTTGTTTTTGAACCATCTAACCAATAGCAAAAATTGATATTTGAAGATCAATCAAATAGCTCACTGCTATTGGTTAGATCTTACCAAGAGCTAAATGTGCTATGATGATGATGTTCCAGGAGTAAAATTGAGATATTCTTTTCAGTACTTTTACCTCTTATCTCAAACAAACAAATATCACTTTTTGATCTCCGTATCAAAATATGCTATTATTGAGCTATTTTACTCTGCTCGGGAATGTCCAGGACAAATCTTTGCAGAATTTTGTTCAACATATCTAGCAGGCATTTTTTTAGTATTTCTTGGAAGAATTCCAAGACAACTCGTTGTAAAAATCCTAAAAATCTTTTTAAGAACTACTCAAGAAATTTTTTAAAAATCTTTGAAGAAATCTTTGAAAAAATGTAATCTTTGGAAGTTTATAAAAAAACATTTGTAGAAACTTCTATGGGAAATCCACCAAAGAATTCATGCAGAAATTCTTGGAGTACTTTCTACAGTTAGTTCTGAAAGAATCTATGGAAGCATTTTCTTAAGGAATCTTTAAAATAACTTTCGAGAAACTTCCGGGATGAATTATTGAAAATTTCTTTTGATGAATTTCTTGGGAGAACCCATGTAGGAATCCTTGGAACTTATCTTAGAGGTATCCTTGGAAGGTTTCTGAGATAATCCTGATTCTGAGATAAATTGCTGGAGAAATCCATTTCTCGGTTGAGTTCTTAGAGGAACTTCTGTAGCAACTTCACCTGATCACCATGAAGTTTTTTAATGAATCCATGAAAAAAAAACTTGATAATGTGTTTGTGGAACCTGTAGCAGAATTCTTCCAGAACCCTCAAATAAACTTCTTGGTAAGTCCCTGGAAAAATTTCTCGAGAAACTTTTAGGAAAATACCCGCGGAATCCTTGATCACTTGAAGAGCACTTTAAGAAATTCTTGGAAACCTTTCTAAAATTTCATAAATTTCTTGAAGGAATTCTCGTTTTTGGAAATATGTCTGATTTTTTTTATCTGTATTATCGAGATGTTTAGCCCTAGGCTAGTTCATCTCGGGACCTACGCTTCATTTCCCTTTCGAAGAAATAACTCACAATTTGTAAGTTTATCGGGAGTGGGATTCGATCCCAGGTCTTCGGCGTGAAAGGCCTGCGCTTTAACCATCACACCAGGTCCGCTCCCTCAGATATGTCTGAGTGACTGCTTGGAAAAAAAAAGAAAAAATCTTCGGACTGGAGTAATCCACTCGTAGGATTTTTGAAGAAAGTCCTGGAGAAATTATTGGAAGCATTGATGAGGAACGGGAATCGAACCCGCCGTCCCTGGATTGGCGATCCATAGCTTTAACCACTAGGCTGACTAGGAGGCCCCTGTATGTCTAACCTCTGTATGATCATTTATTGTTTTTTTTTAATAAGAGTAGTTTCACTACTTGAAACATAAAAAGAAGGTTTCTTCAATCCGAACATGAATAGCTCCCTCTGTAGCATGTCAAACCTTGAGACGACAATAATGAATGGATTGTATGCCGGTATGGTCCGGTAAACATTACTTTTTTCTTCCTTTCCCGGCTGGGGGACCAAACCTAAAGACGCGAGAAAATCTCGTAGATTAATTTGCTCATTTCCGTCAATTGCGCCCCCGTCCGGAATTAACGATCATTGTTTCGACTTGTCGCCGAAGAGAGCAGCCGCGCAAAAAAGGGCTTCTGAAAACAATAAGTCTCCGGCATGGTCCAAATTAGGCTCGGGATTATTCGTTGTCATTGGGAGCACGTATCGATGCGTGTCGATGTTTTTACCAGAGTCCGTCCCATCATCGTCGCGGAGAATACGTTAATGATGTACAATGGAATTTTTAAATGGCTAAATTATGATGTCAATAAAAATCCTTATGAGAATAGAGGACGTAAGTCGCAACGATAAGTCAAACGAAGCTGAGCTGAATTCGAAATCTTACTCCACATACTGGAAAGAAATTAATGCCGGACCAGTAATGTCCTTAGTCGCCTTTGAACACTCTGTAAAAAAACTGCTTTCGAAAGTTATTTATTGATCCACTCTGTCCTACTTCGACGTTGAGTAGCCACCGGGAAACACCAGGATGCCACAACGCATTTCGTCTCCATATTAATGTGGAGCAACTAAATGCGATGAGTTTCCACACTTTTTTATCATAATTAAACTGAAAACCCGTTCCTTCACCGCACCGCAGCGCTGAATCGCGAACGATGAGGTTTGATAATTATGCAAATTGCTTGGGGATGCGAGTTTGCTCCACTAACTTACTGTTGCCGCGCCAAACAAGTTCTTCCGTGCAAAAAAAAGCAAAAAAGCGAAAGAAACGATGGAAAATTGGACATCACTTCCAAGCAAAAACTGGGTGGGTTTGGTGGAAGATTTATGATATTGGACCAGTTGGGACGTGTTGCACGGTTATTCGCGTTGATTAGCGACAATCGAGTGGCTCAGGCGCTCACGATGAATAAACCACTGGATTTAGGAAGTAAATATCTCGGTATGCGTCATTGATGTTGATAAACCGCAACCATACACCTTTCATGTATCTGGTCTCTACCTATGACCATGTACAGGGGATAGACAAAATGATCGGAACAGGCAAAATTTTCACTTTTCAAAAAATGTTTAGCTAGTTGTAACTTTTCGAATAATGCATCAATTATTCTTAAAATTTCACTGTGAGTTGTTCAACTAGTTTTGTATCAGTGAACAAAATTTGGAAAAGATCGGGTTATTCTGCACGAAGTTATAAAGATTCTAGAAAAAGTTATAATTATCCGGTAGACAACTTTAAGCTGTTATATCTCCGGATTCAATGAACCGAACGCAATTAAATTTTGACCATTTATGACTTATATAATGAGCTTTGAAAAACGTTTGACACAACCATAAATTATTAACAAGAGAAAAAATTATAGCGATTTTATTTATTTTATGATTTTTTAGTAAATTGGTCTATTTTTAATATGCATCCCAATACTTTTTCCATTAATTGAAGGCTATGTTGTTACTTTCCTTCAAAACATATTTATATTCAAGACAACTAGATGGAATTTGAATGAACTATAATAAGCATCTTGAATTTTGAAACGATGTCGAAATTTTAGAAAATTTGGTGTTTTATTAGAAAAATAAACTAATCGTAATAATTTTCTTTCGTGTTAAGAATTTTAAGTTGTGTCGAAAGTTTTTCAAAGCTCATTATATAAGTCATAAATAGTCAAAATTTTATTGCATTCGGTTCATTGAATCCGGAGATATAACAGCTTAAAGTTGGCTATCGGATAATTATACATTTTTCTAGAATCTTTATAACTTCGTGCAGAATAACCCGATCTTTTCCAAATTTTGTTCACTGATACAAAACTAGTTGATCAACTCACAGTGTAAGTTTGAGAATATCTGATGCACGTTTCGAAAAGTTACAGCTAGTTAAACATTTTTTGAAAAGTAAAAATTTTGCCTGTCCCGATCATTTTGTCTATCCCCTGTATGTACTCCGACTTGATGTTTATGATCAAGCGCTGCATGTATCACCCTTACCAGTTTCGTCGGAAAACCATGTTAACGTTCAGACTTTTCTTCATTTGTCGATTTGTTTTTCTACACTTTGTCACTCAAGCATCTGAAATGAAAAGTATAGTCAATCCCAGAGTGATATTGCAAGCCAAGGGTTATTATTCTCAACGACTGCTTCTCATTTAAGAAAGAAACACATGCCACTCGTCAGAGTTCTGAACATGAAAACTCTTCCTGGCTCCAAATGTAGGAGTGCAAGCCCTTAACAACAAAAATAGCAATCAAGCGACAGCCATGATAATTATAATTATTTGTCATCTCCGGAATGAAGCCATCCATTCATCACCGAGACCGAGCAAGATTTAAAGTACCTCCTTCTTCAGAGACGGGATTGCTGATGGAACTTAGCTAGCTACCGTGTACTGTTTCCACACATGTGTGAAATGTCACGTGACACAGCGGCAGCGAAATTGCAATTATGGCACCATTTTTGCATGTGACAAATCACACTGTCTGTGGTAGAAATATGCATAACATATTATTGGACCGGCGGAACACATGTCTGTCTGTCTGTCTGTCTGTCGGCTTGCTTCTAAGCGAGACAACTGAGCTTGACCTTGGTTTGCACAAATTAGGGTAGGTCTTTGTTTTAATTTTTCACATAAACTTTTATATGAAACTTTTTGGGGCCTCGAACAACCCAAACATTGTTTAGCTACATAAATAGACTATAAAAGGTTTTTAAAACCCTCGTGTAAAACCAAAACTAAAGATATTTGGTTTTATGGCGTTTGTCAGAACCTTTTCAAGACTGATTGGCTATCAAAATGTTAATTGGGAACTCTGTAATGTTTTGTTACTGTATTAACGAGATTCTTGACTAGTTCAACTCGAGATTAACGCTTCATTAACACTTTAATTTGGTGGTTCATTTATTATTTTTTGAACATGGAGTAGAGTTTTGAGATAGGATGCACATTACATTTTGAAATTACAGAGGAATTTCAGCTTTTTTCACCTTTCGAAAATGCTATTGCCAGAACTCGATTTAGGTATTATTGGTGTTTTGTGATGGCTAGTTAGTCTTGGATGTTGAATACCAAAAATCATAATATGGAAAGTTGACTATAAAAATATTTATTAAAATTTCAAACGGGATGTGTATTTTTCGGTTGCACTTAGTACATCAGATGAAATCAAAATAAATCGACAGCTCTGCTTTTGGAAAACAACAATTATTCACCCTACTACACATAATTTCGTTCCATGAATCGTGCACGCTCATCTGTCATGGAGTATCAAAGATGTGAACATAATAAATCGAGCATTTATTTCTTCAAATGCGCAGCATTATATTTTTATCTCGACTGTATGCGGAAAGACAGCATTTGAGCAGAAAATCATAATAATAATACAGGTATACCTTGATTTAGAAGACTTTTAAATTTTCGAAATGTCTATAAAATCACATTTTACATAAAGTCGAAGCAAGACTTTTATTTTACTTTTATTTAAATTGTATGCCAAAATGGTTTAAAACATATGAAAACTGCATGAAACCTAGGTTTTTGATAAAAGACTCGGAGTTGTTGGCATACACAGTTAAAAAAAATCACCGACTTCGGTAATGTTTACCGAAATCTCAACCGTTATGTTTGTTTTACAGGAAAAAATCGGTAAAGGTAGCAACTTTTACCGAAATTCGTTAGAGTTTGACAGGTAAACGATAACATTTTACCGAAATTTGTTAATTTTTACAGAATTTCGTTAAAAATCCATTACCGAACGCTCAGCGGTTGAGATTTCGGTAAAAATTACCGAAAGCGATTGGCTGTGTATATTAGTAATTCTCGCTAAACAACAAATAAATTACTATCTCGCTAGCTTACTTGATACTTGATGGGCTACAACTCGTAGCGGTGAGTCTACGCCGAATGAAGTATCTGCCTCCACTGACCTCGGTACTGGGCCAATCGCTTCCAGTCGCCCTGAACGTTTAGATTCCTTAGGTCCTCCTCAACTGCAAAAAGCTAACATGTGCGCGGCCTTCCACGAAACCGACGACCCCTTTGTAACGTTTTGACGTTTTTATTCTTTTAAGTAAAATAAAGTTTGAATTCAACTAGAGAAAAATTATAATATTTTTTGAATATTTTGTTTTTGATTTTAGAATTTGTTTTTTATTTATGATTAATTAGTAGTTTTCATTATTATTTTAGTTAA
Organism: Aedes albopictus; assembly: GCF_035046485.1. Taxonomy (NCBI): domain Eukaryota; kingdom Metazoa; phylum Arthropoda; class Insecta; order Diptera; family Culicidae; genus Aedes; species Aedes albopictus. Next base: position 251,618,123 of record NC_085138.1, on the reverse strand, counting down.
TTTGTAGCTTTTGACGTTTTTATCTTTTCAAGTAAAATCTCATTTGAATTAGATTCGTTGAATTTGCCTTAGAGTTTGAACCGTTTCATTTAGTATAGATTATCCGTTCTATATATGGTTTGTGTCTAGGCTAAGCTAATGACGATTCATGTTACGTATCTTATAGGACTTTTTCGATGGCGTTAAATAGTTTTTACGCCATGTGCGATTTAAATTTGGCGCACTTGTATATAATAGTTTGTAGATTGAATAGACGACTGCTTCAATAGCAGGAAATTTACTTGACTAGAGACATCGACTTGACTCCATCACTTTTAGTTAGAGTCGGCTGGAGAACAGAAGTGAGCTTCGGCGACCTTCTGCCAGTTTTAAGTCTTGTAAAGGTGTGTAGTGTTTCTTAGAAATGCAGTTTCGTGAAGTAGTGTCATTTGAAGTGAATTTAACGTTAGTCTTTGTTTTTCATTCTGTAGTGACTTTAATTTTGGACTTTGTCGCCAGGGGCAGACACTCTGTTCCCTGTGCGTTTCATTGTTGTAAAAAAGGTAATTATTGAAACTGAATTCGTGTTTAGTGTATGTTGTTTTAATTTTGTGTCTCGTCTTTGGACCTTAGCGTCCAAGACGCTTTTTATTTCGGGTTTCAAGCCATTTTTTGGTGCTCCACGACGCTCATCCTCGCCCGCCAAATTACTGGCAGTCAAACGGAGAGTTGGGTTTTCTTCCGGCCTACCTGCGTGCGGCCAACGTACGATCAGGCAGAGTACCGGACCGCCGACGCCCCCTCCGCACCGTTAATCCGGCGAAAGGATGAAAGAGCTTCGACGTCGACGATTGGCCAGGAGAAAGCACCGTTGAAACAAAACCTGCGCAGGTATGTCACTCATGGCCATGATTACACGTACAACACACACACATACACAATACATTTTGACGAGCATTTTGTGAACAATATACGCGTTAATGAATTCAATTGTTTTAGTTTTTCTATGTTTCTATTGTTTTTATTGTTGTTTCTTAAATTATCGTTTAATAAATTCACTTCAACGACTCGTACTTGTTTGCTTGTGGTCTTTTTTCCAGTTTTTAGTTTTTATTTGAGTAAATTTCTGTTATTGGTTCAGTTTGTGAGTTTCGTTTATTAGATTTTTGAGTTTTTAGTTGAGCTAGCGACCGTTCGAAGGAGCCTGTGAGATAAGAGTCGTCAAAAAGTCGGGCAAACTTTAGAATGAACCGGTGGTCTCTCGTTCGCGAGAGTGGCGCAAAAGCCACCGCGTTTTAAGACTTTCTCAAGCAAATTCGGCGAACGGTTACACCTTCCTGGTTTTCTGCTGAATATAATTTCAGCTTGTCGTTCCTCCGGCAACGAGCTACGTGTCCAGCCCACCGCAGCCTGCCGTGTTGTATTTGCTTCACTATATCCATCTCTTTATATACCTGGTATAATTCGTAGTTCATGCGACGCCGCCAGATGCCGTCCTCCAATTTACCGCCGAGTATTGTTCGCAGCACTTTACGTTCGAAGACTCCACAGGCTCTCCGATCAACTTCTTTCAACGTCCACGTTTCATGACCGTATAAAGCGACCGGGAGACCGGGAGACAGAGACTTGTAACAACGCGAGTTTTGTCTTCGTTTGCAGCCTGCGGGACCTCAGCTGGTTTCGCAGACCGAAAAAGGCCCGATTCGCCGCCGCAATCCGTGTTTTCACCTCGCGGGTAACATCATTATTACGCGTCACTAGAGTACCGATAGTGGGGGTGTCATTGGGCCAAAATTGCATAGTCCATCTCTTTGTAGGTGGTTACAACAATAGTTTAGCTCTAAATCAATGTTGTATTCGGTAGACACGTTCATTTTCATACTGTTCAGGATTGTTTAAAGTGAAAATGCTTTAACTTTAATTTTGACAATGATATAGCTTAAATGAAATTGCCCCAATTCCAACTCTTCTAGGGGGTGACATTGGGCCAAACACTGAAATTCAAACAAAACAGTTCAATGTGAGATAATATTGCTTGAAAATCGAAACTATCAAATATATAGATACTTGCTCACAACCTATCAGTGTCTAGTCACTTCAAAATAACATCACAGACAAACAAACGTGACAATTTTACCACATTCATTGTAAACGGTCAACGTTCCTACACAATATATCCACTATCCCATAAATATAACTCCAACTAACATTCTCAAAAGACGAAAGCAATATTTCTTTATCATCTACCTAGCAACTGATATGCGTGAATTTTAATTTTGCATGAATCTAACATTTATTTCCAAAATTTAAAATTTATTATGCATAAAATAATGTGAATACTCTCAGTCGTTTTAATTCACATTTGTAAGGTTCTCGTACTGATTGCATTGCTTTTATATGGCCCAAAGTCACCCCCAAAACGAAGTATTTGTACTACAGCTTGAGTAAATAAGTTTTTCATGGAAAATAGCATACAAAACCAAGAAAACTTATTATACTTTTCAAAACAACTACCCAACACACCGAGAAAACAGTAATTCATTACATGTTCGATTTTCTGCTGTTTTCTGCTGGACATTTTAAAACAACGATATTGTACAGTACGCCTAACCATAAAATTCACTTCAAGTTTTCTTAACCCTTTATAAGGCAGTGGCAACTATATTGCCACCTTATATACATATTTTTTTCTGTTCGTTTAGAAAATTTTTACAACTTCTGTTTTAACTGATGGACACATTGGGCCTTTGTGAACACTCATGATTTTTTTGAGCCATAACAAATATGAATGGGCTTTTTTAGAACAAAATGTCTCTCCAAAAACTGCCATTTTTGAGTGCATCAAGGTTTATAAGCTCGAAATTCTGTTATGGTGAGCGAATGGAAAATCGAATGATGGGGAATGAAAGGCCTATGTTCCTTTTACTTGTGGACAAAATTTCAACTTCATTGCTTAATTACTTTTAAAAACCTAGCCTTTTGAAAAAATGTACTATAATTAATGGGCATGTACTAAAATTGCCATATCGTCCAAAATAATTGCCAATCGAGTTCAAATCCACACAAGTAACTCATGAATATTAGGGCAATAACCTGTCAAAAAATCAGCATGATTGATAAACGCATTACAAAATAACAACATTTTAAACTTTGTTGACAAAAAGTTGAATTTTAGACCATTTTTTTTCATACAAAATCGACCATCGATTTTTTTGAAAATAAAAACGTTTTTGTTCATTACACCACATGTACTGAATATTCCAATGTAGAACGAGTGGATTCCGTGCCTGGTTCTCTCGGCCTTATAAAGGGTTAATAGAAAATTGACTAAATGTGACTTTTTTCTACATCGGATGGTCAACGCAAGTTATATTTACCGTATACCATCCACTTTTTGATAATCACTTTGATAAATTTTAGTATTTTGAGTGAAACATCTTTCTTGATGTTTGGCCAAAAGTTACCCCCCAGGCCCAATGTCACCCCGACTGGCGGTACTAAGATAAACAAATTCATCTACAACTTCAAACTTTTCCCCACCTAGCACCACTTCGTCACCACTACCACGGCCGGATCGACGTTGAACACCAGCAATCATGTACTTAGTCTTTGTGGTGTTAATCGTAAGACCAATCCTCGCAGTCTCCCTCCTCAAAGGTACGAACGCCTCTTCCAAGGCCCGACGGTCGATTCCGATGATGTCGACATCGTCCGCGAAGCCCAGGAGCATATGCGACTTCGTGACAATGGTTCCGCTCCTGTGCACACCAGCTCTCCTTATCGCTCCTTCCAGTGCTATGTTGAACAGTAAGTTCAAAAGAGCATCGCCCTGCCTCAGTCCGTCAAAGGTTACGAACGATGACGAAATTTCATCCGCAACCCGTACACTTGATTTTGATCCGTCAAGCGTCGCACGAATCAGTCTAATCAGCTTCGCCGGAAATCCATGTTCGATCATAATCTGCCATAACTCGTTTCTTTTCACTGAATCGTACGCCGCCTTAACAAAGCAAAGCAAAGCAAAGATAACCGTACACATCGTAGTTGCTACTCCGTGATTGACCAGAACAATCGAAGTTGCACAGAGAGCCAATGAATGTGAAAGCTTGGGACTAGCTAACCATTCTCAATGTGCACAATTCGAGAGTTCAGCTATTTAAAGTCAATAACGGCGCTGGCCACGTCCTTACGGTCATCAGGAAAGGGAAGGAATGTTAGTTCGACAACCGTTGCTACTAGAAACCGTGGAATCCACAGCATCCCCACAGTTGTCACGGGAAGGAATGGTGGTTAGTAGGGTAGGGTAAGGTGTGGATCTAGGAGCCACCTCTGTTAGGTGATATGATCCACTAGTTATATGGAAATACACGTCGCGGTCTTCATCACGATTATGATTTATTTGATCACGATGACCACTGATCCCGGATTTCGTGCTCGCGTTTCCATCGCCCTACCGTGGAAACCGACTGACCAACGAATATTGTAGCGCGATTCTGATCCCGGATTTTTCACTCGCACTTCCATTGCCCTACCGTGGAAACCGACTGACCAACGAATATTGTAGCGTGATTCTGATCCCGGATTTTTCACTCGCACCCCCATCACTCTTACCTGAAAATTGTCTGCCATTCGAAAATTCTCAAGCTAATCTGATTCCGCATTCCACACTCGCGCTTGCATGGCTCTACCGAGAAAACCGACTGACCAACGAATATTGTAGCGCGATTCTGAACCCGGATTTTTCACTCGCACTTCCATTGCCCTATCGAGAAAACCGACTGACCAACGAATATTGTAGCGCGATTCTGAACCCGGATTTTACACTCGCACTTCCATCGCCCTACCGAGAAAACCGACTGACCAACGAATATTGTAGCGCGATTCTCCTGAATCGTACGCCGCCTTAACATCAATAAACAGATGATGGGTCTGCAAGTTGTACTCCCGAAATTTATCGAGAATCTGTCGCAGGGTGAATATCTGGTCCGTCGTTGATCGGCCCTCACGAAATCCTGCCTGATATTCGCCGACGAAGGATTCCTCAATCGGCCTCAGCCTGTGGAACAGAACTCCGGACAAAATTTTGTACGCTGAATTGAGGAGTGTTATTCCTCTGTAATTCGCGCACTCCAGTCGATGCCTTTTCTTGAAAAGAGGGCAAATGAGACCATCCAACCAACTAGCAGGCAGTTCTTCCTCCTCCCATATCTATCTATCTATCTATCTATCTATATATATATATATAAAAATGAGTTTGAAATCCCTTTGAGGCAACAAAACTCACAAACGGCTGAACCGATTAGGATGGCTCTTGCACGGTTCGATTCGTTTTCATGGTGACAATGTTTATATGTACAAAAAGTTACGAAAATCAACTAGAAAAGTAACAAAATTGAAGAAGAATTGATTTTCTATGAGCTGGGAAGGAAATCAACACGACCGAAATGAAATCAATCTAGAGTGCGGTGCTATTTTGAGCTCAACAGTTGTCAAACCACCACAAGACGGCAAGAAAAAGTTTGCCGGGACAGCTAGTCTATATATATAAAAATGAGTTTGAAGTCCCTTTGAGGCAACAAAACTCAAGAACGGCTGAACCGATCAGGATGACTCTTGCACGGTTCGGTTCGTATTCGTGTTGGCTGTGTTCATATGTGCAAAAAGTTACGAAAATCATCTAGAAAAGTAACAAAATTGATAAAGTACTGATTTTCGTGAGCTGGAAAGGAAATCAACACGATTAAAATGAAACCAACCTAGAGTGCGGTGACGTTATGACCTCAACAGTTGTCAAAACACCACAGCTTGGCAAAACATAGTTTGCCGGGACAGCTAGTCTTCAATATAATACGGTGTAAGAGTTTGTAACAATGTAACCGTTCGTCGAATTTGCTCGAGAGATTATAAAACGCGGTGGCTTTTGCGCCACTCTCGCGAACGAGAGACCACCGGTTCATTCTAAAGTTTGCCCGACTTGAACGACTCTTATCTCAAGGGCTTTCTCGAACGGCCGCTGGCCGTAATAAAACCCCTAAACTTATCAAATCGAATACACAAATAACTGAAGCAATAACGGAAATTTACACAAAACGGACTGAAACTATAACGGAAATTTACTTAAAAGGGAGCTAAAACTGAATGAACAAGAACTAATAAACCATTACAAGAATTTGACGTGAATTTATTTAAATAAAAGGAACAAAAGAAACAATAGAAACACGGAAAAACAATTGAATTCATTTTAGTCTATATTCTTTTCACAAATATGCTCGTCAATTGTGTGTGTGTGTATGTGTGTGTGTGTGTGTGATCATGGCCATGATTAACGTACCTGCGCAGGATTTGTTCGTCGACGGTGGTTTCTCCTGGCCAATCGTCGACGTAGGTTTGCTGTCCTGAATGTTCGCCGGATTATAGGTGCGGAGGGGTGTCGGCGGTCCGGTACTCTGCCCGATCGTGCCTAAAACTGCACGCAGGTAGGCCGGAAGTATTCCCCTTGACTCCGTTTAACTACCAGGAACTGGCGGGCGAGGACGAGCATCAGGGGCTTAAAGCCCAAAATAAAAAGCGCCGTTTGGACGCTTTGGTCCAAAGACGAAACACAAGATTAAAATAACACACCAAAAACGAATTCAATTTGATTAATTACCTTTTATAAAACACAAAAAAGCACAGGGAACAGAGTATCTGCCCCTGGCGACAAAATCCAATATTTAAGACACTACATAACGAAAAGCAAAGTCAATTAATTATAAACTCACTTCAAATTACAATTCCACTAAACACTACACACCTTTACAAAACTTAAACCTGACAGAAGGTCGCCGAAGCTCACTTCTGTTCTCCAGCCGACTCTAACTGAAAGTGATGGAGTCAGCCGAAATCTCTAGTCAAGTAAATTTCCTGCTATTGAAGCAGTCGTCTATTCAATCTAAAAACTATTATATACAAGTGCGCCAAATTTAAATCGCACATGGCCGTAAAAACTATTTAACGCCATCGAAAAAGTCCTATAAGATACGTAACATGAATCGTCATGAGCTTAGCCTAGACACAAACCATATATGAAACGGATAATCTAAACTAAATGAAACGGTTCAAACTCTAAAGCAAATTCAACGGATCCAATTCAATTAGGATTTTACTTAAAAAGATAAAAACGTCAAAAGCTACAAATTAACTAAAATAGTAACAATTTAAAGAAACGAACTTTGAATTAGAAATCTTAAATACTGAAAAAAAAAACATATTTATCCAAGTTTATCGAACTGAATTCAAACTTTATTTTACTTGAACAGAATAAAAAACGTCAAAACGTTACAAGTTGATACAGCTGCTCACTACCGTGCTTAAGAAGCTAGGTTGGGAGTTCGTCCTTCCCAGCAGCCTTGTTGTTCTTCAGTCCCCTAATGGCTGTCTTGACCTCGTCTAGCGTTGGAGGTTCCACAGCTTGTCCGTCGTCGTCAATTCGAATTATGTCCGTCGCTCTTCCACTCCCACCGTTCAACAATACCTCGAAGTGCTCTCTCCACCTGGCAGCCACCATTTTCTTGTCTGTCAGCAAGAAGGGGGGGAAGGCGCTGTTTTTCTCCGCACGCTTCGACAGTTTCGTAAAATCTCCGCATATCATTCTGTTCCATACTCTCTTGCGCCTGAGCAATCACATTTTCCTCGTGCTCTTTTTTCTTTTTGTGGTGGATTCGTTTTTCGGCTACTTTTGCTTCCCTATATCGCTCGCTGCTCTCAGGGGCGACTCGTGACCTTTTGGGCTACATGTTCAACTTTTTTGTTTGGCTATTTTACGAAGCCGAGAATATAAATAACATCGTATGTACTACAAATTCTCATACTTTTTTATGTTTTGAGGTCGAACTTGAAAAAAAGTATGCCGAATTCTAAAAACATCTGCCTCATACAAAGCGAAACAGATGAATGATTATGACTTATGTTGTTTTCGTGATTGAACATGGTTTGGTACTGAATAAACTCGCAGTTGCAACCACATCCAAATTCAGTTGAGCCTGTACAAAAATTTATTTGATTATTATTGCATATTATTATCATTTGTTTGTATGAACTTTGTTATGCTTTTTCAACTAATCTAGTTCTATTTCAAACACGACATCATAACATGACATGATAACATAAGGATCAGATAAAAAAAAATATATCTTTGCTCATAATCCCCCGATCCATCCACTGATTTCAAAATCAAATTTACTCAACATGCTAACTTATTGAATCAGTCAATTGAACCAATTCAAAATTATTTTTTGACCTTACTTTTAGAATATCAAATTTTGTGAAGTTTAACTCTATCAGCAGTAAACATGAAATGCGTTGATCCTTTGATTCCCCGCTGAATATACATATAATCCATCAAGCATAGTCAACAACACATGCGCCGTGTGCAGAAAAAAAAATCAGCGTGCTACATTCGTGGGCTCTGTTTGTTTCATCCGCATACGGGTACCGCCGTCACAACCAGTGCGATCTTGGCGATGGACAGTCAGACCGCTTTTCAGCACTGAACATACACCAACACAATGACAAAAATGCCCGTATGTATTCTTGTACCAACGGCACCTCGCATGTACGATGTTGCAGATGAACAGGCGACATAAACATTGCAACCAAACAAATGCTCTGAGAGAGACGCAAGAGAGAAAAAACACTCCCATGCAACGCGACGGTTCGCACCGGTCGCGTCGGTACTCTCAGGTCGGTACGACACCAGAAATGAACATGCTTCAACAACGATGGTCGTAAAATGTAGCGCATCCAACACGCACGTGGTTCTCGTAGGCGTATGAAAAATCGTCGTGCGATTTTCATAATGAACGGTTACAGAGTTTTATTTCGGACGCATTTTTAATGTGGCTCCACATGTGCAATGCACATGTTGGACATCTGGACGAGTCGCCCCTGGCTGCTCTACCGGGTCCCCGACACCAACATCCGGCTTCTGGCAACATTATTCTCGTCCGTTACCCTCTGGCACTCCTCGTCGAACCACCCGTTTCTAGACCGTCTTTGAGCAGTACCTATCACCTCCCGCGCTGCTGTACTCATCGATTATCGCTCTCGTTGATCTCACTCGCCCAGCTTCTGGTGATAGTCAGCTACCTAACCGTCAGCTGAAAACTGCTGGATATTGAAACGCATCGATCGCCGGTTCCTAGAGTCCGACACGGTTGATAAGCGAGCTCGAATCTTACTAACTACGAGATAGTGATCTGAGTCGATGTTGGGACCTCGAAAAGTTCTAACATCAATTACGTCCGAGAAATGTCGGCCATCTACCAGCACATGGTCGATTTGGTTGCAAGTAGGGGGGGTGGGGGTAAGACGGACCGGGTGGGTAAGACGGACCACCGACTAGTTCTGGCACTTAAGAGCTGAAATTTGACTTTGTTTTACGATTAACTCTATCTTCTTATCAGTTGATGATTATTGAACCACTCCATGAGAGAATACATATGTCAAAAGTGCAAAAAATAATCAATCATTTACCCGGCTACACGCTTTTGTGCTGGGATCTAATTTTGGGGCGGCAATAAATAAGCTTTTTAACATTAAATTGCTAAGTTTTTGCATTTTATTTTGAGTTTCCCAGTAGTTTTAAACTGTTCCATCCTATACACAACGACATTCAGGTAAATTTCATGGATTATAAATAACGGTGGTGGAATGAATATTCTGCGTTGTGTGGGGGTAAGACGGTTCGCCTTGAGGGTGGGTAAGACGGACAGTATTGGGGTTACTTTGATAGTGCCGTAAGAAATACATTAAGACCCACACATTGTTCACAGATTGAAATCTTCGGAGTGCAAAAATGATTGTGGAAGCCGTATAAAGCATTTCATATTGATTTTTTATTCAAAAATTCATTTTATTAGAATTTTTGTTGTTGGAACAGTTTGAACTTTGTGAAATTACTAGAGCATTGCATACTGTTAGGCGTTTATCAGTTTATGGAGGTTTCCAATTTACAAAATAGATTTTAATTTGCAGAAACACGTTTCGCTAAGAGATTTAAGGCCAAATTTAGATTCTAATATGATTGATCTACCGAATACAAACGGTCACAAACATCATTTATCACATTTAGAGGCGAATTAGCTAAATTTCCAAACGTGTCCATCTTACCCACCCTACTGGTCCGTCTTACCCACACTGTTGAAAAACATACATTTGGAGATCACTTTTTAATTATCTCAAAAGTCATGGAAAATCAAATTTTATTGCAAAATCGGCTTGCAGACTGTAAAGTACCTAAGTTAAAATATATGATATGGAGATAAAATTTAAATTATCGCATTGTTTACACTGTCAAAATAGAGTGTTTATCAAACACGTTCAACAGTGTTTATTAAACATGTCCCCCCCCCCCCTATCACCGTTTGGGTGTCTCCAGGTGTGCTTGCGGGGCCCATATAGCCGAGGTGGTAAACGCACGGGTATTCAGCATGACCATGCTGAGGGTGACGGGTTCGATTCCCGGTCGGTCCAGGATCTTTTCGTTAAGGAAATTTCCTTGACTTCCTTGGGCATAGAGTATCTTCGTGCCTGCCACACGATATACACATGCAAAATGGTCATTGGCAGAGGAAGCTCTCAGTTAATAACTGTGGAAGTGCTCATTGAACACTAAGCTGAGAAGCAGGCTTTGTCCCAGTGAGGACGTTACGTCAAGAAGAGGAGAGAGAGGAGGTGTGCTTGCGGATATCCTTACGTGCAAAGTAGGTGCTACTAATGGTCATCCCTCTGGCGGCAGCAAAGTTGACTAATCTCAGGCCGTTATCATTAGTGACGGAGTGAAAGCTCTCCGTACCGATGATTGGACGGAAAAAATCCTCTCTTCCGACCTGCGCGTTGGCGTCACCGATGACAATCTTAACGTCGTGTTTGGGGCATTCTTTTTTTTATTGCTTCTAGCATCAACAGGCTGATAGGTGCCCCAATGATGTTTAAATCTATCTTAATTAATACATTCGTTTATAACAAACATAAATTTTAACAACTAATAGATAACCAATATACTGACAAACGCAACACATCACATTACTTTACGCAAGAGACAAAGGCTAGTTACATGACTTCCAGCAGTATTTATATATTTTCTTTGCAAATTAGTTTTACATAGTTTACACCAATTCAAGATACATGATCCGTTCGCTCAAAGCTACATGTCGGTCTCCAAACATAGTTTGAATGGTCTTTAAATTCCCTGCATCGTATTCCAGGTGGCCAAGTTGTCGAATTTAACGCGATATCACTAAACTTTCCATCCAAATCCACTTTGAAGGAAATATACTTCATTGTTGCTGGGTCTTTCCATTGAGTAACAAGTCGTTTGATCGTTACTTTCTTCGGTATATTCAGTCGTTTACAAACCAAATTTTCAATTTCATCATCTTTGACATCAGGCGCAATATTCGAAACAAACAAACTAATTTCTTTACAAACAGTAGGCGATCCATCGAAAGAGCTTTGCGGTATCACGGTAGATGATATAATCTTTTTTACATCACGGATTCCAGGTTCTGCACTCACAACTTTGTTCGCACTGAGGAAGTCATTATTTTGTAAAGTGTCTAATTTAGCTAGAGTATCGTTGATTTTAGATATTTCTTGTTTTAGCTGATCAATTTCATCCCGTTGATTTTGAATTGGTTCTATATGCTTTACAACCTTACGAAATCTGACATTCTGTATTAATTGACAGACACGAATGCCACATAAGTGGTAAAGTGTCTTTAATAAATATTAATAATAATAATGTATTAATTGACGACAATCAACACACATCCACAAAATACTATCGTCCAGGCATGCGACAGCTTTATCATGTGAAAGGCCAACACATCCAGCGTGAAAGCGTTTCTCATCATCACAAAATCCTTGGCACTGAATGCTTAAGGCTCAAGCATCCGTCATCATTTTTCGGAAAACGAAAAGCAGTTTTTTCACTGTAAATCAAAACAATGACCATGAAAATATATTCACTGTATTCCATTCCTCATGTGGAATGCAGTGAATACATTTTCATGGCAAAATCTTTTGTTTTGAACGAGAAAATTGCTTTTAAATTCTTGATGATGTCAATGATTTCAATGACGAATGCTTCAACGTTAAAACGTTGAGAGCAATTGGATTACTGCATTCATCACAAACGGTAGGCATGTTTGAACCGGTCTAAGGAACCCTTGCTTTCCGTAGCAGCTGTACGAACTGAGACGTAGATGGCGATAGTAGTCACGGCAAAACAATCGGCTATACTTTGATGATTGCAATCAGTGGACACATTCGACGACACAATACATCGGGTGATGAATTGTTTATCCAACGGCGAAAAATCAAGAAAATCCACGGTTCAAGCACTACTTTTTGATGACCTACACATCAGCTATGTTATAATTGATAACGAGTGAAAGCAGAATAATCTTCGAGATACAATATTTTCGAGCTATTTCTTCTAAAAGCGGATAAGTTTTCGGCAGCAATAGAAAAGGCGCACGAGCTCACACACGGCCACACAAACCACTTTTCTTCATAGGTCTTGTCAAGACATTCATAAAACGCATGCTTAACATCACCGGTTTTCTCGTTGGTCGGAGCATAGACATTGATCAGGCTGTAGTTAAAGAATTTGCCCCGGATCCTCAATACGCAGATCCGCTCGTTGATCGGCTTCCACCTTATAACTCGCTTCGTCTGTTTCCCGATCACTATGAATCCGACCCCATGTTCTGCCTTATCGCTGCCGCTGTGGTAGATGTTATATTTGAACGATGTGTTGACGACGGGATCTACCGCCCTGAATTCACGTTCATCAGTTTTGGGCCACCGCACTTCCTGTATAGCAGCCACGCACACACCAACTTTCTGCAATTCACGAGCCAAAAGGCTCACTCGTCCAGGTTCTTTTAAGGTCCTGACGTTCCAGGTACCAAGTTTCCAATCATAGTCCTTATTTCGTTGCCGGGTCGGTTCCGAGAGTATCGTTCGCATATTCTATTCTTACTTCATTTTTCGTAGTGTTGAAAGGTTTCGACGGGCTACCTTACCGGGGTCGCGCTGCCCACATCGTGTTGGTGGGGCTGCCACCTTAGGTCTAGCTGACGCGATACAGCGTTTAATATTCAGCCGCTGGATGCCAGAACAGACGTTGTTTGAGCCGCACCTTCTTGGTGAACAGACCCTCGGGACGTACCTCCTCAATCTAGCAGAAGTCAGAAGGACAACAGTGCCCAGGCTGCACTACCAGCTAAGCACACAACTCTTAGCTGGCGGTCTTTATCATCGTTTGACACGTGGAAGCATGAGGTAAAAATTTGTGAGGACCAGTGGGCGAATTCCGGCGCACAATCTCTTCGAAGAGAAGCAATTTTCTTCCATTGCCTACCAGTAAGAAAATTTTCTTCTCTTCGAAGAAATTGTGCGCCGGAATTCACCCACAGAGCTATGTTGGACGCTCTCCTTATCGACTCACCGTTTTGCAGCCCAAAACTCGCTAGCTTGTTACGATCGAAATCTTTTGTCTTCAAAAATAATGGTTTATTCATGACATGTCCCAAAAAGTTCAGAAATTCATTGAGGGATTCTTTTAAAAGTGTCTCCGAGAACCCTGCATTAATTCATGAAATCTTCCATGCGTTCCTTCAGAAGTGTCATAAAAAATAAAAAAATCTTTTACGAAATCTGGAATGATTTGCTTCACAAATTTCTCCATGATTTTGCACAAATCCAAAAATTGTTTGAGAAATTCACCCAGATATAACGTCACAAATTTCTCTGGATATACACTCCCGTTCAAAAGTTTGGGGTCACCCCCTCAAAAACATGTCATTTTTTTAGGCCCATATCTCCGCCAATTTGCGTCCGATTTCAAAACACTAGGTTTCATTCAAAAGATAATAAGTCAAAGAAACTTTGAACATGATTTAAAAGAAACTTTTTCAAAAAATTTTGTATGTAAACTTAACCCAAAGTTGCCGAATTTTATAAAAAATGAATATAAACTTACGGCAGTGTCGCTGGAAGTTGGGTCGACCAAATTTTAAGATAAGAGCGGCAATATGACCCATTTTCTATTAGCTTTCAACTGCTTTTTACAGAACTTAGCTAAAAAATCTAGAAAAAAAGTTATTAAGTAAATTAATCCTTGATGTCATCGACCAAAAGTTTGGGGTCACCCCTCAATATGATGTATCGGCCAAAAGTTTGGGGTCACTATCGTAAAACATGGAAAAGTGATTTGTTGATATCTTTGTCATCTTTCATTCAATTTTAATTCTTCTTGGCTTATTTGAAACAAAATGAATGATACTTACTGCATAGATATTGAACCACACATATTTGTTGAAATTTACATACTAAAACTTAACGTAAAGTTGCCTCATTTTTTGAAGCGTGGTAAAATGTGCTAACTTTACATAACATTTTTATATACAAAAATCGTTAAATACGTTAAGTTAAAGACATCAAACGTAAATTTAGTTAATTATCTTTGAAATGAGCCAAAAATAATTAAAATTGAGCTATAGATGACGAAGATATCACCAAATCACTTTTCCATGTTTTACGAAAGTGACCCCAAACTTTTGACCGATACATCATATTGAGGGGTGACCCCAAACTTTTGGTCGATGACATCAGGGATTAATTTACTTAATAACTTTTTTCTAGATTTTTTAGCTAAGTTCTGTAAAAAGCAGTTGAAAGCTAATAGAAAATGGGTCATATTACCGCTCTCATCTTAAAATTTGGTCGAACCAACTTCCAGCGACACTGCCGTAAGTTTATATTCATTTTTTAGAAAATTTGGCAACTTTGGGTTAAGTTTACATACAAATTTTTTTGAAAAAGTTTATTTTAAATCATGTTCAAAGTTTCTTTGACTTATTATCTTTTGAATGAAACCTAGGGTTTTGAAATCGGACGCAAATTGGCGGAGATATGGGCCTAAAAAATTGACATGTTTTTGAGGGGGTGACCCCAAACTTTTGAACGGGAGTGTATATACAGTTTCTTACCGATTTTGGAAACACGAGGTGAATTTTATGTTGCCAAATTGGGGTGTTGCCAAAATCGGTAATTTTTTTTGTGGATTATTTTCAATTTTTATACGTCAATTTGTCTTATATTTTAAATATGGACTATTCACAAGTTATAAAACGATCCCTGTGGGTGACGTTCATAAATTACGTCATGATTTGTAAAATTGTTGATTTTGGAAAATTTAACGAATTTTGATTTTTTGAAGAAGAGTAAGGCGAAAATATAAATACATTTACAAATACAAACGATTTTTCGGTAAAAAATTTTGGTCAAAATTTTTTGTTGCCAAAATCGGTAAAAAATTGTTGCTAAAATCGGGTGTTGCCAAAATCGGTAAGAAATTGTTGCCAAAATCGGGAAGGAAATGTTGCCAAAATCGGGAGTAGACAAAAACGGGTGTTGCCAAAATCGGTAAGAAACTGTATTCAGAAATTTCTCTAGGTAATCGTTTGGAGAAACTTTTGGAGATTCCTTTAGAAAATCTGCCAAAAATTTCTTCAAAAACTCTTCTAAAAATTAAAAAAAAATTAGGAAATGTGACTCGAGTTTCCGGCCAAGATTCCGAAGTGAGCATTTCGACGGCGGCGGACCCAGCGTGCATCAGTGTGTGGTAGGATTTCATCTGGGTTCCAGTGTCGCGCGCGTTTGCTTCGGTGGTTCGATTTTTTCTTTTACTATTTTCGCGTTCAGTGTATTTCTGTGTGGAATAGACTAAAGGTTTCTGCTCCCTAGTGAAGTGGAGACGCGCGATAGAATTTTCTTTTTGGCTAGTTTTTGCGTCGAAAAGTGGTAGGTTGTTAACGGCGGTTTGTGTATATTGATCCATTGACAAATCATATCACCAACCATAGGTGACTCCCGGACTGACAATGTACCTTACCCTACTAACAAAAAATTCCTTCCTGAGACAAACGTGGAGATGCAGCGATTCGCTGTCTTTATAACAACGTTTGTCTTACTAACATTCCCTCCCATCCTCGATGACCGTAATGACGTAGCCGGCGCCGTTATTGACCCTATTAAAGTTGAGAGCTCTCGAACTGTGTACATTGAGAATAGTAAGCTAGTCCTAAGCCCTATTCCAAAGATTTTTAAGTACTAAATTTTAATTAAATTAAGATTTTTAATATACTATATTTGCCTATTCATTGGTTTCTTGTGCAATTTCGATTGCTCTGGTAAAACACGGAGTAGCAACTACGAATTGTGCGGTCATCTATGCTCATGCTCATGCTCATGCTCAATGTGACTCGAGTTTCCGGCCAAAAATTCCCTCACGGATTTTTTCAAAAAATCTTACATGGATTCATTCGGAAATTTTCTTCCAGGATTTGCTTAGAAATTCCTCCCATTTCCAAATTCCACATATAATTCTTTTAAAACATCTGAGTAATTCTCGCTGAAACCAGGCCGCTATTTACATAAAGTCTGGGATTTCAATTTTTTCTTGCTTATTCGCTAGAATATAATAAAAAAGGATGAAAAATTTTTAGCAGCCATCTTGGATTTGGTCGTCATTTTGAATTTTATCATTAAATTGCGATTTTCGCTGTGTTCGCTGTAGGTGATTTAATTTAGATATGACGAAATGAATTTTTCAGCACTGCTTCCCATACAAGAAAAAAAAAATCTTTGGGTTTTTTTCGTCCTCAGTTAGCTCTCCACGCAAATATACTACTGGTTCAACGTATGACTCAGCTGATAAATGCGCAGTGAGAGATGCAAGTATGATTACACTTTTGCACATTGGGATTCAGTTGATATCATACGGGATCAAGGTATCCCTTGATTTTTTTTTGTCTGGTTGAAAATATCTATCAGTTTTCCAAAAACTATTTTTTTCCAAAATAGTTTCCGTAAAACTGAAAAACACATAAACGGAAAGATATCTTGATCCTTCCCTTAACCTTTTTCGCATCAATCTATAGATTTGCCATTTATCGAGTATGCACCAAGTAACTTCCACACAGCAATGAAAACTGTGATTGCCTTTTTACTCATTTTTAAACAGTTAACATGCGTTTAATCAATAGTACTAAAATATTTGTGAATGGTCAAATTTTCCAATTTTTCGATCGCTTAAGGAAAGTTATTCATGCAATGTGTATACTGTTTTTAGGGTGTAATTCTCCGGTCTCTCTCTTTCTTACTCTCTCAGCTTACAACTTCATTGAGTATTATAGCAACGTATGATGCAGCGAAATATAGTGCAATCAGCTGTTCTTGGCACGGAAAGAAATATTTTTCTACACTTTCTCAAACCTATTATACATATATTTTTTGTTATTCTTAACCACTTTTTGTACAGCGCCCAAGTGTATTATATTATTCTACTGTATCGAACTGGTTGCTTTTCGCGCTCCTTTCACTTTCTGCCCTATCATGGTAGAATGATGTGTACGATAATGGTGATTTGTGGCTCTTGTTCCTTCTCCAGCCCGATTGGGGGTCCATTTAGCCGATATCCAAGTTTCCGGGTCCGTTAGAGCATATGCTCAGAAGAGGGTCAGGTGTCAGCCGCTCGAGGGAAGAGCAACGCACGAAGAAATACAAATGCCGGGGCTGGGATCGAACCCATGACCATCCACTTATGAAGTGTGCGTGTAGCCACTACGCTACGGGCCCCGGATATGAGTTGCTGTTCGCCGATGTACTTGTTCGAGTATTGTTGATTTTTTTATAAGATCCCAAAGTTTATGTTCATTATCTCAAATTTAGGTTTTGGTCACACCCCTTTGCTTCTGACCCCTTGCTTCTTCTTCTTTGTGGCTCTACGTCCTCACTGGGACTTGGCCTGTCTCGATTCAACTTAATATTCTCTGAACCCTTTCACACACAGTTGCTAATTGAAGGGCTTTCTTTGCCTTCCATTGCAAAAAATTGTATATTGTGAAGCAAGTTCAATAATACGCTATGCCCAATTTTTCCCGACCGGAACGGGAATCGAACCCGCTGTCTCCGGATTGGTGTTTTATAGCCTTAACCACTAGGCTAACTGGAGCTTCTGACCCTCTCATTTGTTTTTTTTTGCTTTAGGTATTTTTTGATAGATTTATAAACATAATTTTTACCTATACATATAAGACAATCTCAGAAAAGATAAAAGAGTGGAATTTCAACTTTAACCAATATGTTAACAAAAAAATGTATAGATTGTGCTTGATATTTGTGAAAAAATAACCTAAATTTTTAAATTGTCCTTTTATGCATATGTGTATGCATAAAAATATCTGTCGAATGTTACTCATAATTATGGTGAAACATTTCCCTCCGTGCATTCGCATCCATTAATTGTCTCTCTGGTCCGCTCCCGCAAACATGCTCTTCCCACAAACACGTTTTGATACAATGCATTCTCTCTGTTTACCACCGCGACCGCGAGTTTCTTGTGAGTGCGGGAGAGAAGAAAAAGATAATTTACGAAAGAGACCTCGAACCGACTCTCGTGTTTGCGTTGCACATTTTGTTTGCCATAAAAATACTATGAAGAAGAATTATGGCGAAAAAGATATCGGTCTGTGTCTTGGATAGAAATTAGTTTGTGTCTTTTATCAATAGGGGCAGTGCAGGTTTTAAGAAGGCAGTACTGTGGGAGTACTTTCAGCATGCTTAACTTTAACTTGCAAGTTAAAACGAATATACTGATGCAGTCCTTTGTTCGTAAAAAGTAGAAATACGGCAGTTAAAAGAAGCTAACGCTATAATAACTCGGGCATAATGTTTAACGTTATGCATTCCTGAAAAAGATGGTCATTTATTTATTTTATATTGTAATGGTTTTAATAACGCTTTATTATTAATTTATTATGTTTTTGGAACTATTTTATCCTAACTGATGTGATTTTTTGCATATTTTTTTGTTCAGATGTTGTTCAAAATACGTATTTGGAGACTATTTTCACACTCAGTAAAACAAGTTCTGTTATATGAATCCAAGCAAAATTTAACAAAATGTGCTTTCTCGAATCTCAGCACATATGGAACAGAGTTAAATAACTGGACTGGTGAGATATCCCCTATTAAAATTGATTAGCGATCAATCATACCCCGATTGAAACGAACTATTATGAATATTTCATGCCTATCCCAACCTGAACCAAATGCTCACGTACTCTCCACCATCATGGCATCGTACCCCGAGCAGAAGAGAATAACAACAGCATAACAAAATGTGTTATTTTGGCAAAATAACTGCATAATGGAATTAGTAATTTTCATGTTATTAACATAACATATTGAGTTATAAACTTGTCTGTCATAAGCGGCAAAATAACAAGTCACATAACAAAAATTTGTTCCTGAAAAATCAATTTAATAACATGTTTTGTTAGTGGCAATAACAACTTAATAACAGTGAATTTGGGAAATATTTCAATAACAAATTTTGATAATAAAGAGTTATTGATAACATTCCGAAAGCAAAATTAGGGTAAAAACTAACTTTTTTTACTCATTTTTGGGTAATGATTTTAAGTGTGTTATTCTATTTTTAGAAAATAATAGGTCACATAAAAAAAAATTCGATTTCATTATAAAACTTACAAACATGGACGGGATTTGAACCTCCAATCCTGCTATCGTAAATTTTCAGTCGCCTTTACCAATGAGGCTATCACAGCACTTGCAGTGAGGGACGATAGAAGCTTTACTGGTTCTACGTATTGCCAGTTTCCCCATTCCCCCATTTCATGTTTGCCAGTCGCAGCACAAAAATAGACAGAGATATGAATGCAAGATCAAACAATGAACCTCTCTCTCTTACCAACAGCGCTATCGCGGTGCGCAGACATGCGCACTGATACACTAATAACAGTGGCCGTCGTCGGCTATTTCCAAGGAGTAAAGAGAACGATGAAAAAGTTCTAGGTAGTCGACTATTTATGATTGAGCTTCGTCATGGGGTGTATTTTGGCGGCGACAAAGATTCTTTCCGGACAGAGATGATTTTTATTTTATTTTTTGTTTTGTTCGCGTTGTGGTAGTTCGGTAGCAGCAAAGTTTCACGCGTTCGCTTTGCTAGATTTTTGCGATTTTATTTTCCTCTTCCCTCTGCGGGGCTCCGACGACGGGACGCCAAGCAGTCAGTAGTGTGCGGTAGTGTGCGGTAGTTCGGTAGCAGCAAAGTTTCGCGCGTTCGCTTTGCTAGATTTTTGCGATTTTATTTTCCTCTTCCCTCTGCGGGGCTCCGACGACGGGACGCCAAGCAGTCAGTAGTGTGCGGTAGTTCGGTAGCAGCAAAGTTTCGCGCGTTCGCTTTGCTAGATTTTTGCGATTTTATTTTCCTCTTCCCTCTGCGGGGCTCCGACGACGGGACGCCAAGCAGTCAGTAGTGTGCGGTAGTGTGCGGTAGTTCGGTAGCAGCAAAGTTTCGCGCGTTCGCTTTGCTAGATTTTTGCGATTTTATTTTCCTCTTCCCTCTGCGGGGCTCCGACGACGGGACGCCAAGCAGTCAGTAGTGTGCGGTAGTGTGCGGTAGTTCGGTAGCAGCAAAGTTTCGCGCGTTCGCTTTGCTAGATTTTTGCGATTTTATTTTCCTCTTCCCTCTGCGGGGCTCCGACGACGGGACGCCAAGCAGTCAGTAGTGTGCGGTAGTGTGCGGTAGTTCGGTAGCAGCAAAGTTTCGCGCGTTCGCTTTGCTAGATTTTTGCGATTTTATTTTCCTCTTCCCTCTGCGGGGCTCCGACGACGGGACGCCAAGCAGTCAGTAGTGTGCGGTAGTTCGGTAGCAGCAAAGTTTCGCGCGTTCGCTTTGCTAGATTTTTGCGATTTTATTTTCCTCTTCCCTCTGCGGGGCTCCGACGACGGGACGCCAAGCAGTCAGTAGTGTGCGGTAGTGTGCGGTAGTTCGGTAGCAGCAAAGTTTCGCGCGTTCGCTTTGCTAGATTTTTGCGATTTTATTTTCCTCTTCCCTCTGCGGGGCTCCGACGACGGGACGCCAAGCAGTCAGTAGTGTGCGGTAGTTCGGTAGCAGCAAAGTTTCGCGCGTTCGCTTTGCTAGATTTTTGCGATTTTATTTTCCTCTTCCCTCTGCGGGGCTCCGACGACGGGACGCCAAGCAGTCAGTAGTGTGCGGTAGTTCGGTAGCAGCAAAGTTTCGCGCGTTCGCTTTGCTAGATTTTTGCGATTTTCTTTCCCCTTCTCTCTGCGGGGCTCCGACGACGGGACGCCAAGCAGTCAGTAGTGTGCGGTAGTTCGGTAGCAGCAAAGTTTCGCGCGTTCGCTTTGCTAGATTTTTGCGATTTTATTTTCCTCTTCCCTCTGCGGGGCTCCGACGACGGGACGCCAAGCAGTCAGTAGTGTGCGGTAGTTCGGTAGCAGCAAAGTTTCGCGCGTTCGCTTTGCTAGATTTTTGCGATTTTATTTTCCTCTTCCCTCTGCGGGGCTCCGACGACGGGACGCCAAGCAGTCAGTAGTGTGCGGTAGTTCGGTAGCAGCAAAGTTTCGCGCGTTCGCTTTGCTAGATTTTTGCGATTTTATTTTCCTCTTCCCTCTGCGGGGCTCCGACGACGGGACGCCAAGCAGTCAGTAGTGTGCGGTAGTGTGCGGTAGTTCGGTAGCAGCAAAGTTTCGCGCGTTCGCTTTGCTAGATTTTTGCGATTTTATTTTCCTCTTCCCTCTGCGGGGCTCCGACGACGGGACGCCAAGCAGTCAGTAGTGTGCGGTAGTTCGGTAGCAGCAAAGTTTCGCGCGTTCGCTTTGCTAGATTTTTGCGATTTTATTTTCCTCTTCCCTCTGCGGGGCTCCGACGACGGGACGCCAAGCAGTCAGTAGTGTGCGGTAGTTCGGTAGCAGCAAAGTTTCGCGCGTTCGCTTTGCTAGATTTTTGCGATTTTATTTTCCTCTTCCCTCTGCGGGGCTCCGACGACGGGACGCCAAGCAGTCAGTAGTGTGCGGTAGTTCGGTAGCAGCAAAGTTTCGCGCGTTCGCTTTGCTAGATTTTTGCGATTTTCTTTCCCCTTCTCTCTGCGGGGCTCCGACGACGGGACGCCAAGCAGTCAGTAGTGTGCGGTAGTTCGGTAGCAGCAAAGTTTCGCGCGTTCGCTTTGCTAGATTTTTGCGATTTTATTTTCCTCTTCCCTCTGCGGGGCTCCGACGACGGGACGCCAAGCAGTCAGTAGTGTGCGGTAGTTCGGTAGCAGCAAAGTTTCGCGCGTTCGCTTTGCTAGATTTTTGCGATTTTATTTTCCTCTTCCCTCTGCGGGGCTCCGACGACGGGACGCCAAGCAGTCAGTAGTGTGCGGTAGTTCGGCAGCAGCAAAGCTTCGCGCGCTGGCTTTGCTAGATTTTTGCGATTTTTTTTTTCTCTCCTCTCTGCGGGGCTCCGACGACGGGACGAGTGTGCGCGCGCCGTGGTTCGAGTCGGTTCCGAATTTTTCGCTTCCCTTCGGCGCTAGTTTCCAATACACTTTTAGTTGATAATAAATATTTTCTTTCATTTTTGCATTTACACAAAGGAGTGAAAAATGTTACTTCGGGTTCGCCGGTCGAGAAAAAAATCCGGGCGCCGACAAGTGAGTCGCGTTCAGTGTATTTCTGTGTGGAATAGACTAAAGGTTTCTGCTCCCTAGTGGAGTGGAGACGCGCGATAGAATTTTCTTTTTGGCTAGTTCTTGCGTCGAAAAATGGTCGGTTGTTAACGGCGGTTTGTGTATATTGATCCATTGTCAAATCATATCACCAACCATAGGTGACTCCCGGACTGACAATGTACCTTACCCTACTAACAAAAAATTCCTTCCTGAGACAAACGTGGAGATGCAGCGATTCGCGGTCTTTTTAACAACGTTTGTCTTACTAACATTCCCTTCCATCCTCGATGACCGTAAGGACGTGGCCGGCGCCGTTATTGACCTTATTAAAGTTGAGAGCTCTCGACCTGTGTACATTGAGAATAGTAAGCTAGTCCCAAGCCCTATTCATTGGTTCCTTGTGCAATTTCGATTGCTCTGGTCAATCACGGAGTAGCAACTACGAATTGTGCGGTCATCTATGCTCATGCTCATGCTCATGCTCATGCTCATGCTCATGCTCATGTTCGCGTTGTGAGAACGGCGATTATACACGTACCTACGTGAGCGAAGGTAAAAGGTAATTATATCATATGCCGATATGATTACTTCTGCAGATGCTGTTTAGTTTTATTCTGTTTAGGATTATTTTTAGTAATGAAAAAAGATATTTATGACATAATGTCAAACAATATATGATCGAATAATAATAGATCGAAAGGAAAAAGTTATAATAGACAAATGCAATCACCAATTGAGCAGAATTGTCTGTATTTTTTTGACATTTTTATTGATTAGAATTATTTAGTAGGTACCATATTTGCTATCTCCACTCTCACTAACATTCATTACTTCGTAATACATAGTCTGTTCGGTACTTTTTGACGTTATAATTAGAGGTTAGAATAGCAGTACTGTTAAAATGACATATAAATTCAACTAAGTTTACTCAATTTTGAGATAAAAAAAACTCATTTGCAGATGTATCACTTTTTGAAGCTAAAATTATACTTAACCTATAAGAATTGGGAATCGTAGAAAAGTGATAGGAATTTGGCACCGTAACGGGACTGGGATATTGAAAGAAGGAAATTAATACAAAGATAAACATATCAATAGCTATGATGCTATATTTACCCAAAACTCAAATTAAAGCAATGAATAAAATAAAAAATACGGAAGAGTCTGATGAAATTTCTAGATATTGCAATGCCTTTATTTTTTACTTCATAATATGAAACAGCAGACAATAAAATAAAGCAGGTAAACTATGTAATGGTTATATCTGCGATAAATTTTCTCCGATTTTGATAATATTGATCTCATTTGATCCAGATTTATTTTTTCCATCAAAAACAAATCCGACTGAACCGATCTGGTCATCGTGAGTTAAGAAAAAACCTGAATTCAGTAACAAATTTTGAAAACGACGTATAATCAATGGTGTAGCATTGATTATACGTCGTTTTCAAAATTTGTTACTGAATTGCCATACACGTGGAATTTTCCATAAACCAGCTGCAATTGGCTTCTTTAGTGGTGTTGAGATGATTCCATATTCACAATCTACATGCCAAACTGAGCCGAAATCCAAATTTTCATGAACTTTGGTACCCGGGAACCTATTTAAAAATCGATTTAAAGTTTGTATGGGAGCGATTTGTCGAATCACCCCTCGTCGGTCAAGCTGTCAAGCAGTTGCCCAGCTGTCAAAAGGTGATTTCAAAAAATCTTTTTGTAATTGAATTTAGGTATCAAAATAAAGTTTTAAAAATCTGTAAAAAAACATACTGGCTTATAAAAAGGTGCTCTTTCGAATAAAATCAAAAAATCAATATATTGTTCTTAATTTAAAAACCCAATTGGTGATTGGTACAAATTAAGTACCTTACCAAGAAAAAAATGTTAAATTTAAATTTATACGTTCAATATGTAGTCCGTCCAAAGTCTTACACCGTACATGAAACCGTTTTTAATTAGATTTTGTTTTAGATTTTATAGAGGCATTTTAAAATCTTCTCCTGTGTGATAGGGATAGGATTTTTCAAAACACCATCGTTCTTCTTCTGCTGAGGGATTCCACGGAGGCACGCAAGTCGATCCTGAGCGACCATTTCAAAAATATCTGAAACTTTGCACAGTTTTTCAATTTCATCTAAAACGTCATTTTTCGATATCAAATCTTCATATAGAGTCACGTCTAACTTTTCAAAAGGGTGTATGTGAAAATGGTTGAAAAATATTCAAAAAGCTGCACAGCAAAAACGGTTCGTTCGATTGTTATGATTTTTTCAGCAAAGTTAGATAACTTAATGGGGATTGCTAAGAAAATATACACTGTAAAAATTTTTTTTTTGCATTAAAAAAATATCATTTTTGTCACACAAACTCAAATATCTCAAAACCCTATCTTTTTACCAACGTGATTTTTTCAGGGAAAACGGTCCATTATATTAGCTATCTACCATAAAAATTTGGTGATGGTAAACTAATAAACAAAAAAGTTATGATATTTCAAACATTTCACAATTTTTACATTTAGTAAAAAAAATATGTTTTTTTTACCGTGTACATTATTCAGAGAATCGCATTATGATGCTGATTTTATTGTTAAGGCTACCGCATGAATTAAACAAGTTATTTTCATGATATTTTTATTTAATTATTCATAACTATTATAGCATCTATTAGAAACTTAGACGCGATCCAGTGTAGTGATCAAAAGTATTGATAGTGTCATTATTTTTATTGTACGTGACTGGCGAAAAATTCTGTTAATAGGGTTAAAACCTGTTGATAATAAGAAATATAAGTAATATTATTTTTAAGATAAAAGCTGCAAAACAAAAGTTTTATATAGACGAATGCGTCTAGTTTACCTGCAAAAAACTTACCTCTTAGATAATAGATTTTATGATGGAGAGAAAGCGAGTAACTGCAACACCAACAAATACATAATAGGTGCATACCACGACAATGCTCTAGACGTCTAGTTTACCTGCAAAAATTTACCTATCAGAGAATAGAATCATAAATATCGGGAGGAAGCGAGTAACTTCAACAACAACAAATGCATGATAGGTACCATGACAATGCTCACGAAAAAGCAAAAAATTACTACCGCTATGGTTATTAAGGATTGTAAAGTAAAAGTTTTCTTCAGTCAAGTAAACGACACCAAACTAGTCAGTAAAAACTTGAAAGTGATTTTGTTTATT
The DNA here is from genome assembly GCF_035046485.1 of Aedes albopictus. NCBI lineage: Eukaryota > Metazoa > Arthropoda > Insecta > Diptera > Culicidae > Aedes > Aedes albopictus. The sequence goes on along the minus strand of NC_085138.1, from coordinate 251,592,355 downwards.
AAAATCTAACGAACAACATGAGTAGTCGCTTTCTCAACTGTTGTAGGCCGTTTGCAGAAAAAAAGTGCTCAAAAGAGTTACGAAATCTCACCGAAAGCACCATAGATAAACTGAAAGCGACAGGTTATGCTCCAATGTCCACATTGAATACAAATTTACGCATTTGCACGTCCTGCCGTCTAAACGTTGACAAACGAGCAATCTGTATATCATCGGAAGAGCAGGGCGCAGGAAGTTCGAAAACGACAACAACTGAGGAATTACTAGAAGTTCCAAGTGCAGAGAGCCTTGCCACCGTACCATCAGCGACATCTGTTTCAACAAATCAATCGGAAGATGAGTGTACAAAATAAAGGCTTCAGGGCTCAGCGAGCAATATAATAACGCGAAAACGATCCAAGGAACCCAAAAATTCCATTGTTTCATTCCATTGTCAGAAAATAAAATTAAAGCAAAACTATACTCAAACTGTTCTGACAATAATGCCAAAGTGTTCGATATTGTAAAAAAATAAATAAAATCAAATAAAAAATAAGTAAAACTGTTTTCATGATCTCATAACCCATAATAAAATCCAAACCCAAAACTCTTAGCCCTCTCTTACCCCTATTGTGTCAAATCTATGATTATTGTTGTGTAATTTGAGAATTCATTTATATGTATAAATATTATATGTATATATATTATATGTATATATATATTACATGTATATACATATAATATAAATACATATAATATTTATACATATAATATACATAATACAAATGAATACACAAATATTGAATATCGTAAAAACAACTTGTTTAACTCCCGCAAGACCCTTAACAAAAAAAACAGCACCAAACTGTGATTCTCGAAATAATTTACACGGTAAAAAATTTTTTTTCTACTAAATGTAAAAAATTGTGAAATGTTTGAAATGTCATAACTTTTTTGTTTATTAGTTTACCATCACCAAATTTTTATGGTAGATAGCTAATATAACGGACCATTTTCCCTAAAAAAATGACGTTGGTAAAAAGATAGGGTTTTGAGATATTTAAGTTTTTGTGACAAAAATTATATTTTTTAATGCAAAAAAAATATTTTTTTTACAGTGTATATTTTTTTAGTAATCACCATTTAGTTATCTAACTTTGCTGAAAAAATCATAACAATCGAACGAACCGTTTTTGCTGTGCAGCTTTTTGAATATTTTTCAACCATTTTCATATACACCCTTTTGAAAAGTTAGTCGTGACTCAACATGAAGATATGATATCGAAAAATGGTGATTTAGATGGAACTGAAAAACTGTGCAAAGTTTCAGCTCAATAGAAAATCATGAATTAAAAAAAGTCCTAAATTTTGATGCTGTTGCTTGGAATCGCTCTGCTATGTTCTCGTTTAGATGTATGCAGGGTACTGCGCCACTTGGGCAGTGGCTGGTATTTTGGGTACTTTTCAGCTACAACTCAGTCAATTTCAGAAATTTAGCAAAACCTCGCGCCGCCCAGCAGGGACTTTGTTTTGTTCACATTACAGCACCTCCATGTCACGTAATATACCACACCTCTTATCAAATGTGATACCGTAAGCGTACCATAGTTTGCGCACCTAGGGCCTAACTTTGCGCACTTTTCAAAAAATCGTTAAACAGTTTTTCTGGTGCATTATGCAAACTTTTTCCCACGGAATACTAGTTAGTGATATGGGGTATGCACTTTGTCTCAGTTTGGATGTAATGATAAATGGAAGAGGAAGACAAATTGATGAGTGAATATGCAGTTGCTTTCCCTCAAATGCTGTAAATAACGTTGTAGAATGACGTAGGTTTTGTTTCAAAATTTGTTTTAGTTTAGATAGCAATACCATAAAGTATTTGTGCACTCTCAATAATACAATAATAACCAAACTTGTTCCACAACAGAATGTAATATTGAAATGTTATTTAAGGGCTGCATACCAATTGCTTGGTCATAACAAAATAAGATTGTCCAACAAAACATGTTATGGAAACGTAATGCCTTGATAATTCAATAATAACAAAACAAGATATAAAAACAGGTTTTGTGATTTCGTAGTTATTAATTTGATATTCCCCTCTGCTCGGGACCAATCGGTCTATTTTGGGCAACCGTGTGCCCTTCGCCGTAAATCTTAGTCAACATTTCTTACGCACCTTTCTTGGTGATACCTACTTACGTAGCTATTGGAGCGCCACCTACTACCGACCGAGAGACAGACAGATAGATCCTTCATACGCCTTCGACCGACAGCAACGGAGAATAAAAAACGCAATGCATGCGCAAAAGTCATGCGGTTTACTTCGGTGGCGCTGCCTTTCGAATGAATAATGCATAAGAACTCTCGTATATGAGACTCTGATGGTTGATGACGATCGACGACCGACAGAGCAATCAATTAGAAAAAGTTTCTTCATCCAGTGCATTGCTGGATGGAAGGCTGGGTTAGAGTGCAGAAAAGGCGCAAAGAACTGTGCGTAACTTTTATGGTAACTGTTTTATTATTCTGGAGTTTTCGTAGAGAGTATTGTTATCATAGATCGGTAATAGAAAGTAAAACGTTGATGAACTACACTACTGGTGAGTACGTTCCATGCAGTAAATTAAGGCTGTTTTAATAACTATCATCCAACAACTTCATTATACTTTTTGATCTACAGGTATACCTCGATTTAGTGGACATTTCAGTTTTCGAAATGTTTATAAAATCGAATTTTACATAAAATCAAGCACTTGATAGAGCGTGGTTACTAGTTGTGCTGTATTTGCCGAACGATTTTTCTATATGATTAGTGTAGGTTTGTGCCGTTATCTGCTCGATCGCCTTTTGTTGCAACTCTGGGGTGTTAAATAAAATTAAGTAAACCCAAATTAAAAATCTCAAATTTATTACGACGGTATCCGAATAAAACTTCCAACATCAAATCATCATGTTACAGAATATTTCAGAAAATCTTCCATGTATTCCTCCAGAAGCGTCACAAAGAAATTCGGCAAGATTTGCTTCACCAATTCCTCCATGATTTTTCACAAATCGTTTCAGAGATTGTTCGAGAAATTCGCACAGGGATTACTTCAGAAATTATTTTGATTATTTTTTCTTGAACTTCTCTAGGCATTCGTTCAAGACCCAAGTAACCACGAGGCACTATAATTCACCTGGAGGCGAATATAATTCTGTTGAGGAGCTGACAGACTCTATAATGGCCGCTTAATAGGAAATGTTTTTAAGATTTCTATAAAAAATCTACTGAGAATTCTTCGGAAATTCTTCTATTCTATTTTTGTTTGCGGAAACTTGTCCGAGTATTCGGCCAAAAAATCCTTCACGGATTCTATCAAAAAATCTCCTATGGATACATTTGGAAATTTTCTTCATAGATTTGTTTAAAAATTCCTTCTTTTCTATAAATTTCACAAAGAATTCTTTCAAAACATCTTCCATGATTTACTTCTGAAATTCCTCCACTTTTTGTCAAAAACTTATTTATGAAAATGAGTTGAAATTCCTCTGCGTTCATAGATTCCTTCAGAAATACCTTTAGACATTTATTAAGAAATTTCTCCAGAGATTCCTTTAATAAAACTTTCAACGATGCCTCCAGAAACTATTTTTCAGAAAATGTTTCAAAAGTTGCTTCAAAAATTTGAACTGGGGTTACTTTGAAATTCTTTCAAGGATTTCACCAAAAATTCCAACAGAAACTTCCAATTTCTACTGATATTCCACTAGGGATTTCTCCAGAAGTTTCAGAAAGAGTTGAGAATGATTTTTTTTTAGAAATTTCTCCTTTGCCTTTTTTGAGACTTTTTTAGATTTTTTCGCGAAAAATCCTTCGGAAATTCCTTTAAGCATTCTCTCAAACGATTCCCCATGGATTTATTCCAAAACTTTCTCCGAGGTTTGCTTTAGAAATTGCTCCAAGGATTTTTTTTAATCTATATTTCTGTCAGAAAAAAAAACTTCCTGGGATTTCTCTAGAAATCCCTCGAGGGTTTCTTAAAAAAATGTTCCATCACAAATATTTCGAGGGGATCTTTCAGATAATCTCCCATGGCTTTTATTATAAATTCGACTAATACTTTCTTCTAAAATATCTCTAGATTTTCCTCCATGGATTTCTTTACAAATTTCTCCAAGAATGACTTAGAACAAACTTCTACAGAAATTCCGATAATACTTTCATGGACTCTTGCTAAAATCCATCCTAGAATTGGTTAAAAAAAATCTTTCATGAGTTTCTGAAAAAAATCTTCCAGGTATTCTTAAAGGAACCCTTTCAGGGACTTCTTTGGAAACTGTTCGTCGATTTAGTTCAAAAAATCATCCAGGAAATCTTAAAGAAATTCAGTCAGAATTTGTTTTCACAAAATCTTCTAGGGATTCCTCTAGGCTTTTGAATGTTATTTAAAATTTTTCCAAAAACACCTTAAGAAAGTCTTGCATAGATTGTTCCATAAATTTATCTACGAATTCCTTCGAATTTCTTCAATAGAGATTCCTCCAGATTCCAGCATTCATCTAAAAACCCTTCCATGAAGTTTCTCAAAAATACTCCATGAACTTTAGAATATTATTCATGGATACATTGAGAATCAGAAGCTCAAAACTCCTTCAAAATTTTCTCAGAAGCTTTCTAAAGAACTGTCTCTAAAGCAATCCTTAGAGACAGGAATGCTGCTAGATATTATTATTGAAATTTCCAAAATTTATTCACATTTTTTTAAGTATTCCTTCAAGACATTTCTGTTCCATAAATTTCTCCAAGGATTCCTTAAGAAAGTCTTTGGAAATCATCCAAGATTACTTCAGAAATTTATCAACAGATTTTGCAGACTTCTACAGAGGATTGCTATGGAAAGGCTGAAAGATATTCTTGCAGAAAATCGGTCGGGTATTCCTCTGTGTATTTTCTCAGTAATTCCTCCAGGATTTCCTCCAAGCATACTCTTCTCAGAATTTTTCTATGGATTTATCAGACATTCGTTAAAAAATGTTTAGTATTTTTATTTGGGGATTTCTCCAAGATTTTTTTTTTAAATATCAAGAGGTTTTTAAGCTTTTCATCAAAACTTTCCAGTTATTCCTTCCGGAACTTCTCCGGAATCCATCTATTCCAAAAATATTCCTTGTTTTCAGAAATTTATTTAGAATTTGCTTCAGATTTTTTTTAAATTTCTTCAGCGATACTTTAGAGACTTCTTGAATATAACTTGAATTATTTCAGAAACTTCGGCAGGGATTTCTTCAAAAGTTGTTCCATGGATTATTTCAGAAGTTGTTCCAGCAGCTCCTTCAGAAATTGCTCAAGCGGATCCTTCAAGGATTCCTTGAGGAATTCATCCTTGGGAATGTACACGTGAAAAGACACTGGAATTGGGGAACCTTGACTAACTAGCTCTGATTCTACCATGACAGAACCAGAAATAATTTATCACACATCTTGTCAGTAATCTGCGAAGCATTACAATGACCTTGCTATGGAATTTGCTACAAATTTTCGAATTCAATCGGCAGGCATGTACCAAAAATATCAGGAATATAATAAAATTCTCGGTGTTGAAGTCATAATAAATGTTGGAAAAAGTTTGTTAGAAAACTTTGAGGAAAAGTCTGGCGAATGAGCAGTTTGCATGCATCCACCAAAAATGTGGTCATTGCTAAGGGTTCTGTAAAAAATATAGCCAGAAATTCACCCCATATATTCCGCTCATCGTAATCATCGACAATGCCAGGGGCATTTATAAAAAAAAATGAAGTCAGATGGGGAAGTATGAGATTACGAGAGTATGGGATTAGAACTAAGTATGTCATGAGGTAAGCTTTCTCGCTAATATGGGTGCTCCACATACAATGTATTGATATTAAGTGCTCCGCGTGTCAAAAGGGCTGGAAACCCCTGCATTATAAGTCATCATAATACAAACTGCACTATTAAACTGATCCAGTATTAAAAATTTTACCATTAAAAAAATGTACATAAAATCGAGGTAAAATGTACATAAAATCGAGGGTCTATATAATCGAGGGTCCACTAAATCGAGGTATACCTGTATTATTTTACTGATTTTTTTCGATTTTTGTTTTGGTAGGTAGTTGTATACTTTTCGAAACTGGATTTCAACTGTTTTTTATTTTTTTTTTTTAACTTTGGTATTGTTTAACGATATCAGTCAAGTGTGTAAGAAACTGCCCTCCTCCCTTTAGGTAGATCGATTTGCACTTTTTTTTGCACCACTTCATTGGCACTTGTGGCAATAGGTGACGACCTACGACGACGATGGCGAAGAGACAGAAAGAAGGTGTGCGCAGCGTCAGCAGACACATTGTGAAATATCGCTGGCTTGGAACGATGTGACAACTTGATTCAGTCGTTGTGCCGTTGAGTAGGTACGATGTGGATTAAGAAGTCATTCATTAACGCCAAGGTGAAGTGGCTACACGGGACTCCCGCGGGAGGAATTCAATTTTCTGCTGTTTAGCTTCAAGTTACGAGAGAGAGACGGGCGTGAGTTGCGAAGATATTGGTGAGAATTTTGCGATTTTCGCTAATCTTGTAGAAATTTGAATGTGGTTTTGTTTAGGCACATTCAGTCTTGGAAAAGGCAAAACGCTTATACAAACGAAGCTGTGCCGCTTCCTCATACAACTATCATGCGCATGAACTTGGTAGATGCAACGGTTCTTTCGATCTGTAGTGGGCGAGTGATTGCATCATCATATCCTCCCTGTTCCACTCATTGATTTGAGTCGAAGTTTATTAGCACATATGCACTTAAGATGCTTTTTAATCCTAAGTAGATATCCGTTGGTTCATTCTTGTATACGTGAATGCAGTTGATCTTATTGTTATGGAGTAGCATCAGCGAACACTCAATGATTCTCAAGCTCCAGCTCAAATTGTTATGAACAAGACCACCTCAAAAATAATGTGATCGTTGAACGATTTTAAATTAATACTTCACACTAATTATCGAAATGACTCGCGGTAACAAGTGAGGATGCGTGAAAACATTAAAAAAACGATGACACCCCAGAGCATGCGGCCGTACCATCTTCCTATCCTCCTCGGTAGAGTACGGTAGCTCAACGCTTCTCATTGCGTCCCATTATCAACTTGTTACTGGCTGCAGTCTTAATGAATCCATTGGCACAATCGCCAATTAATTACGCTCTGAGCGCGCCTCATTGAAAAATCAACAACAATGATGATAATAATTGCGGGTATGTGTCTTATTGAATTAACTCAATACACCATCGGGTGGAGGAGACTGTAATTACACAACATCAATGGGGCGTAGCTCCATCTCGTCGTTGTCGTCGTCGTCATCTCTAGAGCTCTGTCCTATGATCGGTTGTCGAGAGAGACCCATGCCCAGGCGCCAGCCAAAGCCAATCAATCGGTAGAGCACACAGAACAAGTGTAGCGAACCGAAAGGAATGCAGTACCAATCACCATAAAAGGCATTCCGGTAATTTATCACCTCCGCCTTTCCTCCACGTTGAGTTGCTTGATAGGATCCAGTGGAAGCCAACAACTAACAATAGATGGGTAATAAAGATGATATGATACCAGAGTGGGAACAGCACGTGCGCACTCAGCTGTGTAATAAACTTTTAAGCAAAGAGAAATTATGAATCGATAACTGATCCCATCTATTTATTATTCATTTTGCAAATGAATTTTTAAAATTTTGATTTGGTTAACACCCAAGTTTTCCTCTTCTTCCTGTCATAACATTACAGCTAGGAAAAAGTTATTGATTCCACTTTTTTGGCTATTGATAATTACGGCATTCCGCTATAGGGCACTTGCTGGCTTTGTTTAGTGTGCCCAACAGACCCTTTGATCTAGCTGGTAACGCCTTGTAATGAGAATCGTGTTACGAAACTTTTTACAGCAAAATCAAATGGGTCTGTTGGGCACACTAAACAAATGAGTTTCTTGAAAAGGCAGAAATTTGAAATATAAACAAAACCTTATTGTCGTTTCGAAAAGTGATTTTTACATTCTTTTAGAGTAATTCACCATAACTCTTCTACCAATTGTACACAAAAACTTTTTCTCTAATGAGACGTTGTCATCCATTCCACTAGCAGTTGTCCCACTTTACTTTGATTTTCTTTCACCCAATTCAGTCGATTTTCGGTTTGACACACCTATATTAATCTTCAATCTTACCCAATCACTGATTACCACTGTGGTTACATAGGGCCAACGTAAAAGATCTCCATTCTATGCGACTACTCACTTTAGCCTTGGTTTGGGTAGTCCAGGTCAGATTTCTATCGACTTCCTTCATTTCTTTGTTGCTGCCTCGAACCAGGGGTATGCAGGGGTAACGACAAGATCCAGACCCAGCAGCGAGACCAGTGCAGCTTCTGTTTGGTGTTTACTGATACGCACCACAGTTTCACTGGCGTACGACAGTAAAAATTTCATCTGGGAACTAAACATTCTAATTTTGGTGCGTTGAATAATCTGATTGGCCCTGGCTATTTGATTTGTGCTCGTAGGGGGAACCTTTGCACCCATAAACACCCGGAACGAGGTAATCGTGGAAGAATTACATCGAAAAAGTAAAAAGATACAAGAGTAGAGCTTGTAGAGCTTGAAGGTCTTAATTCCAGAATAGTTTGGATGACCTAGATCCCCAACTGAATGTTGCTAAGTTATCAGAATTGCACTCTGAGGTTCTAAGAGTAGCGTAGATTATATTCCGCGGGCATTCGCCACAATAAAAATATCCTGAGATTTACAGATATTGCGACCCATACTTCAAAATACATAGGGTCCATTTGTATGCCAGTGGACACCCAAATAGCAACAAATAGAGATACCTGTAATATAATGAGGTGCAACAGACACAATCGTGAAATAATTATGTCGATAGAGTGAAGAAAAACAAGAGTAGAGCCTGTAGACCATGAAGTTCCTAATTCCAGAATAGGTAATATTACTTGAAGCGATATCTTATGCGATGCACGGTATGCACTATTGCGACATAATATAGCGTATTTTGCGACTTAATAATTTTAATAAAAAACAGTTCTTAACACTGCTTATGAGACACACTGATTAAATTATCATGACATTTAAACTCACCTCAGTTTTTGTTGGAATCTTCTTCTTTTTGGCGTAACGTCCTCACTGGGACAAAGCCTGCTTCTCAGCTTAGTGTTCTATGAGCACTTCCACAGTTATTAACTGAGAGCTTCCTCTGCCAATGATCATTTTGCATGTGTATATCGTGTGGCAGGCACGAAGATACTCTATGCGCCCAAGGAAGTCAAGGAAGTTTCCTTCACGAAAAGATCCTGGATCGACTGGGAATCGAACCCGTCACCCTCAGCATGGTCATGCTGAATACCCGTGCGTTTACCGCCTCGGCTATATGGGCCCTGTTGGAATGTACTTGGTTTACCTGCGCTATGCGTGTTTGGCAGGTAACCTGGAGTTGAAAACGACGATGCGTTATTTCCCGCACAGTTATCACTACCCCTCTTGTAATCATTGTGATGGTTGTTCACTATCTTTTTGGCACTGCATCCACAGTCCAACAGCACCGCTTCCATTGTTATCACATATCAAATCGCATTATGTCAACATGAACGATTCTAGTTTATGCGAGTTTGTATGCACACTTTAACGAGTTTATCTTTACTTTTAATCGATTTCGTTCTTACACCGATGCGAGTTAAATTGACATAATAAGAAAGCGAACCAAGGACCAAGCGAAGTCGTATAATCATCGCAGTACGCACTTATGAGAATTAATTTGACACTGCGAGTTCGCTCGCACTCTTTTGGGAATAAGTAAAGTTCGTCGTATCAGAACATCGTATACCTCTTTTTGGTCATCTATATATATAAAAATGCAGTGGCATACGTGGGACCGCGCATAACTTGCGAACGGTTGGTCCGATTTGAGTCGTCTAAGTTTTGTTCCGTTAGTTTTCACCCAAGGAAGGTTTATGAGGCAAAAACCATGGGAAAATTGAGAGTTTTCCGATCTTCCATACATTTTGTGACCGAGGGTTTGGGCTTGGATAGAAACTTGAAACGTCAAAAAACGCAGTAGGCAAGACAAAGTTTGCCGGGTACAGCTAGTACATTATAATAGTTGATTTCCACTTTTATATGACTTCCCCAGATACAACGTAATAAGTTAGAAAAATATCACCATGTTCGATAAAACTTGTCCCTCAGCCATGTATTTATGCGATAGTGACTTTAAATAGTAGTTTGTACGATGTACAGCGTGCATCCTTACGTGACTCGTGGTTGTCTGGGCAATATAATTGGATAGGAAGAAAATAACAATATCACTGCTGTTGAGCGTTCTTCTTGGGTGGACAATATAAAAGACTTTCCGTCAGAATGTATTTGCTGCTGTTGAGAAGATTTCCGATATTTTTTTCCTGTTCAATTCTTATGTCCGTTTCACACTCCGTTCTTTTTGCTCCTTTTCTTCCTCACATAGATCCTCTTGATACCTTCGCTGCATTTACTTCTCCAGCTTACGATATACTTCTTGTCTTTCACGCTTCTGCTTCTCGTACTTAGGCTCAGTGTACCAGTTGTGGCTATAGTACCTCAAATTCGCCGTAGTTGATTTTCAACATTTAACGATGCAAATCAACAAGAAAATATATGTGAAGGAAGAATACGTTTATAAAAGATGATAGCATTCATTCAAACTCCCATTTTGCTCAAATTGTGATAGAAAAAAATAATTTTCCTTAAAATTTCGGCTTCTTCGCACCCTATTTCGCCATAGTGTACCAGTTATGGCAAATCCCATAAGGAATGCATGTAAATAGTGCGAAGTGGAACCGAAATTAACAAATATGTCCATAACTGGTACAGGGTTCCTATCATTGGCACACGCCGTAATAAATAGTAAAAGTGGGTTTGGCTCAGATTTTATATTTTTCCTGTTAAGTATGAGAACAAATCTATCGTATCGATGACATTCGTCGGTCTTCTTCTTATTTTTGTAGAAGTAGTTTTCCTTAGGTAGTGCGATAACTGGTACAGGCACCCTAGCTCAATTTCCCGTCAGAATCTTCTCTCACTCCTTGCAGTATACAACCGGCTCCGTCACTTTGCAATGTACATTGTTCTTCGCTTTGAATCGCTATCGCTCTCTTTCCAACGACTTCCTTTTCCTCATTCGTTGCTAGTATTGCACCAGCGTAAAATTACGGCACTAGCATAGGTACTAACAACAACTTCCATCCCTATGCTTTCTGATTTCACTTTGGACGTAGTGTCCAGATTATTTTGACGATGTCCCTCCTGTTGACATAAAAGCACTCGTTTTTCAGATACTCGTAAAACATCTTCCCTTTCCAATGCAGAATTTACACTGGTTAAGGAAAACCATGTTTTACGTCAACGTGCAAACCTCGAACTTCGTTAAAGATTTGGTCGGTGGTAGCGTTCGTGCTTGGACTAAGCATTCGAAAAATCCTCTTCAAACACCTCCAGGGAAATATAAAATATTCGCACTTATCTCACGTTGGTGCCGGCTCGTGACATGGTAACGTGGACCGTTTTTCTACTGGAATTACTAAATTGGCGGGTACTGAATTAGACCGCAACACTTCCTTCATTGCGCCTGCCGTTATGAACTTGATAGACAGGCTTCTATCCTCCTTCATCTTGTACACGGTTTCCATATCTATTGCATCGGATTTCAGCTGCTTCAAGAAGTTGTCGATTTCAATACATGTCTGACGCGGCGTGGACGCAGGTAAACAAAATTTGAATGTGTTTTCGATCATTTTGCTGTTGGTTTGGCACAGAAACAAAAACAAAACGAAATTAAGCTAAACAAAGCGCACCATAGTTACACAAAAGGGAACAAAGCACTACTGCTGGGACGCTACTGTGTCTGATTCCGACGGGAGTACAACAACAACAACTGAGCCCCAGATATTACAGAGATGTGACATTTGTGCGGCTAGCATGGCATCAACTTTGAGAATCTCTGCTGGTAATCGACCACAGGGGCCTTGTTTGGACTTCATGTTTCGCGGCTGTTTAAATCTTCTGGAGTGTTGGCTGACTGAGTTGATGCGGGTGATGCGCTACACCCTACGCGAATCATGCCGTGATGTTGATGATAGTTCGGACATCGAAGCTTGATGTAGTTGTTCGAAGTGCTCAAACTGGTTTCAACTTGTCAGTTGGGTCGGTGAGTTACTGTCCAGTAATGTCTGTCACTGACATGTTTGGATTCATCCTTCCTCGACTCAAGCGTCGTGAGATATCGTAGAGAAGCCGGATATCGCTAATTGTGGCGGCTTTCTTCACTTCGTCAGTCAAGGAGTCCACCCAAGCTCGTTTGTGCCTTCTGCAGCAACCTTCTAGAACAGAGTAGCGTTGACGGGATTCGTATTTGGTGGCTCTGGTTCTAGCCAGATATTCCGCCAGATTGCATCAGTGATCCACTCTTTTCGCTGAGTACTTCAATCTCTTAACCTAATTTACAGCTCTTTTGTCCACTAGGACACTGCGTGAGCGATTCCAATTGGAAGCTGTACTCATACTTTGTACAGCGCCTAAATGTATTCTAGTCTAATTCTACTATATCGAACTGGTTGCCGTTGCGCTGCTTTCACTTTCTACCCTATCATGGTAGAATGATCTAGGATCTAACCCAAGACCATCTGCGCCACTAATTGCGCCACGTTCCCCGGCTAGTACGCAACTTACGCTGGTTATTTTCGCTGGTTTTAATAATGATATTCTCGATCTTGATGGTCGTCCCCCAGTCAACACACGATCGCATATGATGTTGTAGGATGCAAAAGTGGAGGCGATATACGCAGACTTTACACGCGGTTAAATGGAAGCATGTACGTATATGGCCTCCACTTAAGCATTATATTCAACATCATATAACACTTTGTGTTTGCTGGGCCACTGCTATTCTACGCTGCCACCTTCCGGACCATCCGTTAATCGAGTTCCAAGTTCGTTGACGACAGATATCTTCACAGCTGGCTCTTCTATATAGTCGGCGAGTATTGAATCGTCGTTTACCAGGTCGCCCTGCACATGGTCTGCCCACTTTGCATTCTGCTGTAAAGTTCTTCTTGTACCATCCGGATCTCTAACGAACATCAGCTTAGCAGGGTTGTGGTCAGTCATTCTCACAACATGCCCTGCCCATCGAATCCTTCCAGTCCATCGAAAGCCACCACCTGAAAAGTGTCTCCGTCTATTGTAACACTGCTACCTAGGCTTGCCTTATCGTTCGCGATTTCGCTTCACAATGGTTTACGAAACAGATTTACGAGGAAAGATACATTTAGCGCCTTCAAATGATTTTTAGACAAATATGGTCATAAACAAAATTGTTCCTAATAATAAGGCCCTCCTTCCGAAGTGCATGAAAATTAGGGTGGTCCATATTTTCAAAGAAATTGGAAACCAAACTTTTTTTATTTGCAAGATTAACTGTATACAAAGACAGTTTTTTTTGTAGCTTTAAAATTGGCCGATCTAGAGATAGTTTTCTAAATAAGCTCAAGAAGGTTGAAGAAAAACCGATTTTCTGGCATCTAGTTTTTCAGTTTCAATTTTTATCAAATTCGCCCAAAACCACTTGTAGAGCATTTGAAGACGCGTCGTTTCGTGCGCTGAGATAGTCGTTATCTCTTTTGGTTCAATAGTTACAGGTGTTTTTCTTAACCGTTATGTGTCCGCAAACATTTTGATTTTTTCTACAGCGTGCGGCCACATAAGGGTTAAACAATCATAGTTTTTTGAAAAGGTGATATGACGGGTTGGGGTAATCATTAAAAATATCTTTTACCAGCATTCAAAAGAAAAAATGTTGTTATAAAACATATCAAAAACTTAAAGGAGTGTTATTTTTGTAACTCAAGTAAAAAATACTTGAAAAGTGCCTATTTTTCCTAGAAAATCATCAATATTTTTTTGAACGGAATGACGTAGCAACAGTCTCAGCGTACGAAAATGCGCGTTTTAGGAAGCTGGTCCTTAGACAACTTTGACGAAAATTTTGAAACAAGAAGAACCATATATGTCTAAAAACTAATTTGAAGGCGCGGGTTCCTCGTAAATCTGATTCGTGGACCACTGTGCGCTTGCCACTTTGTTTTCGACGCCTTCACCATCGGTCGGTCTGGCCTCTGCTGCTTCATTTTCCAGGCAACTGTACAGTTCTGCAACCGTTCCAAATGTCCTTGCAATAATATCCATGCCATTCGCAAAACAGACACATTGGCTGGATTTCGTGAAAATCGTTCCCTGGCTGTTGAGCACGGCTCGTCGCATAACATCTTCCAGGGCGATGTTGAACAGCAGGCATGAGTGGTAGTTCTCGGAAAGATTTTTACGAACTTCATGGATCGCCCGAAACCTTACGCAGTTTCTTACATCGTCCATTGCGATCGATACTGTCGTACATCACTTTGAAAGCGATGAACAGGTGGTGCGTTGTGGCTTGGTATTCGCGGCATTTTTTGGAAGATTGTAGGCGATATTCAGAATTTTGATCTATCGTAAGTTCTCACATTCCAACTTATCGCATTTCTAGTCTTCTTCTTCTTCTTTATGGCTCTACGTCCCAACTGGGACTTGGCCTGCCTCGCTTCAACTTAGTGTTCTTTGAGCACTTCCACAGTTATTAATTGAAAAGCTTCCTTTGCCTGCCATTCCATGAAATTGTATATTGTGAGGCAAGTACAATGATACACTATGCCCAGGGAGTCGAGAAAATTTTCCCGACCGGAACGGGAATCGAACCCGCCGTCTCCGGATTGGCGATCCATAGCCTTAACCACTAGGCTAACTGGAGATCGCATTTCTAGTAGACGAGGCAAATTACCCCTTCCTTCAAATCCTCTGGTAGCTGTTCTGTCTTCCAGATACAGACTATTGGCCGGTACAGGCAAGCAGACAACATTTCCGGGACCATCTTGACGAATTCCACTCCGATACCATCCTTACCTGGTGCTGTATTGGTTTTGAGCTGGTGAATGGAATCTTTAACTTCCTTCAACGTGGGAGTTGGCTCGTTGTTGCTTCCTGATGAACTGGCGTAGTCATTTCTTCCACTGGCACTGCCTTGGCCTTCCATGTCTGCATTCCGCTCGCCATTCAGGTGTTTTTCGAAGTGCTCCTTGCACATTTCGATCACCCCACGTCCGTCAGTCAAGATGCTTCCGGCCTTATCCTTGCACATTTCGGCTCGCGGTACGAAGCCTTTGCGGGATGCGTTGAGCTTCTGGTAGATTTTCCGTGTTTCTTGTGAACGGCATAGCAGTTCCATTTGTACACATTCCGCTTCTTCTAGGCGGCGCTTTTTCTCCTGGAATTTGCTGGTTCCTCGTTTTTTATATCGGTCCACGTTCTGTTGGGTCCCGTTCTGCAGCATGACCGCCCTCGCTGCGTTTTTCGGTTCCAAAATCTCTTTACACTCATCGTCAAACCAAACGTTCCTTCGGCACCGTTTCACATACCTGACCCGGACGATGCGCTCAGCTGTGTGTAAACAAGCAGCCATCAACGCTTGTATTGTGCTTAAGCAGTGATCGAGAGGTACTTCAGTAACGTTGCCTTCGCCCGGCAACGCTTCCTCGAAATTATGCGCGTATGCAGTGGTGCAGCCAGTCGCTCCAGTTTATATCGAAGCGGCCGTCGATACCGTACGTTGTTAATCATGAAGAGTGGTAATCTCTAGGTGCAACGATAAGGGCTGTGCTGCTGGCAGTAGGTATTATGTTTAGCTACTTTCTTAGAAGCGGCGCAACCAGTTAGTCGTAGACCGTCCTCGGTCGTCAGCTGTTCGATGCTGAACTTTCCAATTGTCGGTCTGAATTGCGCCTCCTGGTCACCCTGAAAGTTTAAGACTCGATGATCTGGCACCATTCTGCATATCACCCATCACTTTAAAAGCTGTTCCGAAGCAAACTCCTGCATCCCTGTCAACATACGACCAAAGTTCCCATCGGGGTTGATTACCGGATCTTCCCTAAAGTTGCTCATATCCCGGCCGATTAGAAGGTAGAGATCGGAGTGTCATGGTAAGAGGCTGAAGGACCTTACCAGAAGTCTGAATCCAATCTGAATCGCATTACCGGCCTTTACCGAGCCGACAATTACTTTATGAAGTGCTATGCGAAACTAACACTGTATACATATATAAATATTGTTATTAGATTTGATTAGATTAGATATTAAATAATTGATAAAATTATAACAAATAAAGCAGTGTTATGTAAAAAGGTAATATAGTGGTTCGATTTTTTAACAGATCCACCAGCTGAGGTTTTCGCCCTCATAAAATTAACCTGCAAATAAGACATCACTAGATTTATTTATGTTTGCGTTGCGTGGCGAAAGCCGACAATATTTATGATATTTGCAGCCCTGTATATCGACCAGAACAAACCATTTGGTTTCGCAAGAACTGCTATAAAGTCATACTTTATTTATTCTCAGCCAGTTTTAACGCTTAGAACACCTCCGTTAACTAGCTTCACCTATAGTGAGCCTTGCCTTTTCGCCACCTACGCTCGCAAATACGCATGAATTTTTCTGCGCAACAGGGCCCATAAGTCTGTGGGCCTCACTCATTCTTCTAGCGCGAAAAAAGCATGCAAATGGGTCACGAATGTTGTAGGTACTAGGTACAGTGCTGTGTGCAGTTCTTGTCGCGCCTTCGATGGCGACGCGAAATATCTAGTTTTATTATATTTTCTATATTGTTTAATATTTATGTCTGTGGCGAAGGCATTCACCGTTGTCGTCGTCGCCATCGTAGTTATGATATGAGCCATAAACAAGTCAACTTATGAACCGCCAGCGCTGAAGGTTTTCAATCAAATGCGTGTGTGCTTACTGCGAAATCAGATAACGTCGTTTGCATTGATAGAGTTGAATGTCCTTTGGTCCGATTGCGATTACATCATTGAATTACGTACCGCGACACTACTAGATGGATTTGAATTGCAAAACCCTTCGTGTGTTTTGATAAAAACCCAAACACGTTATCGCTCTGCGTTTAGTAAGCGCTTATCCAGAAGTTCAATCACGTTTCAAGGAGCATTAAACAAACGTACATTATTTGCTAATTTTATGGCGTTATCATCGATGTATTACAACACTGATGCCTTGATTATTATTGTTCTTGAAAACGTGCGATAATCGACGCGGAGACATGTATGCGTCATCGTCGGCTTTTTGTTTTATCGAATAACACTGACTAAGTGTAGTCTTGAGTGGAATACTAAAATATAATTCCAATTTATCCCACCGACTGAGCCGACCTAGCCAACTAATCGTCCTGTTTGTCTGTTTTTTTTTCAGGTATGTTACCAGCCGCAAGGATTACTGAAGGGCATATTCTTGGCAATTGAAGTGTCATGTTATGAATTCATCTTTTACGGTTTGTAGGAAGTAAAATATTCATCTATCTAGTTTCAAGCGTAAAAAAGAAAGAGTAGCTATCCCAAATTCGTTTTCACCTAAAAACTATATGACCGCATTCTACTCCAACCAACCAGTCGAAAACTATTCTTAGAACCAGCTGATTTCACCCGAAAGTAAAATGCAGCACATAATAATGCAGCCGACAGAATGCCATTGCCAAATCCAACATTCAGGTTTACGACTATCGGGGACGACGACGACGATGCACTCACGCGACGCCGTGCCGAGTCGATAAACGAAATTCTAAACTTTGTTGTTATAGCTAGTCAGCATGTCGGAGCATCTTATTTGAAGTATACGAACAAGTGTGCACAGAAGAGATTCTCGTGATTGCGAATGACTAGAAGCAGGGAAAATGTTATTTGCTAACTATTTTTCAACAAGATTCATACTTCAGAGGTCTGGATTCGATTTTCGACAGGTTCACGATGTTTTCGTAATGGAATATTTGGTACGGAATAAGCTGAATCCTAAATTGTGCAATACGAATGCATAACATAATGGTAATTCTAGCAATGAAAGGCCTTGGTTGTAAGTTGTTTCTAGAACACTATGTTAAAACATAAGCTCTGTTCCAATTGGTACGTCACGCCAAGAAAAGCAAGACGAAGCCGTGCATTTCAATGTAAGATGCAGACAGTCCACGGGAACAACCATGAGAAAATATTTCGAAATTGCAGTTGCCACCATCGCCTCCTCATATGTTGTTGTGGTGACAACTGATTCATTTCCTGCTCTTTTGTGTTGTTTTCTGTTTGATTTTCGATTATTACATGGGCTTGTGAATGAAATGTACACATGAAAATATCAGTGAATTATTGCACAATCTGTCTCTGCCACTCATTGGGTGTGAGTTAAGGGTGATAACTGATATTTATCTGTTTTGTTTGTCGGGATATCCTCGATCTGTTTTCGTAGAAATAAAAATATTCTCATAGATAATATGAAGGAAAAGCATTCGTTCATTTTTTTTCCTGTTGGGTACATTTTCCACTGCGACCAGTTTTTTTTTATCTATTGTGAACGGCCCCGTTTTAATATTTTTGCCCATATCAGTTTGTCATATCACTATGAGTTTGAGTGATTTCCACTTGCTGACTGTAGGCATTATCCCAGTACGGTATAACAGATCGAATGAAATGTATTACCTTGCTAGGAGAAGTCATCCATACATCTGATGGTTTTATAAAACCTTTATCGAAAAATGTGCATCTTTGTTGGAAAAGTGATTCACAGGTACATAACAAATGTTCATAATCCTCCTGGTCCCTATTACAGAAACGACAGGTATCATCTTCGAGTATACATAGTTAGTTGTTTCAAATGGTATTTACTTGCCTGTTATAAGGCCACAAAAAGTATTCAAGTCTTTTTTTACAGGCTGAGAAGTTTTCGAGTTATAATTTTGTTAGGTACTATAAATCGTTTCGACTACCGTGCTGTTATCGTTTTTTGCCAGGTATCATCAATCATCTTCTTTTCCCAGTTCTTTAATTCCATTTTGAAAGTACATTCTGCGGCCCCACAAAATGGCTCTGGACCTAAGAAAGAAATTGATGACCCAAGTCTTGCTAAACAGTCTGCTTTTTCATTACCTTCAATTCCACAGTGCCCAGGTACCCAGAAAAGGTTTACTGAACATTTTTTAGATACCTTCTGTAGTAATTGAATGCCTTCCCAAACTAATTTAGAAGTACACGTAATAGTAGTTTACGCAACAAGGTGCAGAATGACGATTTTCACAGCACGAGTCGTACATTTATCCAACGAGGCTTGCCGAGGCTTTTGCAATTTCATAAATTACCCTTGAGGATAGTTTTCAACAAAACTTTTTCATCAAACTGCACACTGATGTTCACAGCCAATGTTTAAGAAAATCTGATCAGAATAGGTTATATTGTGCAGTTGTCACAATTTTTCAAAACTGCATCCAGAAAGCATCAAGAAGTTAACCAAAACTGAAAACAGTGCTGTAATGGTTCATTACACAACGCAAATCAGTGCTGTAATGAACCATTACAGCACTGTTAATTTTGTGTGGGAAAGTAGGCCTTTTACTGTCATATTTGCGTGAGGTAAAACAGCCTATTACGATGAGAAATTGCAAAAAAGATTTTAACGCGAAAAGTCACATCGAATAGTCGTTCAAAGTTATACTGCCTCTCTATCCAGTAGAGTGGGTCATCGGAACCGTTTTCTCAGATCAAAGCTTTTTTGGTTCCGTTTCGGGTCCTGAGTATCTGTGCAAAATTTGAGCACGATCGGTTGCGTCTACACTTTACGCATTGCAATTGAAATTTGTTTGGGATTTTGTATGGGAAAACATACTTTTTTGCATTTTTGTCATAAGTTGAAAAAGTTTGCCTGAAACTTTTTAACCGATAGTATAAAATGATAGCCTAGGATGTTCTGAAAAACTTTGTTGAAGACCGCAAAGCAATCCGATGCTTGTGAAAATAGTTATAACCAACGAATCGCAGGCATGTGTTTATGTTTTGACATGTAAAGGAATAACAATAGCAACAAAATCATACTGTTTCGCCAAGCAATGTCAACGCTATAACTTTTTCCATAAGCATCAGATCACTTCGCGGTCTTCGACAAAGTTTTTCAGGTCACCCTAGGCTATGTTTTCACTTCATCGGTTGCATGGTTTTAGAAAAATTCGAGCTTGTTATGAGAGAAATGCAAAACAGTGTGTTTTCCCACGTAAAACCCCATACAAACTTCAAACGCGATGCGCAAAACGTAGACATAACCGATCGTGCTCAAATTTTGCACACTTATTTGGGTCCTGAAGTGGGATCAAAAAAGCTTTGATCTGATGGGATACCATTGAATTTTTCATTTTTCCATATAAACGATGACCCACTCTACTATCCAGTCTTCATGTGTAACTAAAGTACTGATTTTAAAAAAAATCAAAATACTAATATGACCCCTATGATCTCCATTAAACAAATTTTGTGTTCTTTTCAATCTTAGTGCGTTTTTCTCAGCTTCAAACTGTACAAACAAATGTAGCGGTAGAATATGTAGCATTGCCTCCAATGCTTTTGTAGGCATACTACGAATAACTCCTGTGATAGAAGTTGTAGCAAGTCTTTGTAGTTTTTCCAACTTTTTTTTGGTTGTACTTAACTTCAGTTTTCGGCCACCAAATCAAAGCTGCATATGTTATTCTGAGCCTTGCAATAGCCGTATAGATCCAATGGATCATTTTTGGCTTACGTCCCCATTTATTTCCAAAAGTTTTCTTGCTTATCCAAATTGCGTTCGTAGCCTTATTTAATATTTGATCAATGTGCGAGTTCCAATTTAGTTTGTTGTCAAGAATTACTCCCAAATATTTAACCTTTAGACAGAGCGGAATTTTTGATCCATCCAAGTAAATATCTGGTATTTTGTACTTCCTTCTTCGTGTAAACGGAATGATAGCAGTTTTAAGACGGTTTACTGATAACCCCTCATTTTTACACCACGCTAAAGTCAATTTTTAAGCATACTGCAGTCTGTCTGTAATTACTTGTTCAAATTTACCACGTACTTTAATTACTATATCATCTGCAAATCTAATTATTTCAAATCCTTGAGCTTCAAGATTCGATATTAGTTCGTCAACTAGTAATGACCACAATAGAGGTGAAAGGACACCTCCCTGTGGACAACCTTTCACAGTCCTAACCACAGTTGTTGAATTACCATAATTACAAGTTATGTCTCGTTTTTGTAACATTCCAAAAATCCAATTCACTATACACTTATCAAAGTTACGCTTGATCAACGCATTTTTCATTGAATTATGAGAAGCATTGTCAAAGCCTCCTTCTATATCAAGAAAAGCAGCTAACAAGATTTTCTCAACTTTTGATACCAGTGTATGGAGTGCTGTTATTGTCGACTTTCCGTGCTGATACGCAAATTGGTTTTACTCAATGAAATCGTTACTAAATATTTTGATTTGATGTAGTAATCTATTACTTTTTCCATCACTTTCAACATGAATGACAAAAGACTAATTATCCTAAAAGATTTTGGATTCTTTTTATCTTTTTATTGGCTTCAGCAATGAATACAACACGAATTTGTCGCCAGCTTTTGGGAATATAATTCAACCTTAAACTGGCCTTAAACATTTCAGTTAAACATGGAATGAATATGTTTTTGCTTTGCTGAATCATTATTGGACGAATTTCATCTGTGCCCGGTGATTTATATGGTTCAAAGGAATCTATAGCCCATTCAACTCTTGCTTGAGTAAAAATGCGACTAGATCTTGCATGTCTGTCCTGGTCATTTGTCGCCCAGTACTTTTTGGAATTTCATTAGCATCCTCAAATATTCTCAACCAGGTCATTTCAGGCCCAGTTTGAATATACCGAGAAGTCGCTTCTTCACTTGAGACCGGCAGAGATCCTGGGAAGTGTACTTGCATCATCAGATTCAAAGTTTCTGTTGCGTTAGAAGTAAAACAGCCGTTATCGTTCCTAAGAGTATCAAGCCCATTACATCGATCTTTTGATAAAACCTTTTGTAACCTAGCAGCCACCGGAGTACTTTCAATATTTTCACAGGTGTGCCTCCAGTTTTTGCGTTTGGATTTTCTTATCTCTGAATTATATAAGGTTAGTGCTTTTCTATAGGGATTAATACCAAAGTCGTGACAGAGCTGTGAAAGCGACTCTCCACGAGGTGAGTGTAATTTACATTCACCTTGTGGAGAGTTGCCTTCGCAGCTCCCTCACGACTTCGGTATGCGTGTGCGACCCATAGTCCATTCGGCAAACTTTTAGACAAAACCAAAAGGCAAGAGTCGTCCATACATCATTTCTTGATAGGATGCTTCTGAACAGAAAAAAATAGCAAGTGAATGTAACTCTTTGCAAGTGAGTGTTCCCATCCTTGTTCATCCCACTGTAAAGTATGCTTAGCTCGATTAAACATTTTTCGAGCTTGTTTTCTTAAATATTCCAGTCTTGTATTCCACCAAGGGACATCCCTGTCCGTTGATCGTTCCTTTATTAGACAGCTGCTATTGAAAGCATGAATGATTCTATTTGTTACCTGATTAGAAATTTTCTCAAGATCCTCACATGTATTGATAGCGTTTTCAAGAAAGCTATCTCCAGCTTCAAGATTCGTGTTGAAGAGTTCCCAGTTTGTTTTCCTGGGATCTCTGAAAGTTTCTTTAATAATGTCATTTACTTTATATTCAAAAATTATCTGTTTATGATCCGATAGCGAGATTTCATCGGAAACATGCCAATTATGTATTTTTTCTGAGATTGTGTTACTACAAATAGTTAAATCTAGGACTTCTCGTCTTATGGAGTTTATGAATGTAAAATTATTACCTTGATTACATAGACGGGCTTGGTGGTCTAGTGGCTACCGCTTCTGATTCGTATGCAGAAGGTCATGGATTCAATCCCTGGCCCGTCCTTTTCATCCTACTTTGTATCTTTCTATCCACTTACTCTCGCTCTCTCTTCTCTACATATACAACTCATGTATATTCATATGTTCATAGCCATCGCTAGAACCAGAAACGAATTGAAAAAAGTCGTTTCCCTCCCTTACAACTTCCACTCAAAGCACAGTGTATATATAACGCCTATAAGTTATGCAACCAAAGCGTGCTGTGCCGCTTGACCTTATTCACCTTATTCACCACACAATCTATCACGAACACTATAAATAACCCCTATCCATGGATCGCATCACCGACCCAACGGTGACTCCCAGATCTCCCATCCTTTCCGTCTAACAAATAACCCCAGTCCGTACGGGTTGTGGGGACGCAGAGTGCTCTCGGTCTCTAGTAGCAACAACCAGTACACTCTAACATTCCTTTCCCTTCCCAGCTGATTATAAGGACTTGGCCGGCGCCGTTATTGATCAAAATATGCATGTGCTGCTAAAATTGCACTTTGAGAATAAGTGGAATGTCCCAGCCCCTTATTCAGTTGGATCTCAGTGCAATTGGTACCAGTTCAGATCAATCACGGAGGAGCAACCATTGACATGTATAGTCAGAATTGATCGTTTTGATCGTGATCGTAAAATTATTACCTTGATTACAAATATCGATATTATTATGAGTTAAATACTCTAGTAAACACTCAAAAATATGCAGATGCCACGTAGATTTCCGTTTTCCCACACGTATTGGGTATTTCTACCGCAATGATATCTCGTTTAACAAATTCTGAAATAGAAATTATGTTAACATTCTCATTGACAAGAATAGCATACCTTGGGAACTGCTCTGTATTATCCAGAGTTTAAATTTTCATTTTCAATGAGTGAAATTCATCGTGGATTTTGCAGATTCTCAACCGAGGGATCAAAATAAAATTCATTTTGGTGAACGAATTTTTTCACCTATTCATTCATTTTTCTGTCACTGACAATTTTCACTGAGAAATATAACTGGACCGTAACTCCCGATTATACTTCCAATCACCTCAAAACTTGTGTAGAATAGTTGATTAGTATATTAATTATGTTCTCTATTTGTCCATTAAGTCTGATTGTGCGTCTGTTATCAGAAATTGGATATTTTAGGACGTGCGAAAAAATATTCGTGACAGAGAATTGAATGAAAAAAGAGAGGCATTCAGCTGACAATGAATGCGGCCAAAAACGAATGAAAAAAAGAGAATGTCAATCTTCACTTTCAATCTTCGAATTTTTTACTCTCTGGTATTATCATATATCAACTTACACGATTTAGTGTTGATACCCAATACTTTTCCATTAACCGCCCACGGTTCTTGTATGAATGCAATTTTGTATAAATCTCCTGCAGCACAGCACTGGCACCCTTTGCATGGTAGAGATTCATTTGGATGAACTTGATGCTATTTTGTCTATTGAATGTAACGATTTTGTTCTTGATTTTTGGGTACTTTTGGTCGTTCCCCAGAAAAAGTTGTGCAGTCGTTCACCAATTCCTTGATGCCTGCTGAAGTTTTAATCTTTCTGTATTCACGCTGTGGAAGAGTTCTTCCAGTAGTTTGGACACCGCTTGGACCTGGGACATTTTGATTTATGGTGTTTCTGCCCATATTATCGTCTCCAGTTCTTTCTTAGGTCCTCTCCTCACTGTTAACCTTTTTAACGTGACGCTGAGGCCCTCCAGAATTCTGGACTTCTGATTGATTGATTTGTCTTTACTAAAGAGACTTTCAGCCCTTGGCTTGGACTTCTATTGATTCAATTCATCCTGATGACCATTCGGCCTAATGACCATTCGGCCGAATGGTCTGACACCGATTTAAAGCTAAGAAGTAGCACTCTTTATATTTTTTTTTTGTAAATCAGTGGATCAATCATGACCGAAGTAGCATTTGGAATTGACATTTCTACTGAACATATTAGTAGTTAGACTGTCGACAATAGTTTGAAAGAACAGTATATGAATAATGAAGGGAGAATCTTTGATGAAGATTTCTACTATAACGCCTATAGTTATTAGAACAGTTGGTCACAAAAACAAAACAAAAACGTAATAAATATAACCGCAGTCAAATTGCTGTTGATTAGTTGAGCAGTTCAACTTGAAAGAACAGCCTATGTTTGAAAGAAGGAAAATTTTATTATATGAAAGGTTATCAATCGAGCCAAAAAGACGGTGCTGGATCTTTAGGCAGAAGTATGTCAGGTCGAAGTATGTTAGTATTTTTTTTTCCTTCTAAACCATAGGGGGATAATCTGCTCAACAGACACCCTAACAGAAGGTTAGGGTAGTGTAGGTCTGACAGGCCGTCTTCTACAACAAAAGTAAAATCCAGGACTACTCTCTCCTCGTACCCACTAAACCATTCCTATGGTCGCCAAACCCTACGTCTATCCGGAACCACCAAGAAGGTATTGCTTCAGAGAGGGGCTAGTGCACATCGCACCCACAAGGTTAGCTGCGTAGCCTGCAGCAACGAACATCGATGACTCGCTTTGGAGAGTCCATCACGGTAGCATGCTGACGCTTAGCCAGTTTCCCGAGTGGTCCTCGCCACTCCTTTTGTCCTCGGAAGGCGGTCAGACTCAAACCCGCCCGCGCCCTACTGCTGAGCGGACATCAAGAACTGATGCCCACATGCAACCCGATCTGACCTGCCCGCAAAAGAAGGGTATCACTACCCTTCAGGCCCTATCAGATGCATCCGTAGGTTGCTGACGGCAGGGTCTCAACCTGCCCCGACCCTTGCCGGGCACCCCTTTCCAACCGCGGGCTTGGATCCAACCCAGTAGACCGTATGTTAGTTAGTATGTTAGTATGTAAAGTATCATTACGCCGAACTGGTATCAGTCCGGTTGAGTTGAAAGCCATGAAAAAACCCAGTTTGATCATATGTAAAACCCAATACTCAAAAGAATAGCCGATTTCTCAAAGAAGGTAAATCTGTCATGGGACAGTCAGTGGTTTAATAAACTAGGGTATGTGTACCATTCCTTGGCCTAACATGAGTTTTTGGTTAACGTTAAGATAGACCGAACGAGGGGACTATGCCAACGAAGCATCCCGATACCCTACTACCGTCAATAAGCTATATAATATTACAACTAAAAAAAAGGCACGAATTTTTCAGATGAAATGTTGGCAGAGTGATCAATTAATCATCAGTACTTCAGTAACAGTATAACATCAACATCAAGATATCATCTTTGTGAGAAAAGGGAAAAGGATAAAAGAATATTGAGAAAGTGTGACACTCCATGTATAAGGTATACAAAATAGCGTGACAGAGGCCAGAGGGGGGAGGGGGGGGTCTAAAATTCCCGAAAAGTTATGGACGTCATATTTGAATCGGCCCTAGGGCTAAAAAATCTCGTTAATACAGATAAATAAAATATATATTCTTATGTCCGTAATTCATGAATTCGCTGAGATAAATGCAATCTTTTTGCGTTAGAAATAACTTAACCTTTTTCATGCATGAGCTGACGCTCAGCTCACTGACGTACTGTACGTTTCGGGGTCATCATGACCCCAATGCACGACTAGGGTTAATTTCATGAAAAAAACTTTGAATTTTGTTTTACTTGTCATGGCTTTTATGATTCTCTCAGGGGTTCCTTCTGAGATTCCAACCTGAAATCTTTTCAGGATTCTTCCAGATATGTTTCCCCATTTTCTGCAGGGAATCCCCTCTGAATTCTTTCAGGGATTTCTACCTGAATTGATTTTGAAAATCTTGAAGGATTCTATTAGGTATTCTAGTCAACATTCCTTCAAGGATTACTGCTGAAATTTTTCAAAGATTCCTTCCGAAATTTCGTAAAGGATTCCTTCAGGGGCTCGTGGCAGGATTTCTACAGAGATTCCTCCTAATATGCCTTCAAAGATTCCGTCAGGATCGTGGTGGGATTCTTTTAGTTAGGACTCCCAAAATTCCTTCTGGGGTCTCTGCAAAGATTATTCCCGTTTTTATACATTGCTCAAGGGTTTTCTTCAGTAATTCCTATCAGGGTTTCTTCAATTATTCTTTCCATGATTCTAAAGGGATCCTAAAGGATCCTAAAGGGATCCATCAGAGGTTTTCTACGGGATTATTTCAGGCATTTCTCCCGTGATTTTCAGAGATTCCTTTCTGGATTTCTATACGGAATCTTCCTTCAGGGACTTACTTGGTTGTGTTAATCAACTAATAATGAGCATTTTTGTTAATGTTTTCGGTGAACCACAGAAAACAAGAACGTGACGTTTCGGCCTACTGTTTATTTTCACCCATCCTCAGTCACAATAGACTGCAAGATGGGAGAAAGGTCGCAGAGACAAAGTGTGTTTCCGCTCCTTACATTCCACATTAAGGTGAGAAACTTAACAAAAATCTCCAAGAAATGGGCTAACTTTGGCAGTTAAGGCAAGATACAAAATAAGGGATGAAATTGTCAATGATACATATTAGGGGCCGTTCATAAACCACGTAGACTTTTTGGGGGGAGGGGGGGTGTCTGGCCAAAGACTATTTACGCTCCATACAAATTTCAAAATTTTTTGTATGAACAAAAGTCTACGAGGGAGGAGGGGGTGTCTGAGAGGCCAAATTTTGGTCTACGTGGTTTATGAACAGCCCCTTATTCTTTACTGGCATTTACCAGATTTGCTGGTATGCCTTTAAACATACTGGAAAAACTCGAAGGCATAGAATATAGCTTATTGACATAT
Organism: Aedes albopictus; assembly: GCF_035046485.1. Taxonomy (NCBI): domain Eukaryota; kingdom Metazoa; phylum Arthropoda; class Insecta; order Diptera; family Culicidae; genus Aedes; species Aedes albopictus. Next base: position 251,564,705 of record NC_085138.1, on the reverse strand, counting down.
TGAAAAATAAAATTTGTGGAAAAATCGCGTTTTTGTGGGATTTGAACCTATGACTCCGTATTCGCCAGACCGCACACTGGTTCCAGTCCCATATAAGGGCGGTCATAAATATGATTTTCTCGAGTTTTATGATGAAACCGCTAAATTTGATGCATATTTGCATTCCAAATGCGTTTTTCTATTGTTTATTGAAAATGGGCTCAATCGAGTTTTTGGCTTTACGGAGCCGAAAATCATTATTTTGCAGTTTAGGTTTCCAGCTCATTTGGATAAACTAAAATTAGTTTAGGTGGTCCACGGTAGTCAAAACTGCTCAAGAATAGGGAAACACACATAATGTGATGGATAGAGATTGTAAAAATTGGGAAAAAATGATCCCTGCAAAGCAATATGAGAGGTATTTGTTAGTTTTTGAGTATATTGAAGGTACGACACATAAGTGACTACCACCAATCTGGTCGCAAACGGTCGCATCTAAATTTGCCAGTAAATCATTGCTTATGATTATATGGAAGTTTCATAGAAGAACTTCCGAAGGGGTCGGATGGGGAAACATGTTTTCCAGCTTGTTGAAAATTTTCAGTTTTTTTGTACTTTGTGGAAAAAGCATCTAATTCAGTCACACTTATTCAAATAGAATGATAAAGAATGGCATCTTAATTTATGATAAACATCGATTTCAACTATATAAGAATCGAACACAATCAACTAAATACATGTCGAATGGATGAGACTTTTTCATAGAGTGAAAGAGAGATTCATAGAGTTTTTCCATAGGACTTAAATTAGAAAAAATCAAATAAAATGTCTACACAAAAATATCCACTTACATGAGCTCTGCGGAAAAGTTTTGGCATACAATTGATAAAGGTAATGATTGATCCTAGTTATTAAAGCTTTAAACTTGATGTTACCGCAATGATATCACAATTTCATTGAGGTCAAATTTTTGGATTAATGACCTATGGCGGAACCACTGTGGACCGGCGCTTTAACAAACTAAGCCACAGAACGATTCGGCGGAATAGCAGACCGAAATAAGATTTCCTGATGTCGGTATTTTACTTGTATGTACTTGTACGTGTGAGTTATTATCATATCTTTTCAAATATTAGAGCATTTCCAGTCCTAAACTCAAAAAATATGCCATTTTTGATCCGATATTTTTCAATTTGAATAAGATTTTATTCATGCATAACTTTTCCTCACCTAACTTTTGGAAATTGCGTAAAAAATCGTGAAAAACTTTATCGCGTAAAAGAAAGAATTCGAAGACATAAATTTCCATTTCAGCATAATTCACTTTCGCTTTCCATACCTAGCATCAACCTTCGCCATCTATCAGCGAGCCGAATCACTTTCACTGTATAGCGACGTGTACTTCCTGCGGTATTTTAGTTACATCCATATGTCCATATTTAACATGCATTTAGCCGCCGTCGCAAACACAACAAGCTCGCTGTTTTTGTCCCGACGCCCATCTCTCACATCATCTAACATCCAACGATCGGCACACGACGCGACGGCCCGGCCTCGCGGTTCAACTTTAACGCTGTTTATGTTGCTCGACTTTTTTTTCCATTCCCGGTTTACGTTTTTTTATGTATTTCGCTCATCACATTGCGCCGGCCGCCTCCCGCTGTTGGCGTTGCGCTGCTAGCTGATGATCACCATGCTGGATAGTGTCAATCTGGCCTTCTTTAAATGGCCATTTAATGAACATCGAGGAGGCTGCAAACAAGTTTGAGACCTTAAGTCGGTGACGGCGGCGGTCGCGGCTTGGAACACAATGAACGGTGCTATGCTTTTCGCTTGCTTAGAGGGCTCAACTATGCAGCTGCATAACATCCCGCTTTTTCCTTTTCTTTCCGCTGCGGCCGTCGCAGAAAAATCTTGTTTCGCTTCCGATCTACATTTAGGTCTTGCTGTCGAATAAGGGAAAAAAGTCGCGAACCGTCGTCGTCGTCGTCTGCACATCAATCGGTTGAGTCATTCATTACCATCCGATTGGTTAGCGGCTGGGGCGAAAATAGTGCACAGCTGCAATCCCCGGTCGGAATCGTATTCTCTAGCGCCATGAGAAGAATGCATTTTACTAATCCTTTCTCACTTCCGAACCTCAATCGAATGCAATTGCTGACTGTTGTAGAACTATTTCTTGTTTGCTACGAATCTAGAACGGACGGATGTGTCATCAGAGAAGCTGCTTTTGTGTGTCACGATTTGTATTATACAGCTGTTTTAGCCGGGAACTATTTATTGCTTTACTGATAGCACTAAGATTTGTGAAATAGGTTATATTCATCTCGAACCGAATCGAAGACGTTTGTCGAATTCCAGGATGAATTCCTAGAGCAATTCCAGAATAAAGTTCTGGGGGAATCCCAAGCGCAATAGAAAGCCCAGGAGGAATTCGTGATGGAATCATTAAAGTATGTAATTCTTGGAAAATTTCATGCCTAAATCCCGAAGACGTCCTTGAAAGAGTTCAATCACAGGAAAAATATCCATAAATGATTAAAGAAAAGTTATCTGGGATTCCAGGGAAAATCCCAGGGGGAATCCCTGGAGGAATCTCTGGAGGAATCCCAAAGGGGGAACCCCTGGAGGAATCCCAGGGGGAACCCCTGGAGGAATCCCAGGGGGAACCCCTGGAGGAATCCCAGGGGGAACCCCTGGAGGAATCCCAGGGGGAATCCCTGGAGGAATCCCAGGGGGAATCCCTGGAGGAATCCCAGGGGGAATCCCTGGAGGAATCCCAGGGGAAATTCAAATGAGAATCCCTGGAGGAATCTCAGGGGGAATCCCTGGAGGAATCCCAGGGAGAATCACAGGGAGATTCCCAGGAAGAATCCCAGAGAGAGTCCTTGGGAGAATCCTTGGAAAAATCCCAGGGAGAATCCCAAGAGGAGCCCCGGAGAAATTCTAGAGAGATCCCTGGAGGAATCCCGGGGGGAAACCCTGGAGGAATCCCAGGAGGAAACCCTGGAGGAATCCCAGGGGAAGTTCCAGGGGGAATCCCAGGGGAAATCCCAGAAGGAATTCCTGGTGGAATCCCAGTGGGAATCCCAGGGGAAATCCCAGAAGCAATCCCTGAAGGAATCCCAGAGGGAATCCCTTGAGGAATCCCAGGAGAAATCCCAGGGGGAACCCCTGGAGGAACCTCAGGGGTAATCCCTGGAGGAATCTTATGGAGAATCCTCCAGGGTGAATCCCTGGAGAGATCCCTGAAGAGATTCCAGGGGGAATTCCTGGAGAGATCCCAGGGAGAATCCCAGGAAAAATCCCAGAGAGGGTCCCAGGGAGAACCTCTGGAGGAATCCCAGAGAGAATCCCTGGAGGAATCCCAGGGAGAATTCCTGGAGGTATCCCAGGGAGAATTCCTGGAGGAATCCCTGAGGGAACCGCAAGGAGATCCCTGGAGAAATCCTAGGGGGATCCCTGGAAGAATTCCAGAGGGAATCCCTGGAGGAGTCCCAGGAAGAATCCCTGAAAGGGAGAATTCCTGGAGGAATCCAAGGGAGAATTCCTGCAGGAATCCAAGGAAGAATCACTGCAGGAATCCCAGAGGAAATCCCTGTAAGAATTTCAGGGGAGATCCTTGGAGGAATCCAAGTGGGAATCCCTGGAGGAATCCCAGGGGAATCCCTGGAGGAATCCCAGGGGAATCCCTGGAGGAATCCCAGGGGAATCCCTGGAGGAATCCCTGGAGGAATCCCTGGAGGAATCCCTGGAGGAATCCCAGGGGGAATCCTAAGCGCAATAGAATGCCCAGGAGGAGAAATTCGTGATGGAATCTTTAAAGAAATTCTTGAAAAATTCCATGCAAAAATCTAGAAGACGTCCTTGAAGGACTTCTTGACAGATCGTCAGAAAAAATGCGACGGAATCGCAAAAAGATTTTTTTAAGCAATCTCAGGAAAAAATCCATAAATAATTCAATAAAAGTTTCCTCGGATTCCAGGGGAAATCCCTGAACGAATCCCAATACAGAATTAAAATTGAAGTATGCTGGAATGAACTATTTAGGGTAGGAAATCCATGTCTTGCGCAATTTTTAATTGAAAAATGATTATTTTTAGGGATTTTAATCGTAATATTGTAACCTAATAGTTTTGCATTTAGAAATGAGCAGCTATCTACCTAGGTATTATTTCGAGAGTTTTCCGAAGCTTTTTTATAGAAATTTGTGAAACCCCTGGAGGAATTTCAAGGGAAATTTCTAGAGCAATCCCAGGGGGAATCTCTGGAGGAATCCCAGAAGGAATTGCTGGAGAAATCTGGGAGAATCCCAGGAGGCATCCCTGAAGGAATCCCAAGGAGAACCCCTGGAGGAATCCCTAATGGAATCCCAGGGGAAATCCCAGGGGGAACCTCAAGGTGAGTCCCTGGAGGAATCTCAGGGGGAATCCCTGGAGGAATCTCAGGGGGAATCCCTGGAGGAATCTCAGGGGGAGTCCTTGGAGGAATCCCTGGAGGAATCCCAGGGAGAATCCCTGGAGAGATCTCAGAGGTAATCCTAGAGGGAATCCCTGGAGGAATCTGAAGAGGAATCCCTGGAGGAATCGCTGGAGGAACCCCAGGGGAAATCTCTGGAGGAATCCCAGGGAAAATTCCAGGAGGAATCCCATGTAAAATCCCAGGGAAAATCCCAGGGGGAATCCCGGGGGGAATCCCAGGGGAAATCCCAGATGGAATCCCAGGGGAAATCCCAGAAGGAATCCCCGAAGGAACAATTCCCTGGAGGAATCCCAGGGAGAATCCACGGAGGAATCCTACCCAAGTAACACACTTGTCACGGAAGAGTCACGGCGGCGCAGGTTTTTGTTGCGCAGAAGTTAGCGTGACTTACTTCTAGCAAGTTAGTATTTGTTTGTTAGAAGTAAGTCACAGCGACTTCTGCGCAACAAAAACCTGCGCCGCCGTGACTTTTCTGTGACAAGTGTGTTACTTGGGTAGTGAGAATCTTTGGAGGAATCTCAGAAAGAATCACTGGAGGAATCCCTGGAGGAATCCCACTGGGAATCCCAGGGAGAATCCCTGGAGGAATCCCTGGAGGAATCCCAGGGGGAATCCCAGGGAGAATCCCTGGAGGAATCCCAGGGTGAATCCCGGGAGGAATCCCAACGGTAATCCCTGAAGGAATCCCAATAGTAATCCCTGGAGGAATCCCAACGGTAATCCCTGGAGGAATCCCAGGAGGAATTCCTGGAGAAATCTCTGGGAGAATCCCTGAAGGAATCCCAGGGGGAATTCCTGGAGAAATCCCAGGGGGAATCTCTGGAGGAATTCCTGGAGGAATCGCTGGGAGAGTCCCTGAAGGAATCTCTGGGAGAATCCCTGAAGGAATCCCTAGAGAAATCTTAGGGGAAATCCCTGGAGGAATCCCAGGGGGAATCCCTGGAGGAATTCGAGGGAAATCCCGGGAAGAATCCCAGGGGGAATCCCTGGAGGAATGCCAGGGAGAGTTCTTGGAGGATACACAGGGAGAATCCCTGGAGGAATCCCAGAGAGAATCTCCGGAGGAATCCCAGCGGGAATCCCTGGAAGAAGCCCAGGGGGAATCCCAGGAGGAGTGCCAAGGATGATGCGTGGAGGAAACTCTGGGAGAATCCCTGGATAAATCCCAGAGAGAATCTCCGGAGGAATCCCAGGGAGAATCCTTGGAGGAATCCCAGATTTTTTAAGGAACCCCAGTAAAACCTCTATGAGAATTTCTAGAGAATCTCCAGAAGAAATTCTGTGCGGTGGAAAATCTGAGTGTATTTCAAGAACAATTACTAAATAAACCGAATTCATTAGGGAATCACTGGAGAAACTCATTGAGTATTCACACTTTTTCCAGCCATCAATACTATTCAGTACTCTGCAATCTACATCGAAAAGGTACGAACGAACATCTCAAACTATCATCAACTATAGTCCGTTCCTTCGATCAGCTCCGTCTGTCCGTCCGTTATCGCTCGTATGTGATCAAGTTGGCGAAATTTATGAGGTGTGGAGAAACGACCAAGTAAATAACTCCGCTGCCAGTCGATGGTGGTATCCGTCCGTTGGTGTTGCAGTGGAATTCACCAACGTAGGTAAAAGAGAAAAATCTACTTTAACTGCCGCCGCGCTGCGCGGGTTGCAAATATGTACCGTCGATTGGACACGACGACGCGACGGCGACGACCGCAACAACTAGGTCCCTGATGGTTCGATCAGCAGACCTCGGGGAAAGTGAACTAGGTAGGTAAGTTACATTTCGCTTCGGTTGCTGCTTCAGGGCTTGTGGCTCTCTCGAGAAGGGTATGATTAAATGTATACAAGTACCTACCAGTACCACACATGACTGAGACGAGGACCTAACAAGCCGAGCGGGGGTTGATCTGCCGGCTGTGTGCAGAAATGCTTGACTGAATTTTGATCCACATTTTGTGTGTTATTACTGTTATAGGTGGGTTCCTGCAGTAACTGACTGCTGAGTGCTGGTGCACTTTTGCATCTCTCCCCTTGTGTCGCAAACTAACTACTAGGGGGTCGTCAAGCCAGTTTGGGCTAGACTAGGTTTGGTGCTAACACTGCACTGGTGCGGTGGTGGGCTGAATGGCAATCGATTCGCGATCTACGGTGAGATGTGGGTTTGAGGCTAAACTGGAATGTGACTGTGTGGTTGGTTCGAAGGTTCAGCTTGCAGACGTTGGCGAGACAGAGTTGATTTTTTCTAGGAAGTCTGAGGTAATGTGTATTTATGTTTCACATGAAATCTTGAATGCAAATAACTGCACGGACACAATTCGAATATAACATCACACAAAAACAGCTTAAATTTTCACCCAGCGAAGTGTTTTTTACTTATCATAATATTTGTCCATTACATGAGCGGGACATTTTGCTGCAGGTTCCGCACCAGGTCGTTTTCAATCAAGTCAACTTAATATACAGTTTGACATATAAATAAATATCTCTTTTTGGTAAGGATGTTAAAGGTGTATATTTGAGACTTAACAAAGGTCATGTGGACACTTCCGGGACCTGGTCCAGTTCCTCCAGATCCGGATTTCGGCCATTTCAAGCCGAAGAAATATACGGTGCTGAATATTTAGGGAACAATCAGTTTTATAGAAGTTTTGCGAACCGTCATAAAACCTAATACCTTTCCGCAGGGGTTCTCAAACTTTTAAAGGTAATAATAGATTTTGATAAGCTTACGTTACGTAGCACTCAAACACTCAACTGCAGTAAACTCTTAGTTTAAATAATTTAAGATAACTTTCCAAGTGGCTTATATATTTAACCAGTCTGGATCCATGCAACACTACAGAACAGGTTTTACATAGGTATTCTCTCACACTCTAGAAATAAACAAAAAAAAACTGCACATAAGTCTTTGAAGATATAGTGCCAATTTTTTTGCTTCTGCAGAATTTAAAAATCGTCTTTACAATGAAAGATGGGGTTGAAAATACTATAAATATCCACAGCGAATGGTTGAACATCAAGTAGTTTTAAGAATTATAGAAATAAAAAGAGTGAAGGACATGTTTAAATTTTCAAGAGGATTCATCTGAACGACTTGAAAATTTAAACATATCCTTCACTCTTTTAATTTCTATTTTTATTGAAATCACTTTGCAGTTGTTCTGATTTCCGTAATAATTAAAATTATCGACATTAAGCAGAATTTAACAGAAGTTTAGCTTTACTGAAGTTCGGTAAATGTAAGGCTACTTTTAGAAGTTCTGTAATTTTTGCTGATTTTTGGTATTTCTAAATTTTGTTGATATTTTAACTGCTGAACATGAATTTTCTGATTAAATACTCATAGTTTCAGAATCAATTTCACAATGCAGACAGTAGGTTCAATATTCAATACACTCCAGACAGCTCCAGACTAAGAATTTCATTTGATATAAGTTAATTAAGACATTTATTACCAAGGCTGCGACCATTCATTTGCAAAAATTTACATTCATTTGCTATTATCTCAGTTCAGAAGCATGCTATCGAAAAACAATGTATGGATGAATTTAACCTTGTAGTTTTATCTGAAAGTTTGCCGAATAACATTGGGGTCGCAAACGTATACCAAAGTCGTGAGCGAGCTGTGAAGGCAACTCTCCACGCGGTGAATATAAATTTCATTCACGCTGTGGAAAGCTGCCATCACAGCTCGCTCACGACTTTGGAATACGTGTGCGACCCCAATGTTATTCGGCAAACTTTCAGATAAAACTACAAGGTTAAATTCATCCATACATTGTTTTTCGATAGCATGCTTCTGAACTGAGATAATAGCAAATGAATGTAAATTTTTGCAAATGAATGGTTGCAACCTTGTTTATTACAATATCGTCACCCACCAAAAATCAACCCGCGACCCAGCAGTGGATGGCGACCCATAGTTTGAGAAACACTGCCTTACGTAACATAATTTATTTTGGTTTAATGTTTGTTTTTAACTTTTTCTAATCTAAAGGGTGATACGGTCAAAATTTGTGTCACACAATTTGTTTCATAACTTGAGACTGCGTACACCAAAACAGCTGATTTTTGGACCAGTAATGGTACATTTTATGTGGCTTACACCATAAAACTTTCATCATAATCGGTTTTGTATTTGCGGAGATATTGTGAATCCTGAAAACTGCAATATTAAAATTTTGTACAAACAGGATTCACAAATAAGAACACATTTTTACTCTTTTATTTATAGAGCCAGAGATACTTAACCGATTTCAATGAAATTTTTTCTGTGTGTGAAGTATGCATATCAAAATGTTGTGTAAAAATTTCATTCAATTTGATCCAGCCGTTACAAAGTTATATTTGCTTAAGTGGCACCCGGTCAATTTTTTTCATATTCAAACTGCTACAACTTTGAAAGTATTCATACAAAATGGCTCAAAATTTTACTAAGAACATATTTTCATAATAGTATTATACTGTAAAATTTTGATAAAAATCGGAGCAGTATTGGTAGTTCTATAATCAAAATTGTGCTTTACTGACCTTAAATTTCCGAAAATTTACTATGGAGCGCCTTTGTACAAAATTAAAAAAAAAATAGGTCAATGGTTTTATCTATATATCAACCAATACTTAAGGTGAATATATGACGAAGCCACACCTAGAATTTTCAAGAGCACAAATCTGAAGAACCGAATGTCGGTTTGAGCTGAAAAGTTGATCGATTGGTTATCCGCTGGTGGTGACCAATCGATTAACTTTTCAGCTCAAACCGACATTTGGTTCTTCAGATTTGTGCTCTTGAAAATTCGAGGTGTGGCTTCGTTATATATTCACCTTAATCGATTTTGATGAAAATTTTATGGTATAAGCTACATATAATGTAGCATTACTGGTCCAAAAATCAGCTGTTTTTGTGTACGCATTCTAAAGTATGAAAAAAACTGTTTGATCAAATTTTGACCGTATCACCCTTTATTTGACTATAAATGACCACACAGAGATTTTTCCTTCAGGTACTTCTTCGGCAATTTCTTTGGGCAATCAATTGTCCATTTCATTATGCATTCATATATCAAAATCTGTGAAAATGCCATCGGCATATCCTTGGCAATGATTTCCGGAGTTTATCAGTTTTTTTTTGTTATTTATTGGAAAATTCTTTCGGCTGTGATTCTGCTTGAATTTTGTAAGTATTCCTAAGAATATTGAAATGAAATACTGGAAATGTTTGTTCAAGAATTGCCAAAGATTTGGCGATGGCATTTTGAAAGATATTGCTGAAGGAATTGCGCAATTAAATTGACAATACGTTTTCCAAAGAAGTTCCGAAGGATTTATCGAAGGTACTCTCAAACAAATCGCTGAAGGATTTACAAAACAAATAACAGAAGAAAAGCCAGAAGAACTTTCTTAATGAACTTCAAAATAATTGTCAAATAATTTCCGAATAAATACGTACAGGAATTTACAAAAGAAATTTCAAACGGATTTTTCCAAATCAACTAGAAAAGGAATTTTCATATAAACTCCCGGATGTATTTTAACAATAGTTTTTAAAGGATATGTCCAAATAATTTCCTTTCGTGACAAAAGAATAACCAAATAAATTGTCGATGAAATTTTCAAAGAAATTTCAGATTGAATTTACAAAGGAATTACCGAAGAATTAAAAAAAATCCGTAGGAATTTCCAGGGTTTGTTAAGGAAATCATTGAAGAAATATTTGACTGTATTTCTAGCCGAATTTGTGAATGCATGAAGGAAGTCGTTTTCTGTAATAGTTGGATATTTTTTCAGTGAGCCTAGCAATTTAAGGAGAATCTTTAGAGAAGATAAACATGGCTGCCACAATGGCCGACATGGTCCCCTACTCACGTTTTCAAGAGCACCAATTTTGAAAATTTGTAAACAAATGCTCTCGATTTGTAAAAGCTGCCTCTATTTGCAAGTGAGCAAAGCCAGGATAAACAAGTGCGGCTTGGTTCAATGCTTCGTTCGTCAGATTTGTGCCTTTAAAGTTTGTATGCAAAATTGCAATGGGATTTCTTGATGTTTCACCTTAAGTCAGATATCAGTAATTTAAAAATCTGACGAAAATAATAGACAACACTCCGATACTACTTATTGGATTTAATCACCGTTAACTAGTATATCTTTTAATTGTTGATATTTCTCGGTGAACGAATAAAACAATCTTGTTTTTTGCGTGACGTTTCGGCCTGATCACATTTCGGCCATCTTCAGACGCAATTTGATCGCCGCAGCTGATGCTACCTCCTATCCAGCTGGGAGATCACGTACCACTGTGGTACGTGATCTCCCAGCTGAATAGGAGGTAGCATCAGCTGCGGCGATCAAATTGCGTCTGAAGATGGCCGAAATGTGATTAGGCCGAAACGTCACGCAAAAAACAAGATTGTTTTATTCGTTCACCGAGAAATATCAACAATTAAAAGATAAACACTCCGATACTTCTAGTAGAGGGATCAAAGGAGGCGTTTGCAGCAATTTCTGTATAAATTATGCCGGAATTATTTGTAAAATTTGTACGTTTTCTGTCTGATACTTGAGAAAGGCATTTTTGTCTTTATTGTTAAGATTTTCAGCCCCGAGATGGTTCATCTAATAGGAATGACTTTCTGAAACTATCACTACCTAGATGACCAGCAAACAGCTAAAATGCACCTTTACAGCAGGTCATTACATGAAAACCAGCCGTGAATGCGCCATAAGTGTTGCTAAAATATAAGTATTGGGCCAATATACGGCTGAATACATGCTTATCCCTCAGACGATCGAAAATGGAAACATATATATGTTAAGAATAAGACACTTCTTCTCTAGCTGCCTTTTCTGTCTTCCAGTAAGCAGGTGGAATGTACACTCCCGTTCAAAAGTTTGGGGTCACCCCCTCAAAAACATGTCATGTTTTTAGGCCCATATATCCGCCAACTTGCGTCCGATTTCAAAACCCTAGGTTTCATTCAAAATATAATAAGTCAAAGAAACTTTGAACATGATTTAAAAGAAACTTTTTCAAAAAAAATTGTATGTAAACTTAACCCAAAAATGCCAAATTTTCTTAAAAATGAATATAAACTTACGGTAGTGTAGCTGGAAGTTGGGTCGACCAAATTTTAAGATGAGAGCGGTAATATGACCCATTTTCTATTAGCTTTCAACTGCTTTTTACAGAACTAAGCTAAAAAATCTAGAAAAAAAGTTATTAAGTAAATTAATCCTTGATGTCATCGACCAAAAGTTTGGGGTCACCCCTCAATATGATGTATCGGCCAAAAGTTTGGGGTCATTTTTGTAAAACATGGAAAAGTGATTTGGTGATATATTCGTCATCTATAGTTCAATTTTAATTATTTTTGGCTCATTTCAAAGATAATTAACTAAATTTACGTTTGATGTCTTCAACTTAACGTATTTAACGATTTTTGTATATAAAAATGTTATGTAAAGTTAGCACATTTTACCACGCTTCAAAAAATGAGGCAACTTTACGTTAAGTTTTATTATGTAAATTTCAATAAATATGTGTGGCTCAATGTCTATGCATTAAGTATCATTCATTTTGTTTCAAATAAGCCAAGAAGAATTAAAATTGAATGAAAGATGACAAAGACATCAACAAATCACTTTTCCATGTTTTACGATAGTGACCCCAAACTTTTGGCCGATACATCATTTTGGAGGGTAACCCCAAACTTTTGGTCGATGACATCAATAATTAATTTACTTAATAACTTTTTTTCTAGATTTTTTAGCTAAGTTCTGTAAAAAGCAGTTGAAAGCTAATAGAAAATGGTTTATATTACCGCTCTCATCTTAAAATTTGGTCGACCCAATTTCCAGCGACACTGCCGTAAGTTTATTTTCATTTTTTAGAAAATTTGGCAATTTTGGGTTAAGTTTACATACAAATTTTTTTGAAAAAGTTTCTTTTAAATCATGTTCAAAGTTTCCTTTGACTTATTATCTTTTGAATGAGACCTTGAGTTTTGAAATCGGGCGCAAATTGGCGAAGATATGGGCCTAAAAAAATTACACGTTTTTGAGGGGGTGACCCCAAACTTTTGATCAGGAGTGTATTTTTTGGTAAGGACCTTTAACATTATATTTGAGACTTAACAAAGGTCATGTGGACACTTCCGGGACCTGGTCCAGTTCCTCCAGATCCGGATTTCGGTCATTTCAAGCGAAATCAGTTGAATATACGGTGCTGAATATTTAAGGAACAATCAGTTCGCAAAACTTCTACCGTCATAAAACTTAATACCTTTCCGTAGGGGTTCTTAAACTTTTAAAGCTTGCGACCCACTTTTGAATTTTATAGAATGTGGTGACCCATCAGCACGTAATTTAATTAAATCTTTATTTTTGTATGCAAAGTCGAACTGATTTAAGAAAAAACGTTTTATCACTTTCATAGGTTTTGATAAGCTTCCCGAATAATATATCAAGTTTATAACACATTGTGTTATGATGTTATGATTTTTTTTTCTATAACTCATTGTGCCATAAACTAGATGCAGGATGATGTTAAAATAACTAAAATCGTAACAAAAAGTACACCGGTCTAATCCAAATAATAACCTATTTTGTTATAATCAGATCAAAATTATAACACAATATAATATAAATTATATCATATTTTGATACAATTGTGTAAAATAATGTTCTAAATGTCACGGAATCAAAACTAAATTATTTCACAATGAGTTATTGAACAACATTTATAACACAATATGATACAATTAAGTTAACATATTTTTAAACATGATTATATCACAATGAGTTATACATATCATGGTTTGTTACAATTATGTTATATTTTTGTTAGAATCTTCTGGTCGGGTTACCTTACGTAGCACTCAAACATTCAGCTGCAGTAAACTCTTAGTTTAAATAATTTGAGATAAGTTTCCAAGTTGCTTATAAAGGGGAACTTACGTATTTTCGACAGTTTGGTCTCAGAGTTGGTCTCAAATCCTTCCCAACCAAGCTGAGTTATATGCCCAAATTTCAGACCATTCGGCCCACAAAAAAAACCCATGACGAGAAGAACAAACCTGCCGATAATACCCTTCGTCACCCTATTTAACCAGTCTGGCTCCATGTAACTACACTACAGAACAGGTTTTAGGTATTCTCTCACACTGCAGAAATAAACAAAAAAAAAAATGCACATAAGTCTTTGAAAATATAGTGGCAATTTTTTTGCTTCTGCAGAATTTAAAAATCGTCTTTACATTGAAAGATGGGGTTTTTTCAACAACAAGTATTTTCTACTATAAATATCTACAGCGAATGGTTGAACATCAAGTAGTTTTAGGAATTATAGAAAAATGGAAATAATAAAGTGCGGGGTATGTTTGAATTTTCAAGAGGATTCATCTGACCCTCTTGAAAATTTAAACACATCCCTCTCTCTTTTTATTTCTATTTTTATTAAAATCACTTTTCAGTTGTTCTGATTTCCGTAATAATTAAAAATATCGACATTAAGCAAAATTTTACAGAAGGTTAGCTTTACTGAAGTTCGGTAAATGTAAGGTTACTTTTAGAAGTTCGGTAATTTTTGCTAATTTTTGGTATTTCTAAATTTTGTTGATATTTTAACTGCTGAACATGAATCTTCTGATTAAATACTCGTAGTTTCAGAATCAATTTCACAATGCAGTCAGTAGGTTCAATATTCAATGCACTCCAGACAGCTCTAGATTAAGAATTTCATTTAATATAAATTAATTAAGACATGTTGAACGGTTGTGGCTTTCTAAGCTGTAGGATGTTCTAATATAACTTGAATGTCTTTTTTCTTAAAATCTTAAAAATGTTAATTGATAATATTTACAATACTCAAATCGAATTCTTGAACGAAATTTCTGAATAAACTTTTAAAAGAACCTCACAACTTCGTTGGGGATGCCATTTTTTAAAATACAGTTTTTGAAGAAAAAAAATTTAAAACAGTCATGAACAGATTTGAATCTTTGTATGAAGTTTTATCATGACTTCTCTGGAAGTTACACTAAAAATTGCTTTGGGAGCAGCTCCATGTCTTCCAGAGGTTCTACCAGAAATTTCTCTAGCAATGCGACTAAAAAAAAATATCTTTAAAAAAATTACAAATTCTTTGTAATTTAGGATTCAATCATATTTTTTGTTCAAGTATGTTTCATATCATCACTATTTTATTCAATATTATTGGTGGCAATTTCTCGAAGATTTTCAATGAATTTAACCTTCCAGGACGCGCGCCATCAAGCAATCGAAACCGCACCGCACTCACGCTGTGCACAACGAGCGAGGTTTTCTGGCAGTGTTGTACTTTTTACAACAGCGCGCGTCCTGAAGGGTTAAATAAAATTTTCGCAAAACTTTCCAACGAAAATCATAATAATGAACAGATTTGAAACTTTGTATGAAGTTCTATCATGACTTCTCTGAAAATTACACTAAAAATTGCTTTGAGAGCAGCTCCATGTCTTCCAGAGGGTCCACCAGAAATTTTTCTAGCAATGCGACTATCAAAAAAAAAATATCTTTAAAAAAATACAAATTCTTTTCTCATTTATATTTGTGCTGTTCCGTTTTACTGGATTTATCATTATTTTTACCTGGAATAATTTCCCGAAAACAAAAACCGTCAGTGGATCTGCTGTAATGGTTAAAGTCCGTGGCTATTACGCCGAGGCTCTGGAATGGAATCCCACTTCAGACATATCTACTCATAAAAATGTGAGTTCTTCCTTCGGAATGGGAGTCAAGCCATGTAATGCTTATGGAATTTCCAGAGAAAATACTCAAGCGAATATGAACTCAGGCATTACGTAAGAATTTATTCAAGGAAAAGAAAAGCTCGCATATGATTATCGCTAAAATGCTAATGTTTTATTTTCTGGAATCTGCAGACCGAAATCAACTTTACTAAATATGGCAGGATACCCTCGCAATTAACTACAGAACTACAAACTCAAAATTTTATTATGAAATGTGAAGGCCAAACCAATTTTTTTCCACACACGTTCAAGGAGAAACATCAGAGAATACAAATATGGCTGCCACAATGCCCTCCTCACGTTTTCAAGAGCACCATTCATGAAAATTCGTAAACAAATGCGCTCGATTAGGAAAAGCTGCCTCTTTTTTCAAGTGAGCAAAGCCAGGATAAACAAGCGCGGCTTGATTCGATGCTTCGTTCGTCCGATTAGTTGCGTTGCGTTGCGTTGCGTGGTAACGGAGTAATTCGTAGATTGCATACTGAAAGTTGTCATGCTAAAGCTTTAATACTCCTATTCCGATTGCTTATGGAATGCTATTTGGGAAGGAACAGCTATCCAATCAGAGGTTGAAGTAAAAAAAGACATGAAAACTTTCATTGCCGGCCACGCCCATCTTATCCGTTACGAGGATAGGAAAGGATGTGATGATATGACACCTACTTTATGAAAGGCCAGCGACTCACCGGCGCCCCCATAGGTGTCAAGGAGTTGGATATTTGGAATGGGTTGATTTGGGATTCACTATAAGCGAGCGATAAGATTCAGATTGTGTAAGTGTATTTGAGTTGATCATGTAGATGTGTTGGTGTGAGTGTAAGTGTTTAGTATATTTAAGCACATACGTTGGGAGTGACGTAGCTAAAAGATTTTGTCACTCCATGGGCCTTTTTGCTTCAGGGATGGGGCACAGGCATTTTCACTGTGTCCTGACTAACAAGCCTAGGCTTAAGCGCCATTGATCGCTCTCTGAAACGAAAAGAAACACGTTATGTGGATGGGAAGGGATAGTAGGGAAGGGATGATATCTATTTATCGAGATGCTAGCGACTCACCGACGCTCTCGTAAATAGAAAGGAGATGGGAGTTTGGTGCGTGAATGGTCTGGAATTAAGTATGAGTTATGCCACTGGATTATTAGCTCAGAGATAAAATCAATAATATTGTTGAGAAAAGTCATATAATAATAATACAAGAAGCATGAAACGCTCTCACCGAATTTGAATATTTCAACCGTAGATAAACTTGAGAAGTGATTTTGCGTACGTCCAAGGGCCTAACGTTAATAGTTGAATCCATTTGAATGACAAGTTAATAATGACCACATCACACGCACTATTTGATCGAAATTTCACTCGAAACTTCTGCCTGCTTTCAAGTTTGACACATTAAGGAATCGCGAAATGAAAACACCAAGAGTCTTAGAGTCCATTAGATCCGAAATCAAAACGGGGCGAAACTTGCGCACTCTTCGTATGTACCTCGTTTCTCCATATCGGGAGGATTTGGGGAACAACAGCACTTTTCCTTCAAGGCCACTGGCAAACATGCATCAACTGTGCAGCGGGAGTCCAGAATCAACCGCACTTTTTGTCACAGAAATTTTCACGATTAGACAGACCCGGACGCGCGACGGAACGACCCTTTCTTCGCTTTCTTCGCAAACCACCCCGCACAATCAACTGCAGCTCTTCGACGGATCCCCGCTACCCGGAAAATGAGAACAAACACAACTTAGTGACAACTTTTCATCATCAAATGACACTTTTTCAATAATGATTTTCCATGATTTTCCAATATACAGCCAAATAAAAATCACTTCATTAAATTTTCACAATAGATAAACTGTGAAAAAAAAAAAATGACGGATAACGCGATAAAACACGAGGACCGATGCTTCGTTCGTCCGATTAGTGCCTCTAAAGTTTGTATGCAAAGTTGTAATGGGATTTCTTGATGTTTTACCTTAAGGATTTTATGCTTTATTCAATTCGAAAGCAACATACCAAAAAATCATCGTAGGTACATAGATAATTACTATTATTTATTATTATTTAGACATCTGTTCCATAATATTTTGTTATTAAAAATAATAAAATATTATTTGTTTATATTTTTACTTCTCTGTAATATTTATGATCTAAGCAAACAAGAAACTCACATCTAATTGTTGTTTTTTTTTCTTCTTTTTTCAGGTATGTCACTTGTAATAACTTGAATCGAATTCGGCAACTGAAAGATAAGTAAATTACGCAGATACTCGGCGATAGGATCGGCAAATCTTAAATTCTGTGATGCTTTGTTGTTTTCCCAAGGAAATTTGATTAGCTAGATTTACACAGAACAAATCCTAAAAACTAATATTTACCCGTTAGATCTTTAAACTTCCGTTTCATTTCATTTGGCTCATGAAATAATTTCTTATAAGCAAAATTGATAGCAATCTCTATACTGCAGACAACCTGTAACTTAACAATCAGATGGAAAATTGTGTAGAATGCTGTGGAAGTAATTTTGTTACAGCATCCTGGATGTACTTTTCATTAACTGGGCAGTTTCGTCAGTTCAGAATGTAAGTTAATCTGTATCATCGAGCAGTTATGAAATTGCTTCCCCAGCGATAAAGAAGGACTATTTTTGGGCAGTAACATGACCTATGACTAGAAACAAATCAAATTACTGACTTTAATGCAAACATACATGGATGTAAAACTGCAATTTAAAAAGGTCCTGAATTAAAAAAAAAAGTTGAAAAAAAAAACCATGGTCTAAGTACCTAACCTTTACAGGCGGCACACTCAACGCGGGTCGTTGAAATCCACCCCTGATACCGCAGCTATTATCATTTTATTGATTTTTCTGATTACATATTACCACTGCATGTGCCCCGTATACGTAAGATTACTATTTTTGCACAACTCATCATCGGTCGTTGCCATACACCCGATCCATTCGCAAACATCGCATCGGTTTCTTATCAACAAGATATATCGGAGGCTTAGATACTTTTACGATCGTTTTTTTTTTAATAAGAGTGGGTAGAGAGAGGGGGAGAGTAACGTTTTAGTATCGGTCAAAGTCAGCTGCAGCTCAGTGCAGCTCCAATGAAATGCACACAATCGACCTATGAACACCGTTGACTAAGTGTCTCGTACTATAACCAAAATCTTTTCTATGAATGATAATACATGTGCAGTGCATACATGATACAATGTACTCAAACCATTAGATATCAGAAATGAGCTTTTACCCTCCCCTTACTCGGACTATTCAAACACTGCTAGCCTGAAATAGAAGAAATTGATATAAAATGCGCCGGTCTCTGTAGTTTGTATTGCAAGAACGATTCACTTCTAAATCTATATACACTAAATTTATTTTTTACACGATCTTTTTTTACGCGGTTTTATTTTACACGATTTTTTTTACACGATTTTCTCGAAATTACGCGATGTGTTTTTGGAAAGATTCTTCTCTCCTGGTCGCAATTTACTTCCGATGGGGCTCAAATTTCTACCAGAGATCTCTCTTATCATCCTTGATACCCTGTCAAAATTTTAGGATGATCCGATAAAAAAAGTTTTGAAAACTTTTTTTACACGATTTTTTTTACGCGGAACAAAAAATCGCGTAAAAACAGAATTTAGTGTATATAAAAATGCAGTGGCATACGTGGGACCGCGCATAACTTGCGAACGGAAGGTCCGATTTTGATCGTCTTAGTTTTGTTCTGTTAGTTTTCACCCAAGGAAGGTTTATGAGGCAAAAAACATGGAAAAATTGAAAGTTTTTGAAAATCGATCTTTCATACATTTTGTGACAGGGGACTTGGTCTTGGATAGAAACTTGAAACGTCAAAAAACGCAGTAGGCAAGACAAAGTTTGCCGGGTACAGCTAGTATTTAAATAAATATTTTATATGTATGGCAAATTTTGCAGAGTTGTTGTCCGGCAGTCTTGAAACATGCCCTACCCACTGTATCCTTTCGGTTTTAGTCACCCTCTGGCTATCGGCTGTTCGAGCCCGTATGAAGTTGATCATCAATATTAACTTCTTTTCTCGATCAGCCTAGATAGCTGTGTAGTGTCGGTAACGATTGTCTCAATTGGCTAAAAATAACACTACGGACCGCCTGTTCCGGTGGTGAGAGTCCACCAACAGGTGACCCCTAATTCATGGTGTGATGCAGCTTTATGCTTACCGTGCCTAGGCATGAATGGCTAGGGGGGTCAAATAAAAACTTAACCGCAAACGGAGCCTGTGGAGTACCAGGGCGCCCTCCACAGTATGTTGCCCTTACTGCGCTAACCGGAGCAATGGTGCAGTGGACCTTGTGTTTCTCCGAGACAATCAACTGTCCTTCTTTAGTCTCATTAGAGGCTAAATAAGGGCGAGATTATGAAGATGTTGTTAATTAGTTTAAATTTTCACCTATATGGTTTCGCATTATGCTATTTACACAGTGTATTCTGTGTATCCTCGCCTTTGGCGTTTTTCAATCGATACCGATCTGGTTTTATTGTTGCTGTTCTTTGTTGTGCTGTTATTGCGAAGAGTTTAATCTTACCTAGTTTGGGTAGTGGCTACGGTTAGGATAGCTCAGATCAATCTTCCGCATAAAAGAACAGCGACGATCAATCTTTGCAGACTTATGCAAAATGGTACAGCCCAAGTGGCCTTGGTCCAAAAACCTTACTTTCGTAAGGGGAATTTCTATCTAGGAAACCTTATGAACCCGGTGTTTGCTACTTTCAGTAAACATGAAATGGCAAACTCGCGTGTCATGCCTCGAGCCTGTGTGCTTGTTAACAACCCAATCGTTACTACACTCATCTCTGAACTAACCACCAGAGATGTATGTGCTATCACAATTGATGTATCTGTTGGAAACCTCAACAGGAAATACGTCTATTGTTCGGTTTATTTAGCGCATGCATTCAAACTAGCCATCGCATACTGTACTTCAAAAGGCCTTCCGCTAATT
Source organism: Aedes albopictus (assembly GCF_035046485.1). NCBI lineage: Eukaryota > Metazoa > Arthropoda > Insecta > Diptera > Culicidae > Aedes > Aedes albopictus. Next base: position 251,544,472 of record NC_085138.1, on the reverse strand, counting down.
GTTGGCAGTGATGCTAATGCTCACAATATCATCTGGGGCAGCTCAGACATTAACTTGAGAGGCTCCAGTTTGATGGAGTGCTTAAGTAGTACAGATCTTGCTTTACTCAACATAGGCAACCGCCCAACCTTCATGGTATCTGCTAGAGAGGAAGTGTTAGACATAACGCTTTGCTCTAGTAGAATGTGGCACAAATTTCCCGAATGGAGGAGAACGTGCCTCTAGAGCCGACCTACTGATCTAGTAGAATTAGTCACGAGTTGACCAATTGGCATGTGTCAGATGAAGAATCTTTATCTGACAATCGCTACATCTTCTTTGAACTTTTGAGTCGAGTCAAGTACAAGACACTGAAGACGACCTTACAGTTGTGGTCGAAATACGTAGCTGTCAAAGGATGCAAATTCTTAGTGGAATTCAAAGGAACCGTACTCATCCCGATTTTCTTTTTATTTAACATTTAAATGTTACTTCGCAAACATTGTGCTTCAGAAATCCCTGGTCAACGAACTGGGATCTCTGTACCGATTTGGTTGCAGCCAAATTTCCTGAATACTAACCATCCATTGACACTCCAAGTGATTTAGATGATGCCGTTGATACTACAACGACCATCATCATGGAAGCTTTTGAAGAAGCATGCCCTCTACGGTTGAAGATCACAAGAGGAACCCCTTGGTGGAACTCTGATCTGGCGAAAGCCAGAAAACAATGTAGAAAGAGTTGGAACAGACGACGTTCGGCTGGAACGGAGGCTTTCAGGTCGGCTCGCAAGGCCTACAGGGAAGCTCTCCGGTCTGCTGAACGATCCGGCTGGAAAAACTTTTGTACAAATGGTTCCAGTTTGAGTGAAGTCAGTCGGTTAAACAAAATCCTTGCGAAATCTAAGGATTTCCGAGTGAACGAACTTCGTTTGCCAAATGGTGATCTGACTTCCTCCGATGAGGAAGTTCTGGAATGCTTATTCAGCACACACTTTCCTGGTTGTGTGGATATTACATCTTCGGATGAACATCTTCGGATTCTTGTAGTTATGTTTCCCTGGAGTATTGTAACTATAGAATCGATTGAGTAGGCACTTAATAGCTTTGCTCCTTATAAATCTCCTGGGGCAGATAGGATTTATCCTATTTTGCTTCAGAAGGGGTTTGATTTTTTTAAACATGTTTTGAAAAAACTACTTGTTTGCAGTTTTGCTACAGGGTATATTCCCAAGTCTTGGCAAGATATTACTGTGAAGTTTATTCCGAAAGTGGGTCGTGCGTCATATGAAGAAGCAAAGAGTTTCAGACCTATCCGTTTAGCATCTTTTCTTCTGAAATGCTTAGAACGCATTGTGGATCATCAAATCCGTGATGTTCATCTGGCCAACGTGCCTCTTCATGTGAACCAACATACCTACCAATCTGGTAAGTCCACTGCGACTCTTTTACACAAGGTTGTTTACGATATCGAGAAAGCATTCGCTCAAAAAAATTATTGTTTGGGTGTTTTCTTAGGTATCGAGGGTGCCTTTCGATGCCATATTGGAAGCCGCACGGAGTCATGGTATATCTCCAATGGTTTCCAATCGGATTCATCAAATGCTTAAAACCCGATATCTCTTCTCGACATTGCGTTTGGCAGGGATTAGGAAATTGAGTGTTTGTGGATGCCTCCAAGGAGGAGTCTTGTAACCGCTTTTGTTGAATCTCGTAGCAGATACGTTATTGAGGCAACTCAATAATAGTGGTTTTCCTACTTACTGCCGCCCTTATCTCTGCACATTTCGGTATGAGACACAATATCATCAATATAATACGGTGGTAGAGCTGATACAGCTGCTCACTACCGTGCTTCTAAAGCTCGGCCGGGAGTTCGCCCTTTCCAGAAGCCTTGTTGTTCTTCAGCCCTCTAATGACTGTCTCGACCTCGACTAGCATTGGAGGTTCCACAGCCTGTCCATCGCCGTTGATTCGATTTCTGTCAGCCGCTCTTCCATTCCCACCGTTCAACAATTCCGCTCCCTCCTCCTGGTAGCCACCATTGTTTTGTCTATCAGAAAGTTTCCATCACGGTCGTTGCACATGGCGGGAAAAGTGTTGTTTTTCTTCGCACGCTGTTAGTCGCAAAATCTCCGCATATCATTCTGTTTCACACTCTCTTATGCTTGAAAAATGGCCTTTTCCTCATGCTCTTATTTTCTTTTTGCGGTGGATTCGTTTTTCGGCGACTTTTGCTTCCCTATATTGCTCCTTGCTTAAACATATCCCCGTCATCTTCATGTGGCCTTGTCTGTTACCCTGTGACACTCTTCGTCGTCTTTGAGCAATGTCCATCACCTAGGTCGTGTTGGCGTCACCGATTACAATCTAAACGTCATGTTTTGGGGATTCTCCATAGGTCTTGTCAAGGCATTCGTAAAAGCCATTCTTCAAGTTATCTGTTTTATCGGCTCTGTGAATGTGTGGCTCTCATTTTCATCCTACGAAAAACAAAGAATTGAAGCGTTGTTTGTTTTGTTTCTTATTTTTGTATTTTTTGTTAGAAGTGAACACGCATTTAAACAAAAGGAACGGAATCAAACGGTGCCGTAATCGCTTGTTTTCGAATAGGATGGATATTAGAGTGGGTCAACGTTGTATGGAGAAACTTTAAATTTGATCGTATCAACCCGGAACAAAGCTTTTTAGAATCATTTTAGCGTCCAAAGTAACTGTGCAAAATTTGGGAGCGATTGGTTGCTTCCCCGTATTCCGCATTGCGATTGAAATTTGTATGGAATTTAGTATGGGAAAACGTGCTTTTTTGCATTTTTCACATAAATTGAAATTTTTCGTCCAAAGAAATCTAACCAATGACGGCAAAGTATTGCCTAGGATATGCCGAAAAACTTTGCCGAAGACTGCAAAGTGATCCGACGCTTGTGAAAAAAGTTATTCGCCTGGTAACTTAGGCCAAAAATTGAGATTTTCTTATTGATGTTATTCCTTTACATGTTAAATGTTAAGCACCACCGGGCAATCTGTACGTTATAACTTTTTTTCACAGGTGTCGGATCACTTTGCGGTCTTCGGGAAAGTTTTTCGGCATATCCTAGGCTATACTTTGCCGTTATTGGATAGACTGTTTTGGACGAAAAATTTCAATTTATGAGAAAAATGCAAAAAAGCACGTTTTCCCATACTAAATTCCATACAAATTTCAATCGCAATGCGGAATACGGGGAAGCAACCAATCGCTCCCAAATTTTGCACAGTTACTTTGGACGCTAAAATGAATCGAAAAAGCTTTGTTCCGGAAAATCGACTTTGTTGACCCAGTCTAATGGATATGGGAGTGTGTGAGATTACTAATGGCACACATACCCTAATATAAACTAATTAAAGGTAATTGATCAGGAAATCAACTTGCGATATTTTGATTTGAAGGCTCTGCTCAAATACGATTTTAGTGCATAAACTGACTGGAAAACTGACGAGTTCCAGAAGATCTTGTTGATCCTGATTTAAAATCCAGAACAATTCGGAAATTCTCAAATAGTTTTCAACCTATATCTCTTTTTTCTAGTATGGGGCATCTCACTTCGATCTTCCCTACTCATACTTACGCTTTTCCTTGCATTTCGCGTTCGACTACTAACTAGAAAGATAAACACACCACCCAAACGACGAACAGCGATGACCACCCCTCTGGGCGTTTGTATTAGTGTACTAATCTAACCTCGCCGGTCGTATCGTACTGACTGGCTGACTGGTCAGTACCGTGTTTTCAGTTTCGCGATTTGACGAGACCGGTAAATTTCGCTTTTGTACCTGTATCCGTAGCGAGTGTGAGTTTTCCTGGTTTCCCCCTTTAAAAAAGTGTGACACATTCTTCCAGTTATTTTTTCTTTCGTGTGGCTATGGTCAGGAAGACAAAAATGTGTCATTCTCCAAGTGGGTTCAGCTCATAGTGACTAGGGGGACGAAGACTACAGTGTATCACCACTAGAGCATGATCTTACGTACGATACTAGTAGACAAGGGGGCGATAGCGCCCGGTCCGACGACCGCGACGGCGACATTGAACTTTGGAAAGAAGCATTTATTGTGACGGCAGACGAAGAGACCGAAGAACCATGGAAAAATGTGGAAAACGAAAGTGAAAATAGCACTCCTGACTTGTCACACGATGACGACGCTGCGCTGCGCTCGCTTGACAGGAGACAGGCGAGCAGAGCGACATCTTCCCTAAGTGCAAGTGCAGTTCACCAAAAATGGAAAAGAAATATGTCTTGAATGCGGCGAACTATCTTTCTTCTTCTCCGGTGTGCACAGCTCGCGTAATGTGCAGTTATAGACATCCCCGATGACGACGAGACCAAGATAGAAGTGCAGTTAGAAACCAGTTTCCTTCCTTCTTTTTCTTCTCGAGTTGTTGTTGTTGTTCGTTTCGCGCCTTCTTCCGAGTATGTGCATTTTTTCGCGATGGAAAATAGTTGGTCTTTAAATAAATTCATGTTTTTCCGCCCGATTATCTGCCTTCTGTTCGTTTCGATCGTGTGCCACTCGCTTTTGAGGTGGTGTGCGAACACATTTTGTGTTTGTATGGTTGGGGCACCCGGTTTTCCGCGTAGATCCGTATTGGTGAGATCGTTCCATAGACGTCTTACTGCGGTACGGTGTAATCGACAACTACATTCTACGGTAGAGTAGACGACGACGGTGTAAGTGCTAGAAGTCATGTGTAGAGGAATAACTCGAAACATGACTTATTAATTCATTATTATGCACTGCCCGGTATGGTTTAACCGCTTCACCAACACATTTTTGGAAGTTGTCATGAATGTGAATTAAATTTGTATTGAAAAGATTTAAAAGATCAAGTCTTTTATGAATCTAACTCGATTTCGTCAAGTATATCATTATCATTAAGAAATCAAGATATTCTGTGTGTTTTTGATTCATTCCTTGTTACCCACCCTTATCCGTATGAAGCGTCTGTCACTCTTGCTTTATTTATAGAAATGCATTAAAGACGCAGGGTTACCCATCTCCTGGGTCGTATGGTAATTGTTCCAATGTGTCTTTCTTCGTTTCCTCAGAAATAAAGAATGCATAATTAAAGAATTTTGAGTTTTTCAGAGGTTTTGTTTCCGTTTTTTTATGTTTCTTGACTGCCTGTGACTGGCTCTAACAATAGTAAGTCAATCTTCCGAGAGTGCACTCTATCGCTGTGCTTAGTTCGTTGCGTGTACGTGGTACTCTTATCTTGCCCGTACAAACACACATTTCGTTCAGGTGGAAAGTAATTGACGTATATCTACAGGCGACCTTCAAAGGTTGTTTTATCATTTCGGTTGTTCCATATATACAGTACACACACGTATATGGAACACTGCGTTGTTGACGTTTTGCGCAGCGATAACGCTAATTGACCGGGAGAGAGCGGAGTCTCGACGTGACTGGAAAGGATGTTTGATATTTTTATTAGTTAAAGAAGAACACCAAAGAATTATAATGTGGTGATGATGGTGATGATATTGCTTGAGTACCCAAGATCAGCGGAAAGGAAGGAACTACTTCATGGTTCGTTGTAGCAGGGCAAGTTGAAGTTACTGGAGACCTTCGGAAAACAACATGATGATTGTTATCCCGTGCCAAAAGCCTGGTCACCCCAAGAAACCAGTTTATTAAGCTTTTTTAGGCTATTCCTCGACATTTCCAATTATATGTCATGTTCAAATATAAAAGGGAACAACAAGGAACGAACTCACCGGATAATCCTATTCAGCTGGTTTTCCTTCGGTTGCAGCATCCCATAGGGTAAGAATGTCCTCCAAACTATATCGAATGTTCACTTGTTCAAACCACTCGCTGAGTGTCCATCCGTCGAACGAAGGATAAACCGGAAAAAATAGAAAGCACATGATTCGTAACACTATCAAAGACTCTTCTCTTCCTAACCAGCTTCTGTAACAATCACAGGAGAAAGCCTTGAAAGAATTCAGGAGGAATCCCTTCCGACAGAAATCTCTGGTGAAACCCCGCCAGGAATCCGAAAGGAATCCAGGGTTAAAATCCCGAGAGAAATTTTGGAGAATTTCCTTAAGAAATCCTGTAGGAATTCCTGGAAGAAACTGTTGAGAAAACCCGGTTGGAGAATCTCGGAACGAATCCCTAAAGGAATCTCGGGAGAAATCTTGAAAAGACTGGTTGGAATCTCTAGAGGAATCGCAGTAAACATCTTTAAAAGAAATACTTCTTGCCGCATTGATGGATTTCCGGGAGGAATTTTAGAAAGAATCCTAGGAAAAATCCCAGAAGGAATCCCTGATAGAATCCTAGGAAGAATCCCTAAAGAAACCCCGAGAAAATCCCCGAAAGAAGCCACTAAAAAATCCGAGAGTAACCAGTGCATAAATTCCGAGAGAAAATCCTGAAGGTAACCCAAGAGAAATTACTAATGAGTGAAATGTCTAAAGGGAACCCGGGGGAAAACAATGAGGGATCCTGAGGGAATCCCTAAAATTATTCTGGAGTATTCCTTGAAGGAATCTCGGGAAGAATTCCTAGTGGAATTGCTAGGGCAATAATTGAAGAAATTCCAGATTAACTCTTTGGTGAAATATCGGGAGCAGTTCTAAGAGAAATCAAGAAATTGATCCTGGTAGGTATCTTAGAAAAAATCCATGAAATAATTTCGTAAGGAATAGTTAAATATTTTCAGAGGTAATTTCCTACCTGAACCATGGTACCTGTACACCAAGGTATCCGTGTTATAAATTACATCAATGCCATCTTGTGCGATCAATGTATCCAGAAACTTTTCAACACACTACTCTTGAAAGGGTTTGTTAAAGACGCAAACTTTACACTTGTCCAGAACAAGTCTCATTTTGTTATTTTGTCACAGTAATACATTTGCAGTAAGATTTACCATGAGAGCTGAGACGTTGTTAAATCAAATCAGTAATACAACAGCACCATCTAGTGAGGAATTCTCTGACAAGAGATCATTGGAAGTTCTGAAGTAAACTGTTCACCATGTACGAATCATGGATCTTATAATCAACTTCTTCGAAGACAATTTGCTAAAGTATTGTGTAAATCTTAACCCTTCGGAGCCGAAGGAGTTAATACGACCACAGCATAGAAACGGCTGTATAAATTCTGAATGTATGAATACTGTCTTCAGCGAAGTTGTTGCAAATTGAGTCCTCTATTAAAGAACAATGGAAATATTTGTATTTGAGACTTCACTGACTATAAGTTCATATGTATTCATTTAACCTTCGTCAAGAATATCGAAAGGTGGTTTATAACACAAGTTTACAAAATGAAACGAAAGTCGTGAACTTCTGTCAAAGACCAAAATTTTTGAAGCACAATTTAGTGCTGATTTCGAAACGGACCTTCAAAAAATTTTAAGTAGAACAGTTTTTGAGTTTAGGCTCAATATCGAGTTTTGCAACTTTTCAAAATGTGTAATTTACTAAAATTCAAATATATTGCGTTTTGTTCAACCAATTTTAAATCTTTTTCCACAAATTAAAAGCTGAATACAATACCATTCGATCATCTGAATATAGGTTTTGCGTCAGATTGATGAAATTCAAGATTTTGGCGAGTTTTAGGGACGATCTTCTTAAATTTTAGCGAAATTCCCAAAATTTTTGGAAGACATGAATTTTTTTCAATTAGAAAAAAACAACTTAAAAATTCTTTCTCGACGTTTATTTGACATAATATATGTAGGTGAGTTACAGTAAAAAAATCAGCTCAATCGGAGCATTGATTACGGAGAATGAGATGTTTGAAGTGAGCGACTTTGCTTAAAAATAGAACAAAAATCGATTTCAAATCATCAACCTTGTATGGAAAGTCGAAAAAAATTCCGCTCTACTGTAATTTTTTTCTTTCGCGTTTTCGAACTCAGGGCATGATTCTACACCAAAAATGATTATCAGCTTACCGAGTTCAAAAATGCTGTAAACTAGTGTAATCAGGGATGTTCTAGGTGTTTCAAAACTGTCCTGTAGTAAAGTCCTTCAAATATACAAGAATAATTTTATGTGTTTTCGTCATTAATTATAGCATTACAAAATTTACTGGGATCCGTGAAGCTCTTGAAATCTACAATGTCATTTATAGACGCCGTAAGGATATTCCAGGTCAGGCAAACTACCTTGGAGTTCGGAACTCGTAACAGTAGCCATATTTATTATACTGACTAACGTTGCATAATCAACCGTGTTTACTGGACCAATCTGAAGTCTACTTGATATTATTATAAACCTTAGGGGCATTCAGGGTCATCCAAACTGTCCTGAAGTTTAGCTCTTGATAGTAACAGTAGTAACACGCACACTACTAATCAAAGCGCCTGTAATTTTCGTTTGCATCTTATTCAGCAACGTGTATTGAAATTTAAATTTAAATTGATCGTTAAATGCATGTGCCAAATCATTTTGAAGAGTGTTACGTCCGTTTGTCTGTGGTAGTTATTTTCACAATGAACTGTAACATCACATATCCAACTGCAATCTGCAATTTCCCTGGCATTTCAACAGTAAATTCAAGATAGTTTTGAAATGTTCCAGAGTAACCAAACTACTTCGAAGACCATATTTAAGTATTACAAATCGTAGCTTTATTTAATGAGAGACGTTATCGTTACACCCGTAGACTTCAGAGAGACTCAAGAACAGTTTGGATAGTCTAGGATATCTCGACTGATCTGATACTGCCTTTTGAACTTTCAGAGGACTTACTGGAGATAACAGATTACAAATCGTAGCTTTGTATAATGAAAGAAGTCACCGTTACACGCGTAGACTTTAGGTTCTAAACTCAAGAACAGTTTGGATGGCCTAGGAAATCCAGAAACATATTTTACATCATTTTCTACCCTTTCTATGCTGTTAAGCACCAAAACCACAGAAATGCGTAGAAAAAACCCTATAATAACGCTTAGAAAAACTCTGGCTTCAAAGGGTTTTTTTATCTGTATTAACGATATTTTTAGCCCTAGGCTAGTTCATCTCGGGACCCACGCTTTACTTCCCTTCCGAAGGGTTGAGATAGTATCTCTAAAAAAAGAGACGAACCAGCCAAGGGCTGAAAGTCTCTTTAATAAAGACAAATCAATCAATCTCTAAAAACCGGACGCTTAGCGTTCGGGATATCTGCCCAATAAATAGGACGTTCACCAATCTACTCTCTAGTTCTTTCGGTACATGTTTCGGCTTCGTCATACCTATTAGATTGAACTTTTCTAAAAAAAATCCCAGATATAACTCTGCCTTTTTGTTTTTCCATGGTTTGTAAATGATTACTGCATTTTTTACTTAATTTCTTGGAAAAACTGTCCCAAAACCCCTGGTACAATTTCTGAGTAATTGCTGTGAGATTTCTCGAAGAAAAAATAGCAGCAGAAGTTTAAAATAAATCTGGAAGAATTATTGAAGGATCCGCAAAAAGAAATTTCTAAAGAAATTGATGTTTTTAGGAATCTCTGGATGATTGCCTGAAAAACTGGAAAATATTTTGCGGTAAATTCTCCGCCAAGAAATAAATGCTACAGTGATTTCTGAAGAAATTCCTAAAAGAATCTCTGAAGGTATTCCTAAAGGAATCCCGGCAAATATTTCTGAAAACATCCTAAGGAAAAGTCACAATAAATCTCAATAGAAATTTATTATACATCCCGTGGAGGAATTTGAGGATCTTCTGGGAAATCCGCTGAAGGAACTTCTAGAAGAATCTCTCCAGATTTTTTTATAGAAATTTTTGAAGGAATGCCTGAGATAATCCACTGAGGAAGTCCTGAAAAGAACCCTGGAGGAATATATAGAGACATTCTTAAGAAAACCTCCCGAGGATTTCCAACAAAAATTTCAGCATTCCTGCAATAAAAATCTGAATTTCTGAAGAAATCGATAGAGGAATTTTGGGAAGGAAACTGTGGAGAACTTCCTGTAAGAATCTTATGAGGAATTGGTGAAACAACTGGAACTTTTGAAGTAAGCAAGAGAAATTCCATCTTGAAATTTAAGAATTACAAAAAACATTTTTTAACAATGTTCGTTAGTACCGATTTTCGAAATTCAAATATTGTTCGAAAGCTACGACATTTTTACTCAACACCAGTGCTTGAATCTGAGTAAATATGAAAAATTCGACCAGTTATCAGTGCCAGCAATCAACCAACTGCGACTGCTGTTCCTCATCGATCGATTAGCTTGTGAAGCAAACTGTCTGGTGCTTCTGAAGCATGTTAGCCAATGAAGGCATATAGCTACCGCTCTTTGTTGAAAAACGCCGGTCAAAGTGGAGCGAATTTTGCATCGTTTTGGGAAAAATGCTTCATTTTTCAAGCACTGCTCAACACATCATAATGTTGAAGATGTCTTCTATCAAAGTTATCTGCAGTTTTGTGGAAAATGTTACGTTTCCAGTATACATTTTCATTTCAGGAGAAATCTTTTGAGGAATGTCCATCAAAATTCCTAGAGCAACCTCTTCGGGACACAATTCGTGATAAAAATTCTAAAGAGAGTGGAAGAAGAGTTGCCGTTTTAAAGACAAGCAGTTTGGTTTGCAATTCTACCGCTAGGTTACAATAGTTAGCATGTAAAAATGAGCCATTTCAAACACACGCTAAGAAAAATTTACTCTAAAATGAGTGAGATTCACACAAAACTGAGCTAAAATGGAACAGCTCAAAAAATGAGCGATAGCGTTGGCCCAAGGACAAAAATCCAATCAGTTTAAGCCGTATAATATTATTCACATCAGCAAGAATATTATACGGCTTGAACTGATGAGATTTTCGCACTTGGGCCAGCGCTATCGCTGGAAATAAAATTTACTCATTTTTGAGTTGTCCCACTTAAGCGCTAAAATGAGTGAATTTTCTGACCGTGCAGCTCATTCTCGCAGTTGCGCAGTTGCAAGTCTTCGGTAAAGTTGTTAAGAAGGTCTTGGGCATCGTAATTCTGGCCAAGGTGACGCTAGTGATGATATGATTCACTTGATATTCAATTGGTTCAGGTCTACTTTACTTCATATTCAAATGATTCAGATCTAATTCACTTTATATTCAAGTAATTCGGATCTGATTCACTTCATATTCATAGTATTCACAGAATATGGGATCAATGAGACTGCTGTTTGGGATTAGCATGACCTTTAGTTTAATACTCACACAAAGTGATATTCTATTTTTAGGTGAGAATTGTGCCCACCTGCCAAGGCAGAATGCTAGTCAATGTATGGTAGTGAAGGAAGTTATGATGCAATCGTTCTAGATCGTCTAAATTCCACTGCGTCTGCGCGAGTGCATGTGGTTGTCGGCAGACATGTCCAAACACTGCACTGCACGAGGAGTCGATGCTCAAACACACCACCGTGGTTGCCAAGCCACCACCTAGCTCTCCGTGTTTCAGAACGAACACGCACCGTGTCTGGCTCAACACCGGTGTCGGTGGCGGTGCTCAGGCACTGGGCACGGTGTTTGACGCTTCGGGTAACACGGAGCCCGAGTGTTTCCGATTAGCAAAACACTCTTGCGAGTTCAAGCGCTCGGTGCCGTTCATTCTCCAGCACCAGTGCAAATGCTGTTGAACGACGACGAGAGTGAAGTACTTGGCGGCTCCTTTTGTGTCTTTCTCGTCCCTTCTGACTCAGTGGCTCTGATGCAGCCAAGCTACCACGCACTGTGGCCGAGCTCACTGCTTTGGTGTTTCATACAATCGGAAACACTCGGCCTCCGTGCCCAACCAAAACTAAAACACGGAGCCGAAACTGAGGCTCGAGTTATAACACCGACACGAGTGTTTTACCAGTCGCACTGCGTGTTCATCAGTAGAAACTGAACGAAGGTGGTGATATGAACACACACGGTGGTGTATTTACGGGCAAACACGCCACCGGTGCGGCACGGTTTGGTGTTTTACCCATGTCTGGTTGTCGGTGTGTTGAAGAATGCCTGCGGCACAGATCCACTTTGGTGCGGGGATTGCCAAATGATAGTTATAAGAAGATTGTATATTTAGGTACAAATTCGAGGGTTCCAGATTTGCGGCCCGCAAGTTCATAGATCGATTAAATATACTGCGAGTGGGAAAGTATGAAAACAAGTTTTTAATTATTTCTGATTCAAGCTGGCTGGCTTTGCTGAAATTCAGCAAAATTTGCTGATTTGTTCAGTAAACCCTGCTGATCGCCAGTAACATTTTGCTGAAATTCAGCAAGCTTTGCTAAAAGTTCAGCAAAACATTTTGCTTGACCCTTCAGCTCGGCAAAATTCAGCAAAATATTGCTGAAAGCGTTTGATGTGTATGGATACTGGAACAAGATACATTTTGTTTGTTTGTCATCTTATATCATGTTCAGATATCCTAAAATAAAATAAAATAAAATAAAATAGATTTTACTTTACTGAAACAGATCGAGTTCAGGTTTGGTGCACATAAACCAATGCTTGCTTCTGAAATGCTCTTCGTAGACCACAGAACACCGTAATTCTATCGAGCGGTTCTTCGAATCGCCTGATTAGCATGCAACTATTCAGATCCATTTGTGAAAACAAAACCCGTCGCGACGTGTCGCCCCTCCTCGAACAGAGATAGACCCCGCTGAAGAGGTCGTTTAGATGGAAACAAACAGTGACATCAGCCAGCCAGCACTAACAGCAACAGGCGCAGTCAAAGTCTCTTTCCTGAGTTCATCATCATCAGAGCCCCTGGCTCCTAGTATCAACAGTGAGTTGTCTGTCTGAAGGTGGGCGCGCGTGCGCGAGTGAGCAACTTCGTCCATCAAGTCTCTCCATGGTAGATATAGTACCGTTTAAGATTCGACTCATTATAAACAACTTCATCAGCCAGTCAGCCAGCCAGCCAGCCAGCATCGGTGCGGTGCGCCCAATTAACACATTTGGCGAAGCGCATCTACACATCGTATCGCTTTGATACTCACAACACGACACATCCAGACTCTTACGGGCACAGGTTCGCCTTAGGGGGCGCTTTGCGAGATGAATTGCATCTTGACCAGATTTGCCTGCGTTCGACGACGGTGATGATGGTGCTGAAGGTATGTGCATTGTTTACAACACATATTGACAGATGAAATATAATGATAAATATTTTAGCAGTGGCCCCGGCAGCGGACGGGGCACCAAGTTGTTTGGGTGAAGCTTTTAACTGCAACCATGCAGGGGCTACTGCTGTTGTTGTTATTGCTTCTTACCGGAGGGAAGCAGTGGTTTCCAATCCAAGGTGGATGTTTTTGAGTCAACCCGTAAAAAGTTGTTCAAACACGTGCCCGGCAGATGAAATCTTCCAACAATGAACGGTTGATCTATAATTATACCACGCTCTGGTATTTATCAATCATACCTTTAGACGAGGGATACATGCTCCATGTAGCTGTGATCAGCCTTAATTATCTTCAAACAAATTGAACCCTTGTGGATGCTGGCAAGCAAAACTCAAACTCTACCTATCGTCAAACTGAAAATGCACGTAATTCAGTTGAATTTTTACTTTTTCTAAGAATGATTGAAAAAAAGATTGATGTAAACTATGCCTAAAGCAGTCCCGGTTGAAGTGAAATTTTCAAAGAAAATTGTTGTAAAATTGTTCGGCCGTAGACTTCGGTCAGAAACACTCAGAAAGTTTGCAAACCCATGGCGGTCAGAGGCATTCGCTGCCTGTCTTCTTTTGTTGTCTCCCCAACAACAACGGAGCGATGATGGATATTTGTCCAAAGTACGTCTCGGATCGTAATCTCTGCGCGGCAGCAGCGCGATGCAGATTGTATTGATTTGCCACTGACGCGTCGTCGCTTTGTCGTCGTCGTCGAGCGTTGATTGCGGCATTGTGCACTTTTTTGGCGCATTTGCACGAATCATTAAAAACCATTCCATTTGATCCGTTTGTATTTGTTTGGTGAGTGATTACTTCACAAATCAAAACCAATCCTCAGTCGGCGACTAAACATCAGAAGGCTAAGTGGTTCAACTTACCTAAAGTTGTTGGTCAAGTTCGCGAACCGACCGCAAGACTCCCCGTGCGCTTTTGTTTGGTTTGGCAATCGCGAACACGTTTCGAGACTGTTTTTATCTGGTGTATTTTATATTTACAGGTAATAAGTAGTTTTGCGCACTTCAGTTTGGAAGGTGGTCATAGGCGCCAACTTAGGGGGGGGGCAAGCATGGTTTTGCCCCCCCAATATTTGATGATTTTTCAATTTTCCCATACAAAAAATCAGAAAACCCCGACTTTGCCCCCCCAATAATGTGTCCAAGTTGGCGCGTCTGAAGGTGGTCTATGTTTGACGGGCTAAAGTGTACCCGCTGGGCACGTGTCTATATTGGCTGTTAAGTTGTCAAATGAAGCTAATTATTACCTAATAAGTTTTGATTGGGGCCCATATAGCCGAGGCGGTAAACGCACGGGTATTCAGCATGACCATGCTGAGGGTGACGGGTTCGATTCCCGGTCGGTCCAGGATCTTTTCGTAAAGGAAATTTCCTTGACTTCCTTGGGCATAGAGTATCTTCGTGCCTGCCACACGATATACACATGCAAAATGGTCATTGGCAGAGAAAGCTCTCAGTTAATAACTGTGGAAGTGCTCATTGAACACTAGCTGAGAAGCAGGCTTTGTCCCAGTGAGGACGTTACGCCAAGAAGAAGAAGAAGTTTTGATTGAAACAAAAGCGGGAGTGCTATCAAGCACATAATTGACCACAAATTTCGAAACAAACTGCTCGGCGATCCATTCAGAGCCATTAAGATAGTAGCATTCCGCGAGATCGTGGAGATCCTACGCAAGCTTTCAACTGTAACTCAAACCTGAGTGGGCCACAGTCAGCAGCGTAGGATGTGAACAAATTTTCACATCATTTGGATATCATAAATTAAATCCCACCGAAAGCTTTGAACTGGGCTTGTCAACACTTCGGGGCGCTGGGATGCAAAACTATACCAGCATATTTCAGCACTTTAGTCGAGCTGGAGTCAAACGGTCATGATGGCTGTTTCTATTTAATAGGTATATATATATGTATTGCAGATGTTTTCAAGCTCAGCAAGTTGTATGATCTGCTCCGGTATGATCAGATTTTTCTCGAATCATTAATATGCATCGCATATATGGCAATACTTATTGAAGAAGTTGAAGCCTGTTGAACCGCTACCTACCCTACATCTAATGATAGATGTTGGCTAACCCAGTAGTTTCTGAGCGTGCTTAATGGTTACGCATATGATCATCAATAAGCTAGATAAACTAGAGCAAAAATGCTAATTGACATCTGTGGCGTTCTTGCTTGGAGCGTTCCAATAACAGGGCTAAATTGGATTTCATAGTTTTGATTTTCTAGTGAAACTTAAGCGAAAAATGCGTTCTTATCGATGATAGAAGGCACTTTTCGGATGAAATTGACCTCATTGGTTCTGGTAGACACTATTCGCAAGCGGAGAAGTGCAATTCTGAAAAACAATACTTAGCGCAAATTATGCACAATTAGTAATAGTATGAACTGACTCCAAAAATTGTAACCTTGAAGCAATCAAATCCATGCAAAGTCTTCAAACGGTATTGTCATATGAGAGGGTGAGTTGCTTTTAGGATGTGGTAGTTATTGAAAGGTGGAAGCAGTATTACCATAAACATATACAACATGCATTTATTTGCATCATATCATAATAAGGATACATACAGGATGTGAGGAATCGAATTGCGCCACGGAAAATAGTGTATAACTTTTAATTACATATTTATTTTCAGTCCTGAGCACCCATGGTTGTAAAGAGGGCCGAATCGAAAGATCTCCATCCTGGCCAGGTCAGATTTCTGTCGACTTCCTTTGATTCCTTGCTGAAGCTGTGCCGCCATGAACCCATGCGGGCCTTTCGCTCCCGAATTTCTGTCGTTATCGGCTTTCGATGACATGAGCTCCACGTTGGAGATCCAATTGTGAGGTCACCGCGCGCGAATTATGTACCGCAGGCATCTATTGATGAAGACCTGCAGCCGAAGAGTGCTCTCCACTGATACGCACCAGGTTTCACGGGCGTAAAGCAGTACCGATTTCACGTTAGAGTTGAAAATTCGGATTTTGGTGCGTCGACTAATCTGGTTGTTTTTTCATACATTTCTTAAACTCGCAAATGCAGCCCTCGCCTTCTTGATCCGTACACTTATGCCGCCTTCGGCCGCCATTTGGCTTCCAAGATATTGGAAGCTTTCAACATTCTCCACTGATTGTCCAGCTACCGTAAAGCTGGAAGGATTGACCGTGTTTACATCCAACGAGTTGGTCTTGTTGACGTTGATGGTAAGACCTGCCGCTGAGGAACGATTGTCAAGATCATCGAGCTTGCTCTGCATATCAGAGCGCCGTTGAGCTAGGAGAGCAATGTCATCAGCAAGTTCGAAGTAATTTAGGTGGTCCATGATAATGAGCTGCCAAAGCAATCCACGATTTTGGTTCACGGTCAATCGCACCTACCAGAATCTCGTCGATTACGATGAGGAACAGTAGCGGTGATAGTATACATCCTTGCCTCACTCCAGCAATGACCCGCATGGGATCGGACAAAACACCGTTGTGCAGTACTCTGCACGAAAATGCCCTGTACTGTGATTCAATGAGGCCGATGATTTTCTCAAGGAGACCCTTGTGTCTGAGGGCTTCCCACATGTTTCCGTGATTGAGACGGTCGAAAGCTTTTTCGTAATCAATGAACACCAGGTAGAGAGACTCTGGAATTCATTGATTTGCTCCAGAATGATACGAAGCGTAACAATATGGTCCACACAGGATCGTCCGGCACGGAATCCTGCTTGCTACCGTCGGAGAGTTGCGTCAATCTGCTCCTGTATCCGTTTAAGGGTCACTTTACAGAGGACTTTGAGAACGATACACAGTAACATGATGCCCCGCCAATTATCGCATACAGTCAGGTCACCCTTTTTGGGTACGGTCGGAAATGTCACGGTTTCCAATATGTTGCAGAATAATTGATGCAGTAGTTGTGCGGATACTACGGGGTCAGCTTTGAGCATCTCAGCTGATATGCGATCGACCCCTGGGGCCCTGTTCGATTTCATGTTACGGATGGCTGTTTCTATCTCCTGCACTGATAAAGCTTCGGTGTTGATACGGGTAATGCGTCGAACCCTTGGCGGATCATGCTGAGGTTTTAATGGCGTGACCAACACTTGATAAAGGTTTCCAAAGTGCTCGAACCAGCGTTTCAACCAATCAGCCGGGTCGGTCAGTAACTGTCCAGACGTGTCTAGCCATCGTAGCATTCATCTTAGTCCCACTAAGGCGACGTGAAACATTGTGGAGGAGACGGATGTCGCCGGTGTTTGCGGCTTTCTCGCCTTCGTCGGCTAGGGAGTCCGGCCACGCCCACTTTTGTCCCGTCTACATGAGCGTTTCACTTCCTTCTCGAGAGCCATGTCATTGTTGCCACAAAACTCTACAAACAGCTCTCCATTTTCGCTCATTTCTCCGAGACCATGGCGTCCCATGACGTGCTCATAGTCCGAGTTGTCGGAAACAACCTGGTCGTTGAAGTCGCCCATGAGGATATGGATATCACCTTTTGAAATCTTATCCACGACAGTAATCAGTTCACTGTAACAGTTCTTTTGTCTTGCAATTCGGTAGCATTGGTTGGTAACATTGGATCATGGTAAGGTTTCGAACCTGTGTTCTGAATCTGGCCACAGTTATCCTCTCATTAATAGGTTCCCACTTCATGAGCGCTGTGTGGGCGTGAGCGCTGAGCAGGAAACCGCGTTCACCTCGTAGGCCAGAGTATAGCAGAATTTGACCCGGCGCCAATCTGTGTTCTCCAAAGTACGGCCAACGGACTTCGCTCAGTCCTAGGATCTCAAGCTTCATACGGCATCCTCATTGGCTAGTTGTGCCAGTTCACCCTGCTGGGTTAGGGTTAATACATTCCAAGTTACAATTCTTGTCCGTTGTTTCGCGCCATTTTCGGTTTCTGTAACGATTTTTGGGTGTCGTGAACAGTAGATTGTTGGCCTAAGGTCCTCTATCCACCGTGGTGGGGCTGCCACCTTAGGTATAGCTTCCGGACGAGTACTCAGCCGCTGGATGCTAGAACCGACACTGTTTGAGCCACACCTCCTTGGTGAACAGACACTCGAGACGTAACTCCTCAATCTAGTTGAAATCAGAAAAACACACAACTCTTAGCTGGCGGTCTTTGTCATCGCTTGACCCGTGGAAGCATGAGGTAGGAACTTGTGAGGACCAGAGCTATGTTGGACGCTCTCCTTTTCGACTCACCGTTTTGCAGCCCAAGAGATTCATGACTGTCTCTCAATATACTAATGGTGCTTGGGCAAAAAATGGCCTCAATTGAAAACTGCATATATAAGTGTGCATAGAAGACTAAGCTGATAAGAAGGCGCTGTTCCCGTTGGAACGTTATACCAAGAAACACCAGAAGCTTTCAGTTTAATGATTGTGTAGATGATACACAGAATCACGCTTCATCCTTGTTAAGATGGAATGTCAATCAACAAATCAACTAACTTACTCCGAACAAATAATGATGACAAATTTCGTTGCCTGCAGGCAAGATTGGACAACTCAATTCAACTCGGTCGGAAACCAAAAGATCCCAACTGTGACATTGTCCTTGAAATGTTGCCTTTTTAGTGACAAATGGCCAAACCAGTGATTCCCAATTTGAGTTTCAAACCAAAACCTACAATCGCTGGAGGCGTCACGAGTCTAGATTAGCTAAAAAGAAGCTTGAGAAATGACACAGTCCAAATAAATTGCTTCATTAACACAGCAATTCAACTTGCAAATGTGTATCCACACATCGACTACGCATGTGGGATTGAGCTCAGTGTAGCTCAAAAGATTCGGGGTCAAGGTAGCTCCAGCATCCCGGTCGGTCCAACTTTTACGACGGCGCATGACCATAAACTGAGGCGCACTTACTCAGACAGGGTCCAATTAATCCCAACGCCTCCTCCCTCACTTTGTTGGGGGAGATGCAAATTCGTCCAACCGACCGACATTGATCCTAATTTCGACTGTTCTCGCTTGTTTTTTTTTTTCTTTCGTCAAACGAGATTTTTGGCGGTCGCCGGAACCCAGGAAGGAAGCAAATCCGGAAAGACAACAGTCATCATCGTCGTAGGTGTGTGGAATTATGTCACCCAAATTCCACGATCTGGTGATGGCTGGCTGCTAATGCAAACACGCTGTTGGTTAGCTGAAAGCCTGCGTCGCCGAGCGCTTACAGCTTACAGCCTTCGAGTCCACCTACGCGTCGTCGTTGTCGTTGGTGAGTAGTCGCGCCGAGCTTGAGACAACCTACGATACGAATTGTCATTGTACAGTAGAATGACTTCCACTCTTTGGAGTACACACCTGGTTGAAGGCAATTTTTGCGGTTACATGTGTGATTTTTATAACACTCTTGTTCTTGGTTTTGGCTTTCATCATGTGGCAAAACACTGCGCCGCGCGGTAGTGTGGGATTGTATAGTGCAACCAACTGCGGGGTTCTGGTTTGTTTGGCAATGATTGCGGTTTGGGCAAAAACGTTGTGATTTTTTCGGAAATGGCTCTAGTGAAAAATGAAACCTTCTTGGTTGAAGTTCAACCGGTTACGGTACGCCTACGGCGAAATTTGCGGCGCCAAAAGTGTGCCAATTAGTTTAACAAATTTGCATGGAGGTTGCGTACCAATATAATTGTAATTTATTCGAAAGCTCAGCTAAAGGTTGTCAGCATCCAAAATTGGGAAACGGCCATCGAAGGTTTACTCGTATCTACTAAAAGGGATTCCCGGGATTCCTCCATGGATTTCTACAAAAATTCCTTCGCGGATTCCCCCAGGGTTCATCCAGTAATTCCTCCAGAAAATTCTTCTAGTTTTCCATTTTGCTCCTGGAATCCATCAGGTAGTCTTTTACGAGCTATCCCATGAATTCCTGTGGGGATTCTTCCAGGAATTCCCTCAGGAATTACTCCCAGGGTTTCTCTAGAGATTCCTCCAGAAATTCTAGTGATTATTTAATGAATTCCTCTAGGCTCCTGGATTTCCCCCATGAATTTCTCGCAAGATTTCTGAAGTCATTCCTTCTGAAATTTCACCAGGAATCTCATGCCTCATTCATACTTCCACGATTTCCTCCATGAACTCCATTTGGGATTTTTTCCAGGAATTCTTCTAGGTATTCTTCCACAAATTCCTGCAGGGGTTCCTCAAGAGATTCTCACAGAAATTCTTCCAGAGATTCCCCAAGGATTTCTCCGGAAATTCTCTCAAGTACTTTTCTTATGATTCCTCCAAGAATTTCTATATAGGTTCCGCTAGGAATTCTTCCACGTATTTCTCCTGGAATTCCTCCACGAATTCCTCAAGAGATTCTTCCGGAGATTGTACCACGAATCTCCCCAAGAATTCCTCTAGACATTTCTTCATTATTTTCTCTATAAATTCCTCCAGGGATTCCTCTGGGAACTCCTCCAGTGATTTATCCAGGAATTCTTCCGGGGATAATTTCACTGATTCAGAGTAGTCTTTTACGAGCTTTGTCAGGAATTCGTGCAGGGATTCCTTCAGGAATTCCCACAGGAATTGCTCCTAGGATTCCTGCAAAAAATCTAGGGGTTCTTTCATGAATTCCTCTATAAATTTCCCCAGGGATTCCTTTGGGAATTTCCTAATGGATTTCTCGCAGAATTTCTGTAGGGATTCCAACAGAAAATCTACCAGGAATTTCTCTGGTGTTTCCTCTAGGGATTTCTCCAGGGATTCCTTCAGGGATTCCTCTAGAGATTCCCACAGAAATTTTCCCTAAGATTCCTCCAGAGATTCCCCAAGGATTCCGCTTAGTATTCCTTCAAAAATTGCCCCGGGGATTCCCACAAGAACTTCTTCTAGGATGCCTTCAAGAATTCCTCTAGAGATTCCGCCAGGGACTCTTTCACGTAATCCAGGAATTTCTGCAAGAATACCTCTGGGATTCCTTCAGAGATTCTCCCACGGATTTCTCCTGAACTTCCTCTAGAGATTCCTGCATTATAATGCATTCTTTGATAGATTCTTCTAGGGATTTCTCCAATGATTCCTCCAGAAATTTATCCACGAATTTCCCTAGGTGTTTGTCAAGGGAATCCCCTATTAATTTCTCCAAGCATTCCTTCAGAGATTTCTCCGAGATTTCCTGGAGGAATCCCTGAAAGAACTTCTAGATAAATCTTTGAAGAAATAGCTGTTTTATTATCGGCAACACAGTCTTCTCGTTCACAAAACGAGTTTTTTTGTTTATTTACCGTTTCGTCGCAGGTATGGGGCCTTCTTCAGACTAAAAAAATCGCGCGCAAAATAATATTTAAACTTCAAATTCTCACCCCCGTTTAGTCATGTACCAAAATTTCAAAACCCAGTTCAAGTTACAGCTCGCCATAACCCCAAACCAAAAACGAATACTTTATTTTTGCGCTGAAAAAGATGCAATACCTGCGCCGAAAACGTCGGGTTAAATAATAAAACTCGTTTTGTGGTCGAGAAGATTGCGTTATCGATAATAAAAACAACTATAGTAATACAGTCGAACTCTCATTCAAATTCTCTGATGAAACTCCAGGAGGAATTCTTGAAGAAATTCTTGGAAGAATACCTGAAGGTGTTTCTGGATGAAGTCCTGGAAGAGCTTCTGAAAGAATCTTAAAAAAAACTACTACAAGAATTCTGGAACAAGCTCCTAGAATACATGAAGGAATTCCTGGAAAATTCCTCAAGGAACGCGCTTTATTCAGATTGCATGAATATCAGTATTTTTCAAGCATTTACTGTGATCCGCACAGTAGAGTAATCAGCAAACATCTATTTTACCGAGACATCAGCAACTTTTCCATTTCATAGCTTGTTGCTTGTGGAAGATTACTGTAATTTTTGTTTATCTGTATTAACGAGATTTTTAGCCCTAGGCTAGTTCATCTCGGGGTCCACACTTTACTTCCCTTCCGAAGGAAGAACTCACATTTTGCGAGTTTGTCGGGAGGGATTCGATCCCAGGTCCTCGGTGTGATAGTCAAATGTTCTAACCATCACACCAGGTCCGCTCCACGAGATTACTGAAATTTTTCAGAGCTGGAGGGATCACATATGACTCCGGCGTAGAAACCAAACATAAAACCAGCGATGTGGCGGCTGCAGTGGCGAAACAATTCGGCTCCAAAGGATTAAAGGGCGGTACCAGGAGCTTATGGGGTGTTTCAAGGCATTTCAGAGAGTTTCAGAAACGTTTCAAGAGCATATCAGGGGAGTTTAAAGGCCTTTCAATGGAATAACGGAGGATTCAGGGGCATTTTGAAGCATTTCAGGTCAGGGTTGTTTCAGGAACACCCTAAAGGCGGGGCATTTTAAATGGATTACTGGTATTTCAAGGACATTTGAGTGGGATTATTGAAGTTTCAGGGGTGATTAAAGGTATTTTAGGGGTGTTTCAATGGTTATTGTTTTGTAAATGGGTCTTTGAATATCATCTGAAACTTATTGAAATGCCTCCGAAACCCCGTCATGTAACGCACCCAAGACCCTCCGAAACTCCCGGAAATACCTCCGTAAAGCCTGTGAAACCCGCTGAAACTCCTCCGAAGCTTCCTGAAATGCCTTCAAAATCCCTCCACGGACCCTATGTAATGCGCCTGAAACTCTCCAAAACCCATGAAAACGCCTGCCTAACTCCCCTGAAACCCGCCGAAAATGCTCTGAAACTTCCAGAAACGCACCCGTTATCCTCCTAAAACCCTCTCGGGCACCATGTAGGCCCCTGAGACCCTCCGAAACCCCCGAAAATGACTCTAAACCAGTTCTCTGAAGCTTTCTGCATTGCCTTCTAAAACGAAAAAAATACCTGAAGGAAATCCTCTAGGAATATACACTCTAGGATGCATCCCTGTAAGAATGTCTGGTGGAATCCCACAAAGAACTCTTACAAGAATCCTTGAAGGAAGTTCTGGAGAAATCCCTCAAGGAACTCGTCTAAGAATCCCTAGAGAATACTGGAAAAACTTGTAATTAACATGCGCAGAATGTAGCTAATTCACAAATTGAGATATGAAATTTGTGAAAAATTCGAGTTCTTGTGGGACTCGAACCCACGACTGCGTATTCGCTAGTGGAAAAAGGATTGTTCATATGGTGTGGCTTCTGAGTCAGTTTGGCCATTTATTCCGCAGAATCGTTACTTGTTCTGTGGCTTAGTTGATTAAAGCGCCGGTCTAGCAAATACGGAGCCGTGGGTTCAAATCCCACCAGAACGCATATTTTTCACAAATTTCATCTCTCAATTTGTCAAATAGCACCATTTTATGCCATTTAAATACAAGTTTTTCCGCTATGTTTCAGACATACCAGCAAATCTGGTAAATGTCAGTAAAAAGTAATATGTATACATCATTGATCCCTGAAGGGACTTTTCGAGGATACCCCAAAGAACTGCTGGAGGAATATCAGAAGCAATTCAAAAATAAATCCCTGTCTGAACTTCCAGAAGAATCTCTAAAAGAACTGCTGGCATAATCCCTGAAGAAACTCCTGAAGGAATCCACGTTAGGTGCATTCTCAGTCGCAGCACGGTGTCAAAACTTCGATTATTATCGAACTTGCATGTACCTCGGATTTTTCTTCAGAGAATGTCAGCTTTTTGGCTATATTTTATAATTGGAAAATATGAAAATAATCCATCGGGAAAATTTTGATTTAGCTAAGTTTTTGGCTATTTTTCAAACTTAAGTTCATTGAGTACAGTTTTGAGCGGAAAAACGTTCCATACAAAGTGTATGGGGAAAATTTCGCCGATAGAATGTTTTCTTCCGATTATGGAAATATAACCCAAATACTAATCATTTTCGAAGAAAAATCCGAGGTTCATAAAACTTCGATAATAATCGTGATGTTGACATCGTGCGCAGGTTGTCATGATAGGTAATCGATTTTTTTTGTTTAAATAATTGTTATATGTTATTGGTCACTCGACAAATTGGCCAGATTGTGACAGCTCCAGTGGGTCTGCAGTGATAAAGGCCTTGGATCGCCAATCCGGAGACGCCGGGTTCGATTGCCGTTCCGGTTGGGAAAATTTTCTCGGCTTCCCGGGCATGGTGTATCAGTGTACTTGCCTCACAATATACAAATACATGCAATCGCAGGTAAAGAAGCCTTTCAATTAATAACTGTGGAAGTGCTCAATGAACACGAAGTTAAAGAGAAACAGGACAAGTTCCAGAGGGAACGTTGAGCCATACAAGATGAAGAAGAAGAAGAAGATTGTGTCATTACATACATTTTTGGTGGATAATTCCGATACGAGTGTAGTAACTGTTGATAAGTGCACATGCTCGAGGCATGACATACGAATTAACCATTTTTACTGAAAGTAGTTCTCCCTGTAGACTAAACGTTTTTATTGGGATAAATTATTTTTCTCAGTTAAGGTAGACAAGAAAGTTTCCATTACAAAGAGTCTCATAAGCGACCGGGAATCGAACCCGTCATCCTCAGTATGGTTTTGTTGAACACCCGCACGATTATTGCTTCGTCTGATAAATATGCTTCTCCTATTTTACGATTTACCTAGAATCAGACACACTGACAACAAACCAGAATTAAATCAGCAATTCAAAACAGGTTCGTCTCCCGTCGATGCATATCAATCTTCTGTGAACGGTGAGCACACAACACCTGAAACGTAATCCCAAAATAAGAAAATACCTTATCGAGAGAAGATCTCACCGAAACAACATCATCAGAAGCAAACGCTAGTTGTTGGAAGCTCAACAAACAGAATGTACGCGACGGCGTAGATGACGAGAAAATCTATTTTTAAAAAGCGTTTCTCGTCCATTACTCGTTGTTTATCGATGTCGCACTAGCTTTTGGGGTGTGCTCTGGGCTGCGCGACTGAGCTGAACCGAATCGAATCGGACGAAAACCAACATTCGTTCTCGAATGGTGATGGCAGGTGGGTGGCAAATAAGCGTGGACAACTTGCCACACCACATCGCCGTGGTTCGGCTGCATGGTCCAAATCGTTGCCCGATCGATCCATACTCCACTACTGGAAAGCGGCTTAATTTGATTTATATCTCCAATGGAATCGAAATAAATATGGGAGCCGACCGACCGTGTGGTATATACGACATCGCTGAGCTTCCCAATTTGTCCCTTACTGCAGCCGCTACCGCTTAAGGTCCTGATTTGGGTGAGGACATAAACCAAGATTCACGATTGTCACCACAACACTGAATGTGGGGTCAACGAAATCAACCATACGTAGTGACGCGGCTGGCGACGCGGTAAGTTGTTCGCTGGGTGACACATCACATCGATTAAGGTCTCAGGGTCTTTCTGCTGCTACCCACCAGTCAGCAGCCCTAGGTTGCAACTGTTGTAGGTATGAGATCATGGTCGCGTCGCGCCGTCATCAAGATCAATGAATCCGTTCACCAAAAAGGAGGTTAAATGACGACTGTCTGCGCCGAGTAGTTGTGCGCATTTGCAATTGGCTAATTATGTGCGGCGCGGTTTTTTTTAATGTCTTTCACAAATGTACTTCCTGCTGGGTGCATGTTTTTGCGGTTCGTGAATCGTGAAAGAAACGGATCGGTGTGTTGGGTACAATGGTACGTTCGAAAAGGCTTGGTCGCTTTTCGGAGCGCGGACACTTTTGGAAGGCGATAAAAAGAAGACGTGTTGCTCATTTGACTTTGATGGGTCTTCCTTTGTCGTATAATACTTTCAGAGATTATGCATCGATTTGATTAATTTCATATCTTTTCAAATTTGTTTATCACTTACTTTGCCTCTACTTATTTACCTTACTAGTCGGACTAAGGCCTGAGTATCCCCTGCTGTACGTAGGAGTCGTCTCCATTCTACTCGGTCCATGGCTGTGTGGCTGTGTGTCTCCAGTTCCGTACTCTGCGAAGGGTTCGCAGATCGTCCTCCACTTGATCGACCCATCTAGCTCGTTGCGCATCACGTCTTCTTGTACTCTCGAGAACCGTTTTAGTCGGGTAGCTATCCGACATTCTGATGACGTGACCCACCCACCGTAGCCTCCCGATTTTCGCGGTGTGAAAGATGGTTTGTTCTCTCAGCAGCTGATGCAGTTCGTGATTCATTCGCCTTCTCCAAGTCCCATCTTCCATCTGCACTCCGCCGTAGATGTTACGCAACACCTTCCGTTCGAAAACTCCAAGGGCGCGTTGGTCCTCTGCACGTAGGGTCCATGTTTCGTGCCCATAGAGAACTACCGGTCTAATCAGCGTTTTGTAGATGGTTAACTTCGTGTTACGGCGAACTTTATTCGATCGTAGAGTTCTGCGGAGTCCAAAGTAAAACGATTTCCTGCCACAATACGTCTCTGAATTTCTCTGCTGGTGTCGTTTTCGGCGGTCACCAGTGAGCCCAAGTACACGAATTCTTCAACCGCCTCGATTTCATCACCGTCGATAGAAATTCGGGGTGGCGGGCGCGGTGATTCCTCCCTGGAGCCCTTTGCCATCATATACTTTGTCTTCGACACATTAACCCTAAAAGGGATACCTTCATGACCTCAGTTTCGTCACCTCGCCGAGTGTGTTCCATCAAAGACGAGCTCTGAAAGGCGCCTGGGGTCCAATGGACCCCAGGTATCCCTTTTAGGGTTAATGACTAATCCGATTCGCCTGGCTTCACTCTTTATTCGGATGTACGTTTCCGCCATCGTCTCAAATTTACGAGCAATAATATCAATATAATCGGCGAAACCAAGCAGCTGAACGGACTTAGTGAAAATCGTTCCACTCGTGTTTATCCCCGCTCTGCTTATTACACCCTCTCTAAAGCAATGTTGAACAGCAAGCACGAAAGACCATCACCTTGCCGTAACCCTCTGCGAGATTCGAAGGGACTCGAGAGTGTCCCTGATACTCGAACTACGCACATCACACGATCCATCGTCGCCTTGATCAATCGTATCAGTTTATCCGAGAATCCGTATTCGTGCAAAATCTGCCATAGCTGTTCTCGATCGATTGTATCATACGCCGATTTGAAATCGATGAACAAGTGATGTGTGGGCACGTTGTATTCGCGGCATTTCTGCAACACCTGGCGGATGGCGAACATCTGGTCCGTTGTAGGGTGTTCCCAGCCTGATATTGCCCCACGAACTCTCTTGCAATCGGTGATAGACGGCGGCATGAAATTTGAGAGAGTATCTTGTAGGCAGCGCTCAGTAGTGTGATCGCGCGGTAGTTCCCGCAATCCAACTTGTCGCCCTTTTTGTAGACGGGACACACGATACCTTCCATACATTCCTCCGGTAATACTTCCTCCTCCCAAGTCTTGGTAATGACCCAGTGTAGTGTTCTCACCAGTGCTACTCCACCGTATTCTAGAAGCTCGCTTGGTAGTTGATCAGCTCCAGCGGCTTTATTGTTTTTCAACCGGCCAACCTCCTTCTCAATCTCTTGGAGGTCAGGGGCCGGAAGTCTTTCGTCCTGTGCACATACTCCTAGATCTGTTACCACGCCACCTTCGGTACTTGCAACGTCGCCATTGAGGTGCTCATCGTAATGCTGCCGCCACCTCTCGACCACCTCACGCTCGCTCGTGAGAATATTCCCGTGATTATCTCGGCACATGTCGGCTTGTGGCACAAAGCCTCTACGCGAGCGGTTCAGCTTCTCGTAGAACTTTCGTGTGTCCTTAGCGCGGTACAGCTCTTCCATCGCTACGCGATCTCGTTCCATGTTTTTTACGCCCCTTAACCCTTTGGAGCCGGTTGGGTCAATATGACCCCGGTGATGAAACAGAGCATAAGAAACGTGTTCGAGGCCAGCGAGGTTGCGGCAGCGAAGGCAAACAATCCGGCTCCAAAGGGTTAAATACATATTTTAGGATTTTTGACAAATGGGGGGGGGGGTGAGGTGGTTTACTTAAAATAAACTAAATATTTGCATCGACCTTAATGTCAGATCAATTTACAAAGCAATTCTCGAATGAATTTCCAAATTATTCCAAAAGCAATTACCGAGATAGATTCTAAAAATAGTGGCAAGTAAATTGCGTTCAATTTCTCGAGAAAACTTTTAAAGAAATTTCTCAAGGAATAATTGTTGGATGAACTCCCAGAATAATTGCCAAAAAACTTAAAAAAAATATCTAAGAAATTTCTTAAGAAGTTTCGAATTGCCTAAGAAATTCATAACGAACTTTTGAAGGAATTGACAAATAATTTCCAAAAAAAATCTAAAAGCATTCCAGAGCATATATCCGAAGCTTAGATCAAGCTAGTTGCTTCTGAGAACACTGAATCCACGCCGTAAGCACGTTTCGAATCAAATTATTTAAAAACGATAGTTCGGTAGTGTGCGAAGTTTGAACTACACTGTGGTGCAAAGTTGATAGGACAGACGCTGATTTTCATACAGAATTGCCAACTTTGAAATCTTATTATTGAGGTTTGCTTTGGTGTGTTGAGAACTCTAAGCTTAGAAGCAGGCTTTGTCTATTTTGATGCATCCGCCAAGAAAAAGCATAAAAAAATGAAGAAGATGGTAATGAAATGATTCAGCCGTGCCGAATCGAAGCTTATAAAAACACCAAATGACATTTTGACGATCGGTTATCGATGAGTTCGATACGATTTCAAATTCACAACCACACATGTCGAACATACCGATCCGAGTTCTAGTGAAATTCTAGAACTCGTAGCCAGACTCGCAAACAAGTATGTACCGTTCTTTTGGTGACGAATTTTCGAACTATTTCACTGTCACTGAGCAAATCAAAACCACTTTGACGAGCATAAAGCATACATTGACCTTTTCCTGATTGGCCGATCAGGTAGTTAGCATTTCACTCACGATCGATTACGGCACGTAGGAATGGCGCAAGATTCGAACTGATGATCATCACAGAAAGAATAGAGGAGTACAACACTCGTAAACTAGTTTTACGATCTGCTGGCTCGCGTGAGAGCGCTTGTGTCTAAGCTAGAGTTTAATGTTTCTATGTTTGGTCATTCTTTTCTTTTTTTTCCGAAAACGTGGGATTCCCAATTAAAAAAATCCAAAAAGTACCCCAAGAGCAAGTCTCACCTCATGATTCAGAGGGAGTAATCATCGCACAGAGTGCAATATAAATCATTGCCGCGCCGGGTGCTGCTGAGTGCTTTTACCACCTCCCTCGTCTGCCATTATTGTGGTACGGGCTCGCTCAATGAAAATGAATGTGTTTATTTTAATTCAAATTCGAGTGACTTTCTCGCACCTCTCGGGAGTGACATCGCCATCACCTTTAAATTCCATTACCAGTTCGGATGCTCCTTCAAGTCAGCATGCCCTTGACGCGAATTGAATCGCACATGTCTCAAGCCAAACTCAAGTGAAAGTGTGCCTCCACTACTCTAGGCGGGTGGCATCTCACCACCATCAGACCACTGTGTTTGTGATGTGACCTTCAACTTCGGTGGCCGTGGTCCACAAAAAAGAAGTTGCTTCTCTATGTACGTAAATATCACCGACTTGTTCGAGAAACAGTGGCGAGATAAATCTTTCACGACCGTTCCTCCCTTTTTTGGCAGATGCGCTCCCGTCTCGAGTGGTTGTAGTTTGGAGGTTTCAATAACTTCGCACCATCTCACGATTCGGAATCCGAAACCAGCCGGGATTGGCGTATGATTTACAAGTATCGAGTACGAGCCGCCTCCACGCGCGCGCGAAAACGTTTACTTTCTGCGATCTCGTGTTTGGAGTCCCCTTTTTTGGTCCGAAACGACACCGACGAACGCGAGGCGCCAAACCAATCTGAAGAGGACGCCCCCGCACGCTCGGACCGATTACTCAGTCCAATCTAGTACAGTGTGTGTCATTCGGAGCCTTCCTTTCCACGGATCCAATAACCATTGTTGAACTACTTCTCCACGACCCCTTTGAACTGTGTCGTCTTGACACACACGCAAGTCGATCATCCATCAATCTGCATCGACGCGGCGATTGATGGTCAACAACGATCAAGTGTCACAGCCGTGCCGTCCGCGTCGCTGGCTGCGCTGAGCTGGCCGGATACGCGTTGACAGATTGTAATCGATCCGTGAAAGAGGGCCCTATTAGCCTTCGAAGGCTACCGTCCTGCCCTGCCTGCTGATGGCAACCGGAGAAGGGTGACAATTCGAGTTGCACAAGACACTCCGGTCGTTGATTGCAACCGCGCGGCGCGGTCGTAAAGTTATACAATGAGATGAGTGTAAATCGCTGCAGCTGGACTGATTGGTGCGTGGGCGTGAGGAGATATTGCTTCACAGTTGTGTTGTGGCCGACAACTGTGTGGAACAACGATTGGAGGCAGGACGGCGATGTTACATCAGTTGATGGGTGCTTGGTGTTACATTCAGTTTCAGTGTTTACCGCTGGTTACAAGGGGCTCGTATTTTACCGTTTGTTGAGAGTCAGGGGCTTTTGTGGATAATGATACATAGGTTAGATATTGGACAATTTAGCGTGCAAGAAATTCTTTTATGTAAAATCGAATGAAATACACTGGAAATTTAAACGTTCTAATATTTACGTCAATTGTAGTTTTCAAAATTTCTTTTTGTGTATAATAAGCAGGCATTTGTAAAAAAAAAAATCGCCGAAAGTCGAAATTCCTTTTGAAAACAATATCATAAAAATATTTTTGAAATTATCGATTGGTTACTTAGTAAAATGGTAGCAGTCTGTTCCAATAAAATCTTGGCAAATTCAATTGCGAAACAAATAGAGCACTAATAGAATGTTATACAGAGGCTTCTATCCGAGCAGAAGGGAATAACAACAGCATAAGGAGCTGTGAATAATAAAATCGATTATTTTTAAGTTATTACCATAATATATTGTGTTATAAACTTGTCTGTCATAAGCGGCAAAATAATAAATTCCATAACAAAAAAATGTTCCTGGAAAACCATTTCAATAACTCAGTAGGGCTTCGACAACCGAAGCGTTAACACGTCTTTTCGACTGCGGCTCGATAATCGTTCAACCTAAGAGAAGTGTCGACGGTAAACCACGTGTCGGGCGGCCCGGAGTCCGGTGCCGGAAAGATTTTTTCAGTGTGTCGTCTCGAACGCCGGTTCGAAGATGAACAGTCACAAAATCCGTGAAAACACGTTCCGCGTGGAATTCGCGAAACTGCCGAAAAAACCAACCTCAGAAAAGGTACACAATATGGTCGGGCTTCAGCTCGGCATCACACGCTCCCAGCTGGTTCGCATACAGCTGAGTCACACAGACGAGTGCGCCTTTGTAAAGGTCACGGAACAAGCTATCGCTCAACGAATAGTGGACCAGTACGATAACAATCTTGATTACGAGGTCAAGGGCGTGAAATACAAGCTACGGCTTCGTATGGCGGATGGATGTGTAGACGTGCGGCTGCATGATCTATCCGAAAACACTACCAACGAACAGATCAAAAGGCACATGGAGATCTACGGCGATGTGCTGTCTGTACAGGAATTGCTGTGGAGCGACAAGCACCATTTCCCTGGCCTCTCATCAGGTATTCGCCTGGTGCGGATGGTTCTCAGAGAACCAATAAAATCGTATATTACGATAGATGGAGAATCCACCCTGGTTACATACCCCAAACAAAGACAGACGTGCCGTCATTGTGGAGAGTACCTCCACACAGGAATATCATGCGTCCAAAATAAGAAGCTTTTGGCGCAGAAGGCCGGTTTGAACGACCGACTCAAGAAAGCTTCCTATGCAGGGGCTGTGAGGGGCAACCCGACCGAAAGCTCTTCTGTGAGTCTACGGAACGATACAACATCGGTCTCTACACCGGCTACCCATACATCGACCTCGTCTGAATCCAATCCGGGTCCATCAGTAGAAACTACTGGAATGAGGGAAGACGCAGAAATGGAGACGATCAACGCGAACACTACTACGGATGACAAAGTGAGTGACCAAGGAGATACCTCACATCAAGCAGACACCAACAACATCACACAAGCAGGTGTGGTACCAGAGGAAACGGGTACTGACGCAGCGTCCGACTATGGTTCGGCAGAAGGATCGAGCTCATCCAATCAACGGGTTGCGGCATTGCAGACAGAATGCGAAGCAGGACCGTCGTCCGCCAGTAGTGTAATGCAGAAGCTACTGAGCATCGTGTCGAACGAAAAAGATAACCAGAAAGGTAAGCACAAGCAAGAAGACGGTAGTACCAGTGAGGACTCAAGCGCATTCGCTATGGTTGGCAAGCAGCGTGGAAAAGGGCGCTCAAAAAAACTCAAGCAATAGCAAACACTACACCTATAAGCTTCTGAAATGGAGTCGTTAAGCTACACTATTTGCACAATCAATATCAACAACATTACTAACACTAACAAATTGAACGCTCTGCAACACTTTGTTAGATCACAAGATGTTGACATTTTGCTTCTACAAGAAGTGGAAAGTGTCAATATGTCAATTCAAGGATACAACATTATTTTCAATGTGGATCATACGCGTAGAGGTACTGCGATTGCACTTAGAAGTCACATTAAGTTTTCTCACGTAGAGCGAAGTTTAGACTCACGATTGATTGCTGTAAAGATTCATGATAGGGTATCCATCATTAATATTTACGCTCCTTCAGGCACACAGAATAGGATCTCTCGCGAAAACTTCTTCAACACAACACTTGCATATTATTTGAGGCGTAGTGCCGAACACGTGATTCTAGGAGGGGATTTTAATGCAGTAATACACGCAAAAGATGCTACCGGAGAGAGCAACTTCAGTCTCTCGCTCAAAAGTACAACACAGCAGGCAAAGCTCACCGATGTATGGGATCGGTTGCACTCAAGGGTTACCCAGTATACATATATTACGCATAACTCAGCATCCAGAATTGATCGTGTATACGTTTCATCTGGTTTGTTGGAACATCTGAGAAATGTGCATACGCATGTGTGTTCATTTACAAACCACCATGCGTTGACAGTTAGATTATGCCTACCTAATCTTGGTAGAGCGATTGGAAGAGGCTACTGGTCTCTTAGATCACATATTCTAACTCCTGAAAATATGGATGAGTTTCAGTTAAAGTGAGACTATTGGACGCGTCAACGACATAGTTATAGGTCATGGATGCATTGGTGGTTATCCTTTGCAAAACCTAAGATCAGATCGTTTTTTCGTTGGAAAACCAAGTTAAAATACGACGAGTTCAACCAACGTTTTCAAAATTTGTACACACAGCTTCGTGAAGCATACGACCACTATTTCGGTGACCGTTCAGTACTTCCCACAATTAATCGAATCAAAGCCAAGATGTTACAATTACAAAGAGATTTTAGTAAAATGTTTGTACGCTTGAATGAAAGCTTTATCTCCGGTGAGACAATCTCAGCCTATCAGTTAGGAGAGAGTAGACGTAGGAAAACGATCATTAGTAGACTTGATTTGTCTAATACGGAACACATCGATGATTCCGCAGACATAGAAACACATGTTTTTGAACACTTTCGAGAATTGTATTCTCAAAGAGAGGAAATTGACGATACAGAGTTTCTGAGTAACAGATGTATTCCAGAAGACAGTAGGGCGAATGCAAAATGCATGGACCCTATTTCTACGGAGGAAATATATTTCGCCATAAAACGAAGCGCTTCCAAAAAGAGTGCAGGTCCTGATGGGCTGCCAAAGGAGTTTTACACTCAAGCTTTTGATATAATCCACGTTCACCTTAATCTCATACTCAATGAAGCCCTAAGGGGCGAATTCTCCTCAGAATTCACTGACGGAGTGATTGTTCTTGCTAAGAAGAAAGGCTCAAACAACACGATCAAATCGTACAGACCAATATCTCTTTTAAACGCAGATTTCAAATTTTTATCCAGAATCCTCAAATCTCGATTGGAACGTGTTTTGACTGAACACAATGTTATCAGTAGCTCTCAGAAATGCTCTAACCAAAAAAGGAACATATACCAAGCAACATTAAGCTTGAAAGACCGCATAGTACTTCTCCGAGAGAGAAAACGTTGTGGAAAGCTAATGTCATTCGATTTAGAGAATGCATTCGATCGTGTTGATCGGAGGTTCCTTTTTAAAACCATGAGTTCCCTTGGCATAAATACAAGCCTGATAGAGCTGCTTTCGAAAATAGGTTCTCTTTCAAATTCCCGATTACTAGTAAACGGCCACCTCTCTCGTGAGTTCCCCGTACAGAGGTCTGTTCGCCAAGGCGACCCCCTGTCAATGCATTTATTTGCCATTTATCTACAACCACTAATTACAAAACTTGAACAGTGCTTCAACGACTCAGAAGATCTGTTGGTTGTATATGCAGATGATGTTACAATCATAACTACTAATGTGGACAAAATTGAGAGAGCAAGAAGGCTGTTCGAGCAGTTTGGTAGAACATCTGGTGCTATCCTAAGCATTGCTAAAACAGTTTCTCTCGATGTAGGATTGGTAAGAGATACCAATCGGTTGAGTTTACCGTGGTTGTCAACAACCGATAGAGTCAAAATACTAGGAATTGTGTTTACAAATTCTGTTCGCTTGATGTCTAACTTCAACTGGGACCCGCTAATCACCAAATTTGCTCAGCAATTATGGATGCATAAAATGCGCCTGCTTTCTTTGCATCAGAAAATTATACTTCTGAACAGTTTTGTTAGTTCCAAGATTTGATACGTTGCATCTGTTGTTCACATCAACAAGTGCCACATAGCTAAATTAACTGCATTAATAGGGTCATTCTTGTGGTCAGGTAGCTCAAATCGAATTTCAATCAATCAATTAGCTCTGGATGTTGAGGAAGGTGGCTTAAAGTTGCAGCTCCCAGGATTCAAATGTAAAGCACTACTGTTAAGTAGACACTTTAAAGAGGCAGATTCAATGCCTTTCTACACGTCATATTTAGAAAATGTAGGGAACCCTCCAAATATGAGAAACATTCCTTCAAATTGCCCTTGTTTGCAATCATTAGTGCAGGAATATAGTTATTTACCAGAAAAAGTTAAGGAAAATCCAAGATCCAAAATAATAACAAGTTTCCTACTGGAAAAAGTAGCAATACCAAAAATCATGCAAAAGTACCCAGAAATATCGTGGAAAATAGTTTGGCACAATATTGCCGCAAAGACGCTCAGTTTTGAGGAAAGAAGTTTGTATTACATTTTAGTAAATCAGAAAATCACGCACCGTACTCTGATGGTCTCGATGCAGCTTGCAGATACAGCAACATGCTTACACTGTGGCGCTGCAGATGAAGACCTAGAGCATCGTTTTTGTAAGTGTCAAAGAGTAAAAAATGCTTGGTTAGTTCTAACACAGATGATTAGGGCCACGATAGGAAGAATATGTAGTTTCTCTGAATTATTGTTCATAAATATGAATATTCCTCGAGAGAAAAAGACAAAGACTATGAAATTGTTCATTAACTATGTCAAGTTTATTAATAATGTTAATAATACTGTAGATACGAGTGCTGTTAAATTTCACCTAGAAAATATGTAAATATAAATTGTATATATAAATGTAATGTTACCAATGACAAATAAACGATTTTACAAAAAAAAAAAAAAATAACTTGTTTTGTTAGTTTCAATAACAACTTAATAACAGTGAATTCGGAAAATATTCAAATAACAAATTTTGATACTAATATGTTATTGATAATAATCGGAGAGCAGAATTTCCTCCTGGATTCTACAAGAATTACTCCAAAAAATTTTCTATAATTTCTCCTGAACTTCCTCTGTTGATTCCTACAGCACTTTTATCAGATTTTTTTGCAATATTTTTTTCTAAAATTCCTCTATTTATTTCTCCAAGGATTCCGTCAAAAACTCCTTTTATGTTTAACAAATGAGTTTGTCATAAAATTCTTCCAAAAATTTGTCGACAGATTTGGTCATAAACTTTTCCATAAATGACTCCAAATATCTTCCAGAAATTTCTCCGAGAGTTCTTTGACGGAATCTTTCATGGATTTTCAAAGACTCCTCTAGAAATGCCTCCAGAACCCTGCATAGAATCCCTCCAAGGGTTTCTTCAGAATTTCCTGTGATCATTAGTCCTGAAGTTCATCTTAAGATTTCTCTAAAAATTTCTTTGAGAATTTCACCATGAGTTTTTCCGAAGGATTCTCCAGGAGTTTTTCAAAAGATGCTGCCAAGAATCCTAATAATTGGTCAGAAGAATTAACTTCGGAATTTCTAAGAAAATTGCGCCAGTAGTTCGCTTGAAGACTTCTCCAGGGATTTATCGAAAGGTTCCTCGAGAGCTTCCAAGTGCTTATCCGAAAATTATTTAAGGAATTCTTAAAAGCAGCCGTTCAGGAATTTCCTTTTTAACTGAATACAAAAATGGAACAACACAAAGGGACAGGTCATAATTGTCGAATTGTTTCTGTGATTTCAAAACTTGTTACTGTTGTGCTATTGCTGATAAGTTGATCAATAGTACAACAATAACTAAACTTAAACTTCAACAAAACATGTTATTTAAATGTAATTTAGTTAATGTACAGTGGACGGGCTTGGTGGTCTAGTGGCTACCGCTTCTGATTCGTATGCAGAAGGTCATGGGTTCAATCCCAGGCCCGTCCCTTTCATCCTACTTTGTATCTTTCTATCCACTTTCTCTCTCTCTCTCTCTCTTCGCTACACATACAACTCATGTATATTCATGTGTTCATAGCCATCGCTAGAACCAGAAACGAATTGAAAAAAGTCGTTTCTCTCTCTTCCAACTTCCATTCACAGCACAGTGTATATAACGCCTACAAGTTATGCAACCAAAGTGTGCTGTGCCGCTTGACCTTATTCACCTTATTCACCACACAATCTATCACCTTACGAACACTATAAATAAATCCCTATCCATGGATCGCATCACTGACTCCCAGATCGATCTCCCATCCTTTCCGTCTAACAAATACCCCAGTCCGTACTGGTTGTGGGGATGCAGAGGTGCTCTAACATTCCTTTCCCTTCCCAACTGACTATAAGGACGTGGCCGGCGCCGTTATTGATCCAAAATGCATGAGCTGCTAAAATTGCACTTTGAGAATAAGTGGAGTGTCCCAGCCCTTATTCATTTGGATCCCAGTGCAATTGGTACCAGCTCAGATCAATCACGGAGGAGCAACCATTGACATGTATAGTCAGATTTGATCGTTGATCGTTTGATTGATGTACAGTGGATGGCCAAAATGTTTAGGATAGACAACTTTTTTTCTCCCACATAAAAATTCAACATGCTGTAACTTTTCATATAGTGCATCAAAAAATCTCAAATTTTGACTGTATGCCATCCTAATATATGTGCATCATTGGTACAAATTTGGGCTCGAATTTTTCGCGAAATGAGAACCGTTTGGGTAAAACACTATTATTTAGACAACTAATTTTTAAACTGTCATATCTCGGAAATCAGTGAACCGAATTGAATGAATTTTTTAACGTTTATCAACAATATATTGATACGCGGTATAACTTAACTCGCCGTGAGAAAATATTACATTTTATAATGTAATATTTTCTCACGGCGAATTAAGTTATACCGCGTTGAAATTTGTACCCATATAGAGGAAAATAAGTCAAATTTACAATACTACACAAACATTACTAAATGTGTTCTTCCTTCAATCTAAATAGGCTCTAATATATCTGATTAGAGATAACTTGAGAACAGAAGTGGAAAATCTTTGAATATCAACACTAAAATTTATTGACATTGATGTAAAAAAATTACAATTTTTCGAAAAAATCTAAGAAGTGTCAATCCATGATAACTTTTTTCAACGTTTAAAAAGTACCTATGTTTAAATAGTTTGTGAAGCATTTGCATATTGCTAGTGTACGTTCAAAATTTAATTCAATTCGGTTCACTGGTTTCCGAGATATGACAGCTCAAAAATGAGTTGTCTAAAAAATAGTGTTTTACTCGAACGGTTCTAACTTTGCGAAACATTAATCAATCGAGCCTAAATTTGTACCAATGATGCACATATAATAGGTTGACAAGCAGTCAAAATTTGAGATTTTTTGATACACTCTATGAAAAGTTATAGCATGTTGAAATTATTTACGAGAGAAAAAAAAGTTGCCTATCCCAAACATTTTGGCCATCCCCTGTACTTCTCTCCAGATAACCACTCTTCCCGGGAAGGAAATTTCGTGGAAAATGTCGTATATGGAAAAATTACAAGCAAATGAAAAATCACTTGGAGCAAGGACAACTTTGTCCCAATTCACAAAAAGTGGAAACAACAAGGTGTGTTTTGATCTGCGGTACACAGGAGTTGTCTCTAGTAGATCGAGTACCCGTAGCCGGTAAGTGCAAGAAACTGCTTCTTGTTTGAGATGAATTTGTAATGGGGCAACATCAAAGAGAACTTCGAGCGCTGCCGTAGGAGTTGAAGAGAACGCTCCAGACATCGCCTTTGTATTGTTCTCACTACGCCCATTTGCCACCACACAAGACATTGGCTCTAACCCATTTGGCATAATGTCATTTGGCGTAATGCCATTTGGAGTAATGGCCATTTGGCATAATGGCCATTTGGCATAATGCCGTTTGGCATAATACAAAGAACAGCCTTCTTGGTAAGAATGTGCATAATCCTCGTTATGCCAAATGGCCATTATGCTAAATGGCTTTTATGCCAAATGACTTTATGCCAAATGGGGTAGAGCCAAGACATCCTTAGGCCCAATATTGGTTGAACAACAGTTGTATAAATCCAATTGATATACCTGGGTTCAAGTCCCCCAGTTGTACCATAGGTTTGCCGGCATTATCCGAAGGCCATTCAAGCTTTTTTGGTTCTGAACTCAATGTGAGGTGTCCAGGAAAGCTTGGAATCAAGAATAACGCCAACGTACTTCACCTGTTCAGTCACATCGATTTCAGAATCAAAGAGACGCAAAGGTCGAACGCCATTACGGTTTCGCCATTCCGTGAAAAGAACAATAGATGTTTTACTCGGATTAACCGAAAGGCCATATTGGCGACATCAACCCTCAACTACCTGAAGAGCGCTCTGCATCAGGTCGAAAAGGGTGCTGATGCACATACCAACTAACAATGTTAGAAAGTCGTCGTCAAAACCATAAGTAGGAAACTTGTTTTTATTGAGTTGCCTCAACAGCGTATCTGCTACGAGATTCCACAAAAGTGGTGATAAGACTCCCCCTTGGGGGCATCCACAAACACTCAATTTCCTAATCGCTGCTTGACGCAATGTCGAGAAAAGATATCGGTTTTTGAGCATTTGGTAGATCTAAATGGAAATCATTGGAGATACACCACGACTCCGTGCGGTTTCCAATATGGCATCGAAAGGCACGTTGTCAAAGGCACCCTCGATATCTAAGTAAATACCAAAACAAAATTGCTTTTGAGCTAATGCCTTCTCGATATCGTAAACAACATTGTGTAAAAGAGTCACAGTGGACTTACCAGATTGGTAGGCATGTTGGTTCACATGAAGAGGCTCGGTGGCCAAAAAAACTTCACTGATGTGATAATCCACAATGCGTTCTAAGCATTTCAGAACAAAAGAGGTCAAACTGATAGGCCTGAAACTTTTTGCTTCTGCGTACTACGTACGACCCATTTTCGGAATAAATTTTACTTTACCTTCAGGATTTGGGAATATACCCTGTAGCAAAACTGCAAACGAGTAGTTTTTTTTAAACATGTTTGAAATAATCAAACCCTTTCTGAAGTAAAAAAGGATGATTCCCATCTGGCCCTGCAGATTGGAAATGGGCAAAACTATTTAGTATCCACTCAATCGATTCTAAAGTTATGATACTCCGAGCCGAAGCTAAAGAATCATAACTACAAGAAAAGACATCAGGTTTATCCGAAGATGTAATATCCACACATCCGTTGAAGTGTGTACTGAATAAACATTCTAAAAATTCCTCGTCAGAGGAAGTGAAATCACCATTTGACAAACGAAGTTCTTTTACTCGGAAATTCTTAGATTTTGCAAGAATTTTGTTCAACGGACTGACTTCACTCAAACTGGAAACATTCGTACAAAGGTTTTTCCAGCCGGATTGTTCAGCAAACCGGAGAGCCTCCGATCCAGCCGAACGTCGTCTGTTCCAACTC
The DNA here is from genome assembly GCF_035046485.1 of Aedes albopictus. Classification (NCBI taxonomy): domain Eukaryota; kingdom Metazoa; phylum Arthropoda; class Insecta; order Diptera; family Culicidae; genus Aedes; species Aedes albopictus. Next base: position 251,504,312 of record NC_085138.1, on the reverse strand, counting down.
TTTCTACATTATGAATTTCAAATAACTCAACGTACATATGTACAGATGGGTAAATTATTGGTTAAATTGGGAAAAAATCCACAGCTCAGGTGAGCTTTGAACTAACGACCCTTATTCGCTAGACAAGTGATTCACCAACTAAGCTACCGAGCCACCGGATTGGTATTACCGAAAATTTACACTTTGAGTGAGTCTTTCTACATTGTTTTCTGAGCTTCGCCAGATCAGAGTTCCACCAAGGGGTTCCTCTTGTGATCTTCACAGACCGTAGAGGGCATGCTTCTTTAAAAGTTTCCATGATGAAGGTCGTTGTAGTATCAACGGCATCATCTAAATCACTTGGAGTATCAACGGATCAGTAAAAAGATCCCAGTTTGTTGACCGGGGATTCCGGAAACGCAATGTTTGCGAAGTAACATTTACTTAAATGTTCAAAAAAGATGTAGCGATGGTCAGATAAGCTTCATCTTCATCTGACACATGCCAATTGGTCAGCTCGTGACTAATTCTGCTGGAGCAAAGCGTTGTGTTTAACGCTTCCACTCTAGCAGCTACCATGAAGGTTGGGCGGTTGCCTATGCTGTGTGATCCAAGATCATGAAAGCATCCGTAGGGGATGATCCATAATACAGCAAATAAATCGAACAATTGACGTATTATCTGTTAAAATTTCTAACAGATACATCAATTGTGACAGCACATACATTCCTGGTGATTAATTCATAGACGAGTGTAGCTACGATTGCGTTGTTGACAAGCACACAGGCTCGAGGCGTGACACGCAAGTTTGCTATTTCATTTGTATTTAACGTAGCAAACACCGAGTGCACGATGTCTACTAGATAGAAATTGACCTTACGAAAGTAAGGTCTTTGGACTAAAGGTGCCATTAGACGTGACAAATATTTGGCCAAATAAGCCCAACAAATGACCAACACAACGTGAATCATAGCAACCTTGGATAAATGTCGGACTTCAATGGCAAATATTAGACATAATGACAAACACAAACACCTTAAGGCTACTTGGGCAGTACCATTTTGCATGACTCTGCAAAGATTGATTGTCAGAGATGAGCCAGCCTAGGGCTGCAAATCTCTTTAATAACGATAATAATAATAAATAAAAGATTGATTGTGGTTGTTCTTTTATGCTGAAGATTGATCCTGAGCTATCCTAACTGTAGCCACTACCCAAACTAGGCAAGAATAAACTCTTTACAATCACAGTACAACAAAGAACAGCAGCAATTAAACCTGTTCGGCATCGATTGGAAAACGCCAAAGGCGAGGATACACAGAATACACCATGTAAATAGCATAATGTGAAACCATATAAATTGGTGAAAATTTAAACTAATCAGCAACATTTTCATAATCCCGCCCTTATTTCGCCTAAAGTTTGAGACTGAAGAAGGGCAGCTGATTTCTCGGAGGTCCACTGGACCATTGCTCCGGTTTGCGTAGTAAGGGTAAAATACTGTGGTGGGTACTTCACAGGCTCTGATAGCGGTTAGGATTTTATTAAACCCTCATAGCCATTCCTTCCTATGATTGTTCTTCTTCTTCTTTATGGCTCTACGTCCGCACTGGGACTTGGCCTGCTAATTGAAGGGCTTTCTTTGCCTGCGATTGCATGAATTTGTATACTGTGAGGCTAGCACAATGATACACTATTCCTGACCGGAACGGGAATCGAACCCGCCGTCTGCGGATTGGCGATCCATAGGCTTAACCACTAGGCTAACTGGGGACCACATTCATTCCTAGCCTCGGTAAGCATATAGCCGCATCACACCATGAATTAGGGGCACCTGTTGGTGGACTCTTACCACCGAAACAGGCGGTCCGTAGTGTTATGCTTAGCCAATTGAGACAATCGCTACCGACACTACACACTACACAGCTATCTAGGCTGATCGAGGAAAGAAGTTAATATTGATGATCAACTTTATACGGGCTCGAACAGCCGACTAGTTGATCAAGTAGCAAATTGAGAGATGAAATTGTGGAAAACCCGTATTCTCACGGGATTCGAACCTTGGACTTCGTATTCGCTGGACCGGTGCTTTAACCTACTAAGCCACATAACAGGAAACGATTCTGCGGAATAGAAAGCCAAAGCGACTTCGAGCTCACACCATGAACACTCCTATTTCTAAGCCGGAAGAGAGATGGAATTGTGAAAATTCTTGGCATGGGCCCGGAGTCAGTTTGGTTTTCTGTTCCACAGAATCGTTACCTGTGCTGTGGCTTAGTTGGTTAAAGCGTAGTTCTAGCGAATACGAAGTCGTGGGTTTAAATCGCACCGGGATGCGATTTTTTCCACAATTTCATCTCTCAATTTGCCAGTTATTCAAGATTCTGTGTATTCTTATTTTTAAATTAAACGTGATATTTTTTTTTTCAAAATAACACAATTTCCTTAAAAATAAGAATATCTGGCTAAATCAGTTATACTTACAAGTAAAAGTAGGCCAATCAATACTTATTCTAGGAAGCCATAAAGTTCCCCACTTCATAACGCCAATTCAACAAAGTGCATTGATTTATGCGTCTCTGGGCGTTTGAATTCCACCTAATAATCGTCGATAGCTTTTAAAAGGTGGTGGTGGTGGTGGTGGTTACCCACTCGCAATTTAATTCTGCTCTATTATCCACAAAACCTCAGCAACATACTTCGCGATTCGCAATTGGCAGCTGTGTGCTTTTAGACACGTAGGAACAGCCCGGTAGCCAGCGAACTAGCGCACCTTCAAATCCGGTACTGACTGTGATACTCATACCGACCGGCGGTGGTGGCGTGTCTTTCTCCTAACCTGCCGGTATTTGAGTGGGTGCTGCACCAGACGGGCAACATTTTAACATGCAAAGCAGGCATGCAATGGGCGTCGTCATTAGCATAATGGTTGGCTAAGTGCAGCAAGTCCTAACTCCTAAGACGCGGTCGGTTATTGGTGAAGCATCCTCAAGTCAGTGGCGGCGCTGGCCGGTGGAAATTCTTTCGCTCTGCTCCTGATTATTGCACCGTCATCGTTTCTAGCGGGGCACTTACATACTTAGTTATCGATCGGGGGTGGACCCTCGAGCCAAGTAAATCAGGTCAACGGGGTTAGCATGTGCAGCTAAAGGTTTGTGTGCTGGGAATGAGTTATTTCCCGGTTGGAGGAAGGTCAACAGTGTTGGAACTCAATTCCTGGGTACAATGCTTCGATTTGAATGGATTGAGATCATATCTGTCGATCGATATTCAAGCATAAAAATACCCAGCTGACATCATGCAGGCTGGCATTTGTTGGTTGCCAAACGGCTTCCCACAGTCAAGTGTGTGTTGAAACGTCACCTACGCACCGCATTCGCTCCGTACCACGGATTAGCCGTCGTCGAAGGCACCATGAAGTTGTCAGAATCTGGTAAAACTAGTTATGATACTGTTTACTCTGCAGCTCGAACCCCGTCGTGTGACACCTCACTTGAGGCCCCAGCAGCAGCGTCAGGCGCCTGTCACTGGAGAGCTTCAATCACTCGCGAGCACTTGAAGAACTGTCCAAATCAGGAAGAATTTCTCACCAATCGCACACAACCCGGGATGGGGTTCGTCACTTGAGCTCGCTGATGCGAACACGTCATTCGCACTTGCTGACTGTAATCTCTTCATTGTCTCGTTCGTCTTCTCGCGCAAAGCAAAGTCATTAAGCTGGACGCTTTCGGTGATGACCTGTCCCAGGTTTGACCGATTTGGCGCCGTATTTCAGTATTGTCTGCTCGTCGGATGCAATCATCGGCCATTAATCGCACCTGACGTCACCTTAAGTGGCACATTCCTGAACAGGTGCTGTCGGGCGGCAGTTGGTTGCATCCACCGCCGCCGCGAGATGATGACGCCACTCTCGAGTTCTACTGAAGGCCCGCCGACGTTGTTTTGCTGAACCACTTCTAACGCCTACATCCGCCCCACCTCGACGGAGCATTTTTCCATATTCGCACACATGGTACAAATGTTTCGCTTGTAGTTTTCAATCGATTTACAACACCCTCCGCCCGAGATCGATCGTGGGATGACTGCTGTTGGCTGACTTCGAATCGATTACCGGCCTGTAGACCATGAAGTGTCATTTGAATTTTGGAAGTGTCAAAATTGGAGCTGACTCGACTAATCCAAAGAAAACTTTGCACATCTTACTCAAATGTCCAAATTCGGTCATCTCTCCGGTCGGAATTCTGTTTGTCCCCCTGTGGGGTTACCCACTTGATTTGTTCCGAAATCATCTGCGCGCATGGAAAGAGAGATGTTGTGTTGCTCGAAAAAGGTTAACACCGTAATAAAATTAGCAATCATCACGTTGGTTGGATGCTGAATGGCTGGCTGGCTTATGGTGACGGTGACGCCGCCGACGTCTGGGGAATGATGTCATCCAGCTTCTTCCGCTGCTCCCAACGCTGTTCGTCGCCAACCCAGCATCCAACAAGGTAGGCAAATAAACAAAACCTACATCCGACGACGCCGACGACAACGGCTCAACAGAGCGACAGATTATTATCACCAACGACCGACGACTGTGTCGTAGTCACCTAGCGCGCACAATGCGGTTTGGAAAGTGAGTCGAGTGTGCGATATGCCTTCTCCTCAATTGCGTTGGGAGATGAACCGCACAAAAGTATAGTATACCTCGCAAACCTCAGATGACACTAATCCGATAGAACGACTTCATTTCCAAGTCCCGGCATTGTGAGGACTGTTAAAAATTTTACGATTATTAGTTTCCCCCTTTTTCGTTCAGCTAGCAGCTATATAGTAATTGAAGATGGTGCGATTGTTCGTTCCAGCGTCGGATCGACGAGAGGTGATCGTTAAGTGCGGTATCGTATTTGTCACTTGTGAAATATTGGCAATTGGTGGCAACGATCAATGTAATGCGTAGGATCTTGAACAACAGCATATGTGCAATCTAGGATCTTGAGTCGTGCCAGCGACAATTGAACTATCGTAAATATCTCATTGATTTGAGAATTTCTTCAGAGATTCCACGCGGGATTACTTTAAGGTTTCCTCTTCGGATTTCTGCATTGATTGGAATTGTACCGGTAATTTTTCCAGGATACCTTCCGTGATTTCCCCCGGGATTCCTTTTCAGATTAACTCCGAGATACTTTCCGGGATTCCATTGGTGATTCCTGTGTAAAAGAAAATCGGATTAAGTACTGTTCCTTTTAATTCCACTAAGAAATTTCATCCTTTGACAGATACGTATTTCGACCTCAACTGTACTGCAACAGTATTTAACCCGATTTTCTTTTTTACTTGTAGGTATTCCACTAACAAGCCCAGGTTCATCATCATCAAGATTCCTGGCTTTCTCTTGCGATTTAATCTTGGATTCTTTTAGGGATTTCTTCAGAATTCTGTCAAAGATTCCTCCCAGAATTCCTTTGGGGTTATTTTCCAGCACTGCATCAGGATTTCCTTCATTTATTTCTCTCTAGATTCCTTTAGAAATTGCTCTCGGGATTGCTTCTGGATTCTTTGACGGATTTTTACCAAGATTCCATCAACGATTTCCTCCGGGCTTCCTTTAGGGATTCCTCTAGGAATTTCTCCCAGAATTCTTTCAATAATACCTGCACTGATCGCATGAAAATTCTGCTCTGTGAATATACACCATCAAAATCAATGAATTGGTAATCTTTTCATTTTAATAAGTAGAAAGATGTTGACATATTCCAAATGTCAAAACACTCCAGTAAATTTCACTTTGAATGGTACGTCTGGCACTGTGGTGCGTTTTTTTTTCAAATATTCTTTCGAATCCTTGAAATCCGAGGTTCCTTAAGAGATTTCTCCTGGAATTGCTTCCGACAATCCTCCATTGTTTTTTTTCTCAGTATTCATTCAAATATTCCTACCGATATTACTTCCGGCTAGGCCTGCACAATATCAGTGTCAGTGCCTGTTTTTCAGCCGAAAATGAATGTCTGCGGCGGTCGTTTTCAGTTCCTCGATGTGAGAACTGACAGAGTCCGAGAGCTCCATTCGTGAGCGACCCAGCAAGGTCTATTCCCAATCATCCACACACTACTCATGCTGAGAAGCCATTCGTCTCAAGCGGTGGCTTGTGAGAGTGAGTGCCCTATACGTTACCACGGGTGAAAACACTTAACTACAGAAAATTGAATGGAAATTTAGCCCTGTCAGTTCTCGCTTTCAGAACGCTGCGTGCGAGTGTGAGTACCTATTTCATTTCGCTTCCGTGTTGCTGATCGGAAAGCAACATTGACAGGAAAACCAAAACGGAGAAAATGAAAAAAGCAAAATATCGCTATCGCCTGTCGAAAAATTGCAGCACTGTTTCCGGTATTCATGCAAGGATTACTCCCGATTTTTTTCAGGGATTTCTCTATTGATTTCTCCAAAGTTTCTTGCATGGATTTTTTTGGCATTTAAAAAAAGACAACTCAACGTCTTCGACCTTGCGGTCTCTACAGACTGAACATTACAAACATTGGACAACGGACAACACATATAACACCCAGTGGCCCAGTGGAGAATTTTCCGTTTGACGAAAAGTTTTCCCCGACTGGAGCGAGCGAACCCACACTCCGAGACTTACGAGACACCTAAACGACTGACACCGCTAACCGCTCGGCCACGAAACCCACGTCTGGGATTCCTTAAGCAATTAACCCCACAGTTCTTCCCCAGATTTCTGCATTGATCATTCCTGGATTTTCTTCAGGGATTAAATTTGGAATTCTTTTGGAAATTCCTCTGGAATTCTTTTAAGTACTCACCCAGGAATTCTTTCGAGAATTCTTCTATGATTTTCGCCTAGGTTTCCACAAAGATTGCGTGCGGAATCCTTTCACGGATTATTCCCGAGATTATGTCAGAGATTTCTCAAGGATTCTTCCGAGATTACTTCAGGAATTCATCTCGCGGTTCCCTCAAGAATTCCTCTCGGGATTCCTCCATTGATTGTTTCCGGGATTTCTTCGTTGATTACTTCCATATTTTTCCGCCCCAGAGATCCCACCAGATATTCATTCAGGGATTCTTTCAAGGATTTTCCCGGGAATCTTTCAGGGAATTCTTTGATATTGTCGCAGAGATTTCTCCTGGGATCTCATCAGGGACTCCATTTCAAATTCTATCAGGGATTACTTTCAAGATTCATTTAGGGATTTGGCTGGGATTCCTTTGAGATTTTTTTTCCTACACACTTAAAACAGAATGCCGAGATCGGCTGTGTGGATCTCGGTTAAAGTTCATTTGCTGAGATCTCGGTTAAACGCTTGACGTTTAATGTTTGATGATAGCGACACCCATGGGTGCTGCTATGAATAAACTTGACTTTTTGCTGATATCTCAGTTAAATTGCGATTGCCGAGCACTCGGCTGTGCGGATCTCGGCAAAAGAATGAAAATTAGCCGAGCTCAACTGAGTGTGTATCTTTTCTCTCGGAATTCCTTCAGGGACATCTCCCGAACTTACTTTGTGAATTCCTTCAGGAATTACTCCCAGAATTTATCCAAGTCCTCCCGAGTCATTTTCTGTCGGGATTCCTTTGCGGATTTCTCCCGGAGTTACTTCCGTTATTCTTCGTGGTAGTTATTCCGAGATGCATTTGGGGATTCCTTCCATTATTTCTCCTGAATTTCTCTAGAAACTCCTTATGAGATATATTTCGCAATTCCTGCATTAATTCTTGCATTGGATTACTCCCGGTATTCCTGAATGGTTTTCTGGTGGGGTTCTTCCAAGGATTTCTCCAGGTTTTTTTTTAGGGATTTCTCCCGTGTTTCTTTTCGTTATTCATCCGTAAAAAAATCTCGCGGGATTTTTCCAGAGATTGAATTGTAACAACGAAAAATAAATTGGAACTTTATACATAAATGCTCATTTTTTCTCCGTATCGGGTCCCACGTTTGGGAACTTAGATACGAAAACAAAATAGAACATTAAAAATGCACAAAATACAACATATACTCCCGATCAAAAGTTTGGGGTCACCCCCTCAAAAACATGTCATTTTTTTAGGCCCATATCTCCGCCAATTTTCGTCCGATTTCAAAACCCAAGGTTTCATTCAAAAGATAATAAGTCAAAGAAACTTTGAACATGATTTAAAAGAATTTTTTTCAAAAAAATTTGTATGTTAACTCAACTCCAAGTTGACAAATTTTCTAAAACATGAATATAAACTTACGGCAGTGTCGCTGGAAATTGGGTCGACCAAATTTTAAGATGAAAGCGGTAATATGATTTATTATCTATTAGCTTTCAACTGCTTTTTACAGAACTTAGCTAAAAAATCTAGAACAAAAGTTATTAAGTAAATTAACTCTTCATGTCATCGACCAAAAGTTTGGGGTCACTTTCGTAAAACATGGAAAAGTGATTTGGTAATATCTTCGTCATCTATATTGAATTATTTTTGGCTCATTTTAAAGATAATTAACTAAATTTACGTTTGATGTCTTTAACATAACGTATTTAACGATTTTTGTATATAAAAATGTTATGTAAAGTTAACACATTTCACCACACTTCAAAAAATGAGGCAACTTTACGTTAAGTTTTAGTATCTAAATTTCAACAAATATGTGTGGTTCAATGTCTATGCAGGAGGTATCATTCATTTTGTTTCAAATAAGCCAAGAAGAATTAAAATTGAATGAAAGATGACAAAGGTATCAACAAATCACTTTTCCATGTTTTACGATAGTGACCCCAAACTTTTGGCCGATGCATCATTTCGAGGGGTGACCCCAAACTTTTGGTCGATGACATCAAGGATTAATTTACTTAATAACTTTTTTTCTAGACTTTTTAGCTAAGTTCTGTAAAAAGCAGTTGAAAGCTAATAGAAAATGGGTCATATTACCGCTCTCATCTTAAAATTTGGTCGACCCAATTTCCAGCGAGACTGCCGTAAGTTTATATTCATTTTTTAGATAATTTGGCAACTTTGGGTTAAGTTTACATACAAATATTTTTGAAAAAAATTCACTTGAAGCATGTTCAAAGTTACTTTGGCTTAATATCTTTTGAATGAGACCTAGGGTTTTGAAATCGGACGCAAGTTGGCGGAGATATGAGCCTGAATGAATTACATGTTTTTGATGGGGTGACCCCAAACTTTTGATCGGGAGTGTGCAAGACATAATAGTTATCTAGATAGATAACGTAGTCCAATCCCAGGATAACGAGGTTTCATTAATGTTCTTGGTCCATCAGTCAATCCTATAAGGGGCTGTCCATAAATCACGTGGTCATTGGGGGGGGGGGGGGGGTTCGGGCAATGACCATTTTGTATGGACAAATCAAAAATTTTGTATGGACGAATGACCACGTGTGGGGGGGGGGTTGAAAAGTCCCAAAAAAATGACCACGTGGTTTATGGACAGCCCCTAATCATATTTCTTCTGGCAGATTGCCCTTTGTTCGCAGCGTTCGTTGCTTTCATTGCTTGTGTTAGGAATTTTTAATCCCAAGTGGGCATCCTGATTCTGGCAACAACACAAGACCGTCTATCATTTGATATCCGTGTTAGAGGACGGCTTGCGTGTTTTGTACTGGATCACTGCCTGAAATAACTGGAGCGCTACAAATGCACATGAAAGTTCAGGGACAGATGTACGAACCACAGTTAACAGAGCAAATAAGCTGACGAAATGTTCACAACAATTTACAAACGTATCAGCATTACTTCAGATAATATTCTCGAAATTTATGAGAGAATTACTGCATGTGGGGACAAGGGGATTTTTAGATAGTTTAACGAGCCATATGCTAAAGCACTGTCCAGTTTGAACATCCGGACGCAAAGTATAATTTATTGTGACGCTCTAAATGATATAATATGTTATGATGTGAAGCCACCACCAGTGCAGGACTTGCCATGTCGTACAGTTCATCTAAATAGGAAGATCTAGATGCTGAGTAATACAATGTATTCCAACCGTTGAATACACGCTATGAAAAAGTTACTCTAAAATGAGTAAGATTCACACAAAACTGAGCTAAACTGGAACAGCTAAAAAAATGAGTAAATAGCGTTTCCAGCGATAGCGCTCGCCCAACTGCAAAAATCCAACCAATTAAAGCCGTATAATATTCTTCACATCAGCAAGAATATTATACAACTTAAACTGATGAGATTTTCGCACTTGGGCCAGCGCTATCGCTGGAAATAAAATTTACTCATTTTTGAGTTGTCCCACTTTAGCTCCAAAATGAGTGAATTTTCTGACCGTGTATAGTTGAATATAGAAAGTGAACCACTAAGTAACCACTAGATCTGTATACAATCCACTACAAGCAGTGAATCGCCATCCAATACAAGATCAATCTTACTCCTCAGCAACTTGCTGTGCTCATTAAGATTTCCGTCTGGTGATTTGTGACGAAATTGTTGATCTCTATAGTCAAACTTATAACAGACTACTAGAAGACTTCATCAACTATGGACAAGATCCTCGAATTTTAACCATTGAAGCGAATACCTCCGTGATTTGGGCCTGATTTCCACGACTCCCACCTCATTCAGCTTGTTATTAGTTTGATATCATCCCTTTTTTGCCCCCATATGGTTTTAATAATGTTCTAAAGTAGATCAATATTTTTTGGCAATATGGCTCAACTTACCCGCTTTTTGAGATATACTTTAACTATAGTTAATTCATTACACCAAACTCACACGAGCATGAGCATAGATGAACGTACAATTCGTAGTTGCTACTCTGTGATTGACCAGAACAATCGAAATTGCACAGGAAACCAAAAAAACGGAGCATGGGAGTACATAACTTACCGTTCTCAATGTGCACCTTCTAGAATTCCAAACTTTATTAAGTCAATAACAATGCCGGCCACGTCCTTACAGCCATCGAGGAAAGGAAGGAATATTAGTATAACGTGCGTTTTTACTGAGACCGAGATCACTTATATATAACACATGTCGACAACGAAGACGACAAACCATTCAAATTATTTCATAAAATGAAAAAAAAGCGTCTTTTGCTATTAAATGGCATGCCTTCGCGAACCACACTCTGTTCTAAATGCAAAACGAAACCAACTTTACATGCCGTTACTTGATGTGACGGATTGAGCAAAATATGTATAGAAAATAACCAAACGCTTGTCGCAATAATAAGAATATCAAAGAACTTTATGATAGTTTCTTAAATAACACATCATACATTTTCACAATAGATTAACTATGCCATGAGGAAGTGTCCCCGGAAGATTGAAGTTTGTGTTCATGGATAAATCTGCTTGGAACTCCAAGATTTGGCAGAAAGTTCGAACTCAGCGCATTGTTTTCTCCCATCATGATAATGACACCAAAGGTGTACAAGGATGATAGCCTCGAGAATCGCGTGCTGCTTTTCAAAATTGCACGCAAGGGATCTGTAGAGGTTTCAGCTACTTTTGGTGAGCTGTCACGACAGCCAGAGATGTTCAGTGGTATCATCACGGATGAATAGTGTTTTTTACGAAAAAAAACATTGAAAATCGCCTCTTCTGAATTCACAATTGCCTTTAATTTCGCAAGATGTTTGGCAAAATTTCTTTGGGATCCTAATTAGACTGGTGGAGGGTATCAGGACTCGACAGAGATGACCCGATTGTGAGATGAATATGCCGAAAGGGTTGATGCTAAAATTTACTACCTTTGTGCAGATTTTTGGGGAGGTTAACACGGGAAAAAAGAGAAAAAGTATAAAAAATAAAATTGAATGATTTCAATGATATTTTTCTACGAAAGTACAATACATTTGCTTTGTTATTGCATCTGTGAGTTGATAAAGGTGATTTCCTAGTCCGAATTCTAAATGGACAATGGACAATTATTGATTATATTGGTTTTGCCGGTTTCCTGGTAAAATCTATCAAAAAAACCTGTAAAAGTCGTGGAATATGAGACTCAAACCCTAGTTTCTAGGATAATTTCTTAGTGTTTTTTTTTTAAGAAATTGATACCGAAGTTTGTTTTTAATCCGGATATATTTGCTTACATGCAGATAACAACTGAAGCTAAACTCTTGGACAATATCTACCCAAATGCTTTGTAAAATCAAGTAAATTTCAAGCGAAATTTACAACACATTCTACAAGACTGATATGTTGTGCAAAACTTTTGAAAGGGATTATTCTAGGAATCTTGGAATATGTAATTTTTTTTTTATCTGAAATTCAAATACAAAATTTCTGTAAGAATTCCACCAGAAAGTTTGGTTACCATCATTTCTGGTGAAATTGATCGACTGAGGTCCATTTTTTGTCAAAAATAACACTCTAAACATAAATAATATAGGGAAAGGCCCTCATTTGGCTCATCGGGTTATTGAATGATGAGGAACATGTTGTATAGTAAACTAGTCACTTTTTTGTGTATTAAATCAAAGAATAAGAATATCAAGAATGCCCACTCCGCTGATGCTCGGGGGGACACTATCGTAGCGCTATCTGCGGATGAAAGTTCAACTTTCATGCGATAGTGTGCGTTACTGATTGCATGCGGATACCAAAACAAACGCACACCACCTTCTCTTATGACAAATCACGAACACCGTTACATAGAGCTTCCACCTTGAAACGCTTAGAGAACACCACTTGTTTTGTCGCTTGACGTTTACATAGAAAAAACAAGAGAGGGCATTCTTTCTATTTTTATTCTTTGATTAAATTCAATATTTTCCCAAACTGCGTGTTAGTCGAACTTCAAAGACACTTTCAAACTTCTGTTAGCACACGTAATGAATATTCAAATGAATGTTTGTAGCCGTCAAGTATTCACGAAACCCGATTTTATCATCAAAAGTTCTATAACTATTGAAATGTATGCATAAAATTGTACTTTTACTGGGGTAATCCCATAATTAGTAAGGAAAATACATACTTTTAAGCGTTTTCTTATGATTTATCAAACTTTAAACTTATCAAATCAAAAATTGAGTAAACTTATAACAGTTTTGCATAGTTTTTCGCATTCTGGAGTGGATAAATAGTGGAAGTGGAAGAATATTTTAAGCACTTTCAAAGGTATTTTACTGTATAGAGTAGAGTTCTGCGGAGTCCAAAGTAAGCTCGATTTCCTGCCACAATGCGTCTTTAAATTTCTCTGCCGGTGTCGTTGGCGTCGGTCACCATTGGCTCCAAGTACACGAATTCTTCAGCCGCATCGATTTCATCACCGTCGATAGCAACTCGGGTGGCGGGTGCGTTAATTCCTTACTAGAGCCCTTTGCCATCATATACTTTATCTTCAATATTTAATGAGTAATTCGATTCGCATGGCTTCATTTTTTAGGATCCCAGTACACAGGGTCAAATATTTGTCCAACAAGAAACCAATGCTTAAATATCTTGTTTAACTCGATCGTTAGTGCCAAACAGATGTTGTTTCTTGAGTACTTTCCTTGTCAAATTTACCCTATGTAGGGTATTGGTTCCTTTATAAGCATGTGGTTCCCATTTTCATCCTACAAAAAACAAAGGATTGAAGAGCTTTTTGTTCTGTTTCTTATTTTTGTATTTTTTGTTGGAAGTAAGCACCCATGAAAACAAAAAGAACGGAATCAATCGGTGCCGTAATCGCTTGTTTTGGAATAGGATGAATATGGGAGCGTGAGATTACTGATGGCACACATACCCTACTTGAGGCCTTAATCGAATGTACGTTTCCGCTATCGTCTCAAGTTTTCGAGCTATTATATCAATATCATCAGCGAAACTAAGCAGCTGAACGGACTTCGTAATTGTCGGGCATGCCCTTCTCATTTCTAGCTTAATATTTCAAAAGGGTTGATCTGCTTTGCGTAAACAAGTCATGTGCGTTGGTGGATGCAGATAGGCCCTACAGAGACGGAAACATGTTTGTTTACAAACATTTGATATTTTAAATATCAAATATATCAAATTTTGATAGGTGATCTCATTGACTGACATCGTTTGAAACATGACAAGAAGCTATTCTGGCTTAAATGTTTGATGAAAAAGGAATTAAATGACTTTTTTTTGCAACACTGGAAAGTATGTATAATTGTATAACCCACATCTCCAGTGTAGAACTTTACTCCGACCCAATCCAACACCGCTCAGCGCATTCCACCTCCGTCAAAACATAGCGTTCCTTCCAAGAAGCAACCACCTTCTCTGTCCTTGTCTGTCCGGGATCGACCACAATCATCACTCCAAGAAACAAGCGCAGATCTTTTTCAATCTCCAACACACAGCCTGCATAATCCCCCCGGCATAACCTTGAAATACGCAGGGAAGAGAACTTCCCCCAACCATTGTCGACCGACCGACCGACAAAATTCCTGGAATAACTTGTTTGCATCTCAGTCGCATCATCGCGGGCGCACAGTCTCAGTTGTTCAGTGTCATCACCAACCGACCCTAATGAATGCATGCACATTCATTTCCATCTTTCCATCGTCCCGTCGTCAATTCGGATTCAGCAATCAACGTCCCTACCTCAGCTTCAGGACCATGAAGCGAGGAGTTCGAATCGTTCAAGTCGGTGTGAAGTCCACGGTGCATTTAATAATTGAGCGCAATCAAAGTCGTTGTGGGCGTTGATTTGAGTCGATCGCAAGAGCGATCTCCTACGCGATCACCAACGATGACGACTGCGTCGATGACGTCACTGTTGATCGACTGTCCGTTTGTCAGTCCGATCCGTCCACGTCGACCTTATCAGGTAGTGCTGCGTACGTCGTTTGTGCGTTCGCGTATACGACTACGCGAGGAGTCGTACCTGTGCTGTGCGTGAGGTCATTTCTAGCATCGCATCGCCCACTTGATCAGTCATTACACCTCCGTTTTCTCGCGACGACGACGGTGGCAGTGGCGATCGGTCCACTTTCCGACGCGTTCCATTACCTCTGCTTCTTGGATATCAGCAGTCAGCAGTGTAGAAGCAGACAGTAGCTATACTACAGCTGTGTGTTCGTGTGTTATCCACGCTCTCGCCGTGCGTCGGTTTAAGTGTCTTGTTTTGTTTTTTTCTTTATCGCTTTGTCGGCTCGTTCCAAGTGGGTAGCTGCTGCTGTAGGTATACGATACGATACGAACGGGTCCTACGAATGCAGGTTTCTTGAGTTGTAGCCGCGTGATTACCACCAATACAGTGGACTGCAGTCAGTCGCTGTCGTTCGTTCGTTCGTTCGTTCGGTGGAAGTGTTGTAGGTTTGGATTGCGTGTGGGTGCACAGTAGGGTGGCTCAAGCTTGTATGGCAAAACCACATGTCAAAAAGTTCGATGGGCCCTCTTCTCATTTCGTTCTATATGACGCCACGATGCTCTGGTCAAATTTTCAGCTAAATCCGTTAACATTAGGGCGGTGCTAAACTCGTTTGAAGTTTGTATGGGCGTTTATATGGGAAAACATCGTTTTTTGCAGTTTTCTTCTGAGGGGTTCTAATTTTCCTTAAAACACGTATTCGATCCTATAGAAATATAGCCTGGGATATGCCGAAAAACTTTGTCGAAGACCGTAAAGTGATCAGACACTTGCGAAAAAAGCTATAGCCTAGACAGTACGGGCCCATTCGTTGAGATTTTATTGCTATTGTTATTCCTTTACATGTTAAATGTAAAGCACCACCAGATGGTCTGCATGTAATATATTTTCTTACAAGCTTCGGATGACTTTGCGGTCTTCGACAAAGTTTTTCAGCACATGTGAGACTATAGTTCTATAGAATCGGTTATGTGTTTTAAGAAAACATAGTGCCCCTCATGAAAAAATTGCTAAAAACGATGTTTTTCCATATAAACTCCCATACAAACTTCAAATGAGTTTAGCATCGCCCAAATGTTAACGGATTTAGCTGAAAATTTGACCAGAGCATCGTGGCGTCATATAGAACAAAATGAGAAGGGGGCCCATCGAACTTTTTGACATGTGGTATTTTGAGCCACGCTAGTGCACAGGGGACCTCCGTTTACACCGTCTTGGTCGTCGACTAGGGAAGGCAAGGCGCTCGTGCTAGTCGGTTGAACGGCTGACTGTCAGTACTGGTTTGGGTTTCGTGCCGAACGGTTCATTTCGCTTTTAGTTCCCTGTAAGAAACTTTAGTTCGTGTATTCTCGAGGGCTGTTTTTTATCTCTTTTGTTGATGTTAATTGTGTGCCGTGGAGAGGTATGCGAGAAGAAAAGTGTGTTAAGTGAGGAGAAGATATTGGGTAGCACACGTTAGCACAGAAAGTGAGCAGCGCGAGAGTACGTCGTTCGAAGGGGCAAGTTCGCGGATAGAGAGTACGCTTTTACAAGTGAGTTTTGAGATGCGGGATCCGGGATATGTGAGGGATGTGTAATAAAATTGAATGTGACACCTCGCGGGGCTTTCGTGAGTGAAGTGAAGAGAAAAACACCCGAGAAATGGATACCAAGCGAGGCTGTTGATGCGGTTGAAAGTGTACAATGTCTTGCTGGAATACTACGGGTTCTGGAATAGAGCGGAGTCTATTTTAAGAGCCCCGAAGACTGGCCAAGAAAGAAACCCAGCGAAACAATCGATTAGTGCTTTCCCGGAAATTTGCATACGAAAGGAAAACTTGAAAAAACAACATACACACGAGTGCCTAACGATCGTCGGAAGCTCTCATTACGCGCGAGCGAGAGTTCGGCAACTTGACTGACCCTTCTCTGGTGGAACGCATACCCAACGCACCGCTTCGGCAAAGCAGGTTCAACAATCTCCGGGCCTCGGGCCTCATTTGCACCAAACGGTGCAATCATTGAGTGCAATTGAAAAATTGATTTTTAATTCCCATCAATTCGCGCGGAGAAGAGCAAGACCAAGGCACGCTACGGCGGCGGCCGCCGACCATCTGTCGGCGATCGTTGAAGACCAAACCGGGCCCCTCTAATGAGTTGTTGAATGGTCCTACCCCAGGGCTACACAAGTCCACGACGGCCACGGCGATAAAGGGAATAAATCACCATTGGCCAATTGGGCCGTAAATTGGCGAAATGTGTGCACCGTCGTGACGTCACTTCAACTCTCTCTCACTACTCCCGAGGTCTTCATGAATTATGAATCAACGTACCGTTGCCGCCGTAGTCTTGCCGTTGATGATGTAACCCCGTAACCCCTCTCGGTAACCTCGGTGTAAGTGCACGGTAACACTTCTCCCGAGCGGCGTTTCGGTAGGCTTTCATCTCTGGACCCGCGCGCTGCAGTTGATCAAATTTGATGGTGGTCGGTCGTCGATAATCTCGACGATCTGATCGGAGGACCTAGGGACCCGAAAAGTGGATTTTTATTGATAGACGTGAGAAAAGAGTGGAAACGTGATTTGGCAATTTGTCGACGAAGAAGTGGACACGAGACTTTCGAAGCACGGCACGGCGCGGCATCAGTGTTAAGTTCGAAGGCGGTTCGATAACTGCCAATTTATGAGTGAGTTCCCCGCTTCGATTAAGCTGCAGCAGCAGCGCTATTGCGCGGGTCTTTGAGGTGGTGATTCGAGTGATTCGGGCCGAGGGCTTTTGGGGATTTGTTTGGAGTTACGTAAGGGATTGGGATGAGGAATCTGACGTTTCTTTTTGTGATTGCTAAGCTGTGCAGTCGCAATCAGCTCGAAAATTGGATTGGTCCATCAAAACTTCGTGGGTTGCGGGATTGAGGTGTTGTAAGAGAGTTATAGATAGAAATTTTAAAGTTTTAATTTTTCAAAAGCCTGACAACATAAAAAGTTGCTGTCTTCGTTAGAGTTGGTGGAAAGGTCATGGACTTACATAAAATTTATCATTTGATTGGACATTCTGCCGGAAAAGATGAAGCGTGATCGATGAAATTTGAATTACCTTGTACCAACCAAAATGCCGTGTCATTAATTGGCTCGGTAGCTTAGTTAGAAAAGCAGTGTATAAGGGTCGTGAGCTCAAATCTCACCTGAGCTGTGGATTTTTTCGTAATTTCACTAGTAATGTATCCATCTGTACATGTGAAAAATCATGAACTGACCACAAGGATTGGTATACCGAAGGCTTTGCACTTAAGTCATAAAATTTGTTGATGCTTCATATTTCATCAGCCTGATAATTCCTCATAGAATTATGTCAAGAATTTCTTAGATGGTTTAATCAGGATCTGTTGCATTTGGATTTTGTTCAAAAATTGACCCAAAATTTTCCAAGCATTCGTGAGGTGATTTTTTCAAGGACTCCTGTAAAGATGTTTGAAGAAATTCTTCCAAGGATTCCATTGAGCATTTTATCCAAGTATTTCTATGGAATTTCTTCAGGGAGCTCTCCAGGAATTCATCTAGAAATTTCTACTTGAAAATCTTTCAGTAATTCCTTTAAAATCGAAGGTTTTTTTTCGGAAATTTCTACATGCATTCATTAAGGAATTCAACCAAAAAATAATTAGAAGCTTGTACAAGGATTCCTACGGTAATATCTTTATCAATTGAATTAGTTTCTTTTGAGGATTCTTTTGAGGATTTCCAAAGAAATTTGTCCTATGATGTCCAGGAGTTCCTCCAGATATTCCTATAGTATATCAACCAAGGATACCTCCATGAAGACTTTCAAGAGTAACCCTTCAAGTATTTTCCCTTGATGTTCTATAATGCTATTCTCCGGAATTTTCCCCAAAGATTTCTTCAAGAAATCCGCCAATTATTTCTCCAGAACATTGTCCAAGGACTTAAAATCTACGATCTTTTTTTTTTGTAAATTATTACATCAACAGTGATTTATTAGGAATTTTGTTGAAATTTCTTAAAACTTTTCTTCGAACATTTCTACTAGAATTCAATCAGAAGTCTTCAGGGATTCCATAAGTAAAACATTCAAGGATTTCTTCAAAATGTGTTCCAAATACTCCTTCGGGCAGCTTTCAATCAAGCAGCAGTGAATCTCCGATAATGTCTACGAGGATTTCATCTGATATTAATTCAGAAATTCGCGGAGATAGTTAGAAATATTTGAAGATTTTTTTTGGGAGAATTCCCGTGGAATTACGGGATGTAACCCTGAAGGCATTCCAGGAGCTCTGGACGAATCCCTTAAGTAATTTCTGAAAGAATCCTTACTGTAATTTCCGTAGAAATACCTAGAGGCATCCCTGGAAGAATTCCTGGAGCGTTTCTTGACAAATGTTTGAAGGAATTCCTACTGCAATCTTTGAATGAATCTCTGTACGGATATCAGATAAAATTCTCTGAGAAATCCATGGAGCAATTCCTGAAAAAAGTACTGGGGAAATATCTGGAACAGTTCCAGGAGTAATCACAGCAGAAATGGGTTGATAAATTCCAGCATATTCCAAAAGAATTTCCAATAATAATTTCTAAAAGAATTGCAGAAGCAATACGAAGGAATTGGAAAACTCCAAGAAAAACCCTCGCGAAAACCATCGAGGATGCCGAATCCAATAGAGAAATCCTAGTGAAATATCTACAGATTCCTATATGAGTAATAACTGAAGACAGTAAATAAAAGAGGAACATTTTAAGAAATTCTTAGAAGGATCCCTGAAGGCATTCTAAGAGGAATTCTTGAAAAAAAAATCACTGGGAAATTCGCTCGAATAATTCATCAGTAGGTCGGCTCTAGGGGCACGTTCTCCTTCATTTAGGAAATTTGTGCCATCTGTAGATTTATTCATGGATAATAGGAAATAATTGCAGAAATATCTACAGAAATCTCTGAATACATCACCAGAGGAGTTACTGTAGACATTACTGGTCAAAGTCCTCCAGGAATACCAGCAAGAATTTCTTGGAGAATCCCAGAAAGAGTTGCTAAAGGAATCCCTGGGGGTATAATAGGAAGAATGCATGATAAATTCTTGGGGAAACATCTGAAAGGATTCTTATATAAATTTTCAGAAAAACTCTTTTGGAGCAACTCCAGCAAAAGTTCCTGGATTAATCAAAGAAAATATATATGGAGAAATCACATCAGGGTTTCTTGAAGGAATCCATAAAAAAATCCCTGGATAAATCCACGTAGCAGTTCTAGAAGGAATTATTGGGGAAATCCTTAGAGAAACCCATGGATAGATCGCTATAGGAGTTTATGTAGATTTTTTTTTTTTTTGGGAAAAGCCCTGCAAGAATACCAGCCAGAATTTTTGGAGGGATTACTGTAAGAGTTCTTGAAAGAATCTCAAAAAAAGCTTCTGCAGAAATTACAGAAGAAATGCCTGAAAAAACCGTTATAAAATCCCCAGAAAAACTCCTGGAAAAATTTCCCGTGGAATTCTAAGAGAAACACCAGCAAAAATACTGACAAGAAACGAAGAAAAATTCTTGAAAGAATCGCAGCACGACTTTCTGGAGGAATCCCACCTCGGGGTTTCTATTCGATAAATCCCTGGAAGAATTCCGACAGCAATTCCTGAAGCAAAATCATACTTAATTTTCCGAGCAATCCCAATAAGTAAACCTAGAGAAATTCCAGAGATGCCGAAAAGAAGAGGAAGTAAATTGGTAGACCTGTAATAACATGAAACAGGCAGCGTTTATTTTGTGTTTTGTTCCAGAAAAAAATAGGAAAAATTGTTTTAAGGTCCATATAGCCGATGTGGTACACGCTCGTATAATCAGCAAAACCATGCTGAGGGTAGCGAGTTGGATTCCTGGTTGCTCCAGAAACGTTTTATAATGGGAACTTCCTTAACTACCTTGTGTATAAAATATTTTCATGACTACCACACGATATTCATATGCAGTTGGTAGAGGATCTCAAGTTAATAATTGTGGAAATTTTCATAAAGTACTAAGCTGAGGAGCAGTCTGTGTCCCAGTTGGAACGTTACGCCAAGAAGATAGAGTGAGCGAGCATCTTTCAGCAATTTTAAACGATATTGGTTTATAACATAGGCTAGGGCATAAAGCTATTAGTTTGCAAAAAGAGTTTGACCGTTTTCAAAAGTTACACGAGATTAGTTCATTTTGCAATTTTTATATGACGCCAAAAGACATCAACTGAATTATCATTGATTCTCAAATGACAATGCTGAGTGCAAAATACCTACGTTGATTTTTCTACTTTAAAAAAGGCTGATGAAATCGGGGGTAGAAAAAATCGGGTCACCACATTAGTACCTCTACTCCTGGAAAACTTTGCCGGAAATTTCCCAAGAATTCTTACGAAAAATCTCGAAAAAGTCCTTCAAGAATTCTACAAGGGTTTCTTGAAAAACTTCACAACCTAGACTTCCGACAGCTTTTTTCGCGCAATCTACTAGAAAAGAATTATGTCTTGTGAAGTAATCTCACAAGTCATGTCTCATCAATCATGTTGGGAATACAGTCATGATTCGTTATACACGATGCCACCCACTTTACACACAAAATTGAGCTCGATCGAATGTAAGGCAGCCGAAAAATCGCGGTGGGCGTAAAGTACCACCCACCGTGTATAACGAATCCTGATCGTATAAAAAATATCCATACAGCAAATCAGCTGAGAATTTTAAATAAATTTTTTACTTCGAATTCCTTTAGAAATTTCGCAAAACATTCTCTTAAACAACTTCGGCTTGTATTCTTTCTGGAAACATTCTGAAGCTCCTCCAGTTATTTTTACCTAGAGTTCCTTAAAAAGTTCTTGAAAAAATTCTTCTGCCAATTGATTCATGACTTCCTTGAACAAATTCATGAAGGACGTTATTTCTTTTGGAATCAGTGAGTTTATTTGTATCACCATTTTCACATTTTTTCAGATATTTTTTAAACGTTTTTTTTTTTTTTGAATGTTTCAACGTTTTTTCTTTCAGATATTTTTATCAAAATTTAGTTTAAGAATTCGTTATGAATCTTCTCTTTTAATTTCTCTGAATAACCTTTGGACTTTTGTGTGGAAATCTCTTAAACAAGTGCGGCATGCATTACTTTTGGAATAACCTCGGAAACACTCCAGTTTTTTGCAAGGAATTCCTTAAGTAATTCTAACAAAAAATGTTCCTTGAATGGCTTAATGTCCCGGCAAACTTTGTCTTGCCAAGATGTGGTGGTTTGACAACTGTTGAGGTCATCGATGCACCGCACTCTAGATTAGTTTCATTTCGATCGTGTTGATTTTCTTCACAGGTCATAAAAAATCAGCATTTTTCTAACTTGTTTTTTCATATAAACACAGCCATCATGAATACGAATCTAACAATGCAAGAGTCATCCAGATCGGTTGACCCGTTCGTGAGTTTTGTTGCCTCAAAGAGACTTCAAACTCATTTTTATATATTTACAAAATTTAGTCAATCAGTCAGAATTTTGTTTTGAATTTTATCTTGATTTTCACAAAATAAAAAACTTCAGGACATATTTCAATTTTTATGCAGTATTATTTTTTATATTTTAACTCCGGGCAGATTTATAAAAGATTCCTCTAGATTTTCTGCTTAGAATTAGGTTTGAAAGCTCGTTCATGAATCATCTCCTGCATTTCCACTAGAAGCCCTCCACCAGAAGTGTTACGATGTTATAAAAATTTTCTATAACTTATTATGTTATAAACTAGGTGCAGGATGATGTTAAAATAACTAAAATTGTAACAAAAAGTACACCGGTCTAATCAAAATAATAACTTATTTTGTTATGATCTGATCAATATTATAACAAAATATCAAGGTTGCGACCATTCATTTGCAAAGATTTACATTCATTTGCTATTATCTCAGTTAAGAAGCATGCTATCGAAAAACAATGTATGGATGAATTAAACCTTGTAGTTTTATCTGAAAGTTTGCCGAATAACATTGGGGTCGCAAACGTATACCAAAGTCGTGAGCGAGCTGTGAAGGAAACTCTCCACGCGGTGAATGTAAATTTCATTCACGCTGTGGAAAGTTGCCTTCACAGCTCGCTCACGACTTTGGTATACGTTTGCGACCCCAATGTTATTCGGCAAACTTTCAGATAAAACTACAAGGTTAAACTCATCCATACATTGTTTTTCGATAGCATGCTTCTGAACTGAGATAATAGCAAATGAATGTAAATCTTTGCAAATGAATGGTTGCAACCTTGCAAAATATGATATAAGTTTTAGCTTTTAACTGACTGCTAACGACTGTATTGACGAGTATTTCGCTTGTTTTACGGCTCTTTCAGTCTATATTAAGCAGCTAAAACGCCTTTCGCATCTAGTGTCCTACGTCATAGACAGCAATATGTCGGACAAGACTCATACACACACAACAACAAAACGCAGCCTCTAATTCCCAGAAGAAGGTGAAATACACACCGAAACGTAGGACAGTAGATGCGAAAGGCGTTTTAGCTACTTAATATAGACTGAAAGAGCCGTAAAACAAGCGAAATATAAGTTTTAGCTTCAAGAAAACTAGTTCCTATAATATTTTGATACAATTGTACGAAATGATTTTCTCAATGTCCAGTAATTGAAACAAAATTGTTTCATAATGAAACAACATTTATAACATAATATGATATAAATGAGATATAATATTTTTAAACCCCAAAGATATAAAAACTTGATTATATCACAATATATACAATATACAATATACAACATCAGAGTTTGTTATATTTTTGTTAGAATCTTCTAGTCGGGAAGTCCAGCATTTTTTCACCACAATTCGGTGTCGAAATTCTTCACAAATGTTGCCTCATGGACTTTCATGAGAAACCACAAGAAGTATTGTTTTGAAAAGTCGCAGTAGAAAGTGAGAAATGTTGATAATGTGAGGAATCCTCCTAGGATTCCCCGTTGGATTCCTGTGAGGAATTGTCATAAAATTCCTGTGAGGATTCCTCAAAGAACACCCGTGAGGATTCTCCGAAGGATGAGGGATGAAGGAGTTCCCCTTGGGATTCTTGTGAGGAATTCCCAAAGGGTTCGTATAAAATATTTTGTATATGTTCATAGGATTCCCGAGAAAAATCCCCATAGAATTCATGTGAAGAATTCCAGTAGGATTCCTGTGTGGATTTTCCAAAAAAAATCCTGTAGGCCCACAGAATTCTTGTGAGAAATCCCCATAGGATTCCTGTGAGGGATTTCAGTAGTAGTTCCGTGAGGATTCCCCCATAGAATTCATGTGAGGAATCCCAGAAGGATTCCTGTGAGGAACTCTGTAGGAATTTTCCTGTGAGGAATCCCCGATGGATTCCTATGAGGAATTCCCTTAGGATTCCTGTAAGGATTCCTCATAGAATTCATGTGAGTAATCCCAGAAGCATTCCTGTGAAGAACCCCGTAGGAATTTTCGTGTGAGAAACCCCCAAGGTGTGATGAATTCCCATAGGATTCCTGTGAGGAATCCCCATAGGATTCCAGTAAGACATCGTCATAGGATTCCTGTTAGGATTTTTAGTATACGTTTTCGGAGGATTCCCCGAAGAATTCACATGAGAAGTCGCAGTAGGATTCCTACAAAGAACCTTGAAGAAATTTTCCTATGAGGAATCCCCAAGGGTTCTAGTAAGGAATCCCCACAGGATTTCTGTAAGGAATCCCTATAGGATTCCTGTGAAGAATTTTAGTAGAAGTTCCGTGATGATTCCCCATAGAATGCATGTGAGGAATCCCAGTAGGATTTATGTGAAGAACCCCGTATGAATTTTCCTGTGAGGAATGCCCGAAGGATTCCCTGTGAAGAATTTTAGTAGAAATTCTTTAAGCACTTCCAATAGAATTCATGAGAAGAATCCCCGTAGGAATATTTCTGTGAAATCTTCATAGAATTTGTTTGAAGAATTTCAGTTGAAGTTTCTGTTAGGAATTCCCGTAGAATTCATATGAGAAATGCCAGTAGGATTTCTGTGAGGCATCCCGTAAGATGCCCTGTGAAAAATACTTCTGGGATTTATACGACGAATCCTAGGGATTTTTACAGGGTTCCCAGTAGGATTCTTGTGAAGATTTCCAATAAGACTTTAGTGGGAAATCCTGGTAGGATTCTTGTGAGGGATTCCAGTAGGATACTTGTCAAAAATTTTAATGGGGCTGCAGTGAGAAAACCTGATGGGATTCTTTTGATTTCTGTGAAAATTTCATTCATGTGAAGAAATCCAGAAAGATTCTTGTGGAAAATCCCGGTAGAATTATTGTGAGGCATGCCAGTTGATTTTGTGATAGGAATTGTGGAGAATCCCAGAAGGTTTGTGTGTATTCCAAGTAGGCTTTCTGTGAGGAATCTTTATAAACAATTTCATGTTTGAAGAACATCAACAATTCTTTTAAAAAAATTGAATACATAGCTCTTTCGTGATTTCTGGTAAACATGCATTTCCATGAAAATTCTGATAGGAATTTCCGATGGGTTGTCCACTGAATTCCAGGCAATTTCTCATAGTTCTCCACAAAAAAAAATAATTGAAATTATTATCTGGAAAGTGCTAAACGATTTGATCGACCGAATTACCATTCGACAGCCGCTAAATTGCTCAATAAATTGTCAAAAAGTGCCATAATCATATGGAATTAGTACCAATTTCTCACGATTGGGGTTAACAACTTCTGATCCCCGACTCGTTTTTCGTCATTAACAGAAGGAAATAAGAAAAAAAAATACAAAATCGAAATACCCATCTACCCTCTAAACGACCTGCCGCCGGCCGCGTCGACCGCCACTTGAATCGGGACAGCAGCTCGGTAGGGGTCCCAATCCAACTCGTTCCGAATCTATTCGCGCCCGACCCGGCGCGGCGACGTCCAGCTTTCGCGAACGCAGATATGAGCCCGAGAATTGCGCGACCCTGATTGCTTCTTTGCTTTGCTGTCGTGCAACACCACCATCATCATCATCGTCGCAACAACATCAACAACAACGGTCCGGGATGGATCTGGCTTCGGGCTCCGGAATTCGAATGTTATATTTCTCCACACAGTCCACAGTGACTGTCTCTCAATAAATTTCCTGCCACATTCCAGAAGGAAGGCTTTTGCACAAGGCGGCGGTGGCGAACACACGACCACGACTCGTGCGTTGCCTCCCGCACTTTAATTCCGAGAAAAATTTCGTCTTGCTCAGCAGTAGTGTGGTGGGTTCGAACTTCCATCGTTTTGTGGGTGCTTTGAGGAATTTAATGACCGTTTCAGAGATTTTAGAACATATTTACTACAAAAAAGCTTCTTAATAGCCAAAAAGTTAAGTTTTAACGAATTTGTAATTTTGGGGAATATGGTTTAGTTGGTAAAGGTGCCAATCAAGCATTCGTTGAGTTGCGAGTTCGAATCCAGGAACGTACTGCAGTTTTTTTTTCAAAGATTTTTTTAGAATCTAGTAACACAGTGATTTTTTAAGACATTATGAACAAGTGGTCACACAATTCCGGAAAGCATTCTAGAACCAGTCGCGACCAGATCGTGTGGAAGTAGTGATCCCCAATAATCTCCGCGAGCAACATACTGGTCGTCCAGAAGAACCCTGCAGAGGTTTATTTTGTTTATCGTCTTTACCCTTCTGTTTTACATACGATGGCATCCATGGCACCACCAATACCAACAACAGTTCTTCTAATATCCCGAGCGACGGATGATGACGACAACAACATCGACGACGACCGCGACCGACCTTTCATTATGGTGTGGATTGTGTTGCGGAGTGTTTAGGCCAGTGCAGTGTGCGCGGTGATGATTTCTGGTGTGTTGTGTTATTTTTCGCAGTCCTTTCTTTCTTTCCCGTTTATTTTTTTGTTTGGCTCTCTTCGTTGACTGGCTGGAAACCGGTCTTTCACTCGCTGGCAGTTCACTTCTTCAGGTTTACGTACGTGCAGCTCAGCAGTACCTCTGGACTGTGGGTTCGTGTCTTCCGGAATGGTCACGGAATAGGGTTGTCAGAGTTGCGCATTCCCAAAATAGCTGTTCATTGTAGATTCTCTTCCACCAAACTTGACTTATTTATACTAAAATAAATAAAATCCGTTTTGAGGAAAATGTCGCGGCCAGTTTTACGCACGGGTTTCCAAATCCTTTAGTTCTAGTTAGCAAACTCGGAATTCCAGTGAAGCATGCTGTAAGCTGTGATTCAGTATCATTAGTGATGTTCCGAATTAATTCTTTTTCTTTATGGCTCTACGTTCCCATCGGAACTTGGCCTGCCTCTCTTCAACGTTGTGTTCTTCGAGCACTTCCACAGTTATTAATTGAAGGGCTTTCTTCGCCTGCCATTGCATGAGTTTGTATATTGTGAGGTAAGTACAATGATAAACTATGCCCAAGGAGTCGAGAAAAGTTTTCCCGACCGGAAAGGGAATCGAACCCGCCCTCTCCGGATTGGCGATCCATAGCTGTTAGAAAATACGCTGGAAATTTCATCATATGTTCTCAAAACATATGCCAGAAAATCGTTGATATTTTCATTAGCATTTTCACAGGAATTATTAAGGGTGTTTTAAGTAGTTTTTCTTTTTTTTATAACTATCTTCAGAAGTTATGCCAGAAATATTTTCTAAAAAAAAGTATCTCGTAGGACGCCTCTGTTTTTCATTTCCTCTGCCAATTCCACCAATTCGCCTTCCAGGTTGGAGCGTAAACTTTGAAATTCCATTTTTTTATTCAACTACAAAAAGTCAGTTTTATTCTGTAGGATTCACATTGCTAATTTATTCCATAACTCCTCTAGAAAGGCTGTCCGGAGTTTGTTAAGAAGTTTATGAAATTTCATCAGCAATCCGTGTATACATTCGTTGAGATATATTTCTGCAATTTTACAGAATGTTTTATACAGAAGCTTTGCCAGATACTTATCTAGAAACTTTCTGAAGGAAAATAATTGAGGGATTCCTACATTCTGTTTGGCTTTCCTCTTCATGACATTTTTATTTTTTTGAATTTAATTGGGTTCTTAAAAACACACTTGTTAGAATAGTAACGATAAATCCAGTTGCTTCGTTTTACATTTGTGAGATTTCTTGAAAAAAAAACTGGAGAAATCATCGAAGGTTTTCATGTTAGTGCCCCTGGAGGATTTTTGGAGTAGTTCTTGAACGAATTTCTGGAAAAACAAGGAAGAAACCTTTTAAAGAAATTTTCAAAACAAATTCTAGTGGAATTTCGGTCGATTTTTTTGGTTCCTTAGAGGAAACTCTGGTGGAATTCTTGGAAGAGTTCCTTAAGAAATTTCTGGAGGAATTCTAAAAAGAACATTTATGTAACATACATACTGAAGCTTCACCAGTTACACGGATTTTGTTCGTTTGAAACAAAAATATTCATGTTTATTCGGTTAACTGATAAAATGTTTAAAATTAAAATTTTAATTTTTAAAACTAACTGAATTACATATTGATTTCGACAATACCTGTTGAGGAGCCTCCTCTGTTCCGCCGCCGAGAATATAAACAAAACTCACAAGTTCCAGCTGCGGCATCAAACAAGATTTCCTCCTGCCGAAAGTCAATTTTTACCAAAAGTTTTCAAGAAATTCCGTTATTTTCGGGAGCGTATGGATACAATGATGTTGGCATTGGAAGTGCTACGCGGGAGTTGTTTTTTTCAGCAATAGAAATTACTTATAAGTTTCATGGGAAAACAAATGTTTTCGTAGGGCCGACCTGTAAAAATACATTTATTTCTAACATAATCTGTCGGAAAATGCATGTTTGTTTCAATCATGAATTGTATTCGCTTTAAATGTGATGTTTGATTTGCTCCAAACAGTTTAATTTTTGTGGCCTGAACAAATTGACAATTTATTGGAGTTTGCATCAAATATTTTTAATTTTAACATAGTTTTTTTTTCTGCGTGTATTTATCTAAAAACTATGTCAGATTATATACTCCAGGAGTTTTTAAATCCTTTTAGATCTCTTCTACGCGGCTTTAGGATTTTTGGTGAAAATCGTAGACAAGGGAATCAAGCATGGATTTTATATAGGGATCATAATAAACATACCTGTCTGATTTCTTGAGGTTTCTTGCAAATCTTGAGGAAATTCAGAAATGTCTGCTTTGAATGAGTGTAATCAGTTTCGTACCTTTTAATTCCGCCCTATGTTGCTTATCCTTTGACAGATACGCGTATTTCGATTACCACTTGCAATCTTCCTCAGTGTCAGTTATCCACTACGCGTATCTGTCAAAGGATAAGCAACATAGAGCGGAATTAAAAGGTACGAAACTGATTACACTCATTCGAAGAGGGTATTCTGCTTAGAGGGTTCGAAAAGTCGGTACAAGAAGAATGTCTGGCTGAATTCCTGAAAAAAAAAACCCTGCCGGTATCCCTGGTAGAGCCCCAGAAGGAATTTCTGAAGCAGTTCCTGGCGAAATACTGGAAGAAACTTTCGGGAATTTTATGAAAGTGATTATTCAAGAATTTCTACGGACATATATTTTTAAGAATTTCTAGAGGAGTTTCTGAGGAAATTCCTGAAAGAATTTCTGTAGGAATCCATGGAGAAATTTCTGGAAAAAAAAACTCCGAAGAAGTCCCTTTAAGAAATACCCGCAGGTATTCCTGGAGGAATTCCTGAAGTAATATTTGGAGATATATCTGAACGAAATGCTGAATGATTGTTCGATTAAATGTAGGATGTAATTCCTGGAGTAACTCCTGAAACAATCCCTGGATGAATTGCTGAAAGAATCCACAAAGGAATTCCTGAACCAATCCTTGAAATATTTTCTCAAGTTTTATCTGGACCAATCTCTTGGATATTTGAAGGATTCCCTGGTGAAATTCTTTGATTTTTTCTGGAAGAAGCAAGAGAGCAATTCATAGATCAATTCCTGAAGTATTTCCAACAGGAGTCTCCAAAGGAGTTTCATGCGGACTTTTTGACGGAACACCTGAGAGCCCCTATCTATAGAATTACTGGACGAATCTCTGGAGAAACTCGTGGCTGGATTTCTGGTGTTAATGCTGGGGAAATGCCTGCAAGGAACTTATGGAGAAATCTTCGAAGTAATTCTTGAGCTAGTCCAGCTAAATTCTCTTAGGTAACTCGAGGAATTCTTAGAAGAACAGCACACTAGAAAATCCTTAGGGAAATTTCTGAAAGTAGTACTTCTGGAACACTTGCTGACACATTTGAAACAATCTCTGAAGAAATATTTGGAAGATTTTCTAGAGGAATTTCTGGTCAAATTTCTTAGGGAATCCCTGTAGGAAATCTTGGAGCAATCCTTGAAGGAATACCCGAAGAAACTTTTCCTGAATAAATTGCTGGACGCATCCCTGGAGGATTTCCTATTGCAGTCTTTGTAGGAATGCCTGTATTAACCCCTGGAAAATCCACGAAAAAAATCTGAAAGAATGGAGGAATCCCTGGAAAAATCTCTGGAGGGATCACTCTTTGAATTCTTGAAGATATTTCTGGAAGAATCCGGGGAGGAATTCCATATAGAATCCTTGGAGGCATTCTTGAAGGAATCTTCTAAGGAGGACGAGGAGGAATATTTGGATGAATTCCACGAGAAACACCTGAGATAGCAAGATCCTAGTGAAATTCTTGGAAGAATGATAAGAGGAATTCCTGGCTGCATTCCTGTAGTTATTTCCGGGGAAATTCCAGTAACGAGAAATTCCCGGACAAATCTCTGGAAGCGTTCTTGGAAGTATACCTAAGAGACTTTCTACAGCAATGATTGATGGGATCCTTGAAACACTCTGTAGAATAATCCCTGATGGAATTGCTCAGTGAATCTATGGAGAATTTCTTGGGAAAATTCCTGAAAAATATCTCTGGTAGGATTCACGAAAGAAAACCTGTAGAAATTCACGTTCGACGCACATTCAAAGTTGTTGAATCTCTTCATAAGGTTATCCAAAAAAATCAATCTTCGAAAAGTCAAGGTGCTCATCTCCAAAATAAATGATATGCATCTTTGAAACATTTTTTGGTCAAAGTTTCAGTTTACTTAAAAATACGTTCAGAAATTCAGTGAGATCAATTTTTGAAAAAAGATCATAATTCTTAAAAAAAAGTCGCCAAAAACAAAATTCTTCGCCTTTACCTATATGAACTTTCTTCTTCTTCTTCGGGTAACGTCCCAACTGGGACAAAGCCTGCATCTCAGTTTTCTTATGATCACTTCCACCGTTGTTAACTGAGAGCTTCGTCTGCCAATGACCATTTTGCATTCGTATATCGTGTGGAAGGCACGAGAGTACTCTATGGCCAAGTAAATCTATAAAATGTTCTTCACGAAAGAATCCTGGATCTACCGAGAATCGAACACATCATCCTCAGCATGATTATGCTGAATACCCGTGCGCTTACCCCATTTGTTTTATAAACCCATAAAGAATCCCTGTGAAATCATTGGAGGAATTCATGAAGCAATCCTTGGAGAAATTCCCGAAGCAATTCCTGCATGAATTGATGAAAGAATTCTGGTAAAATTTTCTTTAGAGATTCCTGAAATAATTCTTCAAAGAATTTTTGGAGTAATTATTGGAAAATGCCTGGAGTAATCTCTTGAGAAATCATTGGTGAATTTCTTGGAGAAATTCATGGAAAAAGTTTTGAAAAAATCCTGAAAAATTTTGAGGAAGTACCAGGTGGAAACAAATTCCAAAATAAATTGAGGCAGCAGGAGTTCCAATGTTTTTCCTGGAATAATTCCTGTAGAAATTCCAGGGATAGTTCCTGGATGAACTTCTGGAGTGATACCTGAAGGAGTTCTTGGAGAAGTCTGGCGAAATTCCTTGAAGCATCTCTAGAAATTCTTAGATGAGTCTTCGGAAAATTTCCTGGATGAATTCTTGGCAGAATTTCGGAAAGTACATAGAGATTCCTACAGATCTCTAAGGTGTTCCTGGAGCGATCCCTGAAAAAAAAAATAACCGCTGTAGGAATTCCTTGTGTAGTACATGGAGAAATTCTTGGTGGAGTTCCTTCTGGATGAGTTCTTAAACGAATTACTGGAAGAAACCTTTGAAAAATCTCCGAGACAAATATCTGGAGAAATCTCTTAATAAACCTTTGGAAGAATGTCTAGAGAAATGTCCTGCTTAACTGCTGTAAAAATGACGTAGAAGACTTTGGAGTAATCTTCGGAGGCCTGATAGCATTTCCTGAACATATCTCTGGAGGAATTTCTGAAGGAATCTCTCGATTAATTGTTGAATGAATGTGAAGAAAAATTCTTCAGGACTCCCTAGAGGAATTTCTGAAGCAATCACTAACTGAAATGCTGGAAGATTTCTTGAAAGAATTCCTGAGGTATCCTCAGAGAAATCCCTGGAGAAATTCCGGAAGGAATCTCTGAAAAAGTATCAGGCGCAATCGCTGCAGAAATTCTAGGAGGAACACCTGAGGTAGTAGGAGCCCCAATGTAATTTCTGGGAGAATTCCTGGAGGAACTACTAGATCTGGTGATTTGCTGCAGGAATACCTGGAAGAATTTCTGCAGATAACTCTGGAAGAATCTGTTGAAAATTAAAAAAAGCCTGGCCAAATACTTTAACTAAACTCGAGGAATTCTTGGAACAACCCCTAAAGGAATCTGTGAAGGAGTAGCAACTGTAGATAGAGAAATTCTCGGGTGAATCTCTCGGGAAGAATTTCTTGGAATATATCCTCAGGGATCGCTACAGAAGTCCCTGACGGAGTTCCTGGAGGGATCCTTGAAGAAAATAAATACCTGAAGGAATTCTTTTAGAAATTCCTGGTGGAATCTTGGAACATGCTTCTGATAGAACTTCTGAGAGAGCGCCTGGAGGAATCTCTAAAGAATTTCTTGAATATTTTTTGCAGAAACTTTTGAGAAAACTCCTAGTGTAATTTGTAGACTTTTTCTAATGGATCTCCAGGAGAATTATCTAGTGAAATGTCTAAAAGATTCGTGGAAGAAACCTCACAAGTAATGCCAGAAGGAACCTGTTGTGAGATTTATTACTAGTTTTATTTTTGTGATAAACGTGCAATTTTAACTTGTTAATTTAGCCACATGTTCAATTCACATTTGTAGTGCTCTGACGTAATCGCATCAGTCTCATATTGATGGCCTACATTTAGGTCATTTCGAGCTAAAACCAACTACCAGATAACGGAATCGTTCCCTAACAGGGACACCAAAACGTAAAGGTCTTGTGTTGAAACTCGAATCAGTATGGCCCCTTAGGATAAGAAATTCCTAGACAAAACTCAAGCTATGAGCTATGGTCAAAATATCTGTTCTGTGTTGTATTACGCATTTCTAAGGTTCCACTCCAATGTTATATTTTTGTGCATTTGTTGAATGATTTGTCTTTATTAAAGAGACTTTCAGCCCTTGGCCCTGCATTTGTAGTGCTTCATTATTTTTTCGTAATAGATTCTTGGAGGAATTTTCAATGAATTTCCGGAGGAAACTGTAGAGAAATTCCTGGGGAAAAAATATAGAAGAATTCTTCAAGGAGTCTGTGGAGGATTTTGCGGTGAAACTCGTAGATTTTTCTAAATTAATTTCTGGAAAAATCTTTTAAAAGATCCTGGCAAATTATCGGAATAATATTTTTTAAAGTAAGGGGAAACATAGAGATTTCATTTATGAATATTTTTTCATTTATTATTTCAGAACGCGTTCTGTCAATTTGTTCTAAACCAGAATATGAACTTGGTTAAAATAAACGTACTCTCAAATTTGGAACAATTTTTAATTTTATGTTTGAAATAAACATATTTTTTATGCTTATTTTCAATAGATTTTGTTTTATTTATGTGAATGTTTTTTTCTTTGTTGAACGCACTTCATTTCTTTTATTCTGCATACGTATGAAGACATATTTTCCTAGTTTATTTTTCATAGAGCCAGGTCTTACTGGAGCTTAGCCTGCCAAGTCAATGCTCATCGAACACTTTTGACGTAATTAATTGAAGGGTTTTCTTTGCATGCCATCGCTTGAATTCTTATATTGTTAGGCAAGCACAATGGTACATATGCCTAGGGAAGTCACGGAAATTTCCCGACCAAGGCGGGAATAAAACCCGCCGTCTTAGAATTGGCGATCCAAAGCTTTTTCCTCTAGGCTAATTGGATTTTTCTTAGCAAAGAGCTCTTGCTTTAAGGACGACATTTGTTCTAAGAGTAGATTATTTTATAATTTGATTAGGATTGTCCCAGTCCCTATTGATGGCAACCCTATCGTCTTCCCATCGCCTTGTCGTGAACCCCCATTCGGGAAGAGCCAACCTTCTCTCGGCATTCGACCGTGGTGGTGTCATGCCATGCCAGTCCCAGTGTCTTGCCTACTTACCCATTCAACCCACTTGGATATCTTCTCTGTCTGCCCAGTCCAGCGTTCTTCCCAACTGAGATATGCAATGCTATCGCCGCCGCCGCGTGTATAGGTATGCGTTCCACCTTTCCAGCGACAGAGAGAGAGAGAGGAGGTGATTCCTCGATTCGATCGACGGTGACGGTGGTCAGACTACGAAGAGCCACCTGAGTGAGCTTCCCGAACCTTCAGTCAGTGTTCTTCTGTTGCTAGCTCTCTCAGGTGGAGCTCGCGCGCGCGACTCAGTCTCAGTGACGAATTTTACATTTAACGTTCTCTCCCTTCCCCCATTTTAGCCGTATCTAATTAGCTAGGCAAAACCAAATTTCGAACAGAGAGAAAACCACCAACGAACCGAACCGAAGAAGATTGTGTATTTTTTGCGGAAATTGAAGATCAAAAAATATTTCAAAAGAAAAAAGAGTGTATTGATAAGGCAAAGTTTTTTGAGAAGAGAGAACCCGAACAATGTCCCCTGTGGGATTTTGCGTTTGAACATCGACGACGGGGCGAACGAGGGTGACACGAAGGGAGTTCCCAGCGCAACGCGGGGAAGTGTTGCCAGCGTGAGTGTGTGAGTGAGTGTGCTGCAGCGAAAATATGCGAAACTTGGCAATAATCATAAGTTATTCGCAGAAGTGAATTGTTAATTAAGGCGAAACGAGAAAGCAACGAAAAGCAACGAAGAAATCGTTAGAATATTAAGTGATTCGATCAAAAGTTAGGAATACAAAAGAAGATTCGAAGAAAAGTGCCATCAACGAAGAAGACCCGGCCAGAAACCGGGTTTTGAATGTCAAAAAAGTGATTCTGAAAGTGTTGCCCAGAGTGGATTGGATTCAGAAAACAGCGAGTGACGATCACCATCGACCTTGGCCATGTCCACACAGTCCTACTACAAGGATCGGCTGGGGTTTGATCCGCGGGAGGCCTTGTACGATAACAACAATGGGGACGTTTCCCCTCCGCTGAAGTCGCCCCAACATCATCGGCACAGTCTCGGGCGCGGCGGCGATGGCGGCCACAGTGGTAGCCCGGGTTACTCCGGTGGCAAGCATTACTACCACAGCAACAACAACAACGGCGGATCGCCGAGTCCGAGCAACGGGGGCCACGGGGCGGATTACTACATTCGGACGACGCCGGCCAAGCGCCACAAGCACTCGTTCAGTGGGGCTTCGCCGGTGACCGGATCGCCGCTCAACGTGACCAGCCAGGGCGGCTACGAGGATGCGTTGACCCAGTTCAAAGGTACACACTTGATGACTATTTGGGAACGATTTGTATGGGATACGATAGGTACGGCATAGGCGCGCGGAGCCGCTGGAGGATCTCCTCCAGTGTATTTTGGTTTGTTTGTTCCTGTTGTTTCTGTTTTTCGATGTTTTGAGTGTTGTTTTTTTGTTTGTTGATGTTGGAATAAGAAAACTAACGGACGCGCTTCAAATACTCGGGTCGAATTTCGAACCGGATTTGCTAGCTAACAGCTGTGATTACCTCAAGTAAATGCTGTTGACGTGCTCAGCAGCGTTTTCCAACCTAATAGTTATGGCCCATGTTTTGAGTTGCGTTTTTGAGATGGATGAAATCATAGATATTTGAGTGGTAAAAAACAATAATCTCGTTAATACAGAAAAAAAAAAAAATAGAAAATATAAAAATTACCAAGTTTTTTTTTCTGAATAATATGCTAGAATTCAACAAAAAGCAACAAGTGAGATTTAAACTTTTTTTTAAAGATATTTTTTGTGGGAAAATTTATAAAATCTTCAAATATTGTGGGATCAAACTATGCCTGCTCTCCCTAAGGTGGCGCCTATCTTTCACTGTCATATTCAAAAGATGCATGAAATCAGAATTCAATCCCAACTTTTCAAAGTAAAAATGCTACAGTGCGACATTCGTTTAGCCGAGGCCAAAAAAATTATCAAAAAAGTGTCAGGAAATTAATACAAAAAAATTTATGATAAAACTTTTTTATCGTAGTGATAGCATTTCTAGTACTGTTTTATAAAAATGTGATACATCACACTTCCGATAAAAATAACTACATTAAATCTCAATTTGGAAACATTTACAATATTATAACATATTTATATAAGATGTATGTAAAATTAATATGGCAACACTTCCAAAAACGATCTAATTCATGATTTGCAAGTCAATCTATAATGCAGGTATTGTATGAGTTTTCTGACACTTTTTTGTGAAAGTTTTTAGGTCTCGGCTAAACGAATGTCTATCACTGTATAAGTGTATATCAAGAGATATTTTTGAAGCATTTTTGTACAACATTTTAATTAAAAAATAATATGTAGAAGTTCCGCCTTGGCGATTGTTTGAAAATGTTCTTTATAAAAATTCAAATTCTTTATATATTTTTATAGGGCCCATATAGCCGAGGCGGTAAACGTACGGGTATTCAGCATGACCATGCTGAGGGTGACGGGTTCGATTCCCGGTCGGTCCAGGATCTTTTCGTAAAGGAAATTTCCTTGACTTCCTTGGGCATAGAGTATCTTCGTGCCTGCCACACGACATACACATGCAAAATGGTCATTGGCAGAGGAAGCTCTCAGTTAAAAACTGTGGAAGTGCTCATAGAACTGAGAAGCTGAGAAGCAGGCTTTGTCCCAGTGAGGACGTTACGCCAAGAGAGGAGGATATATTTTTATTTGCTATTTTTTCCATATTTTATTCTATAGTCTTCTATGGACCACTAGACATTCTTGACTGATACTGATTTTTCCAATATTTCATATTGACCGTTGAATCTTTTTTGTTTTAATAAAATGAGATTTTTTTAAATAAACTTTCAACAAAATCCGTCTAAAAAATCATGCACTGAAAGTTTGAAATATCTACGAGATATTACACTGATCAAAATTTGAAATGTTTGGCAAAATTTAATATGTTTCCCTTTGTTTCTCATGGTAGTAAACAACACATTGCAGAAATGTTATTGAGAAATAATAAAAATAAAGTTTTTGACGCACTATTTAAAATAAAACACCCATCATGCGTCCAGAGGTTGTCAAAAAATACAAAATTATTGAAAAAATGCAAAAGTTAAAAAAAAAAATAAACAAATTATACTTTTGCGAGGTTTCATTAATATAGATTATTTTTTTTGCGATTTTGCTTTATGTAAGCATTTCCAAATGACAACAATGGTTTTTTTTTGCAAAATTCACAAATAAAAAGAAGTTGAAAAAAAGTTTGTTTTTACATTTGAAAATGTTAATTTAAAATAAAATCGCCCAGGAGTTGAATTTTTTTTTAGAAAATTGAAATATACTACCTAAATGTTTCAAATGTGTATACCAATCTAGTGCGGAATTCCCGCAAATTTTGCAACAGATGATTTCTACGATTTCTATCAATTGTACATTTTTTCCAGATATCAAACTGGCAGTTCCTTTTTTATTTTTTTTTGTGTATTTTAACTAATTGCTCATTCAACTTACGACCAATTGCTGTAAGAACTTCTTTTATAAATTACTCCAGCAATTCTCTTAGAGTTCTTTTCAGAGGTTTTAGGCGTTTTTTTCCTGAAGGAGTTTCTTTATAAATTCTCTCAAGGTTCGTTCTTTTAGGAATGTTTATAAAAGTTCATTCGGCAATACCTCTAGAAACTCCTACTTTCTAGAGATCCTGTAAAAAAAACTTCTTTAAATGGCTTCAAATGTTCTTACACAAGTCCAGGAGATTATTCTAAATTTTCTGCCAGGTATTTTTCCAAAATATCCGCCAGTAACTAATGCAGGAGTATCTCATTTCCTGCAAGAACTTCTGGAAAAAAATCTTGTGGCAGTTTTGGGAGAAATCGTCAAAAAATTTTTGGAATGTTTTGGAAAGAACTCCTGAATGAAATTTTAAAGATATTTATTAAAGGATAGCTTTCGTGCAGATATTTGGACCTTCATTTTTTTTTAATTTTCCCAAGAGTTCTTAAAACGAATCTTTTGCAAATCGATCCTAAAGTTTCTCAAAAAATCAGGATTTTTTCTAAATAGTCTGCAACTTTCAGATGTTTTCCTAATAATTAATGGACAATTTTCTTTAGAAGCGTTACTACAAGGAATAATTCCTGCGGGAGTTTCTTCAAAAAATCATCCTGAGAATTCTCCTAAAGTTCCTTCTGAAATTTCTCTAAGACTTCCTAAAAAATTCCTTCATAAGTTTCTACGAGAAATTGAATAATTTTCCTAGATTTCCTGCATGATTTTTTCCAGAAAATGCTCATGGCGCTTAGAGATTCCTCTAAGGGTTCCTTCGCGAATTCCTCTAGACGTTTTTTGCTGGAATTCCTTTAGAAGTTCCTTCAGATATTTTTTGAAGAATTCCGCAAGGCATTCCTCCAAAAGTTACTGTAATAAGCTGTCTATTTTTTCAAGATTTCTCTAGAAGCTTCTAAAGGAATTTATCTAGAAGTACTTTTAAGAATTCACGGAAAATTTCTTCAGATATTTCTCAAAGAATTCCTCATGATATTCCTCTATAGGTTTCAACGAGAGTCTCTCTGGAGGATCCTTAGTTAGTTTTTATAGGAAGATGCTCCTGGGGCTTATTCATCCCCCTAAGTGCTCCTTCAGGAATTTTTCTAGAACCACGTAGACGTTTTGGGGGAGGGGGTCTGGCCAAAGTCTATGCTTCATTCAAATTGCAGAATTTTTGTATGGACGAAAGTCTGCGAGAGGGGAGAGGGGGGGGGGGGGTCTGAGATGACCAAAATTTTCTCTACGTGGTTTATGATGAGCCCCTGGAGTACCAGTAATTCTCTCGAAGTTCATTTACGTTTTCCCTGAGAGTACCTCAAGACAAGCTTTCTATAAGTTTCTACGAAATTCTCTCTAGATTTTTTACTGGTGATGCTCCTGAAGCTAAAAAAAATTCTCCTAGGATTTATTTCAGAATTTTGTTTCTGCTATTTCTGGAAGAATTTCTCCAAGAATTCTTCGAGGAACTTAACCAGGAATTTATTTTCGAATTTCTTCGGGAGTCCCTCTAGGAGTTTCTTTTGGAATGCCTATAATAGTTCCTTTTTTATTTCACCTGGGGTTTCTCCATTACATACATTTCAATTTTGTGGGAAGATAATTTTAGTTATTATTTTCGGGAAAATAATTAAGTTTTTCTTAAAGAAAAACAACTTGAGCTATTACGCTAGGAGGGCCTTCAGCAATTCTCTAGACTTTCCTTCACACATTTATCTAATAGTTTCTCCAGAAATTCCTTCATACTCTTCTACGAAAATCTCTCTAGGATTTTTAGTATTTCCTTCAGCAATTTTCACAAAGAATGCTCTTGAAGCTAAGAGAATCTTCTAGGAATCACTTAAGGATTATCTTTTGGAAGAATTCTTTGAGGCATCCCACTTGGAATTTCTTACTGAGTTTCTTCATGAGTCCCTTAAGGAATTTCTCCAGAAAACCCAGGAAAATCATTACGGGGTTTAAGAAAATCATTCATTTTTTTAAATTTCACCAATGCTTTCTCTATAAAAAAATTATCTTGTAGGAATCTGTAACGATAATCTTGGAATCATTTTTGAAAAAAAATAATTATGGAAACCCTGAAAAAACTTTTATAAGAATTCCTGAAATAACTCCTTAAAGAATTACCGCAGGAACTCCTGGATAAAATCTTGTGGCACTTCTTTCCCACAAAAAGAGTATTTTGTTACAAAAAAAAAAGGTTTCCAATTATTGTGGGAAAATACTGTGTAGATTGTCTGCTGACAGTCTTTGAGCAATTTGTCTAGAAAGAGCTGAATTTTAATGAGAAATTTTTCGAAGAACACATACTGAAATCAAGAGCAATTATTGATAAAGTTCTTGAGAAAATCTATTGGAAGAAATCGGAAAAAACTTCTGAAGATTTTTGAAATTTTTGAAATTTCCTCTGAAGTTCGTAAGGATTCTTTCTTTGGAAAAATTTGAGCACCCAGAGAAACTCCTGAAAGAAATTCTTCCAAAAAATCCAGGAGAAACTCATTGAGAAGCTCCTGGAAAAGCTCATGAAAAAACTGTTTGAGAAGCTGAGCATGAGCATGAGCATGAGCATAGATGACCGCACAATTCGTAGTTGCTACTCCGTGATTGACCAGAACAATCGACATTGCACAAGGAACCAACAAACGGAGCTTGGGAGTAGCTGCCGTTCTCAGTGTGCAATTTCGAGAATTCCCGACTTTATTAAGTCAATAACGGCGCCGGCCACGTCCTTACGGTCATCGAGGAAGGGAAGGATTGTTAGTGTGACGTGCGTTGCTACTAGAAACCGAGATCACCTCATCTTCTCCACGACTGTCACGGGAAGGAGTTTTTGTTAGTAGGGAAAAGTTACATGATTTGGGTTCACTTTGGTAAGTGAAATGATTCATGCAACCTGTATTAGAAGAAATACCTGTTTCCATTTTGACTACAAATATTACACATGTCGACACCGAGGATTACGAACCATTCAAATAATTTTATAAATGCATAAAGAAAGAAAAAGAATATCTAATATGTAACAAAATGGGGTTTGGGACCTTAGGTCGACACTTGAAGTGACGAACCTGCCAATATTTGTTGGGTGAAATGTTAAAAAAATAGGTTTTTAATTATATTTTGTTTAATTTAATGTAATACACAAAATTAGTTTATTAATTAATATGGAACGAACTCACCGATAAACGTCTACTCCCGGGTCCAGCGATAATGTGATGACTGGCATCTTCACGACGAACAGCACTGAACTGGGGACGAAAACGCGCACAGAATAAACCGACGACGACGACGCGGTCTAGCCGAAGTGGGAAAATTATCGGAATTTTACCACCGGCTGGCATCATCACGACGAACCACACTGAACTGGGGACGAAAACGCGCACAGAATAAACTGACGACGACGACGCGGCCGCCGAAGTCTGAAAAAACTGTTTGAGAAGCTCTTGAAAAACTCCTGAAGGAATTCCTTGGAGGGATTCTAGAAGACCACCTAGGAGAACTCATGGAAGAACTTCAGGATTTTCTGGAGAACCGTTTGGAGATACTTCTGTAGGAACTCCCGAAGAAGCTCTTTACAGGCAATCATTGAAAAAAAAAACTATGAATGTAATTCTGGCGTAGCTCTTGTAAACTCTAGAAAGGAGTTGATAAATTTATTCTTTGAACAAATTGTTGGAGTATTACTATTTATACTACTGAGAAAAGCACCGATAGATTCCATTTATCCAAAAGTTTGGTAAGTTTCTGTAGGAATTATTGAGACACATCCGGTGAAAATAAAAAAAAAATGAAAAACTACTGAAAGCATTTCTCCAGACAGCTCCTTCAGGCAAAATTTTTAGAAAGCTATTTATGCAAATGATGATTAACCTGGGCTTGTTAGGGGAATATCTGTAAATAAAAGAAAATCGGGTTAAGTACGGTTCCTTTGAATTCCACTAAGAATTTGCATCCTTTGACAGATACGTATTTCGACCTCAACTGTAAGGTCGTCTTCAGTGTCTTGTACTTGACTCGACAAGTCAAGTCGAGTCAAGTACAAGACACTGAAGACGACCTTACAGTTGAGGTCGAAATACGTATCTGTCAAAGGATGCAAATTCTTAGTGGAATTCAAAGGAACCGTACTTAACCCGATTTTCTTTTATTTATTTATGCAAATCAAAAGATAATCTTTGAAAAGTTCCTTAAGGGATCCATCGATGTATCGCAGAAGTAATTCAAGAATAACTTGACTCGAATATCCAAGCAAATCCTGTGGGGAATCGATTCTCCGGAAATGCCAAATTCCCTCTGCCAACAGCTCATCAGATGGAAGCAAAAAGTTGTAGACTAGCAATAACCAGTCCCTGCAGCACTGAAAATTGAATAATTACGCAAAAATTTACGTTTTAATTTCCCTCCACTTGTGATTTTTTTTCCTTTTGCGTACGACGAAGGTAATCGCATTAAAGCAGCAGCTAGCCGAATTGTTCTTCATCAATTTGCACTTCGCCAGTTTTACTTGTTGAACCAAGCTTTAATTCACACCCCACAAAAGCTCTGTGGTTCTTCAAAGTTGGATTTCACTGCTACAGAATGCAGCAAAATCTATTCAATAATTTAAATAAATCACCTTTTTCCGTCGGTAAAATGTAAACAACAAGTTGTCTTCGTCTAGGGAGGATGCAAGCAAATGTGTGCGTGGATACATGCAAAACATTGTATTTCACAACCGCAGCGAAATATTTCTTCGTTGCACTGTGATGGCGTATTATGATCGGCTGAGCAAAAACATTAATTGGAAGGTTTTGGTCGTTATTCTAAAGCTAAATCCATTTCAATTTAAAACACAGTATTTTGAACACATGATTTGATTTGGATTGCGAAGAATTTGACCGACTTTTCGAATAAACAATCACGGTCAAATCATAATTTCTGACCATGTTATGTACCATAGTTTTCCGAATTGAAACTAGATATGGACTAGACGGAAATAGAGTTCGATGGACAATTATTGAAACTTATTATTTTAAGGTAATTATAATTATTTTACAATATTTTTTTACGTTTTATGGAAGCCAATTTATAAATTTGTAATTGATACCGAATTGGCCAGATCATTATTGGTCGGTACTTAGTTAGACGGGAATTAGGTGAAAACCTTACCCTAATACATAATGTTGAAGCGAAACAGATTGCAGGAGGATCCTTTGGATCATGATATAATCTCAGAACCTTTTCAAAATTAATTGTATGTCAATCTTTTGCTTGGGACTTTGAGGTGAGATTTTGAAATTAGTTCCGTAACATATCTTATTTTCACAGACGGAAATTATTAGTTTGGGAACCACTGCACCCGACCAGTCGGTAAACTCGATACACGTGTGAAGAATCCAAGATTGGCAAACATTTGTCCCCGGCGGCGGATGACGAACACACTTGG
Source organism: Aedes albopictus (assembly GCF_035046485.1). Taxonomy (NCBI): domain Eukaryota; kingdom Metazoa; phylum Arthropoda; class Insecta; order Diptera; family Culicidae; genus Aedes; species Aedes albopictus. The sequence goes on along the minus strand of NC_085138.1, from coordinate 251,461,247 downwards.
CAAATCTTAGATTTGCCGGTTGCTTGCTCGGCATAAACCGTTCTTGATTCATTCACTTGTGGACGGACGTCAACCAACAGCAACGTCAGTCGGACCCGATTTCCTGTCCCGTTTCGTTTGGTGTTTGTTTTGTTTGGTGACTAGTCCGTTGCGCATTCAGCGTTTTTTACTTGCTCTTTTTCTCATTCTGCTTGAATCGCGTGAGTCAAACGCTTTCAGCTGATTAATCGGGATTTTCTTTTTCGTGTATGCTCTGCTCCGGTCTGCCATAACGATGGTGTCCATTAAGGAATTTGGAGGCGAAGAGGTCTTCGACAACTGACAAATGACATCAATTAAGCAATTTGGAAGAGTTCGGGTCCAGTTTTGGAGCTTCAGTTTTTTTTCCTGGGAATAGCAATGAATATGAAAATTTATGGTTGTCGTATGTGCTCCGATGACGCCTCGGAGAATGCTTATGAACGGCTGCAAATTCATGAACTTTCCTAGTACGAGGTCAAATGATCATTGTTTGAATTGAATCTAAGCAATTTGAAATTCTGAGAAGAGTTTATTTGTCACTCAATGTTGGGTTTTATTGAATTTTGCACAAGATGCAATCACCTTCAATTAAACATCCCACCGAAAATCTAAGTTGAAATGACAGTTCAATGTTATAAGCCATGATAAAACCAAAAATACTACTTAACCCATGGTTTTATCGCAGCTGTTATCGAATCGTGTTTCGATCTTTTATTGAAAACTACATTTTCACAAGTAAAATTGTTTCAACTAGATTATGAAAATAACGTTAATACCAATTATAATCTATGTAGGTTATATTACGGTTGTCAGAACTTTCCAAAAACTGATTGGTCTTAAGATTGATTGTTGCTTGGGCGAGTTAGCATTACCTCGGATCCGTACTTAGGAAGAATGACAGGGTTATTGCAAATGTCGAACCTAAGGTTGTTGCAATGGTTTCATTACATATTAACTGGACGTTGTTGTCAATAACTTGAATGATTCAACCTAATCCCTCTGATTTCTACTCTCAAGAAACGTTGTAATCCTATCTGCACATCTGCCGTTGGGTATCGAATGCGTTCCGGAAAATAAGAGCCCCCCCCCCCCCTTGTCGGATCATCGTACGAATGAGCAATTGTTTACAGATTAATCGCCTCCCAAGCAGTAGTAGTGACGCCGCGATAAGACCTTCACAAAACATCACAATTTCCCAGCATAAGCGCGAGTGCAGCCATGGGATTATTGTCATCTTCAATTAGGACGGGTAGACGTGGGGAAGATGGAAAATAAAATAAAAAATACAAAAAAAAATAAAAGAAAAATTTCTGGTATGAGTTCTTAAAACATCGTTGGAATGAAATTTTTAAAGAGATTAAGATTGAAATACATGGAACTTTGCCAATGCTTCTGTAAATTTTGAGTTTGTTTCTGATAAAATTGCTTAAGAAAATCCTCTAGAAAACTCTTGAATGAATAGAAATATTTCTGGTGAATTTCTTGATGTTTTTTTTTGTGTGCTAGAAATAGTTTTGATTTTTTTTTCAAGAACTGTTAGAAACATCTTCAAGTTGTTCACCAGATTTATCTCTGAAATTTCAGCACCAGCAAAGTATTCTTTAGAACTTTTACCAAAAGTTTCATCGAAAGTTATAGAATCTGCATTTATTTAATTTAGGAATGCCCCTTGAAATTCTTTCTTGAACTTCTGAGTTGAGTTTTATTTTCTTCCTTATTTTCCTTAGAAAACATTTAATAAACACATACATTGAGAATTATTTGGCAAATTCAAAATCCGAGTAGATCGTGGTAGCAGGTAGGTGCATTTTCCACCTGTCCCCCTAACCTACAATGACACTATGACGACGTACCGCTAACGTCTACACACAGTTTCTATTTCTATCATTCGTCATTGTCATCTCCAAAGTCTCCGACGACGAGGACCACAACGATGAAAAAACGGAACGATACTCACCATTGCATTGTGTTTATCTTACTAATTATCAAATCATCGACAACGGGGTCCCAGTAAGGTGGGATGGGTTACATTTCTTTCGTCTGGCAATAAAACATTATTTGAGAATTTGTTGAAATGGTTTTTCTGCATTGGCTGGTTATACCCTAAAATAGCGCAGGATAAACCTTCATTTTTTATTATTATCATGATAATATTATCATCACTCAGTGCAGTTTAATGTCATGACATTCACGTGGTTTTGACTTTTCAATATTTCATGATATTAGAATTTGTTGAACTGGGTTTTCTCTGCATTGGCTGGCATGTTTTCTCAAATAGCACAGGATAAATCTCGACTTTTCATTATTATGGTGCACTCAGTGCTGCTGAATGTCATGACTTTCACGTGACTTTTGACTTATAAATATTGCTAATATTACGCTTCCCTACTCGAAATGTCATCGGCAAACATCTGTTTCGGTAACTATTATTAGATTACTAAGGACTGGTGAAGCCAAACGATCACATGTTTTACTTGAAAAAGCTGTTGTGCAATTTGTTTATTTTTACATTTACAAATCTTTGCGTAATGGGAGTCCCTGGCTTTCTTGAATTCTTCGTGTCTGCCGTCTGATATACATTGATATATGACCTTACGTCGTAGCTATGCGTTTATCAACTGACAGGAGCCTATCAAAATAATTTTCATCATTACATACTGTTATTGTTATTATCACTACCAGAGTTAGAAAATGTCAAAAAATGTCAATTTGTTATTTGCTATTTTCATTGTCTCTAGTGAGAAATATTTATCGGAGATATTATTATGGCAGCATAATTAATCAGCATTATTAAAGGTTTATGTTTGCAGATTAAAATTTCACCTGAAAGTAATAGAACTGGAAAATATCATGAAATTTTTTCCATTGCATATCCGTGACATTTCTCACCACTTTCGTCTGATCACCACTTTCGTCAATGTCAAAAAGGATCCCAATGAGTGAATTTGCTTCTAGAAAATAAACCATCATCGCTTAGGTGGATTTCTCTTATCCACAATGTATCCGATTCCACGTCCAAAACCGCATTTGGTATGGTGCTCAACATGGAGCTGGTCGTCGTTGACAACGACGACGATGATGATACACTTCTTGACCTTGAATTGTTCTCAAGTTGCCTACGTTTCCCACCATACATATAGTTGAAGTTTCGTTGCTTTGTGCCACGGTGTCACTCCAAGTGGAGGGACACCCACACAAATAGTTTTAACTTGGAAAAAGCTGTGCTTCGCTTTGAAGATAAGTAGTTGAGTTCCGCGGATGCTCCCACATCCATCATCTGTGTGTGCACCGGGCGGTCTAATCTTGCTGCCGAACGGTACGATGGCGATCGTATATCTCGTTTAGATGACCTACTAAAACGGGGAGTGCCAAGATCGAAAGCTTTCGTGCATAAGGTGGGAAGAACGAAGACTTTGATACGTTAAATATTTTGTGTCTTTTATTTTTTTTGTCCATAAGTAAACTTCAATTAATATGAAAAGTGTTTGATTTTGAAACGATTTTTTTTCGTATAAAATTTAGATGTTTGACTCGTCAAACGTCATGAAGGGAAACGAACTGCAGTTCAGACCAGTGTCGTCAAGTCTCACTCTCAGTTGCAGTTTTCAATCGATATTGATCAACTACGGCGATCATTTTCAGTTCCATGATGTGAGAGCTGACTGAGTCCGAGAGCACCATTCGTGAGTGACCCGATCAAATTTCATTCTCAAATCATCCACACACTGCTCGTGCTGACAGAACATTCGCAGAGCTTGGAAGATTCATTCAAAAATGAACGAATTGCTAGTTTTCACGCTGCTTTGAATCACATTTTTCGTTCGCTCTCCTGGACTGCACACCATCGCACATCGCTTGCCTCACGAAGAACGGCAGAAGCAACTAAACAACACTCAAGTCCACCGGTGGGTGCGAATGCCTCATGCTGAAGTATATTCACGACCAACCGCGGCGATGAATGTTTATCACTCGTCGGGGCTGGCCGAAGCGAGGAATGCCAGTTCCACTCTCCTTTGCTTGTTGCGAAATGAACGAACCAAACGTACACACTATCAGCAACAGAGACAGATATATCCAAGCCACATGTAAGAGCGAGAACGCATGTGTTGCTTCACGGCGATAAACAAACACACACCAGAATATTCGACGCCGTCGTTTCCAATAAATAAGTGCAGCTCAGCAGCATTGTGGCATGGGACAAGCAATCTTCAACTTCTTTGTGTTGTATTTTTCGTTCGTCGTTTGGTTCGTTCACTGCTGCTCTGTTCAGTTAGGAATCAATATTCACGGGGTGCCGTAAAATTTATTCCTCGTGAGGCATGTATACTCACGAACGTTTTTGGGAACGATAATTGTATGTTCATGTTCACTTATTCATTCAGCCAAGCCCTGAACATTCGTCTTGAGCGATAATTTGTGAGAGTGAGCACCCTATCACCGTTGGTGAAAATCAGTGCTGAGAACTATCGTGACCGTCGCGCGATAATCGTTGGAGCCGATTTCTGATACGATTCTTCTCAAATGATACGCATATCATGACCGAAATGACACACATTTTGTGGATTTCCCTGCCTCTTTGCAGCTATGCTGATTGCTGAGTGTTCTTCAGGTGGATTGCGTAAGAGTCAATCACTCTGATGAAAGATGCATGACGGGCAAAATGAGAGAGTTCACTCACCGTAGGTAGAGCGCATTGCGTGATACGTTTTGTGAGCGCGTTCGAACTAAACTATGGGAAACGATTCGAGTTAGTGACGTCGTGTCATGCTCGTTTCGCATACCGTTGTGTGCGTGTGCCTCTGTTACCTGCAGCAAGATGTGAAGGAGAGAGTCATGACAATCATATCCATATCAGTAATGATGGTCACAAAACGCGGGGGGGGGGGGGGTTTAATCTTTTCGGCGCAATGATGTAACTACAGTTGACATCTCGATATTGAAGGGACCATCGAGATAGGGAGAGATTGAATTGAAGAACCAATTTGTAATGCATACTAGATTAAAAAGTAGTCCGTAACTAGGAAAAACCGTCAACAAACAGATGTCACTTCGCCTTCCCAGAATGTTTTGCACTAAGAAATGAGATCTAGCAACCTGTAAGAATGGGCATATCGACATATGGAAAGAAATTCTAGAACAAAATCGAACGAAATTGTAACGATATAGAGAGAGATCGAGATAGGGAGATATCGATATGTGGAAAGGTAAAATGTATGCAGATTGAAGGGACCGACCAAACAATCGAGATAGGGAGAGATATCGAGATGTAGAACATCGACATGTGGAGAGTCGACTGTAGTACGGTAATGATTTGCGGCACAGGTTAAAATACAAATAAACAAAACAAACACACAAAAAGTAAATAAACAAAGAACAGCCTATGTTCAAAGCCGGGCACATTTTTGCTGAAAATGAGAACAATCACTTGCAATGGACCTACCCGGGTAGAGCGAAATGGCAGATGAATGGCAAATTTTCCTATAAAAAGAATGTTTGAATGGCAAAATTTGTTATTAGTTTGTTTGAAATAAGAGTTGAAATAATAAAAATAATAACTAAATTTCTAAGGCATAACAACTAAAGAATAGCTTATTTTGCCATTAACAAAATAATAACAAAAAGAATTATGTTACTGTTTTGATATTATGACTTATGATAGTAATATTTGTTAATATTATGTTATTATACTACTATTCAATAATAACTCGACAATGTTTTGTTATTTATATGCCATCGTGAGCTATTCATAAACAAACTAAACAATTCTGGAGCAACATTTGAAAAGGGCCCAAGAGGTCTTGTGTCTTTTTTTCGAAAACGCTCCGTAGGGCATAACAGCATGCCGCCCACGCCAATGAACACCGTTATCTAAAAGATCGAGGTTTGTTCTACCTGATAATGGTCTTAGTTTGTGTGAATAAGCTGATGGGGGCTCAGGAGCGACGTGTGAAGTCATTATTTACCAATGCATGTATGCCCTTTTCAAATGTTGCTCCAGAATTGCAATTTTTGATATGATAACAAAATATGTTATTCTGTAGTTATTGGTTTGTTATTCACTTCTACCCGGGTAGTGAATGGGATCTCTTGGTCATAATTCGGCCAAATGGCATTAGGACAAACGAGTTATTCGGCGAAATGACGTTTTATAGATGATCGGACATCGTTGCGTTGCACTTGATATGCGCTACTTGACTCAAAAACTGACACAATCCTACTTCGATTGATTTATAAACATATGCTTTTCTTCAAGTTGTAAACCTTTCGATTGCAATCAACACAACATCGGCAGCAGATGCTATCATCATACGATTCGGTTTGATAAGAAAACTCATAAAAACCTAACCAACTGGTAAACAGATTTTCACTCCATCTCTCGCGCAATGTTTGTAAACTTTCCGCGCAGCTGTCAAGTGTACAAGTCTCACTATATGATCCAAGCATCCAAACGGAACGGCCTTGCCATCATGAACGATTACGGGCGCATTTCGCGCTCACGTACCTCTCTACTCACGATACACGATACTAGAGGTAGGTATATTCTCTTTCACTCTTGACTGACCGCAAACCATATATCGACACGAGGATTGTTGTAGACACCGAACAAACACCCGTGTCGACGGTCATTTAGCTCGAGCGGCTTATCGCGTTCCGAAACGCTCCGCGGGTGGGTTGTAAAATGAAAATTGTATGAGCTTGCAGCACACGTTCCTCTGGGAGGGTGGAGGAGCTTCTCTTTTGCGCGATTTTGTTTGTTGTTATCAGCGTGGTGGAAGGAGAGAATGAGGCAAAATGAGTCCTAGCTTGAGGGTTATACCCAAAACAGCAACTTGAAGATCATTTAGCTTTGGAAGGTTTAAGAACCGTCGTAAAATAAAAAAAAAACACATTTTTGTTCGTTCTGAGGATATTCTTCTTCTTCTTCTTCTTCTTGTAGTAACGCTCCAACTGGGATGATATATCAGCTCAGTGTTCGTCGAATATATCCACAGCTCATAATGACGTCTGCTACGTCAAAACGTTTGTAAATATTGTTGGAAAAGGTGAAGAAAGGCATTGATGATGCATTCGCTCGCCCAGTATAAACCGAATGTACTACTGAATTTCAGGCGAGTTCATTCGGACGGTGGCACTCTGTAGATGCAGTACAGCAGTACTAGTTGCGGAATGCCTGCTGTTGAATGAAATAAGGTGAGAACTGTGGGATTGGATCTGAATCTGAGGCAAAAGCATCTATCTCTGGGCTATGTAACGAGCGTGAATCGTTTTCCCCTAATGGCGCATTTCATACCGATCCCCCCAAAGATACCTCGACGTCGTCTGATGATGAGAGTTATGGAATGCTGTCGAGCAATCAGCTTCTGTTGCGAAATTTTAGTTTCAATAAGATCAAAAGTTGACCGCGCTTGGCTGCCTGTGGAGGCATGCCATGTCCGAACCTCGCCAAGATCTGCAGCGAAGCGTGAAGAATGAATTCCACCGTATTGTAGAAATGTGGCACTTGAATTGGACTACGGCAGTGATATAACACTTAAAAAATTCCGAACCGTCAGACCGACCACAACTGGTGTGACGAAAGCTCACCCACATGAATCATTTCTATTTTACGGTGATTACGACCAAAGTCAATCTATCACCCCCGAAAGGCGTCTCACAAAACCGATGTTTTGGTCGTCGAAATCTTATCGCTGACAACCCATCAGTTCCCTTTCGGGTGGTGTCCAATTGTCCAATCAGGTCACGTTTCGCGCGCGCTACCCGGATCGGATTCCACTACCTTGCGTAGACTTGTGACGACGACGACGATTGATGACCAACATGACCACGACCCGGAGTTGTTGCCGTGGTAAAATCCCAAAGTGTCACCATCTACACGACAATGTAATGTAGATGATCGATCAAGGTGTCCAGTTTAAGGTTCCGGAACGGTATCGGTACGTGTTTATTGGTGGCGTCATTCTTCGTTCGCTAGTTCGTTCGTTGGAATAAAAGGGATTCGTTGAGGAGGAATTGCAGAACTGATCGCGTTATCATTTCAGGCACGATCCTAGACTGCGATTTGCAGTCGACGATCGAGGTTACAGTCGCTTCTTCTTAAATTTGAAATTATGCATGAATACTGTACGCCGGGAGTTTGCAATAGGAACTATCAGTATCAAATATAATGTTCCAATAATTCTTTGGAATAGAGGCCTTCAGCTCTACAAGCCGTAATTGCTACTCCAGTATAGCCAAATCAGCTACACTTACACAACTTGTAAGAGAAATGCTTGGGACTTACAAACTTCCTTAGTGTGTAGGTGTTGGTAATCTTGTATGTTTATGGAAAGAAGTGATGATGCAATCGCTAGCCCACAGCAGATCGTATATACCACTGCATCTGCGCAAGTTCATGCGGATGTCGGAGTCCTTTCTCAAATTCTCCGTTTGGCAGAGGTTCATGTTGGTACGTGGATTGCCATTTGGAAGGCGTATGCGCTACTGTGAAAATGATGTAACACTGTTTGCGTATTGGAAATTTGTAGATAGGCGTAATATGATGAATTGACTGCTTATACTTTGCTGTGAAGTATAACTACGTTGAGCTCTACTATGTTTCATCTCCACAAGAAGTGCCAACAAAAACTGTCGACCAAAACTGATACAAAAGTCATTCCCCTAATTCAAAATCGCCAATTTTACTCAGATTCTCAAACAGGAACTACACACCAGACGACCGAAGAAAAGACTCTGGCAACACTGCTAAAGTATATCGCTTGGCATCTGGTGCTCTCAGTTTTTTCTTAAAATTTTCTTTGAAAGTGCTTCCAATCGGGTTGGAATTATTGTGAAGATTTACGTGAAGCTCATATTTACACTGTGCATATGAAGAAAATCGGAATAGTGCATTAATTCTCACCAAAAAGTGCGGAAGAAAGTGCAATTTTCTGTGGATCATAATTGCATTGTGTGAAAATTAAAGAAAGGGGTGGCAGAAGGACGTGCGAGGGGACCGAAAATATAGAGGCATTGTCGTCGACTACGATTGTGTGTTAGTAGTGATCTATCGCAGAGCGGGAGATCCGATAGCCTGAGGTTGGTGCTATCGGGCGACTGATACTGTTGTGCGTGAAGAGAGGATCTGCTGATCACTCAAGCCTAGTGCGCGGTGTGTCTGAATACAGTATTTGAAAAAAAATCCAAAAGGAAGAATTTCAAAAAAAAACCGAAAAATATTGAAGTGCTGTGTGAAGTAATGGAGTCGTATGAAGAACCAGTTTCAAGTGCAGCGGCGGAAATGATGGAAACAGAAGATACTTTAAAAGAAGACGATCTTCTGCAAAGTGTCTCAATGGAAGATATCGGGGGTGGGGGATCGGGTCTTCAATCCTGAACTCTGACGATGAAGAGGATGGAGTGAATGTAACCATTAAGGAGGTACACAACATGCCTCCAGAGAATCCCAGAAACCGAGAAAGCGAAGTTGTAAGGCCGAAGCTAAGTGGAGCGAAGAAGAAGCGATTTAGAAAATTGCTGTTGAGTGGGCATAATCGGGAGGAAGCACTGTCCATGGCTTTGATGCCACAACAAGTGTCGACACCGAAGAGAACACGCAACATGAACTGCAGCAGCAACAGTGAGGGGAATCCCATCCCCAAAAAGCAAAAAGGACTTCAGGTTCACCATTCCGTCAACAAACGGATGGATAACATCAGATCAGGAACAACAACAAACGAGAAAAATGCGAATCAACAGCCGACCTACAGTGAAGTGGCCAAATGGGTGAGGGTAGGAATTCTCCCGAAAAACTACCCACAATTCCAGCTGACCACGGAACAGATGGACATGGTACAAGAGTCCATTCTTGAAAAAGTTGCGATGCAAAGAAGAGAGTCCTTCAAGCCGAAGTTCATCAACTGTTGGCAACGGACTGGGCATTTATTGATTAACTGTCAGGACACGGAAACGGCGGATTGGCTGGATACTGTTATTCCTACGCTTTACCCATGGCAAGGCGCCGAATTAACAGTTGTCCAGGCAGATGATATCCCACGGTTAGACGTGATGATAGGTTTCTTTCCTCAAAGCGTGAACAACGATAATGACACTATCAGGATTTTCATCGAGAGTCAAAATGACGGCCTGACCACAGACAAATGGAGGATCATTCAACGAAACATTCTCTATGAGAAACACGTTGAATGGTACTTCACTGTGGATGAGGCATCCATGCAACATTTCAGAACGTGTAATTTCCTAATTAATTACAAGTTTGGGCAGACAACTCTACGGAAAAAGGGTATGTATAAACCTGATTCGAATGGAAAAGTTAGCTTGAGCGATGATACCAAAGACCAGGAGCCGGAAGATTTCGTAAGTACTGGGAACCAACAAGATCTTAGTGTCCCGGGAACAAGCGGAATTCATGGAAACTCGTTGAAGGTACATGTCTCCGAAAGCCAAACTCTAAACAATAACACAGATGATCGAAAGCCAACGGATCAGAATCGCTCTGGGCCGCCAATGGACCAAAATCGTTCTGGGCCGTCCAAGGCCCAGAATTGTTTTGGGCCACCAAAGGACCAGAGCTATTCTGAGCCACAGATGGACAAGACTCGGTCTGGGCCGCCAAAGGACCAAAATCGTTCTGGGCCGTCTAAGGACCAGAGCTGTTTTGGGCCACCAAAGGACCAGAACCATTCTAAACCTCAAAAGGACCAGTATCATTCTGGGCCGCCAAAGGACCGAAGTCGTTCTGGGCTGACAAAAAACCAGAATCGTTCAGGGCCACCAAAGGACCAAAATGATACAGGGCTGCCAAAGAACCAGAATCGTTCAGACCTTTCAAAGGACCAAATTCTCTCTGGGCCGCCAAAGGACCAAAACAGATTAGGCACTCTGAAAGACCAAAAACATTCTAGGCGTTTCAGAGATTACAATAATACAAATTCTCAGAGGAACCAGAGTCCATTAGAGTCTACAAAGGACCGTAATGCATCTGGGATTCCTCAGGACCGAAAAGAATCAACAAACAATCAAACAAGATCTGGGCCAGCGGAGGACCAGATCAATTCATAATGTACCATAAGATTGATTATTAGGAGTGAATTAAAAGTCCACTAATAAACTTCATTTTCTTACCATAGCAATGAAAAAAATAATGAAATTTATACAAATAAATCTTCATCATGCTAAGGGAGCAACCGGAGTGCTTTGTTGGAGATTTGTAAAGGAAAAAATAAACGTAGCAATTATACAAGAACCTTGGGCTTATAAAAACCAGGTTCTAGGTATCTCAAAGCAAGTTGGAAAACTTATATTTGATGAAAATAGTCTAAAACCACGAACAGCTTTACTAATAAAAGAGGGAATACAGTTTGTCCCTATCACACAATTTATCACAAAAGATTTAGTTGTAGTTCGCATGGAGATTCCCACAACCCGAGGAAAAACTGAAGCATACATAGCTTCGGCTTATTTTCCTGGGGATGTGGACAAGGTACCTCCACCTGAATTTACAGATTTCGTCAGTTTTTGCAAGAAAAATAATAAACATTTTATAATAGGGTGCGATGCTAATTCCCACCACACAATATGGGGAAGCACCGACATTAATAAAAGAGGTGAAGACCTTTTTGAGGACATATCTTCGAACAACATCGATTTATGTAATGAAGGAAATCAGCCAACATTTGAAACCAAAACTAGAAAAGAAGTCTTAGATATAACAATCTGTAGTCCAATTCTTTCCTCGAATATCAAGCGCTGGCATGTTTCAGATGAAGAATCTTTATCTGACCATAAACACATAGTGTTTGAGTACAATGCCAGTGAACCAACCAAAGTGACTTACAAAAATCCTAGGAATACCAACTGGGAAAATTATAAACTAATTTTGCAATCCAATAATAATGTAACAATAAATGGAAATATTGAAACACAGGAACAACTGGATAAAATTGCAGAAAATATCACAGGAAAAATTATCCAGGCGTATGATGCTACTTGTCCAGTCAAGGAAGAAATCTCAAATAGAGATGTACCTTGGTGGAACAAAACTTTAAACAACTTAAGGAAAAAATCCCGGAAACTTTTCAATCGAGCAAAAGTTTCGGGAAAATGGGATGAATATAAAAAAAACCCTTACACTTTACAATAAAGAAATAAGAAAATCTCGAAGGAAAACCTGGAGGTCTTATTGTGAAAACATAGAAAAAACCCCAGATGTAGCAAAACTGCAAAAAGTTCTTTCCAAAGACCATTCAAATGGCCTGGGAAGTTTGAAGAAAACAGACGGGAGTTTCACTGTTGATACAAACGAAACACTTAAAATAATGATGGAAACTCATTTCCCTGGATCAAGTTTACTATCAAGTGATGATAAAGATGGTACGAGAGTTGAAGAAAACTATAGGCCAATACGGACTGTAGACACCAACTTTATTATACCGGATGCAATCTTCACACGATCTAAAGTTGAATGGGCAGTGAACTCCTTCGAACCATTCAAATCTCCGGGAAGGGATGGCATATTTCCTGCACTTCTTCAGAAGGGTGGAAAAGAGTTGCTAGATTCCCTTACTAGTATTTTTAAATGCAGTTCAACTTTAGGGCATATACCTAAAGTATGGACTCAAGTTCGAGTAGTTTTTATTCCAAAAGCGGGTAAAAAAGACAAAGCACAACCAAAATCTTTCAGGCCTATAAGTCTTACGTCTACCATACTCAAAATTATGGAAAAGATAATAGACGAATACATAAAATCAAATTATTTACAAAGATATCCTCTCAGTAGATATCAATTTGCTTACCAATCCAATAAATCTACAGTCACAGCTCTTCACGAACTAGTTACAAAAATAGAAAGTACGCTTAACAGGAAAGAGATTGCTCTTGTAGCATTTCTTGATATAGAAGGTGCTTTTGATAATGCATCTTACAGCTCTATTGACAATTCAATGACAAATAGAAACTTCGATCCTTGTATCAAAAAGTGGATAATAGAAATGCTAAATAATAGAAAAGTATCGGCTGAATTAGGAGAATCATCCATAACTGTAAAGACTACCAGGGGATGTCCTCAAGGGGGTGTGTTGTCCCCCTTACTATGGTCACTTGTTGTTGATGATCTTCTTAATACACTAGTGGAAAAAGGCTTCGAAGTCATCGGTTTTGCAGATGACGTAGTTATAATAGTGCGTGGAAAGTTTGACAGTATCATAACAAACAGAATGCAATCTGCACTAAACTGCACCTGGCGTTGGTGTCAAAACGAAGGATTGAACATCAACCCTTCAAAAGCAGTTTTAGTGCCATTTACCCGCAGAAGAAAACCTGCTTTGAAAACTTTGAAAATTAACGGATCTATCTTAAAATACTCGTCAAATGCTAAATATCTGGGAGTAATTCTAGATGATAAACTTAGCTGGAACTTACACTTAGAACATGTAATTAACAAAGCCACGAGTGCTCTTTGGGTAAGTAAAACTACGTTTGGAAGAAAATGGGGCTTCAGACTCTAGTTTAATTTAAAAACACTTCACTAATACTTTACTTTTGCAAAAGAAAATAAAAAATGAATAACTCTTTTAAAGAAAAACTAGAAAGGACGAGCAAATTCCTTTTAATTCTACTACTGTGCTTATCTTCGGACAGATAGGCCTATTTCGTCTGTGACTTACAGACTTCTTCAGTGTCAAGTGCTCGACTGAAGAAAACCTCGCATTCGTTGTGGTATTTATACTAGGAGTGTATGTGTAGGTACGTGTGTGGGTAAAAGTGTAGGTATAAAAATGTAGGTACAAAATTGTAGGTACATATTTGTAAAAAAGGGGGTGTATCTGCCTGTTAGAAAACAGGTTGTCAATAAGATACCTAAAGCTAGGAAAATTCCTACCGATTTGGTAGGTAGTCAATTGGTGTTTGTTGTGTTATTTTTTCCTGCCGATTTGGTAGGTAGTCAATTTGTGTTTTGTGTATTGTGTAATGTTTTGTGTGTGTTAGGTAAAAATTTAAACAGCCACGTGTACCCATTGCCCTGATCCTTGTTAAGTAGTTTTTTATTGTTTTGTTTGTAAATTTCTAAACTTTCTGCAACATCAAGTTTCCATGGGTTTGTAATGTGTCGTAAGAGTTTAATATTTGAAGTATTCATAAAATGTCCTTCATTGAAAATATGTTCAGCAACTTTAGATTTAAAATGATGAATGAGTCCCTTGTCTGTGTCTTTGTGTGCTTTTGATACTTCCGTTATGTGTTCTTTGAATCGTGTGTTGAGTGTGCGTTTTGTTTGTCCTATGTATATTTTGTCACAGTGATTACATGTTACTTTGTAAACACCAGATTTTGTTAAGTTGTCCAACGGGTCTTTCGTAGATCCTAAGAGAGTTTGAAGTTGGTTAGCTTTGCTTGTGAAAACTAATTCAAAACCAAACTTTCTGAGAATTGGTCGGAGTTTTTTGGTGTCATTGTTGTAGTTCACAGTTATCCGTTTAAGTGTAGGTTCTGTCCGTGTCAGTGTAGTCAAAGAACGTCTGTATTGTTGTTGTGTCTTTTTGTTGATGATCTGTTGTATTGTTTGTTTTGTGTAACCGTTCAACTGTGCTGTTTCGAAAATGTAATTAAGTTCTTTCGTTTTTCCTGTTTCACTAAGTGGAAGTGTCTGCATTCGGTGTATCATGTGATTGAAGGATGCAATTTTGTGTTGATGTGAGTGATTTGATGAATTTGGAATAGTGCGTTGAGTGTGTGTCGGTTTTCTGTAAATTTCGAAGGAAAGTGTTGATTCTTGTTTTACGATGAGTATGTCCAAAAATGGTAGTTGGTTGTTCTGTTCAATTTCACAAGTGAATTCGATGTTTTTGTGTGCATTATTGATATTGTTCAAGATTTCAGGTAAAAGATGTTTCTTAACAATGCTAAACACGTCGTCAACGTATCTCCACCAGACTTCAGGAAGCTGTTTGTTGTTTTCTAAGCGTTTTTCCAAATTTGCCATAAAAATTTCACTTAAAAATGGAGAAAGTGGATTGCCCATGGGGGCACCATTAAGTTGTTTGTAGGTTTCATTTCTGAACGAAAAATAATTTTCTTCCATACAAAGTTTGGTTAATTTGATGTATGTACGAACTTTCTTAATCCAATCTGAATTTGAATCTTCATATTGGTTCAGAAGCCAATCTTCTAGTAGGTTAATGGCCTCTTTAACTGGAATGCTTGGAAATAGTGATTTAACGTCGAATGAAACTAAAATTTCATCGTCGTTAACGGATAAATTCTGTACTAGTTCTGTGAATTGTTCGGAATTCTTGACAGATCTACTGTGAAATTTTTTAGGCATGTTTTGGAATTCTTGTACTAAATATTTGGCAATTTTGTGTGTAGGTGAACCAATGGCTGAAACAATCTCACGCATTTCATTTCCAGGTTTATGAACTTTGGGAAGTCCTTTTATTCTTGGCAATGAAGGGTTAGATTCTTTCAGGCTTTTAATGACGCTTCCTAAAACTGGTGTAGACTCTTTGAGAGTTTTGTCAACACGTCTTACTAATCCTGGAAGAGGACCAGTACGTTGTTTTCGGTAAGGTCCATTTTGAATCTTGTTATTCATTATTTCATCATAGTCCTCTTTGTTCATGATTACTGTTTTGTTTCCTTTGTCAGCTTTCAGATAGAAAACTGATTTCTGGTTAAGTTCTTTGATTATTCGTTGTTCTTTCAGGTGTTCTTTGTTCAATTTGTTTTGTTGTGTGTTTTGAATAGTGTTAGCTGTTTGTGTTCTGATTTCTTGAATCTGTGGTGTCTGTAAATTGTTCGTGTTGATAGCTGTTTCAATGTCGATTATGGTTTGTGTTGAATCTGGTTTAGAGTGTACTGCGTAGTTAAGACCTTTGTTGAGAAGGGTCAACTGTTCTTCCGTAAACTGTTCGGAAGAGCGATTGACCACTAACCCAGTTAGTTCTTGTGTTGTGTTTTGTGGTTGTGTAGAAGAACATGTAAACTTCAGATTTTGCATCTTTAATGCTTTAAGTTTTTTATCTAGTAATTTCCTTTTTCTTTCTGATTCACAAAATTCTGCAACTTTTACTTTTGTTAGAAAATTAGGGAAAGATTCAGGATAATCTTTCGCTAACTTTAAATGGAGAGAATAACATTCCAAAGTTTTCATGTTGATCTTGCTGTGTAGTTTTTTGATGCTTTCTTTGATGAGTGTTTGTTCAAGTGTCTTTACTATGTTGGGGTTTGTGGCTGTTTTAACTTTTACCTTGTGACTTACGGGAGTAAGCCTGTACTCTATACACTTCTTGAGAAACGCGATATCCTTGTGTAATCCTGCGATGGTCTTCTTCAACTCGATGAACTTATTCGGCTCTGACTTTGGCTTGGTTGCCATCTTCACTTTACTATTACTTTAGAGCTTTTAGTAGAACTTGTTACTTCAGACTCTAGTTTAATTTAAAAACACTTCACTAATACTTTACTTTTGCAAAAGAAAATAAAAAATGAATAACTCTTTTAAAGAAAAACTAGAAAGGACGAGCAAATTCCTTTTAATTCTACTACTGTGCTTATCTTCGGACAGATAGGCCTATTTCGTCTGTGACTTACAGACTTCTTCAGTGTCAAGTGCTCGACTGAAGAAAACCTCGCATTCGTTGTGGTATTTATACTAGGAGTGTATGTGTAGGTACGTGTGTGGGTAAAAGTGTAGGTATAAAAATGTAGGTACAAAATTGTAGGTACATATTTGTAAAAAAGGGGGTGTATCTGCCTGTTAGAAAACAGGTTGTCAATAAGATACCTAAAGCTAGGAAAATTCCTACCGATTTGGTAGGTAGTCAATTGGTGTTTGTTGTGTTATTTTTTCCTGCCGATTTGGTAGGTAGTCAATTTGTGTTTTGTGTATTGTGTAATGTTTTGTGTGTGTTAGGTAAAAATTTAAACAGCCACGTGTACCCATTGCCCTGATCCTTGTTAAGTAGTTTTTTGTTTGTAAATTTCTAAACTTTCTGCAACATCAAGTTTCCATGGGTTTGTAATGTGTCGTAAGAGTTTAATATTTGAAGTATTCATAAAATGTCCTTCATTGAAAATATGTTCAGCAACTTTAGATTTAAAATGATGAATGAGTCCCTTGTCTGTGTCTTTGTGTGCTTTTGATACTTCCGTTATGTGTTCTTTGAATCGTGTGTTGAGTGTGCGTTTTGTTTGTCCTATGTATATTTTGTCACAGTGATTACATGTTACTTTGTAAACACCAGATTTTGTTAAGTTGTCCAACGGGTCTTTCGTAGATCCTAAGAGAGTTTGAAGTTGGTTAGCTTTGCTTGTGAAAACTAATTCAAAACCAAACTTTCTGAGAATTGGTCGGAGTTTTTTGGTGTCATTGTTGTAGTTCACAGTTATCCGTTTAAGTGTAGGTTCTGTCCGTGTCAGTGTAGTCAAAGAACGTCTGTATTGTTGTTGTGTCTTTTTGTTGATGATCTGTTGTATTGTTTGTTTTGTGTAACCCCTTTTTTACAAATATGTACCTACAATTTTGTACCTACATTTTTATACCTACACTTTTACCCACACACGTACCTACACATACACTCCTAGTATAAATACCACAACGAATGCGAGGTTTTCTTCAGTCGAGCACTTGACACTGAAGAAGTCTGTAAGTCACAGACGAAATAGGCCTATCTGTCCGAAGATAAGCACAGTAGTAGAATTAAAAGGAATTTGCTCGTCCTTTCTAGTTTTTCTTTAAAAGAGTTATTCATTTTTTATTTTCTTTTGCAAAAGTAAAGTATTAGTGAAGTGTTTTTAAATTAAACTAGAGTCTGAAGTAACAAGTTCTACTAAAAGCTCTAAAGTAATAGTAAAGTGAAGATGGCAACCAAGCCAAAGTCAGAGCCGAATAAGTTCATCGAGTTGAAGAAGACCATCGCAGGATTACACAAGGATATCGCGTTTCTCAAGAAGTGTATAGAGTACAGGCTTACTCCCGTAAGTCACAAGGTAAAAGTTAAAACAGCCACAAACCCCAACATAGTAAAGACACTTGAACAAACACTCATCAAAGAAAGCATCAAAAAACTACACAGCAAGATCAACATGAAAACTTTGGAATGTTATTCTCTCCATTTAAAGTTAGCGAAAGATTATCCTGAATCTTTCCCTAATTTTCTAACAAAAGTAAAAGTTGCAGAATTTTGTGAATCAGAAAGAAAAAGGAAATTACTAGATAAAAAACTTAAAGCATTAAAGATGCAAAATCTGAAGTTTACATGTTCTTCTACACAACCACAAAACACAACACAAGAACTAACTGGGTTAGTGGTCAATCGCTCTTCCGAACAGTTTACGGAAGAACAGTTGACCCTTCTCAACAAAGGTCTTAACTACGCAGTACACTCTAAACCAGATTCAACACAAACCATAATCGACATTGAAACAGCTATCAACACGAACAATTTACAGACACCACAGATTCAAGAAATCAGAACACAAACAGCCAACACTATTCAAAACACACAACAAAACAAATTGAACAAAGAACACCTGAAAGAACAACGAATAATCAAAGAACTTAACCAGAAACCAGTTTTCTATCTGAAAGCTGACAAAGGAAACAAAACAGTAATCATGAACAAAGAGGACTATGATGAAATAATGAATAACAAGATTCAAAATGGACCTTACCGAAAACAACGTACTGATCCTCTTCCATTTTATGAATACTTCAAATATTAAACTCTTACGACACATTACAAACCCATGGAAACTTGATGTTGCAGAAAGTTTAGAAATTTACAAACAAAACAATAAAAAACTACTTAACAAGGATCAGGGCAATGGGTACACGTGGCTGTTTAAATTTTTACCTAACACACACAAAACATTACACAATACACAAAACACAAATTGACTACCTACCAAATCGGCAGGAAAAAATAACACAACAAACACCAATTGACTACCTACCAAATCGGTAGGAATTTTCCTAGCTTTAGGTATCTTATTGACAACCTGTTTTCTAACAGGCAGATACACCCCCTTTTTTACAAATATGTACCTACAATTTTGTACCTACATTTTTATACCTACACTTTTACCCACACACGTACCTACACATACACTCCTAGTATAAATACCACAACGAATGCGAGGTTTTCTTCAGTCGAGCACTTGACACTGAAGAAGTCTGTAAGTCACAGACGAAATAGGCCTATCTGTCCGAAGATAAGCACAGTAGTAGAATTAAAAGGAATTTGCTCGTCCTTTCTAGTTTTTCTTTAAAAGAGTTATTCATTTTTTATTTTCTTTTGCAAAAGTAAAGTATTAGTGAAGTGTTTTTAAATTAAACTAGAGTCTGAAGTAACAAGTTCTACTAAAAGCTCTAAAGTAATAGTAAAGAGAAAATGGGGGCTCAAACCAAAAATGATTAATTGGATCTATACGGTTATCGTAAGACCCAGGATAGTCTATGCGTCGCTGGTTTGGTGGCCTAAGACAAAACAATATACAACACAAAGAAGACTCGAAAAGTTACAACGTTTGGCTTGTATGGCTATAACAGGAGCAATGCATAGTACACCGTCAAAGACCTTAGATGCCGCTCTTTATAAACTTCCACTGCATCAATATGTGCAGAAGGAAGCTGAAATGAGTGCCCTAAGGCTAAGAAGAAGTACTATATTACTAGAAGGTAATCTTGTCGGGCATCTCAGTATACTGAAAGATTTTCCCGTTAATCAATTAGTAGTAATGAACGAAGACTGGATGGATAAGAGACTGAACTTTGATATACCATACACAGTGGTCAACACTGATCGTCAAGTATGGGAATCGGGGGGACCGAATATCTTACCAGGATCGGTTATTTTCTACACAGATGGCTCAAAAATGAATCATGGCACTGGAGCTGGAATTACCGGGCCAGGGCTGAATATTTCAATATCAATGGGAAAATGGACAACCGTTTTTCTTGCAGAAATATATGCAATTCTGGAGTGTGTGTCTGTATGCCTTAAGAGGAAGTACAGGTATACACGGATTTGCATATTTTCAGATAGTCAGGCAGCTTTGAATGCACTAAAATCTTTCACATGTCAGTCTAAACTGGTGTGGGAATGCATTGAACTACTGAAACAGTTGGCCGCTAAAAACCAGGTTAATCTGTACTGGGTACCAGGCCACTGTGGAATAGAAGGTAATGAAAAAGCTGATACACTTGCCAGAGAAGGCTCTGAAGTTCAATTCATAGGCCCAGAACCATTCTGTGGTGTATCTAAATGTGAAATACAAATGGAAGTAAAGCGATGGGAGGATCAAATGATCAATCAAACTGGATTGCTACGAAAACATCAAGACAATCCAAACTGTTCATAACTCCGAATGACAAAACTACAGAAAAACTATTAAACCTAAATAAAAAATCTCTGAGCATAGCTATTGGGCTTCTCACGGGGCACTGCCCGACACGATATCATTTGAAAAATATTAATCGATGTCAAACTGATGTCTGTCGATTCTGTAACTATGCAATTGAGACCTCTCACCATCTGTTATGTGACTGTCCAGCACTATTTGTGCGTAGAAGACAATATTTTACCAAGGGTATTCTAAATCCTTCTGAAATTTGGTTGAAAAATCCCAATTTGATGGTTGATTTTATCCTAAGAATCATCCCAGATTGGGGTACTTCGCATAATCAGCAAACGACGTCAACCCTCAATGGTGACTCGTCGTCCTGAACAAATGCGAAACTAAACAGGGGTATACCACAATAGATCAAAGTAATGGTCGCAGTGGTTCAAATCCCAACAAAAAAAAAAAAAAAAAAAGACGACCGACGAAACCGAAGACGCCGGCTAAAACAAATCTCACTAATAAGCCCTCACAAAGTGTCGTTTCGCTGCCGTGACCTTCCGCATTGCCGTCCGTGTCGTTTGTGTACCTGCCTGCCATATCTGGTACCGCGTGTGTGCCTGTCTCCCTATCTCTCTTTGCCTCTGTCTCCATTTGTATACTTATAGAAATGGCCGAAGGTTCCGAATGCAAATTATTTTCCTTATTGTAGCTTCTACTAGCTGCCTATCTATACAACCGGTCTTGAGCGTGCACGTCGACGAATAGCTTCGCTCGCAACTTGGCTGGAATGGCATTTGTCTCCACCGAAAATGAGTCGGCGCTGTTTTCTTTCTACCATACAACAATCTAACGAACGACTACGACGACGACCGTTTCAGAAACTGAGGGGTTTTTATCTTGTTGTTTCCCACACACGAGATGCCGGCCCATTTTTGTTTGTGTTTGTGAAGGTTGCCAGAGTATCGTAAACAGTCAGTCAGTGGTTTGTTGAGAGCCAAGAAGGTGCACTTACGCCAATCAGCAAATACCGCAATGATAACAGTAATTAAGGTAGAAGGTAGGTCATTGCAGGTTTGGGCAATAAAAAATCGTATTTGTTGATGTAACATCTGATCTTAGGATCTTAAGGCTGGATTTTAAGTTGCATCAAAATACAAGTCATGATAGGTATACTTTGCCGAGAAATTGGTCGGCATTCAGTCAGACCGGACCATCTGTTTTTCAATGTTTTTTGGGGAAATATCCTGCATGTACTTGAGATATCGAATCGAGCGCATTATTTTCTTAAAAACTGTAGTTTTTTCATGTAATGACCCATCTGTATCAAAGAAACGTCGAAAAGTTCATAATTATCGAGTTCCTTCGCTTATCTTTACAGATCTTTACCTACCCAAAAATTCACGCAGTGCACTCTGACCTAACGCCCATCAATTGTGGGTTAAAGTTCTGCAGGGGATAGACAAAAAATCGAATCAGGCAAAATTTACACTTTTTAAAAGATGTTGAAATAACTTTTCGTAGAACCCCAAAAAAAATTACCGACTTTTCGAACCCTCATGATTTACTATTTATGAAATGTGAATTTTTAGGTATTTTTTAATAAATGTCACCTCCCAAAACCCATTCAAAGTAAAAAAAAACACGTATGCTCAACAAGTTTTTGTCTTAAATATGTTCAGGAATTATGGCAACTTAATGAATTCGAAGCAAAATAAAAAAAAATCCACATTGGTTCCATCTCACTGCTTTTTTAATTATTTTTTTGTCGGCAGTTTTGCTACAGCTGTTCAGAACATATTTAATTTGAAGACACAAAAATTGGATGTTTATGGCGTGATTCTTAGTTGGAATCGAAATTAAGAAGTTTTATAGAGGACTACAAATTCAATACTTCTACATTTTTATAAATATTCACCAGACTTTTCATGAGCGGATACAATGAAGACTGATTTAACCCTTTGGGGACGGATGGGTCATATGTGCCCAGACGAGAAAATCTACCATCACAAGCGTGTTCTAGACCAGCGAGATTGCATCCGGAAAGGGGAAAATTCCGTCTCCAAAGGGTTAAACCACATTTCAAAAGATGATTGATGCACACGCACTTATTATGTTTACTGGATGTTAAGTTTTAACATGTTTTTAGACGGCGCTTCTATTCGATTCGATTTTGAGACGTTTAATTTTTATTTTTTTTTATTTTTATGTTTGTATAGGGATGTTCACTTTTATATTTTTCCGTGAAGTCTATTTCATATTTCAATTTTTGGAGATGAAAACATTTTGAGATATTGTGATTATTGGTAAATTGTTATGATTTTTAAATTTTCTTAAGGGAATTTTATTTGCCGTGTAACTTTTAGAAAAATGTTTTTTAAGTGTATTAAACTCTACTAAGCTTTTTTACTGTGGCAGAATGATTAAAAGGAAAAACTGAAAGTATGCTGATTGTTGCGATTTAATTTAGAAGAATCAGTTACATCTGAAAGGTGATAAAAACATTATAAAATAAAACATTAAAAAAAAAGTTAAACACTTTTTCGCAGACATCGAAAACCATGTTGAGTTCAATTTTTCGGCCAAAAATATAAAAAGGATGATTTCGCAAGAAAGAAAAATACACAGAAATGCGCTAACTATAGTTTTTTAGTTTTGGAGATAAACGAAATTGTGCCAGATTTACACGCTAAGAAAAAGTTACTCTAAAATGAGTAAGATTCACACAAAACTGAGCTAAACTGGAACAGCTCAAAAAATGAGTAAATCGCATTTCCATCGATAGCGCTGGCCCAAGCGCAAAAATCCAATCAGTTTAAGCCGTATAATATTCTTTACATGATCAAGAATATTATACGGCTTAAACTGAATGGATTTTCGCATTTGGGCCGGCGCTATCGATGGAAATGCAATTTACTCATTTTTTGAGCTGTTCCAGTTTAGCTCAGTTTTGTGTGAATTTCCAGACCGTGTAGGTCAACAATAATTAGGGTAAAAGTAACAAAAGTGGGGCTATTAGTAGCTCCTTGTAGTAAAATAATTGAGTAATATTGATAATACCATAAAATAAAAGTCTGAAAACGTCAATCAGTAGTTCTTGATTTAAATTTGCTAAGAAAAATGTAAAAATAATCGTTTATTTCAGTTTTGTCTAATAAATCCCTTGCACCAACTATAGGTACACGGTTCCTATTATGGTGGTAAAATTTATCATCGTTACCTATAGTGGCGCATCCCATTGAATTCTTATGGGACCCACCACTATAGGAACACTACCACCACTATAGCAAAAAATTTAAGGAAAATTATTCTTTTGAATAGGTTTTCGACCGTTCCTGAACACAATACTTAACTAATGTCATAAATTAAGTATAATGCATCTATTAAAAATATCATTTGCGAGCTTTTTGATCTAAATAGTGTTAAATTGCTACGACCACCACTATTGGTACTACCTCCACTAAGGGAGCATTTACCCTAAAAAAGGGTTTTTCGAAATAAAGTATTTTTGATGGTTTTTTATTCCAGAAAACTTCGTCAAAAACACTAACTTCGTTCTGGACGAAGTTTAAACCGAAACTTTTCAAAAATCTGAAAATTCTTTTTAGGGAATCATTTTTTTAATGTTTTTTGGAACAGCATGAGATTCCAATAAAAATTACAAAAAAAAAATGTCGGCCCATCTCCTCGAGTTCTATTTAATAAACTATACATTCCATAAATTACTCAATCAGCTTCGGGAAAAAAAACCTCCTCAACAATTGTAATAACAATTCTTCACGAAACTTTTTCAGCAATATTCCCTAAAATTCCTCTAAGATATTTGCTAGAAAGTTTTGCAATAAAATGTGTTAGACTTTTCTGAAATTTATGATTGAATTTGAAAATTAAGAAAAAGTGCAGAAAACTCTTCGGAAATTGTTCAACGAAAATCCCCAGAACGCTTTGATAGAAGCAGATTTATGAGTCATGAAGTAAATTGAACATTTTTGATAGTGTCTCTTCACGACTTATTTTCTGCAGCAGTTCTTTCATTAGTAATTTAAGACGATTCCAAAAGCTACGCTATGAATTATTTCACTCCCTTGAGACCCCTGAAACTAAAACTCCATTGAAACCTCCTGAAACTTCCTAGAAACTCTTGAAACGCCCCTGAAACCCAATGACCCTGGAACCCCCTGAATCTTCCTGAGATTCCATAAAACGCTCCTGAAACCCTTTGAGACACCTGAATCACTGAAAACTTCCAAATCCTCCGAAGCCCCTTGTCATCTTCCTGCAACTGTAACTGAAACTGAAACGTTCATTAAAATCTTTTAAAACGCGCTGAAATATCTCTATCACCCTTGAAACCTCCTGAAACTCTCTCAACCCCCCTGAAATTTCCTCAAACGCCCTTGAATTTCCTGAAATTTCTTCACAAAATTTAATGGTTTTGGGGGGCACCTCTTTGAAACTTCCCCGTTTCAACCTCCTCTGAATCTCATGAAACACTCTTGAAAATTCCATAACCCCTACCCCCCTTTAAAATCCCATGAAACTCCCTGAAATCTTCCCGAAACCCAAATAAAATCCTCTCTGCGATTTTTATAGCTTCCACTTAAGATCCCATAGATCTCTCATTTGTTTCTCCTTTTCATAGGTCTTGCTCAGGCCAAAACTTCTATTTGGGTTTCATACGTTTATTCTAGTTCGAAAACAAAAATTAAATCTCTGATTTTATGTTAATGCCTGATTTTAACGAGAACTGCCCATGTACCGTAATCCGGGGTCAAATTGATCACTTTAAAACAACTTTTGCGGATAACATCAGTGCCTGTTCAAATATTGCCAAAAGAATTTCTGTAAAACCAGTACCCAGTGGATCTCCATGGAACCATGTGACAGAATTTTGTTCAACAAATTTAAACTTAAAGTTAAATAACTTCAAATATCAATATATTGGAAATGCCACTTTGGGGCGAAATTGATCAGTATACAATTAAGCATCGGTTGGCAAGGAAAATTTCCTTCACCGCTTAATTTTGCTCTTCTAAAACCGAATAACGCGTTTAAAATCTTACAAGTAGTGAATGTATTACTTTAAATGCAAAATTAAGTTTTGAAATTTCCCCAAAAACGCCTAAATGTAGGCAATTTCATTTTAAATAAGTGATTTCAATCTCAAAAAATGACTATTTCTCCATAAAATGAACTTTTTATGACTATTTCATTTTCTGATTAGCTGCATTACAACTCTACTAAGGCTCCACAAAAATGTTAAAACAGAGAATTCACGGGAAGTCCTATTAGCATTTGATTGTTTAGTAGCAATGATTTCAGCTAAATGAGAAATACATTGCAAATTCCTTGAAAAAATAAGGCAAAACTAACTTTTTTCTAAAAAGTTAAAAGTCTACACTCATCTCTACACATCTACGAATCAGATGACGTAAAAAGTTTGAGATCATTGCGACGCTTAAGAGTTCCTAGTATAGAATTACAATGTAGTACCCGAGTGATCAATTTCACCCCGCTGATCAATTTGACCCCGGTTTACGGTATATATTTTTTTTATTTCTTCTCATAGATGGTTCATTTCTGGTATTTATGATCAAAGATTAGGTTATATTTCTGGAATAACTGCTGAACAAATTTTGTTTTGTTGGTATTCATGGAAAAATTTCGAAAACTAAGACTGTATTTAAAGTTTGTATGAGATTTTTTCTTGTTCGGGCGAACTGTCAATTTATCGATTGAGCTCTCATTCTATTCACGGAAATTTTGTTTTGTGTTTTGTTTATTTATCCATTAAAACAAAGGAATTGGAACGCAATAAAATCACGTTATACTCAGAAAATCGAGCTCTTTTTTAGTGTAAAGAAAATGGCAATGTTTTATTCACTAAACAACCCATTTACTCGCCCTACGTTTCAATACAATGTTTGTTTCTTCTTCAAGAATTACTTTTTTTTTAGATTTTGCACTAATATTTCGTCTTGTCAGTTCGAATACGAAAAAATAGTCGCTTTAAACACAAAATTCCTCTTAGGAGTATTGATTATCAAAATGTCGTTTAGTCATATTTCCAGCATTAATTTAAGAATAGTTTTGAGGAATTCTTAGCACGGTAAATGATTTAAAAACTCTGGCATTTTAAAAAGTTTTTCTCTCCTTTTTCTTAAAAAAATAATAATTCGAAAACGATTTGTTGTCTTCGAAGATGTTTCAAAATATTTGAAGGATTTTTAGAAAAAAATACACTGAGAGTAATGTTAATCGCGGATCTATGGTAGATGCCAGATAATTTCAATTTTTCTTACCCTTCGATTTTTTTATTATGTTTCTGTTGAAAGTTGACTTTTAGCCTCAAAATTTGTCATGTAGCCCAGGATGGCCAAATGCTTTTAACTATTTTTTTCTTAAATTTTTATTTTTTATCAATTTGTAAAACAAGCAATAGCAAACCATTTTTGAGATTTTTTTTATCAAAAATATTTTTTTACATTCCTTTATCTAACCCTATCCTAATTACAGTGAATTGAAAAAAAAACAACAAAAAAATAGACCTTGTTAATTATTAGGTTTGAAAAATGGCGAAGAATTGACTGAAGATTTTATAAAGAAGTTTTACTGTGAACATCTATGGTTTTGTTTTGTGAAACTGCTAAAATTCATTATTTTCCTATAGAATTCTATATAAATCACAGAGTTTCATTTACATAGCTAGAGACGAACCAGCCAAGGGCTAAAAGTGTCTTTAATAAAGACAAATCAATCAAATTTACATAATTCAGTAGACTGAAAGTCAGCAACAGACATCTAAACACATAGCACCACTAAGCAAACTCGAGACTGCAGCCACGGTTTCTTACTCGACTACCCAGTCCTGTGTCACATTGGCTGTCAATGTGCAATCATAACCAACAAGTGCATATCGTTTGTAGTTCTATGTTTCTAACTAAACAGAATCAGTCACTTGCTCTGCACTAAAGAGCAGAGTATGCTCTCAACCGAACCGGTTTCATGATGGCGCTCGAACCATAAAAAATGCTCACCTCACACAATCGTTGCGTTGCAGAGAAGTTTGTGAATGACGGTCAATTTGTAGTACCTGTCAGTAGATGGGAGCTTTACCAGCTACCTGCTGATCGGTTCATACAAAATAATGCTTCTAACGCTAAAATCCAGAAAAGAGTTAACGATCGAAAGTTTTTTTTTATATTGTCATTTCGGTTTAACCCGTAAACACCCGAGACGATCTTCTTTCGGTAGAAATGCAATATCTTCTTTGTTTTAAAACATTTTACCGCGGATTTTTTTTATAGTCAAGGGGAATAGGTGTGCTAAGAAATGCATGGTAACTCCCCCCTTTGCACCCTCCCCCCTTTTGCTGGGGGCCGAAAATACGTGGTTTTTTTGTATTTTTTTATAAAGTCTACATGGTTTTGCTCAAATTTCTAAGTTTTGCTAATCTTCAATAGCTTTCACTGATCCTTGACATGCAATGTATTACTACTCATCATAGTCTGTTAAAGTTTTGATCCCAGAGCTACTCTAAGGACTCCAAAGTACTCCGAAGTTTGTGACACAAATCCAACATTCTCAACCTCATTTTATACACGATGAATGATCACAGAACATAGTCTACAATACTCAAAAAGCCTCAAAGCACCCCTAGAAAATTCATGGTACATGAATTGGGTGATTTAGGTCATTCGAACTACTCTGGAATTCATTTTCTTAAGATCTACAACATCTACCATCGTTTGTGTTCACTCTGTTCAAGCATTTTGGTCACGTGGATGTCCATTTGGCCTCGCAATGCTATGAGCAACTTGATATTGTGGTAGGTAAACATTCCGTGAAATACAAATGGCCTGCAATACACTTTGAAGTTTGGGTTACAATATCTACATGCTGTATCATGCTCTAGATGTAAAAATAAGCCGTGGAATGTAGTCTATGCTGCTAATGGAACCTCAGTGCACAGCTATAATGCTTTTGGTACATTCATGGGATATTCCAGGCTTTCCAAACTATTTTGGAATTAGGACCTTCAAGGTCTACAGGCTCTACTTTTGTTTTTCTTCACTGTAGAGGCATAATTCTTTCACGATTGTGTCTGTTGCAACTCATTATATTACGAGTATCTCTATTTGTTGCTATTTGGGTGTCCACTGGCTTACAAATGGATGCAATGTATTTTGAAGTATGGGTCGCAATATCTGTAAATCTTAAGATGTTTTCATTGTAGCGAATGCTTGCGGAATATAATCTACGCTACTCTTAGAGCCTCAGAGTGCAATTGTGATAACTTAGCCACATTCATTTGGTGATCTAGGTCATCCAAACTATTCTGGAATTAAGACCTTCAAGCTCTACTCTTGTACTCTTTATTTTATCGATGTAATTCTTTCACGATTACCTCTGAGGTATCTCATAATATTTTGAGTATTTCTTTGTGTTACTTGTGCATCCACTGACATGCAAATGATCTTTATGGTATTTTGAAGTGTCGGAAATCACTCAAGAATTCCTCCAGGCGTTCCTCGGAAATTTCTCCAGAAGTCCCTCAGAAATTCATCGTGATGTTCTCCGAGAATACATCTACGAGTTCCTAGAGACTGCCTCAGTACTTTCCGTGAAATTCTTCAAGAGTTCCTCAGCATTTTCTCGAAAAAAATTCTTCAGGAGCTATGCAGGAATTCCTTTAGGAGTTCCTCAGGAATTACTTTAAGAACCATTCATTTTGGAGATGAATCAGCCGCGGGCTGAAAATCTCCTTAATAAAGCTAATAATAATAAGAACCTTTCGAAAGATCCTGCAGGCGTTCCTCGGGATTTTCTCCGGAAGTTCCTTAGGAATTTCTCAGGAAATTCCCCGAGGATTCCACGGGAGTCCCCCAAGGATTTCTCCAGGAGTTCCCTGAAAACTCCACAAAGAATTTTTCACAAGAGTTCCTCCCGAAATTTCTCCTGGGATTCCTATATTATCATGGAAAATTGAGGAAATCGGTGCAAATTTCACATTTTTTGTGGTGAAACGTTTCGCTGCAATTTTATTGTAGCATTTTGGTGATTTTTTTGATCTAGTCATTTAATAAAATACGTATTTTACAACCATACCCTTCAAGGGGTAATATATGTTGAGGGTGGTCATTTTTTATTTTTTTTTATCCCAAAGTATACATTTTTTAAGAATATTATCTCATCCATAGTGTGCTAGCAAAATATTCCATTTTATATCCCCATGTCCTAATGTTGTATCACCTCTGAGCAGTTTTGCCAACATTCAAAATACATCTGGATTCTTTCAAACTTTTGAGAATAGATTGGTAAAAAAAATCTAGAAAAAAAAAATTGCACGAACATCATTTATTTTTAAAGGCCAGCATTTCTGTTGCTGAGGTTTTCTCCATAAAGGGTGTTTCATATCTAGATATCTAAATAGTTAATTTCAAATTCCACGCTCTGGTTTCCACGCTTTGAAATAAATTTAAAAAAAATGCAAAATCAAACTATTTTATTTTTTTTTTATTTTTTGGAAAATTATCTTATTTTTCTATCACTACATAAATCACTAATGTTATTTATCGTAGTAAACGAGTCGCTTGATGAACGAAAGATTTTAAAAATTTCTTAGACTTTTTTGGCGTTTTCAACTTTTTATTTTTAATTATAAAGCTGTGCTTGCCTCACAATACACAAAAATGGCAGACTAAGAAAGCCCTTCAATAATAAACTGTGGAAGTGCTCAAAGAGCATTAAGTTGAAGAGAGGCAGGCCAAGTTTCAGTAGGAACGTTGAGCCATACAGAAGAAGAAGAAGGTACTTCAGAATAAATATTAAAAAAAAAAATAAAAAAAATATGGGCCGAGTTTGTTCTGTTTTTTACTATCTTCTCTGTAATAATCGAAAACTAATTTATATTTCTTCTGAGAAACTAGTTTAGTTAAGCAAATTAATTAAAAGTCAACACAATTTAACGCAAAACAATCCATTCGTTATCCATCGTTTCGCCGCCCGGTTCAGCTCGTTCAAGATTTGCCAATTCCTCACGCCAGTCAGCGACAAACCGTTTTCGTTGCCGGCTTGCCGAACCCCCGAGAGTAAAAGTTAACAATAATTAAACTGATTGCCGATTGCATGCCGATTGAAATTGATTAACCATGGCCTGCCCATGTTCACCCCACGCCACGTGGATTATCAAATCTCTAATCGTGTTTCTTTCTTATTTTTCCCTTTTCCTCCCGTTTGTGGACATTCCACATCGTGTGCATTGGATGATGGAACACCAACGGACACACAACCAGACGAACGAGATGCCATACAGAAGAAAACATTCACAAAATGGGTCAACAAACATCTGAAAAAGGTAAGACACAGCGGTTTTTTCTTGCTTCTATCGTTTTTTTCTTCTATGCCGCCACAGCCAGGTGATTCTCCCGTGGGGGTCCCCTTATACCCGATCAGATTGGCATGACAAAATAGAAGCATTTTGGAATTATTATTTTAAAAACACATTTTTAAGCAAAAAATTGAATAGAATTTCATTCAAAGCTTTATTTTATAATTTTCATAAGTTCAACAGAATTTTTATTGTTTTACTATCCCTCATATGTTTTATAATTTGACGGATGTTTAAAAAAAATCTAAAATTTTTATAAAAAGTTGCAATTTTAAAATATTGCTCAATATGAAATTTGATTTTTTTTAAATTGATTAGAGTTGAAAATCTATTTGATAAAATAAGCAAAAAAATAACACAAGTTGATACGAATATCAACCTTTACATATTTTGTTTTTGTTATCCCTTTCTGATCGGGCCACTTCTACTGGAACCATTTCGCGAAGCGATCATCTACCATCCGGCAATAATCCATCGCTCACTCGAACACAACACATAGTACTCGCGACAACGAGTGGACCACACTTTCCTTTTCCCCAAACACACCTAGTAATTTTGAGTTTTTTCCCTTAACTTAACTCGCTGATGATGGTGGACGCCCACCACCTCTACCCCACCTCCACCATTAGTTTCAGATGTACCTTTGGTATGTTTCGTGGGCACTCGTGCACATCGTCCAGCGATACCACCGTGAAGACCCCATTCGTCCTAATCTCAAATCACTTTCCTTCGTCCGCCAATAGATTTTAGCAACCAACCAACCACTCACTACATATGGTTTCTGATGCCGAGTTGTTGGCCCCATATGTTTCCCCTGCCCACCTTCCACCTTCCTAATCGAGTTTCTGTTGTGTTACATTCTTCTATCTTATTGAATTCGCTCTCGAATAGTGTTTCGTTTCGCGGTATCGTGATGTGTATCTTACATTTGAAAGTTGTTGTGTTTGCAGTACTGTTTGGGTTTTGTTTGGGTGGTATGTTTGATTCTGTTTCACTCTTCATCATTCGATGCTCTTCAAGTTGTCCTTCTAATCTTTACTGAATTATCTTTGGGTTAACATGTGTTTCCCATTTTTACCAAATTTATAATTTCTAAATTTCTAAATTTCTAATTTCTAAATTTCTAATTTCTAATTTCTTAATTTGGACAAACTTTGTATCTCTTACAAAAGTAAAAATAATAACTTAGGATAGTATTGTCGGAAGAATTCTGGAAATGAACTGTTATATAATCCGTAGGAGTTTTGTGATTAATGTCGTCTGAATAATCAATAGTCAACTATTACTGTTTTGACACATTTTTAGGGTTAAGGAAGAAGCTTAACCGAAGCCTATACTCAACAAATATAAAAAAAAATGATCAAAGATGTACGATGGAATAATATTTTTTATTATCTTTAGAGAGATAGTGGTTCATCTCATCGACAACGTACGTATGTACGTATGCATGAAGCGCACACTTCTACAGCTTGGAATGCAAATAGTCTTCTCATGGCTTCCGTTGAGCTGCTATATGGTTGCAGCTTCTTCAACTAGATTATCCGGTGCTTAAAATCCAAATGCGCCAAATTGCCATAGTCGTCTCGCTGTTATTGACTGGTATGGGTTTTGTAGGATTTGCTCGGTATCATCTGGCTTATTGGCTGAGAAATGGCCGCTGCTGGTAATTAGTGTAAATCCGATGAGGATTGGCGGCGTGAACAAGATGAGAAATGAGACTATTCCGCAACTCTTTGTTTTCTGTTGGCTAATACTTTGTCATTTCTCATTTGAAGCTTATTTCACACCTTTCACTTTATTTGGATAATTGGAGAAAATTGAATAGTGGTTCTGGGATCTGATTTAAGAAGAAAGTTATATAACTACAAACAAAGATAAAAATAAAAAAATAACAAATTTTAACATAAATGATAATATTTCATTATTGACATACGTATAGCTTGACGTTCATAAGCTCAAATGTGTCGAAAAAAAAAATGGACAAAATTAAACAGAAAAATTGCGAATAAAAAATCTTGTAGTGATGGTGGGATTCGAACCCATGACTAACCAATTCTCTAGACAGTGTACGTTGACCAGCTACACCACAGAAGAGATAATAAGCGAAGCGATTAGAAAACCAATCAGAACTCAATGTCCACCTCATCCTATGCTCTACTTCTCTTTCCATCTCCCTCGGTCCTTAGATGTCCACTTTCAACACTCTCTGGGAGTGACTGAAAACAACAGTGACAGCAAGTTTTTTTTAATGTCGAGGCTGCTGTTTATCTATTGCACTACTCGTCTACAACTTATCAGTGTGTGTTGGGCATAGAAAGAAATTAGAAATGTAGTTGGTAAAACATATTTTTACGTTATGTCTTGAATTCACTTCTTCTTTATGGCTCGACGTTCGAATTTGAACTTGGCCTGCCTCTCTTCAACTTAGTATTCTTAGAGCACTTCCACAGTTATTAATTGAAGGGCTTACTTTGCCTGCCATTGCATGAATCTGTACATTGTGTGGCAAGTACAATGATATACTATGCCCAGGGAGTCGAGAAAATTTTTCCGACCGGAACGGGAATCGAACCCGCCGTCTCCGGATTAGCGACCCAAAGCCTTAGCCACTAGGCTAACTGGAGACCCCAGGTTAGCGAAGGTTAATTTGGAAAATGTTTTTTTTTGTTTTATTTTGTCGATTAGGAAGGTACTCTTTTATACAAATTTGTAGCTTCAAAAACCGCTTTGAAATCCACCTGAAACTTTTCCCTCTGAAACCCACCTGAAATCTCGCAAAATGTCTTGAATTGAAACCATGCTTGAAACTTTCAAGAAAACTCCTTGAGTCCCCTGTGGGCTTTTATCAAACTCTCCTGACACCTTCTATATCCATCTAAGATCCACTGAAACGTTTTTGAATCCCTCAGAAAACGCCCCTGGCATACCTATAGATTTCACTCAAAATCTTTCAAAGCTACCTGGAACTCCCAGAAACCCGTATAAAAACCTTTGACATGACTTGAAACCTATCAGAAAACACCCTGAGATCCACACAGACTTTCCCTAAGCTCTCCTGAAGCCCCCTGGAACTCTCTGAAACCAACTGAATGCTACTACAGCGCTTTGAAACCCTGAGAACCGCACAAATCTCCCTCAAACTCAACTGAAACTTCCTGAAACACCCGAAACCGCTTAAAAGCTACTGAAACGCTTTGGAACTCCTTAGAAAACCTCCCTTGAATCCCCATTAACTCATTTGTGGCATTCATTTCCCAAATGGAGGAGAACGTGCTCCCTGAAACCCCCGGATTCCCCTACTAAACCCACTTTTAAGAGCTTTCATTAAAACGCCTTGAAACTTCTCAGAGCTCACCAAAATTCACTGAAACGTTTTGAAACATCTTCAAATAGAATCCCCTTTGAAACGCGTTGAACTCCCCTGAGATCCCCATGGACTTTCCTTAAACTCTTCTGAAACACCCTGTAACTCTTTGAAACCGCATGAAATCAACTGAAACACTTTGAAACCCCTCCGAAAACCTCGCGAGAGTAGACTTCCCTTAAACTCTCCTGAAACCCTCTCTAAACCCACGAAACAGCCTGAAATCCTCTGAAACGCTGTTGAACTCTTCAGAAATCTCCGCTGACATGTCCGTAGATTTACCTTAACCTCCTCTGATGAAGCCCCTGGAACTCCCTGAAACTGGTTAGAATTCGCTGTAACGCTTTGAAATCCCTTGATAATCCTCATAAAGTTCCCTGATACCCCGGAAACTTCCCTTAAACTTAAACTATATTGAAGCTTCCTTAAATTCTATTGAACCTCTAAACGCATTCATGTCGAATCCTTTTGAATCCCCGCAAGTCATTACATTGAAAATTAAATCATTTCGGTGGAATCCCGTTTCAGCACCCCCGACGCATTACGATAATAGAGGTTTTGGGTTTACTTGAGTACTTGTTTTTGTAAAATTCGGTTCTTTAGAATTAAAGCTATGTTCATTTAGAATCAGGAATGACAAAATCACGTATATCTTAGGGATGGAATAACAAACATAAATGGTGAAGCCCTAAAAACAAAGGTTATTTATTGTACTTTCATGGAAAAATATCATTGAAATTATTTATTTTTATTTTTCACACATTTTCTCACTTTTTCAGTGTTGACCTCTCTAAAAGTCAATCAAGCATATTGGTCTATATGCCGACGGGACTCCGGGTGGTTTCCATGCCTTTGGCAATAGCATCAGGCTCTGCGTCTTCCAAGCTTCTGGGAAACTCCCTCGTCCAGGCATTTCTGCATAGCAGACCTGAACATCTCGGGAGCCTCTGCAATAGCTACTTTTAAGGTCAGGTTCGGAACTCCGTCCGGACCTGGGGCCTTACCTACGCTAAGGGACTTAGCTATCCCCGCAAGTTCCGCATCGGTGACCCTCTCCTCACCGCCAGCCCCAGTCCCCGGTTGTCCTATGAAAGGAGGCCAAGGACTAGGATCATGACGCGGAAAAAGTCCTCCAATGATCCCCTCCAACATCTCTGGAGATTGCTCTGTAGGAGCCATCACACTTTTCGTCTTGGCCATAACGATCCTGTAGGCGTCACCCCACGGGTTCGTATTGGCACTCTGACAGATACCCTCAAAGCAGGCCTTTTTGCTTGCTCTTATCTCGGTCTTAAGCGCGGCTTTTGCAGCGGCGAACATCACCCGTCGTCCCTTTCGCTCTTCCTCTGATCGTGCTCGCTGCATCCGCCGCCTAGCCCGTAGGCAGGCGCGGCGCAGGTCCGCAATCGCGTCTGTCCACCAGTAAGCCGGTGGCCTCCCATTTCTAGGGTGGACTCGCCTAGGCATGGTCGCATCACACGCACGTGAGAGCACCGCTACCAGCTCGTCGCCATCTAAACCGATTAAGTTTCGCTCACGGCGGAGCGCCTCTCTAAATACCTTTTCGTCGAAGTATGATGTCTTCCACCTGCGAGGGCTTGGCCTTGGCCTAGCCGCCTCTTCTTCTATCCGCTGTCTGCTGTTGTTGTAGTCGATACTGTAGCGAACCGCCAGGTGGTCGCTGTGAGTGTAGCCATCATCTACTCTCCAGTCCGAACTACTTGTTAGGCCAGGACTACAAAAGGTCACGTCAATAATTGACTCCGCTCCGTTTCGACTATAGGTACTCTTGGTACCGACGTTAGACAAGTCGACATCTAAGATGGCCAGTGTTTCTACCAGGATCTGACCCCGCTGGTTCGTGAAACGGCTTCCCCATTCCACAGCCCAGGCATTAAAGTCACCCGCTATTACCACCGGCCTTCGCCCTGTTAGCACGGTCGTTAAGCGGTCCAGCATTTGCGTGAACCGCTCGATCGGACACCGCGGAGACGCATAACAGCTACAGAAGAAGACCCCGTTTACTTTGGCGACCACGAAGCCCTCATAGGTAGTAGACACCAACTCCTGCACGGGGTATTTACCCGTCGTCCATATCGCCGCCATTTTCCTGGTCCCATCCGAGGCCCAGTTGCCGTTGCCGGCGGGTACTCGGTATGGGTCCGAAATGATGGCGATATCCGTCTCCCACTCAGAAACCGCCTGACAAAGCAGTTGCTGAGCCGCATCACAGTGGTTCAGGTTCAGCTGCGTTACCTGCACTGTGATTTGTTGTTCACTGCGGCTTTCTTGAAGGCCGGGCACCCTGGACCACCCATCGGATGTCTGTTTTTCGAGGATTTCCCGGTATAGATCATGCAGATGGGCGGACAAGTGCAGCTTTGGGCCTTATGACCTTCAGCGCCGCATCGCCTACACAGTTTGCGCCTGTCGGGGCCTTTGCAGTCCCACGACTTGTGTCCTGGTTTCAGACACCTGAAGCAAACCTCTGGTGGCTCGTGGAATGGTGACATACACACCAGCCCACCTTTATACTCCCTACTTTAACGGACTTTTTAACATCCGCCACAGGTAGCTGAACCAAAGCTATCTGTGTCCCTGCTGGCCCTCTCCGTAGCTTAACGGCTGCGGCGGTCACCTGCACATCGCACTGTTGCCGCAATGCCATGACGAGCTCTTCCACTTCGGTGATCTCGTCAATGTCCTTAACCTTCAGAGTCGCCTCATGTGTCAGAGCCCTCACCTGCACACCCTCACCAAGGACCTCTTCTGCCAGCCTCTTATAGGCGGCGCCCTTGTGTTCCTTCTGGCGCTTCAGCTCCAGGATCATCTCGCCCGTACGAGTACGTCTAATACTGCGTACATCGGCTCCAAGACCCTCAAGCTTGGCGTCGCTTCGCATCGTCTTCAAGACGTCCGAGTACTTGGACTGTTCCGTCTTGATGACGATAGCGTCGCCTTTCTCGCGCCTGGCACCTGCCCTCCTACGTCTGGCTTGGCGTACTGCACTTCTACCTGTGGATTCACCTTATTCTTCCTCTTCCGCTCTACCTTCGTCCAAGGGGGGTCCTCCCCTTGGATCGCCCTGCTCTGTGGCTGTTGAGGGCCCACTAGCGGTCGCAACCCCTTGTTCCCATCGTTCCGGGACGGGCCAGCCTTTTCAGACTCACCCTTCCCAGCTTTCCGGGAACCCTGGCTGGGGTCCGACCTTCCGGCATTATTACCGACTTTCGGGGTAATGATTCGCCTGGCCTTGCGGGCACCGCCAGACAGCTTCTCGCCTGACGGTTGCCTCGCCCGCTTCTGCGATTGCTTGTCTCGTTTGTCGCGAGCAGTCGCTTCCGCCTTATTCGGACTTCCTGCGAAGGAGAAGGCCTCCGTTTGGGTAAACTTCGGCACTTTCTCATTTGCAGGCTCCGCTGCTGCAGCAGTCAGCAACGCGAGTGCCGCGTGCTCCTGCTTGGCATCGTCGATCGACACCCTAAGTTGAAGCAAGGCCGTTTTCAGGTCCTTGCTTATGTTCGACTTAGTGGACGCAAAGTCGATGATTTTGCCAAGCTGCTGCTCAGCCACCTTTATTGCGGACCGTCCATTGGATTCTTGGTTGACGGCTCTCAACAACCACGCTCCGTCCATAACCTCCACCGGCTGGCTTGCCGGGAAGTGGACTGGAGCCCCCACGCTTGAGCTGCGTACGCAACTCCCAGCGCCTATCTCCTCACTTCTCCTTGTCGGAGATCTCGCTTCTTGCGAAGGAGTTGATCGCACCACTGCTTCTACCTAAGTTTTGATTTTTTAGAATTTTTGCTCATATTTTCATCCCACGAGTCGCACGGGAAATAAGGTCCACCACGCCAGAGCCCTGCATTAACGCGGTAAGGGACAGCTTACTGTGGGGGGGGGGGGGTGCCCAGGTACCCCACAGGCTTCGTTAAAGATCGAGCATCTTTTTCCCCCTCGATCACTCATTCCTCAGCACGGGTCGCTTGACACCTTGAATTGGGGTTAGTAGTCCTATTCTTAGCCGGCGACTACGCGGCTGACTCGCAAGCGGGGGGGGGGGGGGGGGGGGAGGGTCAGGCCCCAGGACTTCCGTCCCTGCTGCCCCAGATATGGCCTGAAGGTAGGCAACTGTATTGAGGCTACATTTCCATTTCATGGGTCGATCTTACGCTTGAGCGCTACAAATGTTCACAGGACGATAAGAGATAGAACACATAATACTAAATAACTTCACATGCATTATTCTTCTTTATCACAGGACTTGAACACAAGTGATCAAATCTTGAAAAATAAAATCCTAAATTCAACCTTGCCTATAGCTGATTCCGAGCGCGCGCCGGATCATCGATCACAACGCAAACAGCTCTCAGCGTAATATGCGTCGTGACTTCGAAGAACACATAACACGTCAACTCCGAAAATCCCAGTAGTGGCACCGGTCTCGTAAACCTCAAGAGAATTGGTTCACCGCGTAGCATCGCAATTCGGATCGCAGGAGATCATTATGCAAATCCCACTTGTTATTGGATGGGGTTCAAGTTGACAATCGCGCAGTTGATCAGCCGTTATTGATCGGGTCATTTTCGTAACTCGACCAAAGCCACTGGCGCTGCGTGAGCTGACGGATGGATGGGTTGCTGCTTGCTTGCTGTGGATTTGTGTGTTAATGAACTTGGCCAAAACTTCAAACCGGAATCGTTGAGTTGTCGAGCTCTCGTCGTCATTCGTCGTCGTCAACGATTTGGCGGATGGCGACAAGATTTTGCATTGCTGATAGCCGCCATCCCGGTCAAGGTTAATCTGGTGATCGTGCACGGACGCTCGGCGGACTCCCCGGAGCGGAGTCTTGAAACTGGTACGCGTTTTTCCCTTAAAATGTGGGTACCATTCTGTGTGTTCTGTCTACTGCGACGCTAGTTCAAGGAGCTCTCGAAATAGCTTAATTACGGCATCTCTCGACGACTGGGTCGTCGATGCGAGGGAGTGCCCTTAAAAGAAAGACAAATGAAGTGACGGCTCCGGCGGCGGCTCCAGACAGACAAACAGACCGAAGCTGCTGCGGGCGACCTTCAATTAGCCCACCTCAACCGACGACGACGACGACGCACCTTCGTGCTTCCAGTACAGAAGTAATTGAATTATGTTTATTTAAATGTGTGACCAAGTCAACACTGCGCGATGAGCCTAAGGGCTCATTACCATCGCCGTTCGGTGATGGGCAAGTAACGAAACTGGTTTTTGAGGTGTTTTTTCCTTCTCCTCTGAGAGGCAAGAGTGTGTCTGCTGTCCCCATGGGAGTGCGATAATCGGCGGCAGAGGAATTCAAGTCCTTGGACAGTGGCCCATTGTTGTCTGCGGGATGCAGAAATCTCGTACTGTCCGTAAATCATGATCGCCCAATGGCGAGCGCGATCCCGAGCAGGAAATTAGAACGATTTTGGTGTTTTGATTGCGACATGCATTTTCCGCTGAATGAAAGACTTCCACCTTGATTAACTAAAAGAAACAAAATGCACAGGGTACCACTAAGCTCTACATCCATACCCTGATAAAAATTTCCAATAAAATAACCATAAACTACCATTGAATAATGATAAATTTGACTATTCAACAACAAATTATATTGTGTACGTATTTTCCTGCTGAAAATTGTGTATTGGAACTACAATACGTGTACAATAAAATCAATGGCACTAGAGATTTCAATAATAAAAACACCATAAGTTGAATGGTAGTTGACTTGATTTTTTTCTAGAAAATTTGGATTTTTTTATGGTAAAGATACATAACAACCCCCATTTTCTATTGTAAAAGTGACATTTACATTACATGCTATGGTGGAAAACCATAAGATCTGTTGTTACTCTATCGTTTTAAACAATTGAATTAATGGTAAGTACCATTCAATTCAGCGTGTTGTAACAATCCATTCTGTTGTATCTCTATGATCTTTTTTATCAGGGTATACATTCATCGACCTTCAATGCACTGTGCGATGCATACATTGCGGCGTTTGAGCTAACGAATGTACTGGAACTATTTATGCACATTTGAAGTGTTCCAACTTTCAAAAAAAAGGGACCATTGAACGTGAATTTATATTAAAGCTGCAGAATTAAGTGGTGCTTCAGCACTTCAGTTTGCAAACACCTCAATCACCGATTCTGCTCGGGCTGGCCCCACCGAGTCACGTCATTCGTCCTTTGCACAGTAACCCACTAAGGGAAGCTCGATTTATGGTCCGGACCGGATCGGTGTGATCTCTTTGGAGTTGCTGGTGTCGTCGTCGTCGGCGCGGTATCAGATGAATCACACTCCGTTGCGATTCCGAGAAGCCCTGGGCCCCGATCCGAGCCATTCAACGCGAGACGATCATTATGATTCATCGCAAGCGTCGTCACCACGGCGCGCCGCTTGGTTTCGATATGGGATGTGCACATTGCAAGGTCATGCTCCAGTCAGACTGCTGAAGTGCGTTGTGTGGTTGGGTGACTCGACTCGCAACCTCAAGAACTTACGCATGACTGCGAGGAGGAAAGGGCATGGGCGTCTTAGGGGCAAGTACAGAACGATAGGGCAAGAGAGATGACGTAACAATTTTAAACTCTTCTACTTCTAAGGTATTCCAAGATATTTGAAATTCTTAGAATCAGAACAAAGAAGTTACAGAGTCTTCCTTTCCTTATACCGTTACCAGAGCCCTTCCCCTAGTCACGCCGCTGAACTAGAATGGTGGTTCCACTGGTGGCGCGAGAAATCGATCCATGTTTGTTTGTTGTTTTCTCAAATTGGTGAAATGGGTTTAATACCTATACACCACATACTAACACCATAGTTTCGAATCAATTGAAGCATTATGGTACCGACAAACTACCCAATGCGTGTAAGCATGTGAAACTAGCTTACCTCCCCCCCCTGCCTCGCACCGCCCGAGAGTAGCATCACCACATCGTGGTGGCCAATTCATCAAACAAACAGCACAACCAACGAGGTATCTATCTACTCGAAACGCAGTCAGAGCAGCACACTAGAGAGATAGACAGCCGCAGACAAGACAGACAACCACTGCTGCTACTCAGTGCGTGCGGTTGTTCTACATTTATGGCAGCATGTTTACCTTCCAGTTTTCTCGGAGAAGCAAACAAGATATTGTGTTACAAATCGACAATTCGTCGCTTTTAATATATGATATTGCTACTATACAACCGAGACCTGTCATTCAGCAAAATGACACAATCTTCTTTTGTATTGAGTATGTTTAGCTTGAACTAAGCAAATGAAGAATTTGCTCATCTTTTTTTGTCGCAAGAACATATAAATAATTCTTGTTAATACTGGTCCACTTTTTACATCTTACGCTAAAAAATGTTTTATGTAGTGATTTTCTGAAAGTTCTGGCTAAAGAAGTAAATAAATTCTATTTGGTTGCTGATTGACTGCATTTCGAAATTGATGTCGGGGGAATCACAAACACCTCTCGATTTTTGTCAATCTGTTACAGTTGGGTGATCCAACTTTATATGGAAAAACTCAAAATGGAGAAAAACCTTCTAAATTTTATTCTTTTGTCATCCATAAGCTCCAGAAAAATTATGGCTCAAATCTATCAAGTTTATGGGAGTGCTGAACGAGCTTGAAGTTTATATGACAAAACCGACCGAATATATGAGAAAAACGTTCAAAATCAGTGGTTTTCAACCTTTTCCAGTCCGCGCACCCCTTTTGGATTTCCTTAGATCTCATTCCCCCCTGCATCGAACAGTATCAAAACAATCAAGTATGCAGCAAAATCATACAATTATGTTGATAAATGATCTCATTTTTAGTCACCGACAAGCAGAAAAAAATAGTTTTTTAATTTGAAAATCAATGCGAAACTTGCACCAGTATAATCTCAGTTAGTAATTTGATCCTTGGAGCTGTCATTTACAAAGCAAACTTCATTTTATCTTCGATGTCCAGTATATTTCGATTATTTGTTTTCATCTGCAACACATACGACAATATTGTTATGACAATAAAACTCACAACACCATTCGCCAAATGTTGTGATGTGTGTCGGTTATTGGAACCCAGAACTCACATTGGCACTTTTCTTCGAACAAATACTTTTGCAAATTCGTTCTTCAATCGTGTGAAAACAGAATTGAGTGTACTACGCGGTAAGAGTTGCTAACCAAGTCTAGATCTATTTCCTTGACGCCAGGAAAATACCGTTCGAATTTACTTTTAAGCGCTGATATGTGTTGAAGGATTGCATCCACAACGTTTCTTGGGGATGTTTCTTTGTATTGTTTTGTCAATGGATGATAACACCCTTTCAAGCATTGTAAAATTTAAATATTGAAATTTTCGTGTGCAGTTTACTTGAAAACGCGTTGAGAGAGTCCACAAATGATGTCAATTGTTCGAAAATGTCAGCTAAATAGGCTAACTGTTGAATCCAATGAAGATTATTCTTCATGTCCAAAAGTTCACGTTTTCTTTGGAATTCAAGATAAACATTGACTTCATATTTGAGTTCAAAGAAACATTCCGTCACATGTCTTTTTGACAAGCAACGTACATTGGTGAGATACAAAAGCTTTTGATGATTGGAATCAATATTGGCACAAAGTTTTGAATTCTTTATCCAAATTAACAATTTTAATCGTTTGATCTAAAGCTCAAATTTCAGTGGATGCTCGAAGATGTCTGTTACGCCTTGGGAGGGATCAATCATGATACACTGAACAATTTCAGTATGAAAATTGACAAAAGCAAAATATTTTTCTCGGGTAAACAATTCCCCTCTTAGAAGGACGAAATTCCCCCCTAGGGGGGAATTCCCCCCCGGTTGAAAACCACTGTTCAAAATCGATGATCAATCACTTTATTGATCATTTTGCTGCTAGGTGGCGCAAGTTATCAAGTATAGTAACAAACTTCTCTATCTCAAGATCATAAGTATAGTTCTCTTGTAAACTTGTTCAACAAGACAAGAACAATCTGATTCGTTGATTTGGTGATTTTGGCGCTAGGTGGTGTTAGTTGTCGAGTTTTAGAATTCTCTATATTGAGATTGAAGCAGACAGGAAAGTGTCGCCATCGGCAAAGCCGAATGTTCAAACTTTCTATCTCACTCCGGATCTTAGAACTAAGCTTTATTTCAATTTGCATGACCAGTGCTGTCAGCTATAGCAGAACTTGTGTGTTGCAATGTCAAACAATGCACTGGAGGTACACTATTACATTGCCGAACATCCGAATTGACTGCCTTCTTCTTCATGGCATACCCCCACTTTGACAAAGCCTGCTTCTCAGCTGCTCAGTTTGCTGCTATAAGCACTTCCACAGTTATTAACTGAGAGCTTGCTCTGCCAATGACCACTTTGTTTTTGTATATCGTGTAGCAGGTACGAAGATATTCTATGCTCATGAGGAGCATGAATGTTTGCAGAACAAAAGGTCGAAGGTCAAAAGGATGACAGTCGACAGGTCGAGGGTCAAAAATTCGAAGGATCAAAAGATCGAAAGGTCGGAATAATAAAATAACTAGGACAAAAAGTCGAAAGGTCGAAGGGCCCAAAGGTCATATTGAAAAAAAAAGAACCGAAAATAATCTTGAATCCTTTTTGTTGTCCTATTTATTACTTTACGTTCTCACTGTAGTTTGGCCTACATCTTTTCAACTTTGTGTTCCTTTAGCACTTCTACAGATATTAAATGATGGGATATTTCGCCTGCCATTATTGCATTAACTTGTACATATGTATATTGTATAACAACCACCGTGATATCAGTAATACCAGGGAAAAAATCCGTCCGGAATGAAAATAAATCGTTTAATATCATCATTTTGACAATGGCAGTTTTATCTAGTTACTTTTTTATAGCTATCGTTACTTTTCCCTATATAATTCACTTTTAGACATTAAGATGTTGCATTTTTTGATATTATGTTCGCAATGTTTCCATTCATTTTGAGCATTTCTTTTTAATCCATCCAAATAATCATATTGATTATGAGTGACGCAATGCAACAACCCAAGCAACACACATGTTATATATTAGTTACGACAGCGCAAGTTTTGGTTGTATAGAAGTTTATTTGACGTTATTCCAACACAATGTTAAAATTACGTAAAATTAACTTCTATACAACCAAAACTTGCGCTGTCTTAACTCTTATAAAACATGTGTGTGGCTTGGGAAATATTTATGGCGTAGGGAAATAGAACCATCTCGGCAGGGATTTTTTTTGGTAACTCAGTTAATTTTGAAGCAAATAACATAATAATAGTGAGATACGTATAGTATCTAGCCGTGTATTGAAATTCAAGTTAATTGGTTTGAAATTGACTGAATTATAGTGAAAAATTGCCCAAAATATCAGCCACT
The DNA here is from genome assembly GCF_035046485.1 of Aedes albopictus. Classification (NCBI taxonomy): domain Eukaryota; kingdom Metazoa; phylum Arthropoda; class Insecta; order Diptera; family Culicidae; genus Aedes; species Aedes albopictus. The sequence goes on along the minus strand of NC_085138.1, from coordinate 251,416,752 downwards.
GCCCAAGTGGTTTGGCACCCTGCATCTTTGTATTCACGCTGCAGGTACTTGGATGAATTTGAAATCCCCTTCTTGTACCTAAACAATCCAGGTCCTTTCAGTTTTTTTACTAACTGCAGCCTTCGCCCTATGATCCTAGTTAGTTTTTTTTTTATATAATTCGATTTTTAGACCTTTTGACCCTTCGTCCTTGACCTTTCAACCTTTCGAAGGGTCAGACCATTTGAAGCTTGCACCTTTTGTCTTTTCGACCTTTGGGTCTTCGACCTTTTGTCATAGATCCATCGAAAGGTATTCAGTAGTGTAACGGTCGCCATGTTGGTCTATTCTCTCTTGGCGCGCCCTATCGAATCGATAGACATTCATATTACAAGAATTATTGCAACTTTTGAAATCCACGTAAAATCCAGAATGACCTCGTTTATTGATTTCATAGTTCTACTCCTTGAGTTCAATCGATATTGAATAGAATATGAATAAAATCTAACATCATTGGATTGGCGAGTTCTACTCGCTGATAGATATTCAACATCAGGACAGGATTTGCGGCATCGAGACCATCGTCACACTGCCGTTGTCTTAATTCCCAAAGAACGGAACTAAATAACTTTTTAAACCAAATAATATCAAAGATGGTTTTACAACCATCATAATACAAAAAAAAACAAGATTTTATGACGGTTTTCAGAACCTACAATTTAGTGTTGTTTTGGACGAGGCCGATCGGTTTATACCCGTGTGCAGTTGACCAAAATCGTCATGTCACGGTCGCCATGTTGTTTCGTGGTTCGTAGCAGAACAGAAGGACATGCGAAAAAATGTTCTCCTTAACCTTCCTAATGCTCGCTGGCGTAGTGTACAGTTTGTGACCTTAATGCACAAAGAGAGTTAATGACTTACACTTCAAAATCATAATTTCTGCTCTGATCTTCTCCAATTTTAAGAGAAGTCTTTTCCCCCCCAACTCAGCTCATTTTAAATCAACTAAAAATCAAGATTGGTCTCATTTATCCATTTTATAATTCTACTCATCAAGGTCAATCGATGTAGAATGGCATTACAGCGAAACCCTTTATCGTTCAGTTGTTATCTACATATTGAGTTCGCCTTTTCCTTGATTTGTTGAACATTGAATTTACGATTTCTATTCGCTGGTAAACATTCATGATTCAGAATCTGGACTTTATTTTCGGCACCAAAGAATCATCATATTGTCATTTCCTAAGTTTGCCAAGTTTTCTAGGAATCGCGTAGACGTGACCTTCTTCATTTCAAATGTATGAGCTTGTCCTGAAAGTGTTTTTCATGTTATTTATTTTGCAATATTCTTCACCTAACTTTTAAAAATGGCGTATGAAAAAACTTCAAAAATTATAACTCTAAAACGCTTTGTTGGATTGAAATGATGTTTTCGAAGATGTTTGAGATAAATAATACACTCATAGTAATAATTATCGAGGATCTATGTTAAATGTCGTATTTAAATATACCAAAATAATTACCCTTGGGATATTTTTTTAAATTTTTTTTTCTGTAGAAAGCTGACTTTCAGCCACAAAATTTTCCAAGTGGCCAAGGATGGTCAAAAGCTTCTGATTATTTTTACTTGAGTTTTTTTTAACGATTTTTATAACAAGCGAAACCAAACCATTTTGAAGATTTTTTTTTAATCAAAAGCCATGCACTAGGTATGCGTACTTTTTTTCCTTTATCGAACCATACTTAAGTTACAGTGGATTTGAAAAATAAAAAATAAAAAAATGTGTGAGACCTTGTGAAATTTTATTCGAGATTGTTTTTACTGTTGTACAATTTTTATCAAAAAAGGATCACTTATTTCTCAAATATGTGAATTCACAGCCCGTCTCCAATAACAATTAACAAGGCTGTTTTGGGAAAAAATAGTTAGAAGCATTTGACTATCTTGGGCCACTTGGCAAATTTTGAGGGTGCAAGTCAGCTTTCTACAGAAAAATAATAAAAAATCGAAGGTTCAGGTTATTGGAAAATTGAAATCATATGACATTTAACATATGTATATAAATATTATTTCATTGTATTTTTTTTTCAAAAGTCCTAATGATATTAATCCAACAAATCGTTTTAGAGTTATAAATTTTAAAGATAATTTGTTTTTTTTTCATACTCCATTTTCAACAGTTAGGTGAAGAATATTGTAAAACAAATATGTAACATGAAAAACATTTACAGATACAAGTACATACAAGAACAAAATTTCATTTGAATTGAAGAAGGTCGCGTCCACGTGAGTCGTACGTTGAGCTGGAAATGCTCCATGGTCATCATGTCACGGTCGCCATGTTGTTTTGTGGTTCGCAACAAAATAAAAGGAATTTTGGAATTCTCAATTCTGTATTCCTTCAATCCTTAAAATTTTTATTTTTGCTATTTTGTTATACATTTTTAAGAGAAATGCAATCTTTTTTCCACAAATTAACCCATATTGGTGTTAAAAAAGTTTACTACCGTTCCACCGCTGTTCCTGATGTAGTACAAATTACTTATTGACTGTTTACTCTTTACTGCTGCGGAAACGTTAGCTGGTCAAAGGTTAAAAAGCCCACGTGAGATTGAGGCGCATTTTTTATTATTTTTTTCTTCATTCCCTGTAGACTACAAAAAGAAGACGAGCTTGGTGGCCTTGTGGCTACCGCTTCTGATTCATATGCAGAATATGGTTCCCTGGCTCATCCCTTTCCTCCTACTTTGTATGTCTCCGCACGTCAGTCTTTCATTTTTCATTCATTTGCTGTTACGTTTGAGAGCAAGTGTTTCCCCTCTTCTTCAAGATGAATGTTGAAGGCATGCAATGCAACGTAAAAAATATTGAAAATTCGTATAGATTTTGTAGAGTATTCAAAAGTATTTCTGAAGAAGGGGGTGATAAAATCGGAACAACATTGTATACATCTCATACACAGATCGAAAAAAGAGTGTAAGAGTGTAAAATTCTGTGACATATGATGCACATGATTGGAGCGTGGGATATCACAGAAGTTTACATGACATATCATGTATAAGTCATAAAATATCATGTGAACTTCCATTATATGTCATGTAATTCAGCATGACTCTTTGTGTTTACATGACATATAACACAAATTTACATGATATATCATGTAAACCATCATAACACTGAATTTACATGACGTGTAAATCTCATTATTTTTATCTGTGTATATAAGCGTATGTTCATAGCTCGCTAAAACTAGAAATAGATTAAAAAAGCAGTTTCCCTTTCTTCCAGCCCTCACATCACAGTGTGAATCTATCATATAACGCCTACAAGTTATGCAATCACGCTAATTGTGCCGCTTCACAGAAATCTTCTATCTATCTCTTTACGCCTGGCATTCACGCACCAATGCGTGAACCTCTATGCCAAAAATAAACATTTCCCAACAACACTTCGACATCCGCATGACTTTTTGTTTGCAGAAAACTCAACAGCGTTGGCAACAAGAGAAATGCAATAATCATTTCCCTCCTCATCCACACATTGACCTGAAATCTGACGTAGCAGGCGCCATTGTCACCTAAAAATAGAAGATCCTCAATACTCACACACTGTAGAAGCCTGTTGGTCCCAATCATCTATCTCATTGGTTCCTTGTGTGGGTGTACCTGTTCTGGCAATACTGTAGTTGCAACTACGGGTGGTCAATGAATTAACAAAAAAAAAAAAAAAAAACTTGTTGACTTCATAAATACTCATGACCGTTTTATCTGTTAGCTTCGTAATAAAGGTTGTAACTGCCGACTAGCTCAAGAGGGGAGCCTTCCTGAGACTCCCTGAAACAACACTTCAGGGTCGGCATGCTTCTCGACCAGTTATTCGCGGGCAGGGAATCTTCGCACTGTCGTACATAAAAACTCACGTCGCGTTACATTTACACATTTATTCCCGGAATTTTCCGGCCTCTTCTTCTTCTACCACTTTCCTCTTTCCCACATTCTTATAGTCTAATCTAACCTGTTCTTTCACTTCTTCGGGGCCCCGTCTTCTACCTTCCACCACCACACAGCGTACACCTCCACTGCCGTAATTCTGCAAAGTGACGTAACGAAATTGAGAGTTTTGGGCCATTTTTTGGTTATTATGCATTAAACTTTTGCTCATCCTCTAAGTTTCTTTCCATAGATGATAGATTACGACTAGATCTTGCATTCTAATACAGAAGGCATACCACAGTGTTATTTTTACACCAGATATTATATATAATGTACCAACAAATATCGACATTTTTCATGGCGCTTACGTCACTTTGCAGAATTACGGCAGTCCAGGTCTTCATCGATGGCGGCGTGCACAGCTAGTGTCTGCCGGTTCTTCTGCGGCCTTACGGGGTGGCGAAGCAAGTCGATGGCAGCATTCGCAGGCCCTTCTGGGTGTCCGGCGGTCGAGTATGTTGACGGACTCGGTCAGCTGCGGAACTCTCTGGGTCTTCTCAATGAAGGGGGGGGCACTTGAACTCCTACAGGACCGTAGTTCTGTCCAAAAACAGCGGGGTTCTATGGATCCGGATTGAAATATTAGAACCATGTATGTTGCCGGAGGAAGAACCAAATTACCTGCTGTCCTTCTTCGCTTCACTTCTTTCTGTCTTCCACTTCTCTATCTTTGCTTCAGAGGTACAGCACTTCAAAACTGTTCTTTCAACCATTTCGGTTGGTGGTTCTTTTGCGACTCTTCAAGAATTATGGAGTCGAGTGTAGATGGTTCACTGGCCTCCAGTATTCGGACAGTGACCCAAGGGCAGTGTCGTTTGTCGTGCCCGTTAGCCCGTTCGTGTGCATATCTTCTTCCATCTTGGTTCAGCATCTGTCACCCCTTTTAGGCTACCAAAAAGGACTTCGTTTTCCCTCTGGTGGTGGGTTTTGGAAGTAGCGTGGATGGTGGCGTAGTACGGTAGTCTACTAAACTATGGACTAGACTAACAGTAACTGACGGAGAAAACTGCACGACACTTACGGACACTACCTGCACTATTTTATAACCAAACACGACACAAATTTCAACAAAATCCCAAAAACACTCCACACTGAACTGCGAGCGCTTACAAGGTGTTAGTGTGAAACAGATGGTTGCTATATGCAGTTTGAAAAATACCAGCGTTTACCTATAACGTGAAAATTTCCAGCGCTTGATATCACAGGTATCACCGCATTCCTATATTCGCAATGGCGAGAGTTCGCGCACTCGAAGTTCACGATCGTGATGAGCTGGTATTGTTATGGACCTAGCGCAAGAGCACACGGCGATGATTTGCTGTTCCTAAATCCTAAAGGCGATCCATTGCCAATTGTTGCGAACGACGCCGACGACGGTGCTGATAGGTCATACAAATCACTTGATCGCCGGAGGCACCAAACAACCGATCGGAGCAATTACCTACCGACGACGCGATCCATACCTGTTCACCGCCGCACGGATGAAACTTTTTCGACCTACCGCAGTGAGCAATTTTGATTGGATTATGACACGGTGCGGTGATGACCGCATATAAGCTTCAAAGTTTAATTAAATCAAGCGGTTGTGCTGAGATGCGATAGCTGTGGACTGGGTATCATGTGGCGGAGGAGTGGCTCAGTTGATCAAAGAAGTGCCTATAGTTTGGCAGTCAAGCCGACAGGGAGGTCAGTAAAAATCAATTAGCACTTTTGAGATACTGGATTTATGAGGAGCAAAATAAATATTTTCTTCCAAACAATGAGTAGAGTGTACACGACAAAACTAGCTTAGTGTAATCCCATCGATTCATCGACTGTTTCTCTCAAATAGCTGAAACAAGTTTTTCGTGATCACCCTGGTGATGCTCTGCCGCCCCGTCACGCTCAGAATTGAAGATCGGTTTCAACCAGAAATCAGAAACAATTTGTTTTATGGGCAATAAAATCCGAGCTTCCGAAAGATTGTGCGCCTACACCCGTCCGTCGACAGCTATTATTGCATTGTTGGCAAACTAACTTTGTAGTTAATTGAGCTCTGTGTAATGTACGCGCGAACTCCAAAACATTTGACCTTTTGGTAGGTGCAGTCAGAGTTGAGATCGACTTCTCCACTACTAGAATAATTATTCAGCTCTTCAAGATTCATTAGAACCCAACACCAAACAACCGGATTGGTTGCGCAGAATTGCACGACCAAGGGCAGGTGCAGAAGTGCTTCAGCTTCTGGGTCGGATTGTTTACCAAACGATGAACAGCACAGCACAGCACACAAGATCGAGCAACTGCAGCACGAACGAATGAATCCGGGGGGAAGATGATGATGGTGATCATATTTTGTTTTACTACTGCTTATGAACAAGCGGGCTTAGTGTTGCATCGTCGTCGGGTACAAATCAAAATTGATGAAAACCGCTAACTCAAGATGAATGCGCGCGCCTTCTCTGTGTTCTGGGAAACTAAACAATACGGCCGGATGCGGTTGACGGCGGCGGTAGTTAAACGAATGCATCAAAACGGCAGCTAACGCCGCTTGTGTCGGTTGTAAAAGATGTCTTTATGTAGAATAAAAATATTCTATAAAGTTGATGTTCCCCGTCAAAATATTGGGTTTTAGAACTTTTCTGATCTTTTCATTTTAAAGTTTTTGTTTTGAAATTCCATGAACATCTCCACACCGCATCCCAATGAAGATCAAGCCTCTGAGAGGGTTACTTCTACTTGGTAACACCTGGAAAATCAGGATTTAATCGAGAAATTTAAATTCACTTGGAAAATTCCTGGAATTCTCAGAAAATTTCGGAATTAATCACAGTCAGATTTCCTTTTTTTTTTTAATCCAGGAGGGGATTTTTATTTCCTTCAAACATGCCTCTGCAGTTCTTTGTGTTTGTAGCAGACATCTAGGAAAATGTCTGGAGGAGCGCCCGACACAATTACTAAAAAAAACTTGCTTAGATCTTGGTTTAGATAGAATATTTGACGAAATTTAGAAATTTCATGAGATTATTTGCGAAGAAAATACTTCAGACAAAATCTTAACGGATTGCCCGGATAAAATGTGGTATATATCCAGGTTTTAACTCTTGGTTGCGTTTCTCGTCGAATTCATATTTCCGAAGAATTTTAGCAGGGAAAAAAATACTTCGAAAAATTTGACACTTTTTGGAAAAACTATTGGAAACATCTTTGGAAGAGTATCTTGTATAATCCTTGATATTTTTTCGGAGTTTTCAGGAGTTATTACAACTATTCCTCCAAGAAATCCTTGAATCCTTTATGAGTTTCTTCAAGAAATTGTCCTGGTGTATCTTCTAGAATTCATTTAATGCAACCTCCGGTAATTCTTCCACAACTTGCTTCAGAAATTCCCTCTGAAGTTCGTTCATCGTTCAAAGTATCTCCTGGAAGAATTCCCGAAGGAAGTCCTTGGGGAATGATGGATTCAATTTCTGGAGGAATTAACAATTAAATCACCACTCCTGAGCGAAGCTTCTTCTGAAACTCATGCTAGAATTCCCAAAATAATTCTTGGAAGAATTCCCATTAAAAGTCCTAGAGAAATTGTCGATTTATTTTCTGGAAGATTTAACAATGGAACCACATTTTTTTTTTTCAAAGATCATTCGGAAATTTCTCCTAAGGAAAATTCATACAGAATTCCTCTAGAAGCTTCTTCCAGAAATCGTTCTGAAGTTACTTCTGTGAATCCCCAAGGAGTTCCTTCCTAAATTTCCACAGGAGTTCCTTCATGCAATATCCTTGAACTTTCTCCAGAAATCCTCCTAAGAGTTCATTCGGAAAATTCGTGATAAAATGCCTGGAGGAGTTCCCGATGGAGCTCATTGACAAGTTCTGAAAAATGCTTTTGGATAAATTCCCGATGGAACTCCTACACGCTCAGAAAACCGTTCTGATAAACGTGAACAAACAAACGCAAATATGAGAACAAGCAAATATACACCGTGAACTGGAACTAGTTCCAGCTGTCAGTATGGACGTTCTAGAAACCGTGACATCTAGTTCACGGTGTACATTTCTTATTGTTGTTATCGTTGCTATGCATAGTTCCCGTTTGTTCCCGTTGCCGTGACTGGGAGTGCACGTATATCGGAACGGATTTTTTTTTGCGTGTGTAGCACCATCTCATGGGAGCTCATGAAATAATACCCAGAGGCACTCCTGTTGGAATTTCCGAAGGAACCTTTGATAAAAATGAAGTCCTGAAGGAACATTTGGGTTACATTTGGAAGAAGCTTCATGAGAATGAACTTTTGGATAATTCTGGAAATCTGGAGGAATTCAGAAAGCTACTCCTGGTGAATTCCCCGATGGAATTCTTGAAGGGATTGCGGAACGATCTACTGGAAGAATTTCCGAATAAATTCCTATCACTTAATAACCTTTTTTACACATTCTACTTTCTTGATCTTTGAATAGAAAATGATCATTAAAACCATAATTGTTTGCAATTTTCGAAAAAAAAACTCTTGAAGGAATTATCGTATGAACCGCTGAAAAAATCCATGAAGGAATTTTTGGAGAAAAAATTAAAGAGTTCGCTGGAGGAATTCGTAAAGGAACTCCTAGAGCGATTCCGGAAGGATCTCCAGGGGTAGATTCGAAAGAACTACTACAGGAATTCTTTCTGGAAGAATGCATAAGGATTTCTTGGGATAATTCCGGATGGAGCAGAATGGATTTTAGAAGGAATGGCTGGAGGTTTTTTCCAAAAAAAATGTCCTGGAAGATTCCCCGAAGGTATTCCAAAACATGTAATTCTCAAAAAAAAAGCTTCTAATGAAGGAAGAATTATTGAAGAAAATCTCGAAGGACCTCGAGGAATTTTAAAGGAACTCCAAAAAGACTAATCTCCTGAAAGAGCTTCTTAAGATTCTGGAAGAATATCAAATACAGGGGGTGGCCAACATGTTTGAGATAGGCAACTCTTGTTTCTCTAACAAAAAAGTCCAACATGGTGTAATTTTTCATCGAGTGCGGCGAAAATTCTCAAATTTTGATTGTTGTTAAACGTTCAAAAGTTCATTCAATTCGGTTCACTAGTTTCAGAGATATGACAGTTCAAAAATAAGTTGTCTAAAAAATAGTGTTTTACGAGAACTGTTCTACACACCAAACGCTTTCAGCAATATTTTGCTGACTTTTGCCGAGCTGAAGGGTTCAGCAAATTTCATGGCTGAACTTTAAGCAAAGTTTGCTGAATTTCAGCAAAACGTTACTGGTGATCAGCAGAGATTACTGAACAAATCAGCAAATTTTGCTGAATTTCAGCAAAATTTTTGCTGAAACTTTCAGCTCGGTAAAATTTAGCAAAATTTTGCTGAAACCCTCAATCGATTTTTGGTGTGTAGATTCACGAAAGATTGGCCAATCGGGCTCAAATTTGTACCAATATGACAAACAGTCAAAATTTCATAGTTTTTGATGTACTCTGTGAAAAGTTACAGCATGTTGAACTTTTTTTGTGACAGAAAAAAAAGTTGCCCATCCCAAACATTTTGACCACCTCCTGTAGAACGAAACTTTTGAGACTTATTGGCAGAACTACACCGAGAAAAATATCTACTCAATGGCTGAGTTGGTCTTACTCAGAAGTCGAAAAATCCTTTGTTTTCTTACTCAGTTTCCGTTAAAAGTGGGACAACCCGTTGCCAATGGGTTGTCCCACTTTTAGCCGAAACTAATGGTGATGTCAACATTAGTCAAATCTATTTCGAGAAAACTAGTTATGGGTAAAAAAGGAAATGTAAGATTAGCTTGAGAAAAACATGAAAAAAACATGGTATGAACATCCTATTCTAAAATAAACACATTGTATTGAACATGCTCACCAATCCACCAATATAACGACACAAAAAGTACATGAAAGTTTTACTACAGATTAATCATAGACTACAAACATAGTATTCTCGAATTTAGTTTTCAATTTGGTGAAATCTTTAGGACATCTTCAATGGTGATCTGTATTTTCGGAAAAAAAATAAGCAGAAATTTTCTGGGATATTGTTGGTGGAATGTTTGAAAATTTTCGGTTTTGGTGAAATTTTTCCATGAAATATCTGAAAGAGTTACTGAAAAAATGTTAAAATTAATCATAGGAGCATTTTTTAAGAAATCTTTGGAGGATGTTTTATTTTTTTTTTAATTTTGGAAGGAATCTCTAGATTAACGTCGAATAATCTCAAAAAAATCGTGGTGTAATGTGGAGGAATTTCTTAAGTAATGTATAGTGTTTTACCTCTGTTTTTTATAGATAAGATACAATGAATCTATGAAAAAAAAGATCGAAAGACATAAGGTCGAAGGACAAAAGGTCGAAGGGCAAAAGGTCGAATGGACAAAAGGTCGAAGGGACAAAAGGTCGAATGGACATAAGGTCGAATGGGACAAAAATTCGAATAGGACAAAAGGTCGAATGGGACAAAAGGTCGAATAGGACAAAAGATTAAATAGACAAGAGGCAAATTTGAAGACATGAAAAAGTGATCAAAATTTGACAAAAAAACGACAACTAAAATTCCAATAATAATAATAGAACCAGTGATTCCAAAATTATTCAACAACTTCATAAAAAAAACATTATTAAAAGATAGGATAGGAAAGATGGGATGTCCATAAATGATAGAAAGTAATGTTATTCATTGAAATTAAATGTGGACAGCAATATGAAAGAGCAGCCTATGGGTAGAAGAAAGATGAATCATTGATTGAAATGTTGTCATTTGAAACTCCAATCATTACAGCGATTTAACCCCCCTTAAGTTGCCAGATTTTTCGAAAAATCGCAAAAATCCCCTTACGTAATAAATGGACAGCCCCTAAGTGAGATACACCAGCTGGTAACTTGGTCTACTAAAATTTTTGTTCATTCGACCTTTTGTCCCATTCGACCTTTTGTTCATTCGACCTTTTGTCCCATTCGAACTTTTGTCCTAGTCGACCTTTTTTTCCATTCGACCTGTTGTCCCATTCGACCTTTTGTCCTATTCGACCTTTTGTCCTATTTGACCTTTTGTCCCATTCGACCTTTTGTCCCATTTGACCTTTTGTCCCGTTCGACCTTTTGTCCCATTCGACCTTTTGTGCTATTCGACCTTTTGTTCCATTCGACCTTTTGTTCCATTCGACCTTTTGTCCTATTCGACCTGTTGTCCCATTCGACTTTTTGTCCCATTCGACCTTTTGTCCATTCGACCTTTTGTCCTTCGACCTTTTGTCCTTCGACCTTTTGTCCTTCGACCTTTTGTCCTAAAGCCGATACGATATCTGTAAGCAATGTTTATAAAAACTTCTATCTCGGAGGATTTCGCCTTTCCGTCAAAGAAAAACGTCGATTTTCTTATCTCATCGCCAACGTTTCGATCCTGATTATTGGGATCTTCTCCAGGGCTCGAAAAACAGCAGAAGGAATCTTAAGAACAAAAAACACAGAATAATCTGGTGTTATAAAGCTACTTCTATTGTTGATTTTATAAGTAACTCAAAGGGAATTGTTCAAATGATCAATGGTTATAAAATAGACTGACACCGTCTAGTAAGCTATACTTTCGGTGAAATTTATAGAAGAATTCCTTGAGAAATCTCTAGCCAAGTTTCTGAAGGACACTGAAGGAATATGACAAATAAAGTGGGTTGCACCGTGTATAACGAATCCTGATTGTATTTGAAACGCAACTATATTGAAGATACTCCTCCTTGCGATGACCAATTCGAAAAAAATGTGCATTTATTCCTACCACTTTAGGTTCTTGAGAAATTCTTGTGACCGGTGGTTCCATAGTAAGAGCCATTGAGTTTTGCAACACAACTATATTATAATAAGTGCTTTGTGATGCGCAGAATCGGTTTCACCCTAAAATTTATATATTTTTTTTAAGAATTTTGCATGGCCCGTTACCATGGAAACCACCGATCTTTGCAATTCATCTCTATTGAAAATACTGCTCCTTGAGATGAACAATCCGAGAAACATTCGAGCATTTTCAATGTTGAGGAAATTCCCGTGCCTCGTGACCTCACATTGGGAATCACTATGCTATATTTTAGTAGGTGCTCTCGAAAAGATCAAATCCGGAAAAAAATCATTTCGTCGTCATTCTTATGTTTTTAGGAAATTTACTTGGGCCGATGAACATATTTGGAAACCACTGAATTTTTCAACTTATCTGCATTGGAAATAGTTTTGAGATGATCAATTCAAAAAACACTTTCGGTTCTCTAGAAATGCTTATGGCCCGTGACCCCAGATTGGGAACCACAGATGCTGAATCCAAAAAAACCTTTTCACCTTGTAGCTTTCTGGCCTAATTAACGCAAACTAAAGTAACTTATCACAGGTTCAATACATTGTAATTTCGATCTTCACAAACTGAATCCACATAATCCCAGATAGCGCACCCCTAATGCACGCTTAAACTTAGTTTACGTTCACCCCCGTTTTAGGCGTTTTTGTGTATTCGGATAGATATTTGAGCTTACCATGTATTAGGTACGATGAACTCTGGAGAGAATCTCTAAAGCAATCTTTGAAGTATTTAGGAGGGTTTCTCATGGAATTTTAATAGGAGGGCCTGAAAAGTTCTTTGGAGAAATTCCGGATGAGACCACTGAAGTAATCTAGAGGAATTTTCGTTCCAATTACTAAAGGAATCTCTGAAGTAATGTGTAGAGAAATTTCTGATTGCATCTTTGAAAAAAATCCTAACGATATCTCTAAAGCAGCTTCTTATGGAATATGTAAAGTAATCTGGAAGTAATCGTAGAGGACATTCTGAAAGAATTCGTCAAACAAAAGATGAGTTACCAATTACTAGAGTAATCTCTGAAATAAAGTTTACAGTTCTAATGGAGGATTTCATCGATTGATTTACAGAAAAGTTCAGTTCTTTTAAATAAAGTTATTGTGGTATCACGGATAGATCCACGAGATGAACTCCTGAAAATTTCCTGCCAAAATCTCACATTTGAGGGCCCCAGATGCAAAGGAGTATAAACGACCATTTTGTCGACCATTACCGGCGCAGTTTTTCTCCGCACGTCATCGACAGTTACGTAAAACCTCCGCATATCATTCTGTTCCATACTCGCCTGAGCAATCACATTTTCCTCATGCTCTCGTTTCTTTTTGCGGTGGATTCGTTTTTCTGCTACTCTTGCTTCTCTACATCACTCCCTGCTTTGAATTAATTTTCGCTTGTTTTGCTGTTTAGAGTCGAACGTAATAGATGAAGTAATTGATCATGGAAGCGGCTGGTCCTTGCGCATGGATCTTTGATCTAAGAAATTTTTCTGGTCCCCTCCGTACTATATTTAGTGGCACACGTTTTCTTAACTTTCCTAAGAAGATGCATTCCGATCCGTTCTACCCTAACCGGCATTTCGTTCGTTAAATCGCACAATCAAAACAAACTTTTACTTTCTGGTCCCAGCTGTTAGTTGGACCGGCGCGGCGCGTTGTTGGCTACTGAATGTATGAGAATACGCAGGCGCAGACCCACCAAACACACGTTACGGAATAGTGACGGCCGGACGGCCGGCATTATCTCCGATCGTTGAACTCTCCTTCTTTCGCTCTTCAACGAAACGGAGAAGGAACTCCTACAGGGGGGCCGGCCACAGCTGTAACCACCATTAGAGCAGCGCACTTGATGCCCGCTCACTTTAGTTTAGTAGGTAGGTATGCAATCGGTCTTTATTCGCGAATTTAGCACGCTCGGATCGCCACGGCCCATCTCGCCAGGCTGGGTCTCTGCACTTCAGTGCCCAGAGGTGAAAGTCTACGGTGACCAGCGCTTGCCGGTATAATGGCTCCATTTCTGCCGGTGTGACAAAATTATAACCTCTTTTCCCTCGCGAATCGTTCGCTACGAGCTAAACTGATGCAACATTTTGCGGCCGAAACCTCCCATGGATGGGTTGTGAACAGGCAGGCCCGAAAAAAAAAAACAAACAATTGAATTGGTCCGGTTATTGCCACCGTGCCACTGCCACTACTGTTTCAATGCTTATCTTGGACAGCCCCTGCAAATCGGAAAGTCGAAAGATGCGATTTTACACGCGCGCTAATTTCAAGCTCGGGCTAATTGTATCGCATTCGCGGGCGCAACTTGCAGGCCAAAGGGGCCCGCAGAAAATTATCTAAAACCAACTCATGGTTCATGGTTGGTTGGTTGGTTGGTCGGACGACGGTCGGACTGGCCGCAACAAACGCGAAAAAGTGTTTTGACCTTTTTCGGGGGAAGCATAGATGGCAGCGAATTGTTGAACCATGGCGAGGGGATTTCACCTGTTTGATTAACTGGTGTAATCGATACGAATTAGTCGACATTTGCAATTAATTAGGCTTGGTTGGGTAACGAATCTGGCGATCGCTAATAGGCAGTGAAATTAATTGAGGGGATTCCGATTGACGTCATAGAGATGATGTGAGCCATTACATATGTAAGGTTCAAGGTGCCAATGGAGTTGTCAAAACGACGACAAAGGAAGCTTTAAATTAGGGCAATGATGACCATGCCCTTCAGAGACCATGAATGGGTGAGCTCGTTTCAGTTTATTGTTTCAGTTTACAAAACAAATCTCGTAACGTTACTATTACAGCAATAGGGCACTGCACACCACGGATCTTATGTAAAAGTCTTGGACGTTTCGTTTTCTTATCGTTTACGATTTACTGTTAACATCTCTCCAGGAGCTTCTTCTGGGATTTTTCCAAGAATTTCGTTCGTGGTTGTGAGATATCTCCAAGAGTTTGTGGATTACTCTAGAAATTTCTTCCGAGATCTCTCTAGGAATTCGTTTCGAGATTTCCCCCGGGAATTCTCTCTATGATTCTTGCAGTAATTTTACCTAGGATTCAGGTATATTTTTCGTGGTGGCTCCAGAAATTTATTCCAGGGTTCCTCTAGGAGTTCCTTTTGTGATTCGTTAGGGAGCTCCATTTGGGGTGGAGGTTTTCTTCAGAAGTTCACTTTTGGGTTTCTCCAGGATTCCTTCCGGGACTTCAAGGGATTCCTTCTGGGATTTCTCCAGGACTTTTGGAAATTTTTTCTTGAGTTGTTCCTGAGATGCCTCCCAAGATGTCTTCAGGAATTACTTCCAAGATCCTCTTAACTGTTTCTTTTGGAATGGGCAGATAATTTGATTACCTTCAAGCGGCTATACCAGTTGGCTAGTATGTCTGAAATAGACGAAACATTTGAAGACACAGTGTGTGTTTAATTGAAAAATTGAGAGATAAATTTGTGAAAAAAAAAATACCGCTTGTTTGGGTGAGATTCGAATTTTCTGCAGATCTTTCTGGAATTCTTCTGGAAGTATATTCTAGAATTCTACCAGATGTTCCTGGGATGATAATGCACCCTCCAGGAATTAATTAGGGAATTTCTTCAATTTTTGTGGCATTCTTTATGGAATTACTCAAAAAATTCCTTATGAAATTCTTACATAAGGTTCTAGAGAAATTCCAGCTTCGTAAGGGATTTCTCCCTGCAGTTTCTTCTGGGCTTCATTCTTCTTAAAATTCTCCCTGGGAATCCCAGAAGAAAACTTCGTGAAGACATTCCAGAAGAAAAAAAACTCTAATTTCTTAGCCACAAAGGACATAGCATTCCTTAGTGAATGCCGAAAACTTAGTCTTACTCCAGTTTGTCATAAGATTAAGGTAAGAGGGCAGGTTCCACAAGGTATTATAAAGAAGATGGAATCTGAGTTTATTAAATCTAGTACCAAAAAGCTTTACTCAAAATTGGATTTGCTGACGTTACAATGTTATAATTTACATTTAAAGTTGGCAAAAGAATATGCTTGGGTATTTCCTGTTTTTCTTACCAAGGTTGAAGAAGCAGAGGAATGTGAGGCACAGTGTGTGTTCACTTGACAAATTGAGAGATAAATTTGTGAAAAAATTATCACTTGTTTTGGTGGGATTCGAACCCATAACTCCGTATCGCTAGTCTGGCGCTTAAGCGTTAAATTTAACCAACAAAGCCGCAGAATAATTTACAATTCTTTGAAACAGACAGTCAATCTGAATTCGAAGCACCACCCCAACCGGGTCCATCTTTCACAACTTTATCTCTCTTTCAGCTTGAATGTTCATCTCTCTCACGCTCGCGATTGCGCCTTCAAAATGATGAGCGCGAGCGAATTGTTTATGCGATGCGATGTTTTCTAGATGTCCTACGGCCGCATGCTTCTTCATCGATCAAATAATTAGTATGAAATCCGTATGTGTTGAGCACTCGAACCCAATTTGCTTTCTATTTCACAGAATCGTAACTGTGGCTTAGTTGGTTGAAGCGACGAACTAGCAATACGGAGTCATGGGTTCGAATCCCACCAAAACAAAAGATGTTTTTTTTTCACAAATTTATCTCTCAATTTGTCAATTACAGGATGTCGCAGAAAGTATGGGCACAACTTTGCAGCTCTGCCATTTTGGAATGGATGCATAAACAAACTTTATTTTCACACATATCCTGTCTTAATATATCAACAACAAATGCCAATCATTAAAATTTGCATTTTACACTTCGTTTGGATGTAGTGGAGCATTCCTTAAAAGGCCTTTTAAAGCTCCTACACAAATTGCTATATTTTTCAATAACATCGCTTAACAAATTGTTTTCTACGCATCAAATTAAGCTCGATAAAAATTTCAAAAAATATATCCGTGTATTTCTACATGCGTATCTATTATACAGCCCTTAGTTTGAATTAAAAACATATATTTTTGAACCTAAAAAAATGAATTAAAACACTAAAAGCGATATTTATGAAAACTCGTTTTTCTAATTGTTGAAAACAAGCTTCTGAATATATATAAATGCATTCAGAAAATCACAATTGAATTTCAGTATAAGTAAAGTAAATGCTCTAGCTTTATAAAGTGTAGAATAAATTAATTTTATTCTCGTTAAAACATGTTTAAAACTCGAATGTCTGTGGACATGTCGTATCCAAAAATAGAAAAGGTGATTTTTTAAGTTTTCTCAAAATTTTAAAATACCCTTACGCACAGGCAAAACAGATTTTTATGAAAAATTTAAATCAATCATCTGAGGAAACATGTTTTCGAATAGGGTGACGATGGGTTTTATCGGCAGGTTTGTTCTCTTCGTCATGGGGAGTTTATGTCGGTCAAATTTCCTGAAACTTGGTCTTATAACTCAGCTTGGTTGGGAAGGATTTGAGGCCAACTCTGAGTTCAACAGCTTTCAAAAAAAAAAACCCGTGACGAATAGAACAAAACTGCCGAAAATAAACAATTTCCCCTATATCATGAGAAAAAAAAATCGAAAAAATTTATTCGGATTTGGGTATTTGGCAAAACCGTAAAAAAGTAGTTTGTGCAGAAGTTTTAAAAGTTGTTTTTTCATTTCAAACATACAGCATAAAAAAAAACCTTTTTAAGGACAAACGTCTTGAAACTCCGCTTCAACAGTGCATCAAAACTTCAAACGCACAAATCTCAAGAAGCAAGCTTTAAACAATAGTGCATTTTATTATTCTATTCTTGCTCACTGGTTTTGTTAACGAAGAGATTTGTGCACTCAAAATCGTGAGTAGGTGCCAAAGTCAGCCATTGTGGCGGCCATTTTAGGATTCTAACAAGTCTGTCCTTAATGTATAAACTCTTTACATGTACCAATGAAAATACTTTGAATAAAAATACAAAATATAAAAATTGTCATTTGTTAGGAAATCGTTTGTATTTTCGCTATACAAAGTTGTGCCCATACTTTCTGGGACACCTTATAAACACACTGTCTTCCGAAAATTGAGTTTTTTTTCTTTTGGAATGTCTTCAGAAGTTTTTTCTGGGATTAACAGAAGGAATTCTTGGAAAAATGAAATCAAGGAAGGAATTATACGATGAAACCCAGAGGAAAATTCAGGGAGAAAATCCTTACGAAGCTGGGATTCTTCAAGAAACTTCTGTAGGAACTTCATAAAGAATTCCTTGAGTAATTCCATAAAGAATGTCATAAACATTAAAGAAATTCAGCTATTAATTCCTGAAGGATGGATTACCATCCTAGGAACATCTGATAGAATTCCAGAATATACTTCCGGAAGAATTCCAGAAAGATCTGCAGAAAATTCAGAAAGAATTTCTTAAGGAATGCAGAAAATGGTTTCTAGGGGAATCCTGGATGAAGTTCCTAAACAAATTTGGAAGCAGTTTCAGAAAGGCTACCAGAAGGAGTTCCCAAAGGAATCCCAGCAGAAGTTTCCGAATTTCAGGAAGAATCACATAAAGAGTTCCTGGAGGAATCCCGAAAGAAGTTGTTTGGAAAAATACCGGGAGGAGTTTTAAGAAGATTCCTGGGAAAAGTTCCCAGAAGAATCCTGGAATGAGTTCTTAGAAAAATCCAGGGCGGAATTCATAAATAAATTCCCGAAGCAGTCCCTGGAGGAATCTCGTAAGAAGTTCCCGGAAGAAGTTCAAGGAGGAATCCCAGATGGAGTTTCTGTAGGAATTGAAGCGATCCCGAAAGTAGACTCCCGGGAGAAGTTCCTGTAGGAACAAGTTTCTGGCGGATTCGCGGATGGATTTTCTAGGTGAATTTTGGAATTTCTAAAGAAATTTAAGAAGGAACTCCTGGAGAACTCTCGTATGGAGTTCCTGGAGAAGTCCTGAAGGGATCCCCAAAGGAGTTGTTGCAAAATTTTGGAAGGAGCTCCTGAAGAAATCTCGGAATGAATGTGCGAAGCAATCAAGGAAAGAACTTCATAAGATTTCCTGGATGAAATCCTGGAAGTATCTCAGAAGGAACAACTGGTGTAATCCCAGATGAAAATCCTTGAAAAGAACTATGGAAGGACCCCGTAAGTGAGCAACTGTGAGAATCCTAGGAGGAACTTCTGGAGCAATTACTCAAGAAATTCCAGAAGCAATCTCGAAAGAATTTCTTGGAGGACTTGCTGGAAGAACCACAGATGTAACCTGTTAAGGAATCTTAGAGGAAATTCCTGGAAGTTTTCCAAATGGAATTTCTGAAGGAATCCTCAGTAGTTGCGCATAGCTGAGGCCGGGCCCCTCTCGACTATGCCTGCCGTACACTACGCCAGCATGCACGACTTTAGAGAGGGAAGGAGCTCAGAACCAAAGTTGTGGGCGCTGGCACACCCTGAATCCTAGAAGAAACTTCTGGAAGAGTCTTGGGAAAAGTTGGTGGAGTAACTGCGGAAGGAGTTCCTACAGAAATTCTTGTGGTATTACAGTTACAGAAGCAACTTCACGATTTTTGTTTCAATGCCTTTATATTCCTGAATTTCAACTAAAGCTAAATCTTGTGTGAAGAATAAAAATATATAAAAAAATCATATCTCAAAAACTAAAAACATACATCTCTGATTTTTTGATATGTTACGCCATATTTCCTGAATTTTCTGATGAAAATATAAACGCCTTTGGTCTCGAGACCATGAAAACGTAAAAAAAAACTAAAATAATTGCATACTTGTTTACACAAAACTCAATTTGGCAAATTCTGCTATTTTTCCGTTATTAGAATTACAATAAACTTTATTATTATCAGGGACGGCATATGTCATGAAAATGTAATTTTGTTATTTCTTGCTTCAACTTTGGAAGATGGCTTAGCAGCCTTGGTGGGAGTAGAAACGAGTTGTTTAAATCTTTCCAGGCGTTTCGATCCGCTTGGGATCTTTTTCAAGGGTTCGATTTATTACTGTTTTTTTGTCAAGATTGGTTTTGCATAACATGAAATTGTCATATGAAAAAAAGGTCTGTTTTTCGACTTGGTCCGCCTTAGTTTGACAGTTTGTGCGTCAGATAATCTGCAATATTTTGCGCTGATCGAATTCGGGCACAACGTTCTGCTGTCTTCCACCATTGATTTGAAAATGCTTTGAAATTTCACTGTTCGCAATGAGAAATGTTTTAAAAAACGTGAGCAATTATTGATTACCAATCTGTACTTTAGATTGGTGATGTTCGCGGATGGAAATTCGCACAGAAAATTATGGAAACTTAAAAATGTCATGACATTTTTTTTTCATGATATTCCGTGACATTTCCCATTCCTGATCATAATTATGTTGCAAATATTATACATAGTTATTAATTTAATAATCTTTGCCACACAATTATCTTATTTTATGTGGTTTCTAACTGCTGTTGATATTATGTAATTTTGGTCAGGTAGTGATTGGTTGTTACCTTTCAGATTGTTCATCATTTGTATTATTTCTATTGATGAGAAAAGATGAGGAGGTTTTGCGCCCATTTGAGAAAGAGTTAACATGGTGATTGTTCTACTCAAACGGGCTTTTCTCTACTCCTAAATAAATAAATAAATAAATAAATAAATAAATAAATAAATAAATAAATTAATAAATAAATAAATAAATAAATAAAAAAGAAGGCAATTCACTTCAGTAATGCTACTTACGACGGTTTCTCCTATCAGCACCGCAGCCAGCCAACGTCAATAGGTGAGATGCGATTGGGTTAAAGCAGTACTTCCCAAACTGTGCGCCGCGACGCCCTGGTGCGCCGTGAACATCTCTCAGGTGCGCCGCAAGCTCTTGAGCCAAAACACAAAGAACAAACTCTTATTATTAGAGGCAAAATATATTTTCAGCTGTTTTTGTATTGTTTTGTAAAACTAGTGTAATCTCAAACCCTTTTTTGTATTTGATACCAATGTTTTGGCTTTTTTGTGGAAGACTTCAAAAGAAAGTCATTCAAAGGGGTTTTCCCTCTTCTAAATTTTCAATTAAATAGTAAATATTCCAAAGTCTATGAATGTTTTCTGGAATTTATTACATCCTCATGAAACATTGAGATTTTTTCAAAATTTTTTATTTCCGGAATTTTGAAAATTTTGGTGAGACTCTCAATTCGTTGGACTTTTTGTAATTCGGCTTAGTTTTCGATTTTATCAATAGCTTGTAATTCAAAGTAGATATTTCAAGAAACTTTTTATGTTCTTTCCATAATACTGTCATTTATAATTACTGTCAATTTCCATGGAGACTGCAGGTCTTCGTGCTGTTTTTTTTCTTTTGTTTTTATTAACGTGTATTTTAACATTGAGCTAATTCTACACTTAATTTTCATGCTGTCTCAAAAGTTTCGGTATAAAATTTTTTCTTACATCACTATCATAACTTGTTAGTTTATCTCTATGATTGAGATTTCATCCTATAGACCTTATCGTAAAAAAAATCTGCGACAATTTATGTGACGATTTCATGCATGATTCTGAAACCGCCTTTTTTGAGTTGTTGAGTTGAGTTTTTTGAATTCCGAATACAAAAACATGACCCCTCACCGTCACTGTCAGGCGTTCTGACAGCTTCTGAACAATTCATTTTAAAATCTATTTTGCCTGAAATTTGGTAATCTACGTAGTTTATTTAAAAGTTTTGCAATGCAATCCTTCAGAAATCTAAAATTTGTGTTAAGTTCTGCGAATCTTTGAGCATTTTTTTTTTATTATATAAAACAAGACATTGAAGGCTTTTTACGATTTATATTTGAAATTTTGAACTGAAGGTGTTAAAATAATTAAAATTCTTTGTAAAAAATTGTTGGTGCGCCGCAAAAATTTTGAAAATTTCAAAAGGCGCCGCGGTAGCAAAAAGTTTGGCAACCTCTGGGTTAAAGTGTGTTGCTCGTCTATGAATTGAAATTAATTCGTGACATGGACGTGCCACGTTACTGCGCACCACTAATGGCTCAGTTCCTTGACATAACTCTCAGAGCTACCTAAATTGAGGTGTGATCATTGGCTAATGATTACACTTGGTTACGACATATTTTTGTTGGGATAGAGTAGCTCCCGCGCAGAGCATTAGTTATAAAGTCGAAGGCGTTGTAGGAATGTCTAAATCTTTGAATTAATTCCAAAACTTGTTCGTGATCCATATTTGGCGTTGACATTAGCTTATCAAATTAAGATCAACACTAAGCGCCCAACCCTCAGTTAGGCCTCCGCACAGCACACACACACACTCACTTTGACTCTGATGCGCAGCCCACAATCGTCGATTGTATGTAAATTGGTGGAGCCCCAAGCTACTGTCCTGCTGCGCTTGTCTTCTCGCTAAGCTCAAACATTCAGTTACGGATCCTCTCATAAATCAACATAAATTTGTTCGCATTCGACCAGTCACAATGGAAACAGTGACACCTACCCACGTACCTTCGTAGGTATGACTCCCTCTTGAAACTAGTTTTGTTGCGAGCCTCATCTATCGGAGTGTGGTGCCCTATAGGGTCACCTCTCGGGAGCTTGACCGCGAGCAGTTCAAAGATTTCAGCTTCTGTAGTCATCGTCATGGCGTCTTCTCGGTGTTTCCCTCACCGGCCTTCCCTCAAACTGTCGTCGTTGATTACGAGCACTTTGAGCTCTTGGCGACCGGGGGTCGAGGGAAGATCCATTAATCCAAGAGATCTTCCCTACGACTAGTTTGGTACGTCGCCGCGTTCGATGAATACCCTATTACGGAGAGGCGTGCGAGTAAACAAAAAGCACAATATTGGTTCGGAACACATTGCGCACGGCTAGGATGGGAAGCATTCATCATCGCCAGCGAGCAGCCTACTGCCCAGCCTTTTAGCGACGATCACCGAACGACACCGTAGGGAGATGGGGAAACTTGGCGGAGTCGTGACACGGAAAGCGCGATTCCGTGATGTCCACCGCCCCGGGTCGTCATTGCTGGAATGCTATGAAATGCGATGGCTGGGGTAAAACGCCCACCACTTCATACCTTCTAACGTCGCAGATCACAAAGCGAACTTAAACGCCTTATTGTACGCATCACTCAATACATGTGAACATTACAAATGTTTCGACAAGATCGTAATGTGTCAGTGCGAACCCGGCAAGTTGAGAAACGATCAACCGGAAAATTGATTATAAATGTCTCCCGTCTCACCCCAACTTCCCCTTTCATCGATGGTGGCTCATCTTGGCGAAGCTCATTCATTGCCGATCGTTAATAAAACAGCGTTGGCCTGTCGTCCATCGCCATTCGCTGGTCGTCGTTATTCACGGGTAAGAAAAGCTGCGATTGTGCGAAAATTCCGTTCGTTCGTTCGTTAGCACTGCGATTTTTCCACTTCACTTGAACCGGAGAATCTGTGTCAATTGGGTTCTCGGATGAGGAGGGTACTTCATGGATGTCACAACAGCTCACAGTCGATGTTCTGGTCGTCGGCTCGACAACGTGACGCCACGGTTGTCACATTCTTAGCAAACGCAAGCCGTTCGTTCGTTGGATGATGGATCGACTGTTTTGATTCGCGTTGAATGATGAATGAGGATGGATTCATTCAAATGCCGCTGCTGGCGATTGCAGAGGTCGAAGGACAAAGTGTAGCTATGTAAATGGACAATGTTGCTTCCGAAGTAGCTGCATGGGATTGTTGAGACTTTGTAAGATTTTTTTTTGCAAATTATACTAGTAGGCTTTAGAAACGTTGATCTACATGGTGGATATTGGATATACTTACTTTTACGGAGCGGACCTGGTGTGATGGTTAGAACACTTGACTATCACACTGAGGACCTGGGATCGAATCCCACTCCCGACAAACTCACAAATGTGAGTTCTTCCATCGGAAGGGAAGTAAAGCGTGGGCCCCGAGATTGGGCTAAAAATCTCGTTAATACAGATAAAAAAAAACTTACTTCATTCATTTCATTTATTTAGTATTACATCAAATTCAAGATAAAACTGAATCTACAATATTTCTCCATAATAAAGGTTCGTGGCTACCGCTCTCCATCCTCGGTCGCGCCCGATGCTCGCCAAGTCACGCTCCACCTGGTCCGCCCATCGTGCTCTCTGCGCTCCACGCCTTCTTGTACCAACCGAATCAGTTGCAAACACCAGCTTTGCAGGGTTGTTGTCCGGCATTCTTGCAGCATGCCCTGCCCACCGTATCCTTCCGGCTTTTGCCACCTTCTGGATGCTGGGTTCGCCGTAAAGTGCAGCGAGCTCGTGGTTCATCCTTCTCCGCCACACACCGTTCTCCTGCACACCGCCGAAAATCGTCCTTAGCACGCGTCGCTCGAAGACTCCGAGTGCTTGCAGGTCCTCCTCGAGCATGGTCCATGTCTCGTGCCCGTAGAGGATTACCGGTCTTATTAGCGTTTTGTACATGGTGCATTTGGTGCGTGGGTGAATCTTTTTCGACCGCAATTTCTTCTGGAGCCAGTAGTAGGCCCGACTTCCGCTGATGATGCGCCTCCGAATTTCACGGCTCACGTCAGTAAGGAACCGAGGTAGACGAATTCTTCTACCACCTCGAAAGTATCTCCGTCTATCGTAACATTACTACCCAGACGGATCCGGTCGTTTTCGGTTCCGCCTACCAGCATGTACTTTGTTTTTGAGGCATTCACCACCAGTCCGACCTTTGCTGCTTCGCGTTTCAGGCGGGTGTACAGTTCTGCCACCGTTCCAAATGTTCTAGCGATAATGTGCATGCACACATAATCCGCAAAGCACACAAATTTTCCGGACTTTGTGAAAATCGTTCCCCGGCTGTTGAGCCCGGCTCGTCGCATCACACCTTCCAGAGCGATGTTGAAGAGTAGGCATGAGAGTCCATCACCTTGTCGCAGTCCCCGGTGAGATTCGAATGAACTAGATAGTTCACCCGAAACCCTTACGCAGTTTTGCACACCGTCCATCGTTGCTCTTATCAGTCTAGTCAGCTTCCCAGGAAAGCCGTTTTCGTCTATGATTCTCCATAGCTCTGCGCGGTCGATACTGTCGTATGCCACTTTGAAGTCGATGAACAGGTGATGCGTTGGGACCTGGTATTCACGGCATTTCTGGAGGATTTGCCGTACGGTAAAGATCTGGTCCGTTGTCGACCGGCCGTCGATGAAGCCGGCTTGATAACTTCCCACGAACTCATTTGTTTTAGGTGACAGACGACGGAAGATGATCTGGGATAGCACTTTGTAGGCAGCATTCAAAATAGTGATCGCCCTGAAGTTCTTCCAAATGGTCGCCTTTCTTGTGAATGGGGCAGATTACCCCTTCCTTCCACTCCTCCGGTAGCTGTTCGGTTTCCCAGATCCTGACTATCAGCCGATGCAGACAGGTGGCCAACTTTTCTGGGCCCATCTTGATGAGTTCAGCTGCGATACCATCCTTACCAGCTGCTTTGTTGGTTTTGAGCTGGTGAATGGCATCCTTAACTTCCCTCAGCGTGAGAGTTGGTTCATTTCCGTCCTCCGCTGCACTGGCGTCGTCGTTTCTTCCGTTGCCGTGGGCTCCCGTGCCTACGTTCTCCACGCCGTTCAGGTGCTGATCGAAGTGCTGCTTCCACCTTTCGATCACCTCACGTCCGTCCGTCAAAGGCCACCGTCTTTATCCCTGCATATTTCGGCTCGCGGTACGAAGCCGTTGCAGGATGCGTTGAGCTTCTGATAGAACTTCCGTGTTTCTTGGGAACGGCACAGCAGTTCCATTTCTTCACACTCCGCTTCTTCCAGGCGGCGCTTTTTCTCCCGAAAGAAGCGGGTCTGCTGTTTCCGCTTCTGTTTATAACGTTCCACGTTCTGTCGAGTGCCTTGCTGCAGCATTACCGCCCTCGCTGCATTCTTCTCCTCCAAAACCGTTCTGCACTCTTCGTCGAACCATTCGTTCCGTCGATTCCGTTCCACATACCCGATGGTGCTCTCGGCTGCGTCGTTGATGGCTGCTTTCACTGTACTCCAGCAGTCCTCTAGAGGGGCCTCATCGAGCTCGCTCTCGTCTGGCAACGCGGCCTCGAGATTCTGCGCGTATGCTGAGGCGACATCCGGTTGCTTCAGTCGCTCTAGGTTGTACCGTGGCTGTCGCCGGTATCGTACATTGTTGATGACGGAGAGTTTTGGGTGCAGTTTGACCATCACCAGATAGTGGTCGGAGTCGATGTTGGCGCCACGCCAAACTTACTTATTACTTATTATTCTACATCATCGCTCCATTTAGTTTACGCCGAATAAAAAGTTATTCTTGGTCAAAACTACAAGAAAAAATATGAAATACATATATTTTACATCGACCACTGCTACCAGAAGTAGCACGTTCGAAATCGAAAACACATGTTCAAAGTGATTCGATCAATTATGCACCGAGTATGCATTGGAAATCGATCCTACCTCACAGCCTTCTGCATCAACCATTAGAATCGAACTCGTGAGCCACTTTTCCAAACGACCCATGTCAGCTTCCGAATTTGGAACGATACACGAGTAATTCACCATCACCCGGGCTCCCCGTGTACAAACCACTTTGGTGCTACATCTTGTAAATCCATATTCTAATTCCCTCGGATTATCTCTAGAAGAGAGCTACCTACATCTCAATCAGCAGTCATGTATGTGGTGCTCTCAGATGTCTCTGCCCAGCAACAACATCAACACCACCGCCGTGCGTATCCATCTGGATCTAGTTCAGGTCTTGTGTCTGAGTCTGACTCTCAGTCTACAGTCTGGTGCATTGATCCGACGTATTTATAGTCGCGGCCCTAGAAATAACATAAATCATGCACGAACGAGCAACGACATCGACGCCACACTCAATTATACCATCTAAGCGTGTGCACCGACCGGGGTCCAGGACAGAAGAAACGGTCGCGCATTACTCTCTCTCGCCCCAATCAGTCGGCAAAATGCCTACGAGCGCGTAAGCGGAACCACATGTGCATAATGGCAATTGATAGGGGGACCGTGATGAAATGCGCCGATTTGGGGGAAAATACTTTCTTCAATCTAAAGCTGCTTAACCTTGTGAATGTTAGGCATGTTATCATCATTCACGATGATTTTTCCCTTCCAGATTGTACTTTCTTCGCCCACATGTTAAAACAAAAGAAATAAATAATAAAATAAAAATTAACCTGTTCTCCTGAAGCGATTATCTCTATCTTAGATACGAACAAAAGAATGTAGATTGTAGAAAAACAGTAATGGGTGGTTTCAAATAAGTAGCAGCTTCAGGTTAAAATAAAAAAAAATAAAAAATAAAAAAAAGAAAAAAATAAATAAATAAAAAATATTAAAAAATGTGTATGAGTGCCATAAGTAATCTCACGCTCCCGAATTCATCTTATTCAAAAACAAGCGATTACGGAACCGATTGATTCCACTCTTTTGCCATTCATGCGTCACTTCTTTCAAAAAATATAAAAAATAAGAAAAAAAAACAAACAGCGCTTTTTCTAAGGATGAAAATGGGAGCCACATATAGCAATCAATACCCCATCTCCCTAAAGTGCATTTAATTCCCCATCTCCCTTAGATGCAAACTATGAAGAGAAACAGTGGCCATGATATGAAACCATCAACAATCTTACGAGTAGTATAATATAAATAAGAACTAAAAAATTTTAAAAATAAAAAAAAAAATGATGATCTTCCCCAAAGTGTATTTAATCTCACATCTCTCCTAGATGCAAACTATGTTAAGAAACGGCAACGGCGGCTAAGGCCATTCCGAAAGACAACCTCACTTCAAATCGGTTAGTTACTGTCGTCGTCAACCGGCCGACGAGAGTGCCTCTGCTAATTCGACCTCGGCACCACACCTACCGGGCTCGCCCCTTCTAGCACACAATATAGGGACTTGAATGCTTGAGAGCTAGTGCGACCGAAATCGAGAGTGCATTGCCCTTTACACCGGCCGGCTGGTTCTCCGGTTGATTTGGCAGAACTATACTGCAAAATAGAATGGAACGAGCTCACCAAGCCATTTATCTATTTTTTATGGAATAAACAGTCATGAAATTATATCAAAAGAAAAACGAGCATTGTAAATTAAATTTGTTCAATAAATATTTAAAAAAATATAAAAATTTAAATTTTAAAATGTGGAGCGGATCTGGTGTGATGGTTAGAACACTTGACTGTCACGCCGAGAACCTGGGATCGAATCCCACTCCCGACAAACTCACAAGATGTGGGTTCTTCCTTCGGAAGGGAAGTGAAGTGTGAGTCCCGAGATGAACTAGCCTAGGGCTAAAAATCTCGTTAATACAGATAAAAAAAAAATCTTGTGAAAATTTACAATTTTACCAAAATAACTAAAAGAATCACAAAATAATCATTTGGTTGAAAATTTCACTCCAACATGGTTTAGTTCAGCTATAGCTTGTTGAAAATATTGGTTAATATAACCTATGTTCGAGTAAATCATGTTTTTCAGACAATTTGGAGAACTTAACTTTTCATTCGAGTCAATGACCTCCTCATCAAGATTTTTATCGAGTGCAATTCAAAACAGATGTCTTTCGAGAATTGTCCAACTAAATAAATCTCCTTGAGTTCACTTATCTCCAGTTTCCAACTCACTTCACTGCGCCCACGACCGATTGCTGCACATTCCGCACAACCATGAAATTGAATGATTCAGAAAGTGAAAATGACTGATGATCAGATCATCGATGGGCGGCCAGGCACGCTCCATGACTTCCCGTCCCTGCTGCTTCCCGTCAATCGTCTCGTAAGTCGTTCGATCGACACCGAACCAAAGAAGGGCAATACAGTTCCCTGGCACGTTCGTTCGTTGGGTTGGTCTGCCTGCCAATCGATCGGCCTCAGATCAAGCAAAGATGAGTAATTAATATCCTACATATCTCTTCTAAGCGAAGTCTGAGTGTGCCCTTATGATGCACTCCGTTGACCGTGTTCGGAACGTGGCTTCGGAATGAGTGCATTTCACTCGTTTTGGTCTGAATAGATGGAAAGAACAACATTATAACAGATTGTGTTATTTTGTGTCTGTTTCAAAACATGTTGCGTTCAGTAGGGAAAAAAATCAAAATAAAAACAAATTTCCTTCAAAAGAATAAAAAAATATGTATTTTTTTATGATTTCAACAAGATTAAAATAAACTTTGTCCATTCAAACTGGCTCAAAATAGTACAGTCACAACATGTATGTTGCATATGTATGTATTTGAAAACAAAATCGTTATGGTTTAAATCAAGTGGTCAAAATATTGCATCTTGCTTTGCTTTATAGATTACCGTGCAAATGTTCAATCATCTGAAATATTTGTTCACACGTCAAACACCAAAGAAAGTAGCAAGCAAACAAACCGATTATTCCATGACCCAAAAAGTGTAACCGACGCTTAAAATTTCTAGCAGCGAAACGAACCAATGTATGCTGTAACTGGTGGGAACATATTGTGGTGTGACAAAAAAATTCTGCACGGGGTCGAATACGCTGCAAAAAAAGCAATAATTTAAAAAAAAATTAAAATTTAACAGTATAAAAAATAAAAAAAAACAAATTTATATTTGTTACCAAAAAACAAAAGTCACTATAAATTGCTCAAGATAGTAAAGTCATAACACGTTCTGATATGTATTTGAAAACAAAATAGTTTTGGCTTCAATCAAGTAATCAAAATAGTAAAAAAAATAATCAAAATTTAACAGTACAAAAAAAAAACATTTATATTTGTTACAAAAAAAATCGAACAAAAATCACTACCCAAGTAACAATTTCATTGCTGATTGGTTTTGTTTGATTTTTATTAGGGTTTTATTACAGCAATCATTAAAACTCGCAGTTTTATTACTGCTTTTATGAAAACCATTGATAAAATGTTTTATAGTATACTTGAAGATATCCATAAAGACAGATTTTAAGAGTAAACAAAACTTTCCGATTTGTAAACCTTCTGGCAATCATTATTACCACAATAAAACTGTTAAAACTCTCAACAGATAGCGATCCGTTCGATTAGTAACGGCATCTGTTGGTGGAAAAGCAGAACTACGATATTTCAAGGTTTAGTGCGGTCATCATAAAAGTAAACTAGCTTTCGTTTTATTTTCGCTGATTATGGTTGTCGCCAAATTGAAGAATTAGCTAGAGTGAATGGAAAATAGTTAATTTTGGTGAAATTAGCAAAGAATTGATAGTTTGCCACCATTTCTATAACATGCTCACATAAATAAACTCTCTCTACTGAGCTTTCTTCTGATTCGAGATAGTTTTACTAAATAAACAAATTGATTTTTTTTCATTCCAAAGATGATAATATTCACTATTTTTGAAGCGCATTAATTTTATGATTCTACCACCCCAATATTCACGGTAAAATTGAATGCCCATAAGCCTACCAACACAATAACAACGAAAATATTACTTTGAAATTAGCGCTTCTACTTACGAATGATGTATCGTCCTGAACTTTACGTGCCATCGAAGAAGCTTCTCTGCATCTTGAGCTGTCATAGTTTTTGTTGAAAAAAAAAACAACAACAATCGAGAATGGGAAATTTTTCTACAAGGTTTAAAAACGGTTTTATTGCTACTCTTAATGCGGTTTGCAAAACCTCTCCGAGAGTGGTCCACTTGTCCGGAAGATGCTCTTAAAGAGGTTATCGAGAGGTTTTGATGTATAAGTCAGTTTTATTGCGAGTTTTATAAAATTGATCATGAAGATCTCTTGTAGAGCCGAACAAAACTTAAAATGTTACTTGGGTATTAATGGTTAAATGTATTAAGTTGCATGAAATTAAATTTTTATACATAGGTAGCAAATTTTGTTGCTTAACCGTTTATAAAAATAAAAATCTTATTTTTGAAATTTTTTAATTCTTTTATTGGAACTACAACATTTTGTATTCTTCTTCTTCTTCTTCTTGGCGTAACGTCCTCACTGGGACAAAGCCTGCTTCTCAGCTTAGTGTTCTATGAGCACTTCCACAGTTATTAACTGAGAGCTTCCTCTGCCAATGACCATTTTGCATGTGTATATCGTGTGGCAGGCACGAAGATACTCTATGCCCAAGGAAGTCAAGGAAATTTCCTCTACGAAAAGATCCTGGACCGACCGGGAATCGAACCCGTCACCCTCAGCATGGTCATGCTGAATACCCGTGCGTTTACCGCCTCGGCTATATGGGCCCAACATTTTGTATTATAATTCTTTTTTAATTTTATCCATAGAAGAACCCATAAAACAAAAAAAAAAAGAATAAGCTTCTGTTTTTTAACTGCAGTAGTGATAATTTTATTATTATCTTGTTCTGTATCTCTGATCGGGTCGTCTCTGACGATGCCCATATAGAGCACGGTCTCTAATGGCATTTCCGTTGCCGAGGGACTTTGGATTGCACTATTTATTGTCAATAGTGGGGGGATGGGGCGAGGCAAACAGGAGGTGCCTGTCAAGATTCATTGATCAAATGTGCAACGGTCCATCGAGTCAGTGGAACCGTGGAGGAAGGCGTTTTATTGATCACGACGAGCTCGTTTTTCACTTTCAATTGAAGGACGACACCATTGGTGACGGTGGTGAGCGTCTTTTTTAAAAGGAAAAGTAGAACTGCAGTAATGACGATCGATGATTATTGGAAATGTTTCAGTCAAATTGAACCGCTTGTCGATTAGATCCATGTAGTCGTAATCGCATACAGTAGCTTTTTTTGGGCAAGTACAGACAAAGCGATGTCTTCTAAAAGATTTTTTTTTAATTTTAACTGCCGTTGCATTCATTGATCTGTTATCAGGAGCATTGATTTCACGCTTTCATAAATTTAAAATTACCTCTGAGATAGATCGTTTGTTCAAAAGTTTAATCACTATCACTACGCTGATAATCTGACCCAAGTGTGATCATACGTAACTTCCACTCAGAAGGTCCATGATCAAATCCAGATCAAAGATTTTTTATTTATTTTTTCTTCAAGTATTGACCATTGCATATAATTATCAAGCTCGTTGTTCTTAAGTCGTATGTTATGCCATTTAATGGTTTTGATAGAATGATGAGCTCATTCCATTTTTATTTTCTATGTTTTTAATGAAACATACAGGGGATGGCCAAAATGTTTGGGATAGGTAACTTTTTTTCTCCCACAAAAAAAATGAACATGCTGTAACTTTTCATAGAGTGCATCTAAAAATCTCAAGAATTTTGACTGTTTGTCAACCTATTATATGTGCATCATTGCTACAAATTTGGGCTCGATTGATTAATTTTTCACGAAGTTAGGACCGTTCGGGTAAAACACTATTATTTAGACAACTAATTTTTGAACCGTCATATCTCGGAAACCAGTGAACCGAATTGAATGATTTTTTTAACGTTTATCAACAATATATTGATACTTGATACGACGTTATAAAATGTAATATTTTCTCACGGCGAATCAAGTTATACCGGATTGAAATTTTTACCCATATAGAGGAAAATAAGTCAAATTTACAATTCCACACAAAAATTACTAAATTTGTTCTTCTTTCAATCTAAATAGGCTCTAATATATCTGATTAGAGATAACTTGAGTACAGAAGTGGAAAATCTTTGGATCAACACTGAAATTTATTGACATTGATGTGAAAAAATTACATGTTTTCGAGAAAAATCCGAAAAAGTGTCAATCCATGATAACTTTTTTCAACGTTAAAAGTACCTATGTTTTAATAGTTTGTGAAGCATTTGTATATTGTTAGTCTACGTTCAAAATTTCATTCAATTCGGTTCACTGGTTTCCGAGATATGACAGCTCAAAAATGAGTTGTCTGAAAAATAGTGTTTTACCCGAACAGTTCTAACTTTGCGAAATATTAATCAATCGAGCCCAAATTTGTACCAATCATGCATACATAATAGGTTGACAAATTTGAGATTTTTTGATGCGCTCTATGAAAAGTTATAGCTTGTTGAAATTTTTTGTGAGTGAAAAAAAAGTTGCCTATCCCAAACATTTTGGCCATCCCCTGTAGATAGTAAAATCGTAGTTTTTTTTGAACTTTAGTTTTCTTATATTTCCGCATTATTTGATCGGTCTGCAAACAGATGACAGATTTTTTTTCATTAGGGCCGTTTTCATAAACTTTTCAAGAAGATTTTTCTTATCGTTGCAATCCTTGTTTTGATTAACCCTCTAATACCCAATCCCGTCTCTAGACGGGGTATAGTTTGAGCATTTTTGTAATTTTTGATTCGTGGAAAATCATTTTTTTTTTATATTTTTGGCTGATATTTAGAACTGTTCTGTATATCTCTAAATAATTTTTGGTGTATTTTAAAACGTATTTACATTTTTTTTATATCATTGAAAAATTGATGTTTTAGTCACCTTTTAGTCATCTTTTAGAAGTAATTGTTTATTTTGTATTGAATCGCTACAATTAACATATTTTAATTTTTTTCCCAAAACATTCTATCCTTGTTTTTTAGTTTAAGAGAATCGAATACACTCTAAAATTATTTTCCTTACAATTACACGGAAAATAAAATTTTTTGTGAAAAAAATATAAAGTAATAATATTTCAACAATAATCATAAAATTTCAAAATGTTTTCATCTAAAAAAATCCATTCCCCAAATTGGCTTCCAGGAAAAATATAAAAGTGTGGGAATGTTCAAAAATAAAAATTAGACAAATCAAAAACTGAAATTCACGAAATCGAGAATTAAAAAGAATAATCTTCCAAAACATGTTTAAATTGATTTTAGATGACGAAAAATGATATTTAGATCAAAATCAAAAATTTGGGTATTAGAGGGTTAAAACAAAATTATTCATAATATAAATTCCCCACAACTACCCTGAACTCAACTTGAGACTGGCATTGTCGAGTTTTCATTGATTATACGCGCACCAGTCACCACCGCAGCTTGCTCGAAACGCGCGCAATCAATTCACGATGGCGGTGGAAACAGGCACCGA
The DNA here is from genome assembly GCF_035046485.1 of Aedes albopictus. Classification (NCBI taxonomy): domain Eukaryota; kingdom Metazoa; phylum Arthropoda; class Insecta; order Diptera; family Culicidae; genus Aedes; species Aedes albopictus. The sequence continues at coordinate 251,383,078 of NC_085138.1, read as the reverse complement.
AAACTGTGCGTGCTCCACTTTTGGTCATTAGCTGGTTTTAATTTAATTAAGTGTAGCTCTCGGTGCTACGATTCTCACCACCACCTCCACCACCGACTGAATAACTTGTCGCCAAAGGGGACCAAAGAGTGAGGGAAGTTGGGGTGAGATGCCCCAACGACTGTTCTTTTGTTATAAATTCAAAACGCTGCCCGAGGGCACTTGAGCAGTGTTGCCAGCCAATATTGGTTTATAGTAACAATAGATTCCAATCCAGTGTTGTCATTCAACATTATTAATGTGGAACATTCATTACAACTCGTGCCAACTCTTGAACTCACCGATTTCTTTGAATGTTTGTCACTTTAATATCCATATCCTGTCAAAGTATTGAACTATTGTATGCGCAATTTCATTATCAGATAAGCATGGCTTAAACAGTTGTTTAATCTGTTTAGTGAATCCCCTGAACATATTTTTTAAATTAGCTTAGAATGAATTTGAGAAGTATCAACAGTGATGCCAAACATATAGGTTTTATGAACGCAGCATCTAGTGGTACTATTGACCCCTACTTCCCCAGCATCCAGTGCTGAAAGCCTGATGTGTGGCTGGGGCTGGTTTTCCGACTGCGCAGGGTGGCCCATCGCCATCATCATCACCGTCGCCGAATGTGGCAATTTATTTTAATCAATGCACACAGAACCCGTTTTGGGCATTTTGAGTGCAGTAACTTTGCAAATTGCAATCGATGCGTCCGTTGCATCGACAATCAACAGTTTCCCTGTTGCACCACAGTCAGTGGTGTTACTGGGCGCCTTCGTCATTGTCATTCATACACAACGATTCGAAGGGGTGTTTTTTTTTGGCCAAAATATGTTGTATAGGTCTGGGTGGAACAAATACTGACTTTTTTGTCCTCAAGAGTATTCTAGAATCTTCTCTGCCAAATCTGGATTGGGTTTTGACAGATTAAAATTCAGAAATATTCATGTAAATATTATATTATTTTTATTATTAATTTTACATTCTCCAGTCTCATCTTAGTTCATTTCTGTTTAGCCTAGTTTGTTTTCCAAAGCCTAAAATTCCCAATTGTTAGAAAATAAAACTGTTTTTACCGAAAATTGATCTTTGAGAATTTGATTTGAAATTTCCACGAAAGTCATGGAATCACGAAAGTCTATTTCAAAATATTTTATCAATTATGCTGTAGATTTAGCCCTGCCCTTCGGTTCAGAAAGGGGTATGGGCGCGTTCTGCCAACTTGGTCGAGGCAGATTTCTTGTGAGAACAAGTTGCATACGGACATTCAAAAGTGCCTGAACGAAAGATGTTACTTGTGAGGATCACTTGAAGATCGGATGGAAGATCATTATTTTTTTTTCTTAGAATATTCGCGTTCGTCTATTTGTTGCTCTTCCTGTTCGTATATTTTAAGTTTCATCTTCAACTGAGTTCGATGAACGCTGCTAGCCGGCAGGGATGATCTTCTCATCTGCATCCGTTGAACCATTCTGAATGACCGTCGTGAAAGTATCACCAAAAGCGCTACTAATATTTCTTTCATATTTTCATGTATCTGAGTACCATGAGTGATAGCAGTGGAAAATGGAAGTAATGCAGTACAACGGTGGTGCGATGCTGTTCCAGGAACGGATGCATGCATAAAGCACTAATCTACAAAATCCCCGGAAAAAGTTGAAGGCCTTAGCTCAAATGGAAATCCAGCTGTAGACAAGATGTGGCTATGAGAGGATGTTCGTTGGAATTTTGAAAGCACATTGTCAATGATAGAGCCAATGCAGCAGGAGATGGTGAAGTTTGACTACGAAGACGGTTTGTTAGAAACCACAGACAGCAAAGTGACAGGCTTATCGTATTTCGATGGGAATTGCGATGAGGAAGAAGCAGTATTCCAAGAACATAACCAAAATTTAACCACATTACCACAAAAAAACAACACGATCGAACGAAAACAGGAAACAGCAACTCAACTTAGAAACAAAATCAGTATTACCGGTTTTGTTTTGAAGTTCAGTTGCTATGTTCAAAACGCTTACCCCAAACAAGCGACTCAAAGGTAAATTACGTTGACCATTTAACTAACAACACATTCTCTTACAGCTCAATACACCACATCGATTTCCCACCTTTCCCAATCCTTAAGGCCACGCAAAACTTAAAAGCCGCATGGTTAAAGAGGTTGCTATGCCTACTCCCGAAGTCAAAGGTGTATTATGGACGATGCGAGTTCTCGGACTTGCATTGGAGACTTGGCCCTATGACCCCCTTGTGCATCAATAAAATAAAATAAAATAAAATAAAATAAAAATTATGCTGTAGATTTAGTCTATTACTATTTTAAAACTAAAAGTTATAATTTGAATAAAAAACAAATTTGGTAAAAGTACGTGTACTTAAAAACTCAAGGTTTCTGAAATAACACTTGCAGCAGGCGTACAGAACTGAAATCTCAGTGAAATTTACATTAAAACTTGTTTGGGTCAGTCACTATAAAGTCCCTATTTTTAAGCCGTTTCAATTATATTTTTTTTGTGCTGAAGAGTAGTTATTTTGAACATTTTTGCTAATCATAATGATAAACCAGTCAATAAATGAATTATGTTGTGTGGGATAACTATAGGACTATAGGGAATCACTCTTTGCTCTTATATATTGACAAATGAAACAAAAATTAGCTGTGTTAACGAATCCTGCAATCTCTCTTGGTGAAGTTTTGAAACTTTTTGCAATTTTTACTAGTCTATATGGCTGGAAGATCCCATGACAATTTCTGGAAGTGTGGGACTTTCAGGGAGGATAGAGTTTCTGGTAGAAAAGCCAACAAATTTTCTTGATTTTTTTATGATTTGAGGATTTTTTGGAAATAGAAATGTGGATGCATATCTCTAAAATATTTCAGATACTGTATTTAATATTTGTATTTGGAAAAAATAAACCTTGAACGGTTCTTGGTGAAAACCTGAATCAATTGTTGGTGAAAGTTCTGCAGCAAATGCTTGCAGAGTTCGAAAAACAACTCCATCCTATATCTTGTAAAATAATTCAAAAACCTTCTAAGCTTTTATATAAAATTTCATAAAATACTCTGTTCACGATGCGGTGTATGCGACAAACATATTGAAAATGAAAATTGCGTGTGCTACAAAAAATAATCTCAAAAAAAAAAAAACAGTGTCACCAACATTATGAAAGCTAAACGTCTCCTCTTTCATTTGTTGCTTAAAGTAAAATGTTTATGTTTTACGTGATATCTAGAACAATTTTCCGAGAAATACCCGCTTTTTGAGAATATTTCACCCAAAATTTATATGGGAAAATAATCCCCGATATTAACGGAGAGACCCTTAGCTTTAAATAAGTGCGTGACTTATTGATACTGTTTTTTTTTTAAATAATATTTTTGTACCATGAGCTGCAAAGTTTGACTGTGAATTTTTTTCAAGAATTTCTCGAACAAATATTTAAATTTATCGCCAGCTATTCATGGATTCAACAAAAATGTTCTAGAAAATTTTCTTTAAAAATCATAGGTAGTAATTACATTTTTTTTTCTAAATTTTAAGTAACAACTTTCGTAACTTACCTAATAAGAAATCCCGATAGATAGAGAATAATCTGAACCGAATCTGACAAAAAATCTACACTTTTCAAATAATTCTGTAAAACAATCTCACTCGAATTTTAAATAAACTTTTCTTACAAAATAAATTGGCTTCTTTATCGATGTTGAGATAATTCCATATTCTGAATCAGCATGCCAAACTGAGCCGAAATCCAAATTTTCATGGATTTCGGTAGCCAGGAACCTATTTAAAATCAATTTGAAGTTTGTACGAGAGCGATTTGTCGAATCACCCCTCGTCGCATTTGTACTGCCAAGCAGTTGCCAGCTGTCAAAAGGTGATTAAAAAAAATCTATGAAATTGTTTTTAGGTACCGTAAAATGGGGTATCTTTGATAATGCGGGTATCTTTGATTCCTTCAATCAGTTAAGAAAAAGGCAAACGTAGATCAAAACTGTACATAAGAAAGTCTATTTTAAACGTATTTTCATTGAAACCGAGTTTATATTAAACTTTTTGGGCAAAAAATAAAAATTGTTGATATTTTTGTCATTTGTTAACCCTTTCAAACAATCTGCTGTACGACTTTGTTTCAACTATTTTTTCAATGATTGGCCGCTTATTCTCGGTAGATCCATCATTGTAGATTCCAAATCTGCCCTTGAATCTCTTAACAAAGTGTGTTTTTATAAACTGGAATCAATTTTGTATATTGGGACATAAATCTCCATACACCAATAAACGCCTAAGAGTATGCAATGTCCTTGTTATTTCTTGTAAATTATATTTTTGTGTTCAAAATTTTCTTATAAAACATTCAGAAACAACCCAAAAAAAGAGAATTTACCATGAATAGCATGTAATCATATGTTGATGTACCTTTAAAAATTTATATTTTACAATGATAATGATTTTTGCTAGCTAAACCCAATGTTTTTTTTCAGTCAGTACTCAACAAACTCATTTTTACATGTAGAATTTTGTAAAAAAAAACACATTTTACTATAATATTTCAATCTACTATATTCCACAAAGCTTCTTTCATCATGTTCATACTCCTAAGATTTCAAGATGTGATGATTTTTTTTGGATTTGATGTGTTTTTCAGGGCACTATCAAAGTTACCCCAAAATGAAAATATGATTCTTGCGGAAATGAAAAAATAAAAGTCACCCAATATATTTAAAATTATCAGATCTTTCAATTGCAATTGATAACTTATACCCCAGTTCTTGTTTTAAAAATATTAAACTAGGGGAAATACTGTTACATGGAAAAATATTTGGGAAATTCGGTGAAAAACTATCGAAGTTACCCCATTTTACGGTACCAAAATAAAAATCTGAGAAAAACCATAGTGGCTCAGAAAAAGGTGCTCTTTAGTATAAAATCAGAAAATCAATAAATTTTCCAAAACTTAAAAACCCAATTCTGCATGTCTGCTGCAAAATATTGACACAAAAAATTAAAAATGATGAAAAAAAAAAAGTTGAAATATGAGCAATATTATACAAGAAATTTTTTGTTTGAGAAATTGTAACTTCTCAGCATCAAAATCAAAAAAAAAAACTAGTGCTTCCATATTGTGACAGCATCGGAGTTATGTCAAATATACAAAGCTACGGTTGCTATAGTTGCTCATTGTATTCCGGCCGTATTAATTTTTCTGGTGATCCAGTGGTAGCTTCACAAATTTCTTAAGGACAACAACAACAAACTTTTGAATGAATTATATAGAAAAAATGTCAAAAACTCAAAAACTTTGTCAAAAACACAGTTTTTATCCAAAATTTCAGAACAACAATAAAAAAGTTAACTGCAGGAATTTTATCAAAAAATGGGAAGATATTCTTTTGCGTATAAAAACAACGAATGATTCATTAAAAATGGCGAATGGTCCACTGATAACATTTCTACATTCCATAAAAGTAAACCAAAAAACCATTAAGCAGTCATTTGGACCCATGGAAAAATGTCGAATGGTCTCTTCTTTTCGTAAGATTATCAGAATTTCATAAACTGCTGAAACGATCCATAGCATGATGCTTAAAAATGGGAAACGATTCATTAAAAAATAGAAAAGGGTCCATAGAACAAAACATAATACGAAGAAAATGTGAAAACGTTGTTAAATGAAAACGACCCATAAGAAATAGGGGTACATATCCCGATCAGAAAGGCATAACAAAAACATAACATAATTATATCAACGGTTGATATCTATATCAAGGTTTGTTATATTTAGATATATTTGTTGGAATCGGTACGAAAACTAGTTTGTATTATTTCAAGGTTCTAACAAAGTCAGTTACAATAAATGAATATATGATTTGATCATCATTACATCAAAATTATAACAAACTCAGTAATAATTTTTAAAATACAATGTGTAACTAATCAATATTTTTTGGTAGTGTTTAGTGCGTAAACTAGCCACTGTATGGCGCCATTGTGTTTAGAAAATACACAATTGTTGATATGTATCCTTTTTTATATGAACTACTAAAAAAGCTCATGTCTTCATGAAATTTGTACAGAAAGCTTATGACTTTGGAAGGTGGAAAATGAGGTAAGCAACTCCACCATTACATGATGGTATTGGGTAATTTTAAATATTTCTTATCATGATCACCTGCACAGTTTGTATGTTCAGGAAAGTTGTTCATGATTCTTGAAATTCTCGAATGGTGTAAAATTGTATGCACAATTTCACTACTACGAGCTATTTGATATGATAAATCTCATTATTCTGCTGTCCTAGGAAGTTCGGATCATCACTCATCAGCGAAGTTGTCGAGAAGTCCTTGGCCCTCAAGTGGAAAATGTTATATGTAATTGAACCGCGGCGTTTACATTTGTTTACAGGATTTTGTACATGTCTTACAGGTTGAATGTTTATTATGGATGGCTACGGAGAACTTTCAGGGAAAATTTCTAGAGATATTAAAACTATTTGTCTTGTAGGTCTTCTAGGGAGCTCACTAGAAGTTCTTCCAGAGATCTCTCCGAGAGTTTTCTCAACGGTTCCTACGTGAATTCTTACTGATGGTTGTCCAGTCAAATATTCAAATATTTCTCCAAAAGTTCTTAAATAGATTACCCCTAGAGTTCCTCTAGAAATTGTGGTTGGAGAATTTTTCAGCTTCTCCAAGGATTTTTTAAGAAAGGCTTCCGATGATTCCCACAAAAAATTACTCTAAATATTCCTACGGTAATTCCTCCAAGGAATTCCTCTAGAGATTTTTTTCCAAAAATTTTCAAAGGTTTCCTCCAGGAATTTCTGAAAAAAATCCATAAAAAATTCCTCCACGTATTGTTCCGGGTAATCCTCAAGGAATTCTTCAACAATTCCTCCATGACTTTTTCCATGACCTCCTTTTTAAATTCTTCAAAGAACTTTACCCCAAGGATTTGTTGGAAGATTAGTTCATATACATGTTGAGATCCCAAGTAAACCACTCCTATGAACCATCATCTCTGATCATAGAACACGAAAACACATTCCAATTCACCAATTATATTTCACCGACCATATCACGTCGCCTTTGATCTGTCGAAGCTCTCAACTTAAACTTCTATTGTGAATTCAATTATACAGATCATTCGTGATAGGGATTTCCCGCAAGCATTAACTTAAGTTTATAATGCAACATACATTTCGTCCCTTGAGAATTTCTTCAGAGAATCCAAAAGGGAGATTCTTTAAGGCTAGCAAATTACTTCAGCTTATGCATCAAAAATTCCTCAAAGAATTCTCCATCAGGGAAAATCCATCAGAAATTCTAAAGGATCTCAGTAATTAATTAAGTTCTAGTTTTAAAGTTAAACTTTTCAATCCAATTCCAATTTCTTCGAAATTTCTTAGTATGTGGTCACTCAGTCTCTGTTGTGAATATCACTACAATTAACTACAGCTTTTTTCCGCATAGATAATCTGTGTATGCATATCTGCCGATCGAAATAGTTATATACTAGCAAATGAAGTGAAGTTGTTTTGTTAAAGTTAATAAAATATTCAGTTCAACAGCGAAACGAAGTGTTTTGATATCCCTTTGGATTTCCTGAACGCGGTTTCTCTCTTCAAAAAATCCTCTCCAAGGGAATATTCCTGCAAGAATTTGCGGTGGATATTCTTACTGAAACATTCACCACTTAAGCGCCATAAAACTACTGAACAACTTTGCAGAAGGAATATCATTAATTAATAATAATGAAATAAAACATGCCAAAAAACGCTTTAAACATTTAAATAAACGCTGGCGCAACTCGTGCTTAGTTACACACTTTTCACTATTTGAAAGTCATTAGCTATATGTTCAACTTAGTTAATAACACGAAGATATAATTGCTATCAACTGTATTAAAACAGTTTCGTGTGACGTCCATTCGCGTAGGTACAGCGATGTGGGCTCCAGCTCCGAAGTGGTAAACGCTGGCTCTAGTGCATAACGAGCGCATACGACATTGAAGCTGAGGGACTAAATGGGCTGTAGTAACGTGCATGGTGACGTCATAACTGGGTATGATGACGTCATACTTTCCCTCTCCGGTATGTTGGATCAGCGAGTCTATTTATAAAGGAGCTACCAATATGAAGAACCATTTCAGCATATATCGCCCTCACTTCAAGTGCTGTGATGGCCTCACTGGTAAAAACGATGAGCTCCTGTTCTAGGTTCTAGCCGTCGTAGGTTCGAATCCCTGGGTTTTATGTATACTATGTGGAGAAGTTTTTTGATGCCAGTAACTTTTTACTAAAAATAAAATTTCACTCTAAAAATTGATTGCCCAAAAATGAGTTAATTTTTACACAACTTAATTTTTACCCAGTATATTTATAACTGCTTTATAACAGCATGTGATATAATTTGATTGATTTTTTATATCTCATTTTGTTATAAGCTTGCTATAATTGTATCAAGACCTGTTATAATTATGTTATGACTAGAGCAATTTCAGTTATAATTGTTGTTATTTTAACACCTAACCGGCAAACTTTATAACTCATTCTGTTATAAAAAATCTTTGAAATAAATAACTTAATCGGTTATAATTTAGTTATGCCTTTCTGATCGGGTATATTCCATAAAATATAGAAATAGTCCATACAATTTTGGAAACGGTTGATAAAATTTTTGAAATGATCTCTAACATTTCCAAAATTTTATGGATCATTTTTCATATTTTATGGATCGTATCCCTATTTCCTATGATTTTTTTATATGGATCCTTTTCTATTTTTTTAGAAAAAAAAAGAACAAAGCTGCTGAAAATACTCGAAGTCACTTGAATCGATTTTTCGTTTGAGAATTTCAAAAATTCACTTAAAGAATGACCTGAAAACTAAGACAAGACCATTCCTCAATGATTTTTTTCCATTGAATTTCACAAAATAATGTTTATTGTTACTTTTTGAATTCTGGAAACGTGAAAATGTAGCAATTCTTAGAAACATCAATTACTGAGTACGATACATTATTTTTATTTATTCATTTTTTTTTGCTTTTCATAGACTAGAAAATATGTTAATACTTAACTAAATTCATTATTATATACGGATTTTTATATAACCTTTAAATTGATTTTATTCTGTAATCAAAAGTCTGTTGGTTTACCCTCTTTTGTCCATGGATGCTCTAAGACAGCTATCGATTATCAACGGGATAAAATCAAACAAAATTCGAAGACTATGATTTTCATAGTCCTCCCAGGTATTTCCAAGTGATTTCCTAAAGATTTTCCAATAAACTGATGATTCTGATGGCTTGTAATTATAATAATTAAAGTAAATTCATTAGGAGTGTCTCCATTGAAACCCATATTTTAATAAAGGTTTGAAACCTTTGCCAAAATCTGATCAAAATCTTTACTTTTTCTGGAATATTTTACTAGTTAGTATTTCAAAATCCAAAACAATGATACTTTCTAAACTTCTTCCAAGAATTTTTTTAACAGTTTTTGAAAATTTTTTCCAAAGATTTTTTGAGACCTTCCCAAAGTTCTTCTTCAGCATTTCTACCATTATTTGGGCAACAAATAATTTCAAATTTTTTGTTCGAAATTATCCTCTTTCTTTAAAAAAAACTGTTTCTGTTATTCAAACAGTGCACAATCACTTCAAATTAAATCTGTGTGAATAGTAATGCTTTAAAGTTTCAATTTAACCTTCCTTTTGCATCATGTTGGCAGCAGCTCGCTGACGTAGTGTACGGTTTAGGTCAAAAATGACCCTAATGCCAAAGGAGGGTTAAGTTGTGTTTTGTGCAACTTGTGATGAATCTATAATTACTAAATAATTTCTGCAAAAATCAGAGATTCTCATTCTTGTAAACATTCTGATTTAATAGCAATTGAAAAGCTTTTGTTGAATTAATTTCACATTTTCAAATCAAGCACACGTACCTACAAATTGTCACCAAATGCCATGAAATGTAATGTTAAATTCAGTCTATCGATAGAGATACTTATCATCTGAAATGAAATCAAGCTCATGAATAGATGTTTTTCTATTATTGTTTATCTTTATTAACCCTAAAAGGGATACCTGGGGTCCATTGGACCCCAGGCGCCTTTCAGAGCTCGTCTTTGATGGAACACACTCAGGCCATGAAGGTATCCCTTTTAGGGTTAAAGAAATTTTCAGCCAGAGGCTGATTAATCTCTCTATCAAATTCAATATTCTTGCCTTATATGAATTTGATTTATCATAACCAAATATTGTTGTACTGGAACGCATTTAGTGACTTCGGCGTGGATTTTAAATGGCTTGACGCAGATATTTCGATTTTAATATCGATACTTCTGTAACAGCCCTGTATTTATAAATTCTGCGATGATCTTTCAATGAATAATAGTTATTTGCAACTCGTTACAGTTGCAAAAAGTTGATTTTTTTAGCACGAGTCGTACATTTATAAATACGGATAAATACGAAGAGTGCTGAAAAAATCGTGTTTTGCAACGAGTTCCATACAAAATTTTATGCAATGATTTTTTTCATAATGCAACCCATTTGAGTTGCATAATGTTCATAATGCAACTCAAATGAGTTGCATTATGAACATTATACAACTATTTTTCATTATGCAACTCATTTCAGTTGCATAATGAAATAGTTCGGAAAAATTGGCCATTATGATACCAAAATGAGTTATATAAAATGTAAATTATGATACTGAATTGCATAAAACATATTTTGCACTCAATTTGGTCCCAAAGCCATTGTCTTACAATCCAGAATTTCAAATACATACCAAGTGAGGGGTTCTTCACTAATTCTGGATAGCAAACTCAAAGTTGTCGCTTATTTCAAGCTGAAATAGGTTTTATTAGTGTATGTAGTTCATTTTTACAAATCTGGCGCTTTACATGCATTTTGACGTTACACAAACACCATTAATTTTATTCATAAAATTTACTAGAAATTCTTGTATTATTCATTGATTTACTATCGAAAATGCATTCATCAAAATTCCATTTTTCTTAATCTAGGAATACCGTTGGAAATTACTCCTTAAGTCCTTACCAAAAGGGACGAATGGCCACAAGTGCCTCTTCAAAACCAAATACATACCCCCTTAAGTCCTTAAGGAAAATTCATAAAATTTTCTTCAATATTTGAGATATTTTTTTCTATGAATACTTACTATTGGAAGTCCTTTTCATTTTTCATTGAACTTCGAAGAAAGTAAAAAAAAACTAAAATTTGCTATTATTTGTTTCGGATTTTTGGTCATCTACATATTTTAGACTCGGTCAGTGTGCAGAGGTCGCGAATTTTTATTCTTTTGACGTTGGCCCGAAGCTTCATGCCACCATTTATCCCTTGGGGCCAATTTTTTTATTTACATTTTCCGTTTATTTTTCTTCTGTTCCATCTTATTGTTTCCGTGCCAGTACTCTGAGTTTATCCGATTTACACCTCCGTCTACTCCTCCTGTTCCTCCCTCAAGTCCGACTCTTGATTCGCAGACTGTGACTTACATAATTGCAATGTTAATTACCTATAATTATGGTCATTATTTACATGCCTACCCCTCCTTGATCGGTGATCTTAAAATTGCTGCTGATTGCTGCCGTTATGTCGCTAAATCGAAAACTCGCAATCACTCTGTAGCATTGGAAATATCTCAAGGTATGCTAATTCGTGTTTCCTGTGTATGCGTGTTTGCAACTTTCATCAATTTCGCTTGTTGGTTTATCTACTCTTTTTCCTATTCATTATTCTAGCTATTTTTATTGATCAATGAGCTTATTATTTATCCAAGTTGATACATTACCGTTGGATTGTTTTTTAATTTTAAAAATGCTTTCTTCGAAATACTAAATTTTCGTTTTGTAGAAATGAATATTTTTTTTTCAAAGATAAGATTTAGTAGAGTAGTTTTGTATTGAAGAACAATGCTTAATCCTAAGAAAAAGCCACCTAATTATTTAAAAATCAACTTCATTTTTACAGACCTACACCCACTTACATGTATGTGTTATCATCAATGGATTACCCTGTTGTCCGCCAGCTGTAAGTTTTCGGAGAAGATTCGGTTCTTTTTCATTCAATTGTCCGTTTTATTGTTGTCGTGTTTGTAGATGTCATTGTCGTTTTTTATCTTTCTTTGAATGACTTTATTTTTCCTTCTCTTCCGTCTGTCTGTCTGTCCGTCCGTGTTTCTATATCTATCGCTTTCTTTTGATTTCTGCCGCTAGCTACCACCGCACCAGTAGCTCTACACAGACCCTACCGAAAGCTTTCGGAAGCTTCTCAAAACGACGACGTTTCTTGTTTCATTTCGTTCGGTTCATTTGCGTGTGATTTGAATAATTCATTTTTGTTTAGTTCGTTAAGGCCCAAGCGTCTGGTCTGGATCCAAACGTTCACACGCTACCAGTCAGTCCAAGTGCTACCAAGTGTGTGTGGTGTCTATCACGGACTGGGACGAAAGTTCCGCGTCCAACGTGACGGGGAGCCCATCATGGAAAACCCCCGGCCAAGATCCGATGCATGCGATAACCGATTCAATTTATTTGCGATGATTTTTTTGATTTCCTCAAGTTTTTTTTTTTTTTTGAGACGGAATCAGTAGAGCAGCCTCTACAGACGTTTAAGCACTCTTTACTGTGTTGTTGCACGTACTCTTTTAAATGATTGTATCTGACGCGATAACTAATGATGTTTTATCACTTGATTTTTCCCTCCACAGGCCTCCCGAAGGGTAGACGATCTGTTCGAAGATCTGCGCGATGGACACAACCTTCTTTCTCTCTTGGAAGTATTATCTGGCGAACATCTTGTAAGTATTTTTAGATTTTTATTTAAAATTGTTATAGCTACGAACTGAAACTGTTTTATTGCATAGATTACTCAACTGCCGAAATCACATTTATATTATTTCAACAAATTGAGGGGCCCAGATGCAAAGGGGTGTAAACGCGTTTTTACCATTTGATCATTTGGTGTAAGTGCAAAAATTCTGCAGATTTCAAGGTTTCATGAACTTTTATTATTTCTCATTATTTTTACGATGATTAGAAAAATTACAAATAAATCGACGAAAATTGGATTGATTTTGAAACTACATAAATTTTGTATGGGACGAAAATTTGACTAAAAATTTTAAGCCTTATTTACTCGAAAGTGGGTTTTTGTCAGTTCCACCCCTTTGCTTCAAACCCCTTAAATTATTAGATGACTAAATTGACAACAATATTATAAACATGTATAAATAGTCATTATTAACATAACGACCATCACTAATCGCCTCTTGCTTCCGGTTTTGTACAGCTGTATACTTCCAGCATTTGCGACATTCCGGATGCTAAGCTCGCCGTATGGTGCAGTAATATAATATGCCTCTAAAATGAGTTACAAACTGATAGTTATCATTTACCAAGAGGAATTCCTAGATGAATCACTGGAGGAATACCTGGATAATTCCATGAAGCAATCCCTTAGGGGTATTCCTGGAGAAATCCCTAGAGGATTCCCAGGAGAAATCATTAGGAAAATTCTTTAACCAGGTTTTGATGAATTTTCTAGATAAATCTCTGTAGAACTCGCTGAAATTCTAGAGAGTATTAGAGAAATGCCTGGGGAAAATTCCTTTGATAAAACCCTAGGGCAACCTCTGAAAAAATCCTAAAATTAATTATTGAAAAAAAGCTTGGATAAGTCCTGGAGAAATCCCAGGACGAATTCCAACTCCAGAAGAGTATCTGGTGGAATTGGAGGATTCGCTGAAGAAATCTATAGAGTAATCCCTGGAGAAATACCCGGTGAAATCCCAAGATAAACCCACCATAAATTCCTTAATAATCCGCTAGAGGAACACTTGGATAATTCCTTGGATGAATTCCTGGGGAATTCTCAAAACCAATTCCTGAATGGTTCTCTAAAGAGGAGTCCCTAAAGAAATCGCTAGAGATATCTCTAAATAATTCCTGGAGAAAGCTCTAGCGTAGGGGTTTTCAGATCGTGCATCGCGAAGCTTTGCCAAGTGCTCTACGATATTTAAAAAAAATCTACCCAAGAACAATAAATAAAATCATTTCCAGAAAAAAAAACTGGATGAATCTTCCATTGTCAATAGTAAACACGAATTAACATTTACTATAAATCTGACCTAAAATAAACTATGGGTTCAAAATAAATTCACCAACCACCTCCCACAAATTTATAAAAAAATACCACTTGTTAAAAATATTTTGTTCTAATCTTAAAAACTAACTAATTTTAAAAATTATTCATCAACGAGTTCTCCTGAGAGTGACATCGATAATTTCATTTGCAGTCCCGACAAATTGCATGCTCTGTATAAATTCAGTTGCATCGCGCCAGAAATGTCTTCTCATAAAGTGCACCGCGAGGTAAAAGACCTGAGAACCCCTGCCCTAGAGAACTGCTGAAGAAGCCACTGAAGAAATTCTTGAACCAATAAATCGCTGGAGAAACCCCTAAGGCACTACCAAGATAAATTCCTAAATCTTAAAAAGTATCCATGGGAAATTCAGAAAATAGCCGAAATCGCCTCCTCGTTTTCTCGGGAGAGAGTTCTGTCAAACCACCTGAGAGCATTAATCCCGGAATGAATTTCGGGATAAACCCCGATAATAATAACTGGAATCCTGGAAAGATTCCTTGAATAAATCACGATAGCAATTCCAAAAAAATCCTTGGTGAAACTCCGGATTGAATTTCGAAATGATTCTTGGAAAAAATCCCTAGAGGACCCTGTAAGGAAATTCTGAGAGAATCCATGGATTAATGACGAGAGCCCTGGGAAAAATCCTGGCAGGCATAACGGAAGAAAGTTCTGGAGAAATATTGGGAAGATCCTTAAACAGAAGGAGGACTTTGTAGAAGAAATCGTGAAGTAGTCGCGAGGGAATTACTGAAAGACATGCCTGGAAATAATCTCCGGAATTCATTTGGGGTGGAATCTTTGGAGGTATTCCTTCAGAATCCCGGGAATAATTCGTAAAAAAATCAAAAGAAGGAGGAATTCCCTAAGGAATCCCAGCAAAAGCAGATAACAAAATGATAAAAAGTCCTGTTACCAAGTTATCACTCACTTGAAAATAGATTTTGCTATCATTTAGGTTAAATTAAGAGCTAACATAACAAAATGATAACTAAAATCTTTGTCTGTGTAAAATCTATTCCTCAAATACCAAAGTAATAAGAAGTTAATTTATCATTGAGTTCAAGTTGATAACTTTTATGTTATACATTATTTTGTTCAATTTTGCCTTTAGTTATCAACATGAAATAAGTAATTCAGCTTTTTGATAACAGGTTTTGTTATCAGTTACACTAGTTTGCAACATTTTTGAACTCGGTAAGCTGATGCTCATTTTTGGTGTAGAATCATGTTTTGAGTTCGAAAACGCGAAGGAAAAAAATTACAGTAGAGCGGATTTTTTTTCGGCTTTCCATACAAGGTTGATGATTTGAAATCGATTTTTGTTCTATTTTTAAGCAAAGTCGCTCACTTCACACATCTCATTCTCCGTAAATAATGCTGCGATTGAGCTGATTTTTTTACTGTAACTCGCCTACATATGAAATGTCATACAAACGTTGAGAAAGAATTTTTAAATTGTTTTTCGTTATTGAAAAAACAAAAAAAATCTTCATACATTTTTGGAAATTTTGCTAAAATTTAAGGAGGTAATCCCTAGAACTCGTCAATAGCTCGATTTTTATCAATCTGACGCAAAACCTGCATGCATATGATCGAATAGTATTACATTCAGCTTTTCATTTTTGGAAAAATATTTAAAATTGGTTGAACAAAATGCACGATATTTGAAATTTAGTAAATTCCATATTTTAAAAGGTTGTAAAACTCGATGTTGAGTTTAAACTCAAAAACTGTTCTACTTAAAATTTTTTGAGGCACGGTTTCAAAATCAGTGCTAAATTGTGCTTAAAAAATTTTGGTCGTTGACAAAAGTTCACGACTTTCGTTTTATTTTGTAAACTACTGTTATTAGTTATCACAGCTATTTTATCGTCAAAAATAGTACTTTACCGCTCTACTTTACCTACTTTACCGACATCGTTAGCGATTGAAAAAAGTTTCTTATATCTGATTACCCACGTTTTCAGTTATTACGCCCAGCACGTCTCGAACTCTGATCGAGTGATTGACAATCGCAGCCGATAGCCCTTACATATACCAACAACGGGACTCAGTGAGAGAGCGAATGATTAAAGGGTATGCTTTCGTACTGCTGTCGCGTTGAAGGTAGAAAATGGAGCCTATTTTTAGATTCGAGGTTTACCAAGCCCTCAGTTTTGGGAAACCTTTCAAATATTCGTTTGGAAACTGATAACTTATTTTGTTATTATTTAGTATTTTTGTAATCGACATATAGCAAAATTATCGTTAACTTGATTGATTAGTTATCATGTAGTTCTTTAAAAAAAAATAATAGCAAAATTATAACTCCGAAATCACAGTTTATTATCAAAGTGATTTCATTTTGTTATCCGCCTTTGCTCGGGAACCTTCCTGGGAGGAATTCCTGAAGGAATCTCTGGAAGAATCTCTTGGTTGTTTTCCGGAAAGGAATACGAGAGGATTTTTGAAGGTAATTTCGGTTGGTTCTCGTGGATAATCCCTAGAGGAATCCCGAGAGTAATACCTTGAGAAACTATGGAAGGAATACCAGGGGAAATCACTGGACAGAGGTAACCCCCAAGTAATCCCTTAAAGAATTCCTAGATGTATCCCTGTAGGATTTTTTGAGGAATCCTGGGAAAAATCCTAGGAATTTCAGAAGAAATCTCCGGATGAAAACAGTGAAAACTTTGTGGAGGAATCTGGCGAATACTCGGATGCTTTTCGAAAGGAAATTTGGGAGGGTTCCCGGAAATCATTGGAGATCTCGAGAACAATCACCTGGGAAACTTTGGAAGGAATACCTGGGAAAATTTCTACTCAGAGGAAACTCTGTAGGAAACCCTATAGCAATCCCTGAAAGAATCCTAGATGCATGGCTGGAATCCTGTATAAAATCCTAGAAGGCAGAGAATTTCGAAAGAAATTTTCAAAAATGAATTTTCGAAGATACCTCCGGAAGGAATCCTTAGGGAATCCATGGAAGAAACCGATAAATTCTGGAAGAATCCAGAAAGAATATATGGGAAAATCTGAAGAAGAAAGAACTCTTGAAAAAAAATTCGGATTAATCCCGGGACAATTTCCGGGAGGATCTGGAAGGAAATTAACTAGAAAAAGCTCGAAAAGAAAACTTTTGGAAATCTCTGAAGGATATTTCATGGAAATCCCTGGAACAATCCATGAAATAATCCTTGTATGCATCACTGCACTGGAGGATCCCGACAAGAAAAATATATCAAGTTTATGACATATTGTGTTATGGAATTTTAATATTTTCTATAACTTATTGTGTATAAACTAGGTGCAGGATGATGTTAAAATAACTAAAACTGTAACAAAAAGAAATGGTTTAAAAATAGTAACATATTTTGTTATAATTAAATCAAACTTATAACAGAATCTGATATAAAGTTTAGCTTCAAGAGAATTAGTTTTTAGTTTGATACTATTGTGAATTTTGACTTTATGCTAGTTTATCTCAGTACCATAATTTGATATAATTGAGTTATAATGCTGTATAAACACCACAAGGAGCCGTAAATATCATTTTTTTTATAAATTAGTTATATTTTTGTTAGAATCTTGCCGTTCTAGTTCTAGTTCATACAAATTTAGCCAGGGAGCAGCCCTGTGAAAATCCTAAAATAAATCTCTGTATAAACCCTGGAAGGAATCCTTGATGGAATTCCGGGAAAAATTACTACAGCAGCGTTTCTCAAACTAGAAACTTATTTTAAAACTACAAACTGCTTTTAAATGGATCGTGAGGATTCAGTTTATATCATGGTAATTGTTTTATGAATAATTTAGTTTCGAATTAACAGAATAATTTCTCAAATCAAATAAGTATTTATATTATTTTTTAACAGTTCTTCTCAATGTTTTGAAGCTATTGTAGATGTGCTTGTTGATTGAAACCTGAGTCTAGTGTTGAAATGTTTAACTTGAAATCTCTCAGAGTCCGAACATGGATTCTAGAATGACTAATCCTTACTCATTAGGCTGCGGCTTATTATTCAAAAGTTGTTGAAACCTGGAATTCGTGCGCTCTTCTGGATTCAAATGACAATAATAGAGAAACCTCTGATTTTGAGCCAAAAATATTGAGATTTAGAGGTGGCGCAATCGCTTCAAAGTTGAATTTTCGAGTAATAAAAAGGTGTTTTCACTTCAAGTGCCATAACTGCTCGGGTACTCAGCATCATATTTAGTGATAAAGAACACATTGGAGGATTTTGTTTCAATTTCTTTCCTCGTATTTGGAACATAAAAATATTTTTTGATTCAGAACACTCCAAAAACTGAAGTATAAGGCTTCCATATGATTATTTAGAATAAATTTTTCACTTTTAGCCCGAAACTGAGCATGAAAACAATTAAAAGTTTGCCGAAATTCTGATTTTTCCAACAAAATACGTGTTTTGGAACGGTTTTTGGTATTTATCCACTTTGAAACGATTTTTTTAAGGTACAGTTTATTCACAGCATTCTTAGGCAACAAAAGTATCTTCAAAAGCAAGCTAAAAAAATTGAGATTGGTCAAACGGTTAAAAAGTTATAGGACTTCAAAGTTAAAATTTATTGTAAAAAGAAGAAAAAAATAAGTTAAATCTTAAAAAACTCATATTTTGCGTGACTAAGGAAAAATTTGATGTTCTACGAGTATATACGAAATTTAATTTGTGAGAAATTCATAAAAAAGATTGAAAATCGGTTGAAAATTGAGAAAGTAATGGCACTTGAAGTGAAAACACCTTTTTATTACTCGAAAATTCAACTTTGAAGCGATTGCGCGACCTCTAAATCTCAATATTTTTGGCTTAAACTCAGAGGTTTTTCTTTTTGTGTCATTTGAATCAAGTAGAGCTTACGAATTCCAGGTTTCAACAACTTTTAAAAAAAGCCGCAGCCTATTACTCATGTTTACTAACCAACCTTACATAATTCCTCATTTGATTTTTTGAAATTCGTTTACAAATTAATAAATTCATCTAGGTAATGGTTCATTACTGGACTTCTCATTAGAGTTCCGCTAAGTTCGGATAGTCTCTAGAAAGTTTTTTGAGAACCACTGCAGGTTGTGCTCACTGCCTGTTGGGGAAGTTTTCAGTTTGGACGTCGGAAGAACAATCCTGATAGCGGGTCCGTTTGACACAGTTTCAAAGCTATAATTTTATTTCGCATGTTAGTTTTAAGCAAATCCATAGATTAAGTTTTACTTACATTTGGTGTTCTTTTCACTATTTTAGGTTATAAACTGTCCGATCTGTGTTCCCCGTACTAAGTTTTATCTGTGATAATAGTTGTAAGTTAATTGTAAGTAGAGTAACACAATTTAATCAGTAATAGCATTTATCTACCTGGCGAATTCACAAATGTTTTGACAATTCAATTAGGATATTTAAGTAGAAATAAGATTTTAGTTCGCAATATGCTTTAACTGTTATAGTCGACCTTCTCACTTCACTGTTTTTGTCGAAAGCGTTTTATCCTCTATGGCATGTATTGTATCCCATGACAATGCCCCATCAGCCGTTATCGAAATCAAATTGTATTTATACCAATCCCTACTAAAAATCATACCAAGTTTATATCATATTGTATTATGATGTTATCATATTTTTCTACGATTTATTATGTTTTAAACTTGATGCAGGATGATGTTATAGTTACTTTAACAAAAAGTTGTAATAAAAAGTACACAGGTCGAATCAAGATAATAATCTATTTTGTTATAATTAGATCAACATTATAACAAAATGTGATATGAATTTTAGCTTCAGCATAACTAGTTCTTGCCGGGGCCCGTGGCGCAATTGGTCACACGTTTGATTTATAAGCAGATGGTCATGGGTTCGATCCAAGCGCCGACACTTTCGTCAGTTGATCTTTCCCCCTGAGAGCAGCTGACACTGTAGAGCGGACCTGGTGTGATGGTTAAAGCACGTGACTATCACGCCGAGGACCTGGGATCGAGTTCTTCTTTCGGAAGGGAAGTAAAGCGTAGGTCCCAAGATGAACTAGCCTAGGGCTAAAAATCTCGTTAATACAGATAAAAAAGCGTATAGCCTAGGGCTAAAAATCTCGTTAATACAGATAAAAAAAGCTGACATTGACCCTCTTCTGATCCTATGGCTCAAATGGACCCGGATTACTTGGACATCGGTGAACGGCAACCCATAATGGACCTCCAATCGAACTGCAAACAGGAACAACCAACAGCCACACATCAATATCCTTATGCTCACCATTCTACCATTATATGGTTGAAAGGTGAAAGCAGCGCAACGGCTACCAGTTCGGTAAAGTACAATTAGAATAGAATACATTTAGGCGCTGTACAGAATGTAAGTACAGCTTCCCATTGGAATCGCTCTCGCAGTGCCCTAGTGGACAATAGAGCTAAAAATTAGGTTGAGTGATTGACGAATAAAAACAATCAGAATGTGATACACTTTTTTAACATTGTTGCCTAAATGTCGGAGAATCAAAACTTAATAATATCACAATGAGTTATTAAACCATATTTATAATTGAGTTCAGGTATTTTAAAAACACCAAGGGTGTTGAACATGATTATATCATAATGAGTAATATTTTTTTTTTATTCTCAATCACTTAACCTAATTTACAGCTCTATTTTTCCACTTGGGCACCACATGAACGATTTCAATTGACGCTGCACTTACATTTCGTACAGCGCCTAGATGTATATTCTACTTTATCGAACTGGTTGCCTTCTGCTGCTTTCACTTTTCTACTCTATACATGGTAGAATGATGAGATCAAGAATGTTGGCCGTTGTTCCTTTCCAGTCCGATTGGTGGTCCATTATGAGTAGCATGTCGCCGATGTCCTGGTATCCGGGTCCATTTGAGCCACGGGGCTCAGAAGGGGGTCAGTGTTAGCCACTCTCGGGGGAAGAGCAGCTGACGAAAAATTGCAAGTGCCGTGGCTGGGAATCAAACCCATGACCATCCGTTCGCATAAAGCGAACGTGTGACCAACTACGCCACGGGCCCCGGCAAAAAAGGAGTTATAAATATCATGGTTTGTTATAATTATGTTATATTTTTGTTACAATTTTATAGTCAGGATGTTTTATTGCAATCAAGAAAAAACCCGGTTGGTTTCAGTTTCGAACATTTTAAATTTGACTTTCAGCCAAAGACTTTCTCGAACAATTTCCGAAGAAAAATAAAAAACCACTGAGATTGTGAGTCGTCAAT
This sequence comes from Aedes albopictus, assembly GCF_035046485.1. Taxonomy (NCBI): domain Eukaryota; kingdom Metazoa; phylum Arthropoda; class Insecta; order Diptera; family Culicidae; genus Aedes; species Aedes albopictus. The sequence goes on along the minus strand of NC_085138.1, from coordinate 251,361,658 downwards.
TGTACTTAACCCGGGAGCAGTCGCGTCGTGTACTGAGTACACGCACCATGGAAAATGCACGCTTGCTGTACACAGCGTGAGCGTGGCCGTTGCAGGTAGTCAAAGACGTGACTGCTCGAGGGTTAAAAATACACACGAAAAAATCTGAAAGGATTCTCAGAAATCTTAAGAGACATCCCAGAAAGCAATTTTATAAAATGTCTAGAAAATTTATGAATAAATTCATGGAGATATTGTTGAAGACCGAAAATCTATGAAAACTAGACTAGTCAATTGTATCGAGTCTGTAACATATTGTGTTATGATCTTATAAAAAAAAATCAGGAACTTACTATGTTGCAAACTTAAATTATAAGAAAAAGTACACTGGTATAAGTGTTATCAAAAAATAACTTATTAATATACCAAAATTATAACAAAACGTGATATGAATCTTGGCTTCAAAATAACTAATTTCTATCATAATTTGATACAATTTTGTAACAATACTATCTGAATGCCAAAGAATCGAAACTTAAGTATAGTACCATCAGGGTACCAGATTCCGCTCATTTAAGGCCAGTTTCGCAGAAAAACATCATCTGTTGAATGACTGTTAAGCCAATTTGTAATGTTTTTCCATTTTATGTTAGTTCAATCTAAGTACAATCGGATACAAATCAAGATTAATGTAGAACTTTTCATAAAAGTATGATTTTATTACATTTGGTGTAAGACCAAAGTGGTCCTAATTCCGCTCACGAACAAATTTATGCCATCTTTTACATAGACTTTTGCGGAAAAGTGCATTATTTTTGCAACTCTATGTTTTTCCAATTATTTTTTCCTGTTCTGTAGGAGTGTATAATAGGGGTTAAACCCACTGTGTACTAAAATCGGCAGATTTTACGATTTTGACGTATTTTTGCGTGAGCGGTTATTGGAACACATGAAATTACCTACAGCTTTTTTGGGCCCAATAGCCGCTCAAAAATTTCATTGTTTTGTTTTTAAAATTTATGTTATCCGGTAAATATTGCATAAAATGGCTTTGCTCTCGTCAAATTTATATTGTCCAAGAATATCAGCACCGAAAAGAGTGTATTTATGCGTGTAAACTTGATTTTTGCAACAGTGAGCGGCTATTGGGTCATGAGCGGCTACTGGTACACTGACGGTACAATGATTTATAAAACAACTTTTATATCATAATGTGATATAATTGTGTTACAATATTTTATGTATATCAAAGAAGTAACAATAAGTTATCAATATCAGGTTTAGTTGAATATTATACATTTTTGTTAGAAATTTTAAGTCAGAAAATGTTATTGCAGTAGTTGGGACCTCCCAATAAAAATTTATTGAGAAGAAAATTCCCGAACCTAAAACCCTATCGTACGATGAATGATGGAGGAAAAATATTCAAAAAAAATCTCGTCAGAAATATTTTAACCATTTTCTATGAAATTCGTCAAGTATTTCCCCAAACATCCTACACGTGATCTGCAAAACTTCGCCGAAAATCTCAGAGATAGTTCTACTAGCATTTCTGCAGTTTCCTGTAGACCCTGAGAAGTCAATAGTTTTCATGAACTCTTACTGTAAATTTTCTAAGGATTTCCTTCAGATCTTTTAATGAGTTGGCCAAGAATCTACCAAAAACATTGTGCCAAAGTCTGAAAATAAATATGTTATGAAACCTTCCGTAGATTTATTTAGATATCTAGCATTCACCTTGGGAAAACTGTACCAAAACCGGAAAGCTATAGAAGTCATTCAGGAGGTAACGCAGAACAAGTATCGGCTACAAAATTAGCATTAAGTTGGTAAGATTTCTAGTTCAAGTCTGCTCACGATCTCTCTCAAATTGAGAGTCTCAATATTTTCAGCGACAGGTGTATGCATCTGGAAACGACTTAACAAATTTGACAGCGTTTAATTCCAAAAAGTGCAACTCGAGCCCAAAATTTCCGAAATCCCTTGGCAAGGCTTACTCTATTGATGAGAGTGATACAGAGCTGCCAAAACATAAATGAGATCTTGAGATATAAATTTTAAATTATGAAAACTGAATTTATAATAGTTCTAATGCATAAATCTTGTAGTGGTTTTATATCCTCAATAAAACAGTTTCGAACCAACAAAACTCGGAAAATGTCCGAACGCTAATCCATTGTCTTCCACTCCGCTTTCCACTTTCAGCCAAGGGAGAAGGGAAAAATGCGCTTCCACATGCTGCAGAACGCACAGATGGCGCTCGATTTCCTGCGCTACAAGAAAATCAAACTGGTTAACATCCGGGCGGAGGACATCGTCGACGGCAATCCAAAGCTCACACTCGGTCTCATCTGGACCATCATCCTGCACTTCCAGGTAAGTGTTGTTCTGTTACTTATTTTTTGTTACCTTCGTTGTCACCCTCCCCCAATTGGATCACCACTTTTATTGTTCATCGATGAAAGAGAGGCTTTCATGAATTTTGCGTTTGTTCCGTGGTTTCAATTAGTGCTTGCGTTATCGGTAGTGTTTGTTCAGTTGTTTCCACGTTCCACTTCCACGATAGATTTGGCAAAAATGGGGATTTTGAATGTTACTGCCGCCACTTCAAAAACAAGATTGGATCATTGGCCATTTTGGCGGAATTTATGATAAGTGACATTCACGACCACTTCAAAATTGCTCCAAATTTCGAATGGTAGACTTGCAAATTTCTTCTGAATTAATTTCATTGCCATATTTTCTTGTTTGGTCTATCTTCGCACAAAATTACGCAATCCCTGCGCCCATGTTCACCAACGCATCGATAAAAATTTCCATAAAATCCCAATAACCGTTCGAGTTCACCATTTCCGTTTCTGTCACATTAACATGTTGTGTTCCACGCTCCGAAACAATCTGCCTGAAAACCGTTGAACAACAACAACAATCAATTTCGCCTGGCGACTCGGATAAACTCCCACAACGACTCTCTGCGGGCCGCCCTCTCTAACCGATAACCAACCAACAACATCGAAAAATAAACAAATCAGCTGAATCCAAAGCACAATTTAACCGATCCGTTGAGGCGACAGGTAAGTCTCGGCCTCTCTCTCTTTCTATCTGTCTGTCCCTCTCGCCCCAGCAACCCATATGTTCGTTCATCCGGACACCACACGCACGTAATCAAGTGGTGCGATGATCACAAAATATATTTTCGCCGTTTTAGTTGACCCCCCCATTCCCCACTGGCCAGCCCAGCCAATAAGCTGCCCATTATCGAAATTGAAAATTGTAAAATCATCCGAAATTGGCTAGTTGTTTTATGGATCACCGCTACGCTGCTGCCGGGTTCCCATCAACGTCAACTCCCACATCATGCCGCATTTTTGAAACGTTATTGCTGTGAAACCATTATTGCTGTGCTGTCATTCGCCTCCACGCATTCCATTTTGTTATGTTAGTTGTGCATGCGAATTGATTTTGGGTTTGTCTTGCAAGGTTTTTGTTATGTTGTCTGTTCGACCGGACAATAATGGTTCTAAGAGCGTTGTTGATGATACAATATAATTTTATTTGGTGATGCAAATTTTGGTTAAAACTGCCCGACTAGATGGACATTACAAAATTATAACAAGCTGTGTTATTTTGTTACAATAAATTTTTATAACAAGGGTTGTTATAAAACATGTACCGTTAGTAGTTAAAATAACAAAAATTCTAACAAAGTTCCCACATGAAAGGAACAAAAATGTAATAACTTTTGTTATGATCATAACAAAAATATTACAAAACTTGTTCCATGAAATATGGTAGAATTTAACAAAATTATAACAAATTGTGTTATAATTCCTTGGCAACCTTTTAGGGTAAAAACTAAATTTTTATACTCATTTTTTGGGTAAATATTTTTAAGTGTGTTATTCTATTTTTAGAAAAAGTAGGTAACACAAAAAAAAGTTTCCAGTACGTTATAAAATTTTCGGATCTGAACGGGATTTGAACCAAGACACCTACCATCGGTAGCAATCTGACGCCTCTGCCAATGAGGCCATCACAACACTTGAAGAGGGTGGAGATAGAAGCTTTACTGGTTCTACGTATTGACAGTTTCCTCATTCAAATCCTTGTTTGTCAGATGCACACGAGCGGGGTAGTATGACGTCACATTGAGCTCGTTGACGTATAATAGACTTGATTTGTCGTTAGTGATTTTGTTTTAATCTATCACAATTATATCATATGCAGATATGATAACAGCTGTAGATATAATTTAGTTATATTCCACATTTTATTTTATTTTAGGCAATGAAATGGAATCTATCACACAAGGGGTCATCCATTAAGTTCATCGTCACGTTTGGAGGAGGCAGGGAGGGTGAAAATTTCCAATTTTAGCGTGACGTACTTAATAGATGCTCCCTAAGGTCGAAGCAAAATAGTGTAATAAACAAATTCCATGTTATAATTATTTAGTTCCACTTTTGCTTTCTCCATGTTCAAAAACATTCGACAAAAATTGCCTGAAACATCCCGGTCAACCAGTGAGAGATTTTCGATATCGATCGATATCGATTTGTATTGAATCGATGGCGATCGCTATCGTCAGATAAAGCACTAGAAAGGAATTCCGAATCTGTTTTATACGGATTGTCACGCAGAAATGACGCTTTACAAACTGAGAATTTACTTATAGTTGTATTTCTTTGTTCTTACTTAGAGTTTATCGATATAAACAACCCATTATCATCATTTCACGTTAGAAACTTCATTTGACATTTAACAAAATGAAGTTCACAATCTTCCTATAACTTTCAAACTGTTCGTCCAATCAAGTGAGTGATTATTTTTGGGATATACAAATGTGTTGGAAATAACATAATGTAGTTCATTGAGCATGGAATAAATTATGAAAATAGCGCATTTTCTTACATATTGAGAGACTCATGAAGGTAAATTCCGAATATCTCGGAAACGGTTGCTTTCAGAAAGGTTATTACCACTTATTACAGTAGACGTTCGGTTAGTGCAAATGAACAGACGGATGAAGTTCACGTTCATTTTACGTCAGTTTATGGTTTGTTGACACTGTCAGGCATTTCAGTTATCGGATTTTTGTTCGCTAGGTGAAACGTAAACATGTTGCAGCTATCGAATGTCTACTGTATCTTTGACATCCTACCAAAATTTGAAAACGATCTGATAAAAAGTTCCAAACCTTTTTTCACGTTGTTATTCGACTATCTATCGCGTAAGAATACAAAACTAAGGTTAACAGAGAAGAAAGAAAAACTAATGACCTGATGAAGGGGAAGTTTGTCAATGTTTACTTGTTCTGTTTCACACCAGACAAGACTTAACAATTGTGCCCCAAAACTAACTCAACATCATCTAGAAAATACTGTGCTGTTGAATCAACAGGTTCTCCAAATTACGCGTCGGCCAAGGGAGAGGGGAAAATACAATCGAGCGTTGCGGTCCATACAAAAATTTCAGGTCTTTCATACGAAAAAGCGTAATGGAAGAGGAGGGGGTTTTAACAAGACGATTTTAACGTTGCGTTCTAAATGAATGCTATAAGTTTGTTTTATGGCTTTTGGCTCGAGTGGTTAATATTACAAAAAATGATCAGGGGCTGTCCATAAACCACGTGGCTATTTTGTGGGAGATTCCAAACCACCCCCCTCCCCCCGCGTGGTCTTTCGTTCATACAAAAAAAAATTGTGTGGACCGTGGTCTTTGACCGACCCCCGCCCATCAACATGACCACGTGGTTTATGGATGGCCCCTCAAACTATTTCGCGTCAACCGCCAAAAACCCAACAAAATTTGAAATTATTTTGTTACACAAAAATGTAGCAAAAACTACAATAAATGTGTTACGAAATTTTGTTATAAGCAATTATTTTAATATGCATAATGTAACAAATGATGTTATATATCTGTTAGAATAAATAATACAAGTTATGTTATAGTTTTGTTTTTAAAATAATAACAAATTTTGTTACAATTTTGTTATGGTTATTCACATATAGGAATCCTTACAACAAAATTACATCAAATTGTGTTATTTCTAATAACGGTTGTAACAATTTTGTTATAATCTTGTTAGAAGCTTCTGGTCGGGGTCTATGTGTTAGAACTATATTACGTTGTCTGTTGACCTGTCAAACATATATTTTTTGGGTATCCAAAATGTTTCATAATCATTCACTTAAAAATTAATCGAAATCCAAAATTTCATCGTTTCTTCTATCCTGGAAGTCTTCTTGAGGTACTTTTGAAGTTTTATAAAAAAAAATGCTCAGGATGGGCTAGAATTCAATCGATTACGCTGCCATTCTGTCCACAGAATTTGTAACTGAGCACAGCATTTAGAAAGTTACAGTTTTTACAAGCCAAAAAAAAAACAATTGTAGAGCTTATATTATTCAGCATTTTTGGATTCTGAGCCAGTTCTTTATCGTCTTTTGTCACAATAGATCTGTCAACAGGTCGCAGTGACCTAATACCCAATAAGGAATAAAAAAGCCTTTTGACACGTGGAGAACTTCACATCAATAAATTGTTTTGTGGAGCACCCATAATAGCGCCAAAGCATACCTCATGCCATACTTAGTTTTATATTTTTACCTTAACCTCAAGCTTCCCTAAAATTCAATTCTAACAAACTTCTTCTAAGATTTCTTATTACTTCCTCACCAATAATTATTTTATATTCCTGATATTATTGGTAGATGCCTTATACTATCTTGGCGTGTAGCAAATTCTTTTTAGCAAATTATATAAAAAGTCATTGTATGCTAAGGCAGATTACGGCCAAGATGTGTGATACATTATTTCCAGTGCTGTCATGGTAAAACCAGAGCTAGTTAGTCCAGGTTCCCCATTTTCAGCGCCCCTTCACGTGTAAATTTGCATGGATGAATTCCGGGTGATATCTCTGAAGGAACCACATAAGCAAGTCCTAAAGAAATTGTTGAACAACTTCTGGAAGAATCCATAAAAAACCTATTACGGAAAAATAACGAAGCACTACAAATGCACATTAAAATATAACATATTGTAGTGGAACCTTACAAATGCGTAAAAAATTAGGACATCACAATTGGACAAATACAACACAGAACATAAATGTTGCCCTGTTACCCTATTAGATAACCACTGCCGATGCCAGGATGACGAGGTTTCAGAAATTTTGTTGGTCCATCAGTCAATCCTGCAAAAGTATTTTGTCTAGCTGGTTGCCTTTTAGTTCGCAGCTTCGGTTGCTTTCATAGCTTGCGTTTTGTCCAAAAATTTCTGATCCTAAGGGAGGCTATATATTCAGGTTTTAATGCGAGACGTTTACTTTTTGATGTCCCTCATAGGGAACGATTCATTTATCTGATAGTTGTTTTCTGCCTGAAATGACCTAAAAGTAGGCCATCAAAAATGAGGTTGCTGAGATTTCATGGTGCTGTTTAACTTCAGAGCACTATAAATGTGCATTAAACTTAGAAAAACGCTTCCCAGTTAAAATAGTACATTTAACACAAAAATAAAACTTGTAATAAACCTTTGGGGAAATCCCTCCTGAAATGTCTGATGTAATTCTAGGAATATTGAAGGAGTCTCTGAGGATTGAAAGAGTATCACTGAGAAAATTTCAGAAGGACTTGAAAAAAAAAAACTGTAGAAAATTCTAAATGAATTCATAAAAGAATTTGGAATATTTTAAGAATCGATAGGTGGATTTTGTGAAAAAATTCCAGGTTGAATATCTAAAGTTACACTTGGAAACCCCAGGTGGAATACCTAACAAAACTTCTTGACATATTTTGAAAAAAAAAAAATCCTGGAGAAATTCCCTATTAAAATCCTAAACTTTTTTTAATGATTTCATGGAGCTGGAGGAATGCATGGAGAAATTCCTAGAGGTATGCTTGGAGGAAATCATGGAGGAATACCCGGCAGAATTTCTGATGAAATCCCTGTATGAATTTGTGCAAGAATGTCTTACAGTTTTTTTTTTTCATAAGATTCCTTATAATAATATCTGAAGGACCCTGTACAAAAATTTCTGAAGAAATCCTTGGAGCAATTTCTAAGACTTTCTAAAGAAATCCTTGTAGTAATTTCTGGAAAAAAAATATCTTGTTGGAATAAGAACTCTTGGGAAATTCTTTTAAAATCTCTTGTAGAATTTCTAAAGCAATCCTTGGGGAAAATTTTTTAGAAAGCTTATGAGAAAATTTTGAAAGAGTTCTAAACTTCTTATTCTTAATGTATCTGTGAATCATTTTCTAAAAAACATATTCCTGAAAGGATTTTTTGAAGCATTTTCTAAAGGAATTCATGCAACATTTTTAAAAGCGTGTTACATTCTTATTGATTGCTTCGAAAAATTTGTGGAGGACATTCTAAAGTATATAAGAATTCCAAGAAGATTTGGTGAAAAAAATTCTGACCGAATTTGTTTAGAATTTCCTGGATGCTTTTGAAAGTATATCTACGAGGAGTTTCCAAAGGAGTCCCTGAAAGAATTTCTTTAAAAATCACTGAGAGATTTTTCAGGAACTCGTGAAAGATTTTCTAAATATATCCTACGATAGATTTCAGCAAGGGTACATGAAAGTATTATCAAAAAATCTGTGGAAGTTTTTTTCAAAGTAATCCTTGGAGAAATTTGTAATTTGTAATTCAAATCTCTAGAGGAAAATCTGAAGATAATTCTGAAGAAATTATCAGTTGAATTTACAATAAAAGCCATGAGAGATTTTCTGAATGAATTCTTCGAAAAAAAATGTGAAGAAATTCCTATTGCAGTTTCTATAGGAATCCCTGCAGTAAATTCTCGAATGGATCTCATATTTTTTAAAAAAGAGTCCCTGGTGAATTTCTGAAGATTTCCCAGGAAGAAAAACCCTGGAGCAGTTTCTAAAGCAAACCCCGGAGAAAGTTTTGGAATAAATTCTTGGAAGATCGTTTGAGAGAATGCTGTAAGGAATTTTCTAAGGATTTTTCGAAAAAAAAACTTGGAAAGTCCCGAAAAAAATCTCTGAAAGATTTTCTAAAGAAATCCGTGGAGGAATTTCTGCAGAAACTCATACACAACTTTCTCACACAACTCTTTGTGAAACTTCTGGAGGAATCCCATGAGGAATCGCTAGTGCAATTTCCAATGTGGGAATTTCTGGTAAAACATTTTCTGTGGAACTTTTGAAACATTTTCTAAAAAACTTTGGAACAGTTTCTGAAGGCATCGCTGACATTTTCTGAATAAAAGTTCAAGAAAATTTCTGAAAAAATCGATTTTTTGAAAGAATCTCTGCAGGAATTTTTGCTTAAATGGATAATGGATACACAGATACAATGGACACAAGGATAGTTTTTTGAAAAAAATGAGGAATTTCAGAAGTTAATCATGCAAGATGCTTTGAAAGAAATTTTCATGGAACTAGTAGAATAGTAGGAATTTCTAAACTAATCCCTGAAGAAAATTTCCGAACGAATCCATGGAAGATTTTTTGAAAGAATCCGTGAGGGAATTTTTAGCCGAATACTCGGACAAATTTCCGAAAGAATTTTTTGGTAGATTTTCTGAAGAAATTTCCAGTAGTTTCTCCAAATGAATTTGTTTTGATTTGGGTAGTTTATAATAAAGTTGAAAATTCTAGATTTACTTACTTTTATTTAACACCGCAGAATTGCAATAAAAGGCGACCGAGCATCGTTCGGCAAATACAGCACAACCAGTAACCACGCTCTCTCTCTCACTTCTCTAAATTTCCAGAGGAACCCCTTGAGGAATTTCAGAAGGGATTACTAGAGGAGTTTCTGAAGCAATTCGTAAAGGAATTCCAGGTTAAATCTTCGGAGACACTTTCAAAGGAATTCCTGAATAAATTTCAGAGCCTTTTATCGAAAACTGAGTTTTCATGCAGTTTTTATATGCTTTGATTTATTTTGGAATATAAATAAAAAAAAAATAAAATAGAACATTGCTTCGATTTTATATAAAATTCGGTATTTTAGACATTTTAAAATTGAATTGTTCATTAAATTGAGGTATACCTACCAGTATATGGTTGATCAATGGCTATTTAAGTGCTATACGTCGTCGAAAAAGTTGATTTTCCTGATACGATTGTACATTTTCTTCTCAGTTATCCCTCTCTTGACGAACCAGCAAAATTGTGCTGTTGAGCAATAACAATTTTGTATATTTTTTTCAGCTGTTTAGACTTTGTTTTATGTGATGTAAACTGTTTCAACAATTAAGCCATAACTGATACTTGTATGTGTGAAAACAAACTTTTGTTTACGTTGTCTGTCAAATTCACCACAACAAGGTAAACAAAAAGTGGACGAAAACCGTAAAACACGAAAAAGTATTATCTGTCGCATTTTAATTTTATTTTCGACCTATCTAGGCAGTCAAAACTGGAAATCGAAAGATAAAGAGTAGTTCTTTCAAATAAGAAAAAAAAATTGTTGTTTTGTTGGGAAATCTATGAGTTCTGAAGAGCCAAAGTTGAGCCATTTGTATGAAGATTTCACTTTGTGCGCTCCGTCCTGAAAGGGTTATAGCAGTTGCTTTTGTCATAAGTAATTACAATTTCTAACCAATCAGAATTCATATAGAATATCGTGGAGGAATCCCCATAAAAAGACCCTACGTGAATCCACAGATGAAAATTCTGGAAGAATCCCCAGAAAAAAAAAAACCTGGGGAACTCCGCAGAATTCGTGTCATTTGGTCGAATGCCGTTTTTCCGAACGCCATTTGGCCGAAAGGGTCATTTGGCCGAATGCCGTTTGGCCGAAAAATGGATGTATAACTCAAGTGACCATGCCTCTGTTCTCCACATCTGTATAACTCGATAGAACAACCTATTTTTTAGTCAAGGAGAAATTTAGGATAAAATATTGGCAGTTTTAGCGCCAGCTTATCCTAAAACTTAAAAGAATAGCCTATGGTCAAAAGAAAGAGGTATTTTTGATGATCATATTGGCAGTATTAATGTAAAAAAGTTCCTCTGAATGCTTTTGATAATGATTCGGTCAAACGGCATTCTACCAAAAGGTTGGACACCCCTAGAAGGAATTCATGATGAAATCCCTTGATGGAATTTTAGGATAAATACCTAAGAGCGATTCCTAGATTAATCTCCAGAAGGAATTTCTGTAGATAATCTGAGAATAGCCAGCAGTTGCTGAGCTGAACTAACTGCAGTTGCTGAGTGTACTTCAGACAGATAGCGAGAGAGTCAATATCGCTGAACAGTGTTGCATGACGAGCAAAGTGAGTGAGTTTACCGTAGACAGGGCGCACTACGTGGTGTGCTTTGACCGCTCTAAAGTGTAAAACAAGTTTTGTTCTAAATATCTTTAATACTTTACTACTTTATTAAAGTAGGGTATGAGTGCCATACGTAATCTCATGTTTCCATATCCATCGTATTCGAAAACAAGCGATTGCGGCACCGATTGATTTCGTTCTTTTGTTTTCATGCGTGCTTACTTCTAGCAAAAAAAAAGAAACAAAACAAACAGCCCTTCAAACCTTTGTTTTTAGTAGGATGAAAATGGGAGTCACATGCTTAATAAGGGAACCAATACCCTATCTGATTTTTAACAGATTTAAAAAAAAAAGTACAAAATGAGTCAATTTGCAACAAATTATTGTGCTACACTTTTATACGATCCGAACATATTTTTATTCTTCTCAACACTACAGCATTGCAACAGTAACTAAATATCTCCTCAGTTGTACCGGGAGCCGTTGTAATGATGGCATTTTCAACCTCCTACGCCAAAAATTGTTCGCCTCCATTGACCTGCTATTACATTGCGCTCCTGCAGGCAAAATATCCGATCGCTCGCAGTTCCAACCATAAATGGGCTTCTGAATAGGCAAGTAAGTACGGATATCACAAGTGGCAACAATCCAGCTTGTCGATTGTCGTTTGTTCCATTTGCACAGAGCCAGCAATCGATCGGAGTGATGTGACAAAATTAAAGAATGTTTCTTCGGCGAATTGGAAACATTCATTGCAAGAAGATCTTGCACCGTAATGGAGAAAGGAATCACACATACATACTCCCGAAGTAACATTTTGACGGCCAATTAGTCTTGTAGAGGGTTTGAGAACCGTCATAAAACCTCATACATTTTATTTTGGTTTTATGATGGTTCTAAGAATTTCTTTTAGTCTTTTTGACTTAAAAAAAGTTCCTATGGCCAAAATGGACTGCTGAAGGTGTCCCGATTCAATCCGATCTGTATCGGGGCTATAGCATTTAATCTTGCTAACAACAACAATTGTCTTGATTGATTATTTCAAACTCAATAGATTTTATCGATTTTCTAATATACTTATTATTAAAATGTATTAACCCTTCAAAACGCGCGTCCCGAAAGGTTTAAATCTATATTATTTGTAATATTGCAAGTCGATCATCTGTTTGATACATCTTTTGATCGGGTCACCCCACAATCTTCACTTCATTCCGCCAATTCTACTGACTGTTGCCGTTGGCAATCTAGCTGCAGCAAGGGGGTGGCAGTTAGCGCTCTTATGCACATACCCACACGTGATCTCAGTACTATCTATACATACTCAGTCAGCACAAGTGCACTGAAATTACTGCACTTCGCCGTGGGAGGTGATACGTCTACGATCGAGAACTTTCAACCTGGTAGTTGGCAGGTGATCGATCATTTCGGTGGTGCCGCTCTGGAGGCGTGTGCATTATTCCCACTGAGCAACGCACACCAACAAACTGCTGGTGAGGGCTCAAAAAGGCCGTAATGGAGGTTGTCTCTCGACGATCGCAGCGGTTCGAAGAATGTTGACAACGGAAATTACACTATATTTAGCTGTGGGATTGATTACTGTGCTTTACTAGAACTTGAATATGAATCATAAACGCGCAAACGTATCATTACCGGAGATTATGTGTGAACGGTAATTGAATTTAATTTGAGATGTAGAAACATGGGTTAGCTGCCGAACAAATTAGTTATGCAACTCTTATACTGCTGAATGGAATGTATAAGGTTGAGTTTTAGAACTCTTGAAATCGTTCAAGAGCGATATGACGTAAACATGGATTACTAGCATTTCACCTTTCAGACACGTTGCCTCATCTGAATAAGTTTTATGATTGTTTGCATTTGAATACTTCCCACTACTTTATACAGGAAATTCGATGCAGATCACCTACCAGTAGGTAGAAGGCGAATAATTATTCTCAATTAACCATGATAAAAGCTACCCTAATGGATTTGTGTCAATAGGGCGCAATCAGCCAAGATCTCTGCTTCTAAGTCACTGCATATTAACATGCAAACTAAACAAACCTCTTAGTCTAGCAACAAATCGCAGACAGAGGACAAAGGCAGTCAGCCGGAGCCGGTGGGAGCTGTGACATTGCTGCGCCAAACAACAAATCACACATCACGTTCCGCCATTTAACGCCCGGACACTTGAAGCAGCTATGCGTCGAATTTCCTCCATTCGAAGTAGCTCAGCTCAGCCAGTTCACGCGGCTGCTGTCGCACCTTCTCTATTAGCAGAAACATCGACGAAGCGCGTAGGTAGAGCCTCACAGTCATAGCTTAATACCGGAGTCACCGGATATTAATTGCCCATTTAAAACGCGCTGCTGCATCAACCCACGAGCATCGAAAAAGCCTTCAGGGGAGACCGCTGTAAAATGCCCTTTCTAGGTGTGTTTATAATGTTAATTTTAATATTTGATTGAATATTGCATATCTACTGACAAAAAAACAGTTATTTTACAATGCGTAAGCTTCAAGGTCCGACAAGCTGACAAGTCCGTGAACTTTCAATCAACTTGTTAATGCTAAAGGATGTTTAGGACCCAAGAAAGAAATACAATATTTTTGACTCCTTTTTGCTTCTAAGGTGTTTTACACCATCGGTGCAATTATTGCCCATTCCCCCTGCGCCCTCGAGCCTCCTACTGACAAAGACACGTGCCTCTCTTGATCAGACGAACCTCGGAGTGCGGTGGCACAGCTCGAAGGTGGCGGCGGCGGATCGCCTCCACTCGAAAATCCACTAAACGCACTGTTTAGTACCCAACAACAACATCGCTCCTACCGCACCAAAGACCGCCATTCATTCAAAACCGTTCAGTAGGATTTCATTCATTAGTTGTCGAAGCGCCACCGCGCAACGACAACTCATTCATAAATCCCGCTTGTTTGGTTCGGCACGGTCAACCAACGAGCGATCACCACCAACTCGGGACGGGATTTCAAGGTGAGCCGGCTGAGATACGGCGTGTGTGAGATGAACAATTTTCAGCTCTCAGGATGCCGCCTCCGCAGTAGACGGTTGGCCATGAAACAGCCTTATTGTGAGGGTCGTTATGGATACGGAAAGTGGCTACAATATGCTGCTATTAGTTGAAATTTGACACTTGGCTTTCTTTTGAATGGGAGGCCTAATTAGCCTCAAAGTCTTTGGACTCAGTTTACCATTTTGCATAGTAGTACCCAGGAAGGGTTCATGTTGCCCAAATAACAAACAAGTGTGTATACATGCCGATGATGTCTGGGTTCGATTCCCGGTCGGTACGTTAACTGTTAATATAAATAAATAAATCAATATAAAAGGGTGACGTAATTTGTGCATGGCCCCTATTGGAAATTTCTCGGTTATCTTGGGTATGGAGTAGCTACGTGCCTGCCATAAGATTTACGAACATAAAAATGGTCATTGATTGAGATACATGCTGAGATACCTCTTAGCTAATAACAGTGTTAGTGCTCAAAGAACACTAAACCGAGAAGCAGGCTCTATCGCAGTGAGGACCCTACGCCAAGAGGTCGAAGGAAAAGGAGAAAAATAGGTCATTGGAGCAAGCATTATTGTTAGGCAATTATCTCCCAAGTAACATTTTAAGTCGAATATTTTATTAAGTCCACCATAAAACCAAAATGAAATACGTTTGGTTTTACTACGTCTTTCAGAACCTTTTCAGAACCAAGTGGACTTCAAAATGTTGTTGGAAATGAACTCAGTCTTATGCCAAGTATCATTTTTTAAGCAAATTAGATTCCAAGAGTTTCTCGAATTCTTTACCATTTAGGTTTTATGACGGTTTTCAAAACTTCTCCAATACTAATTGGATTCCGAGGCGCCATCAACGCGGGTCACTCAAAAGCTAACTCGATCGATTGAACCCCATCATCTACTTAGCATACCTACTAGCCGATGGGAAATCATCGATTAACACAGTAAGTTTCCCATTCACCTGAGGACCGCCGTTTAGTGCTGTCAACTGATTGATGTGATAATAGCAGGACAACTATCCTGTCAGAGGTTCAGATTAAAAGCTACTTAGCTGCCCCAAGGTAATCAACTCTCCAGTAGAGTTGAGTCTGATAAGCAGACTCCACCAGCCAGTGTTCATCGGTGGAATGAGTGGAGATTTGCATACCCTGATACGACAACGACATACACTGTCGACTGTCGTCTGTCGAGTGCAGCTAGATATTGGCGGCAGGCGGCGATGCATCAAGGTGGAGATTTATGGCCCTCCTCAATGGGCACCGTCAACACGAACGGCCCGCTGGATCCCCCATCCTCTCAAAACGCCATTTTCGATTATCACCATCAGCAGCAACATCAGCAGCAGCAGCGCCATGACCTTGACTTTTTCACGCATTAAAATTCATCATTAATTTCATCTTTATTACACTTCAATGCGCTCGATGCGATACCATCGCATTAAAATGGAACGCCGCGAGGAATAGGTTTAAAGCATTCGACAAATCCGTTGGTGTTTTGTAGTTGCCGAAAAGGCTGAAAAAGCTCCAGAAGCCTGTAAAAAAGCATGTTCCGAAGATGCAAATTTGGAAGTAATTATTTCGCATTCCGAGTAGCTTAATTGGATGACTGTAGATAGAAGGAGATAAACACCTCTTGAAAACAGATTTTAACGCTAATGAATATGCATTTGTGGTCCACAATGTGCCCCAGCTAAATTTGACGATCACTACTTGGAATACTATACGATTTATTATACTCAATGAGACACGCAAATTCCTTTGGATGTTTCACAATTGAAATACGATTTGGGTGCTCTGCTGATGCAACTATGCACAGCTATTTTTGGCTTGGGTCCCTTCATACTGCTCGATTCTGGGTAATGAGAAAGAGGGCTCACACTCTCCATCAAGCAACAATCTGAAGTCCAATAAGCTTTGAAAAGGTTCTAGGAACCGTCATAAAACTTAAATGATGTAAATTAAGTGCGTAATGAGTGCCATTGGAAATTTGTTGCTTCCATAAAACTGGTTTTCTTCGTCTTGGACTATTCAAAACGGTGTTTTTGGCTTTGCCCGACTTTTTGACTATTTTATTTGAGCTATCCTCTTGAAACGGCTCACTAAAAGAGCCGAAACGTTGGGCAAAGCAAAACACACCGTTTTGAATAGTCCAAGACTAAGAAAGTCAGCTTTTCGAATGTAAATTTAGTTTTATGGTGGATTGCAACTACGAATTGTGCGGTCATCTATGCTCATGCTCATGTAAATTTAGTTTTATTTCTTTCTTAACGTTTTTTTGACTTATCATATGTAGGCGAGATACAGTAAAAAATATAGCTCAATCGGAGCATTGATTACGGAGAATGAGGTGTGTTAAGTGAGCGACTTTGTTTAAAAATAGAACAAAAATCGATTTCAAATCATCAACCTTGTATGGAAAGTCGAAAAAAAATCCGCTCTACTGTATTTTTTTCCTTCGCGTTTTCGGATTCAGGGCATGATTCTACACCAAAAACGATCATCAGCTTACGAAAACACGCTTTACGAAATTATTTGACAGGTTTGATTATTTAGGTTGAACAACAGATGATTAATTCTACAAGTTGCTATATGTTTTAAAGCTGGTTACCCAGATGAATTATATTATGTTCAACTTGATATTCAGCCATCTATGTACTACTGATTAAAGAGATTGGACAAGCCATACTTCAGACCAATATTCAGCTGCCATTATGTTCAGCCATTGACACCATTAACCAGCTATTGTTCAGCTAATACTCTTACTATTCAGCATTCATTGTTACTTGGGAAAGCTCCATATAACTTAAGAACTAATGTTTTGACAGTTCGGTAAAAACTGTAGACTGTGAAATTGCCGTGAACTTTTGATCTTTTTACAACAGTAGTCAGCGAAGTTTTTATTTTTTGCCGCGAATTTCCATTGTCCCTAGGTAGGAGTATAAATCAACAATTTATCAATGGAGTAATCCTACCAGCAGAGTCTTTCATCTGTCGGGTACATATTCCAACAACTCTTCTACGGGTTGATCAATTTCAAAAATTTACATAGTCGATCTACAGCTGCAATGCAATTCAAGGCTAGGTTGTGACCAGGTGATCGATCAAGTTTTGTGGAAACTACGAAATCATTATTGTAATTTGTTGACCATTGCTGCTGGACATGAAACCACACTGTCCAAGCAACACGCATGTCATATAATAGTTTCGGCAGTGCAATTTAGTTGTATGTGTCATTTTTCGTACAAGAATAGGTATCTAAGTCGTTCTGAACTATCAGCTCCTGATACAAACTGCTGAGTCCGTCAGACTTTATAGCGCCCGATTTGATCGATCAGCTGTCATCGGTCACTGCAGATTTATGACATTTTGTTGGCAGCTCAATGCAACAAAAAAAAATCAGTCCATTGCAATGCATATCAACTGCATTTTTTTTTATAGATTCCATTCTTTACGCTGCCATTGCAATCAGCAGCAACGTCGTCGCCGTCGTTGTCGCCACATTCGGTGCGATACGATCTCATGAATGACGTGATTGTATCTCTTTGGACAGGCCCAGATTTATGGTAAACTTTGCGTTTTTCATCATCGACGCACACACAAAAAGCGCGTCTGTCGGGTCAGAAGCACACGACCCCACCACCAACCCTTCTCGATTTAGAGCAGCATCAATCTGAGTGTGATCGCCGCCTTGCGGCAATTCAATTAGAACCATAAGCACAAACCTCTGGGTACATGCTGTTGGCTGCATAATTGCAATCTTGATTCTGGATGCACATGGGGGCGCCCGCGCCCCTTCGATCCAATCGTATGTAACCCCTATTATTAACATGTCAAGAAAAGCGCCCGTGTATTTCATTCGGGATTTATCGCCGCAATACTGCGGTTGCCGCCGCCCGTAAATAAGACGTTCGCGTTAAGCCAAAATAGGAGGCGCATTGGAGGCAGCAGGCAAGCAGGAGCGTTTGACGAATTGCAACGAGGAATTGGAGACGACGGATCTCCGTCTTCGATCGGTTTTGTACTCATGGTAGGGTGATGATAGGAGTGCGATTGTTATGACGTGGAATTGAATTAAATGGGAGTCGTAAATTGAAACCGGGATTGATTATGGCGGTGGCGTTGCGAATGGTAATCAACAAAGTGGGGACGATCAGAACGAAATGCTCTTCCGATCACTATACTGTATCTGAATCTGTATTGAATCAAGTTTATATCATATTCTGTTATGATGTTATAATATTTTTCTATAACTTATGCTATAAACTAGATGCAGGATGATGTTAAAATAACTAAAATGGTACTAGAAAATGGTATCAAAAAGAACACTGGTCTAATCAAGATTATAACCTATTTTGTTATTATCATATCAAAATTATAACAAAATGTGATATTAATTTAGCCACTGTATTACTAGGATTTTAACCTCAAGATTCTCAGGATTTCTATCAAAATGCGATACAGTTTTGTAACATTTTTTTTTTCAAATGTTACATGTTGAAGACTCAGAACTAAATTATAATACAATGAGTTATCAAACAGCATTTATAACATAATGTGATATAATTGAGTTATAGTATTTTGAAAACACCAAGGATGTTGAACATGATTAATAATCATGTTCAACATCCTTGGTGTTTAAAAAAAACTATAACTCAATTATATCACATTATGTTATAAATGCTGTTTGATAACTCATTGTATTATAATTTAGTTCTGAGTCTTCAACTTTTGAAAAAATAATGATACAAAATTGTATCAAATTTTGATAGAAATCCTGAGAATCATTGATTATACAGTGGGGACCGATGTAGTCAGCCCCAGATTTTGTCAGCTTTTTGACCCGAGTTTGTCAGCCTTTCATTTTTATAATCAACATTCATGCAGATGATCTCTTTAGGCGTCATAGAAAATTTACGCAATGAACAAAACTCGAGTAACTTTTGAAAAAGTCCAAACTTTCTTTACAAACTAGCACATTTATACCATGTTAGCTCCCAATCTTAGCTAATGTTTTGAAACAATATTGTTTTAAAGTGCTAAAAGATTCCCGCGCTCTCTTTTCTTGGCGTAACGTTGCGATTGGGACACAGCCTGCTCTTCAGCTTCGTATTTTATGAGAACTTTGTCAATTTTTACCTGAAATCCCTCACAGCCAATGTTTATTTTGCATATGTATATCGTGTGGTAGTCATGAAGATATTTTATACACGAGGTAGTAACCCAAGTGACACGCATGTCATATAAGAGTTACGGCAGTGCAAGTTTTAGTTTTATAGAAGTTAATTCGACGTAAGTCCAACACAATGCTAGAATAACGTTAAATTAACTTCTATACAACCAAAACTTGCGCTGTCGTAACTTTCATTTGACATGTGTGTTGCTTGGGAAAGGAAATGTCTATTATGAAACGGATTCTGGGCAACCGTGAATCAAACTCGCCACCCTGCTTTTGCTGATTGCACGTGCGCTTACCGCATCGACTATATGGGCTTAAAGACTTCTTCTTCTTCTTGGCGTAACGTCCTCACTGGGACAAAGCCTGCTTCTCAGCTTAGTGTTCAATGAGCACTTCCACAGTTTTTAACTGAGAGCTTCCTCTGCCAATGACCATTTTGCATGTGTATATAGTGTGGCAGGCACGAAGATACTCTATGCCCAAGGAAGTCAAGGAAATTTCCTTTACGAAAAGATCCTGGACCGACCGGGAATCGAACTCGTCACCCTCAGCATGGTCATGCTGAATACCCGTGCGTTTACCGCCTCGGCTATATAGGCTTAAAGACTATTCATTTTAATTTCCTCTAGAACAAAACAAATAATAAACGTAGCCTGTTTTTGTGATTACAAGTCAACCAATTTACTTCTTCTTTCTGGGATTCCTCCAGATTTAATTGTCAGGATTGCTCCAGATACTTTTTTAAAGATTTGCGTTGTAGATTTCCTGCTTGGCTTGCTTCAAAAACTGCTGTCGGAATTCTTCCAGGGATTTATCCATTAGAAACCCTTAAGGAATTCAAGGTGGTATTCCCCCAGAAATTCTTGCTGCGATTGCTTCGAGAATTATTGCTTGGTTCCTTGTAAGTATTTTTGCTCGTGTTTTTCGAAGAATTCCGCTGGAAGTTTTTAAATAACGATCGTGATCGTTAAATTCTTTCATGGATTTTTATAAAGACTCATTCAAAAATCTCGGTAATACAGATAGAAAAGAAACCGATTCATTCTGATGAGTCTCTTTAAGATTTTTCCAGGCATTCTTACTGTGATTTCTCCAAAACCTTTTCTTGAGATTCGTTTAGAAACTCCTGCTAGCATTCCTCCAAAGTTTTTGGTGGTATTCCTGCAGGACTTTTTCCAAAAAAAAAAAATCTATATGAACTCCTACAGCGATGTATTCATGGGTTTCTCCAAGGATTTCTCCAAGAATTCATACAACAATTGCTACGTGGATTTATCCAGGGATTTTTCTTACGATTCTTTTGAGACATCCTGCTGGGATTTATCCATACATACAGGGTATACTCAAAATAACTGGGACAGGTAAAATTTTCACTTTTCAAAAAAATTTCAACTAGCTGTAACTTTTCGAAAAGGGCATCAAATATTCTCAAATGTTTACTGTAAGTTCATCAACTAGTTGTGCATCAGTGGTTAAAATTTGGAAAAGATCGGGACATTCTACACGAAGTTATGATGATTCTAGAAAAAGGTATAATTATTCGATAGCCAACTTTGAGCTGTTATATCTCCGGATTCAATGAACCGAATGCAATGAAATTTTGAATATTTTTTGAAAAGTGCTTCTGCTGAGGTTTTTCCAGAAATTCTTGCTGGTATTCCTGTAGGACTTTATCCAGTAATTTCTTAAGGAACTCCTCTAGTGAAGTATTCAAAGAATTCAGTAAATATTTCTGCAATAATCCCTATAGGAATTGTTCTGAGCATTAGTCCATGAATAAATCTACGGAAGGCACAAATTTCCCAAATGGAGGAGAACGTGCCCCTGGATACAATCTAGTGATGAATAAATTTAGCGATTTTCTTAGAGATTTTTTCAAGAATCCCTCTTACGATTTTTTAAGGGATCCTTCTAGGAATTTCTTAAAATGTTCCTTTATCAATGCCTTCAGTTATTACTCATATAGGAATTCCTCTGGAAATTTCACTATGATTCCTCTGTTAGACTTTCCAATTGGGCAACCTCTATGGATTTCCCAGGGGTCCCTCTTGAGATTTTTCCAGGGTTTCATCTTGATATTCCTATAAGAAAATTTTTTGGTATTGTTTCTGAAATTCCTTTAGAAAATCTTGTTGGAAATTCTCCTGGAATTCTTGCTAAAATTTATCAATCCATTTCTGCTGTGATTTCTTCTAAAACTGTTCCAGATATTGACCCAGTACGTTTTTCAGGAATTCCTCCATGGATTTCTCAAGGAGATTTCTTCAAAGATTGCAATAAGGGTTCTTTCATTGTTTTTTTTTTTTTTATAAAATGCTTCAGGAAATCCTTTAGGGATGTCTCCAGGGATTTCTACGGAGATTGGAGTAAGGTTTCTATCAGAAATCACTTACGTGATTCCTTCGGGGATGTCTTGAGGGTTATACGTTCCGTAATTCCTCGGGTAATTTCTCCAGAAGTTCCCCCAAACATTTCTTCAAAGATTTTTCCAGAATTTTTTTTAGAGATAAGGCTCTGGAAATGAAAGTGAAAAGGAAGCGGAAACGAAGCCAATTTGGGCGGTATGAGTATCTAAACTGGGCAATCAGATGTTGGTTCATTTTCATTCGTTGACAGCTAAAGTTCGATGTTATGATTTGAGCTGCGCTAACCAGTGTCAACTGTCTTCTGTAGACCAAAATTGCTATAAGCTAGGAGAAGGCTGAGTCCTAGTAGGGATGTTATGGCAAAAAGAAAAAGAAATAAAAGATTTAATAGTTCTGCTGTAAAAAGCACTGATTGTTAACTTTACCAAATACCTTTTTTTCTGTGCCCTTAACACCTATCCAATTTTTTTACCTCAAAGAGTCACGGAGTATTGTAAACAACGTAAATCTCGAATAGTATAGTTTGCTATCCTCCTCTGTTCGGGGTGTGCTGGTCGAGCTATACCGATAGAAACACCCCCGTGCGATGCCAACGCCGCACTAGCGGAATCGCTATGAAACTACCACCATGGTGTCTCCACTAAGTGCTGCTGCTGTGACTACAATTTATGGATCGAAGCGCACACACACGCTAAGAAAATGTTACTCTAAAATGAGTAAGATTCACACAAAACTGAGCTAAACTGGAACAGCTCAAAAAATGAGTAAATTGCATTTCCATCGATAGCGCAGGCCCAAGTGTAAAAATCCAACCAATTTAGGCCGTATAATATTCTTCACATCAGCAAGAATATTATACGACTTAAACTGATGAGATTTTCGCACTTGGGCCAGCGCTATCGCTGGAAAAAAAAATTACTCATTTTTGAGTTGTCCCACTTTAGCTCCAAAATGAGTGAATTTTCTGACCGTGCAGCAAAGCGGAATGCTGCAAACAACAAACACTCGTCGTGCTTACGACAACACACGACGATGAATCAATCCTCGTCACACATTTAATGAATGAGCCGAACCAGTCAGCCAGCCAGCGCCAGCGGGTGGTACTTGTCTCGCGATGCAGCAATAAGCCGACCTGCCTGCGTTGCTGGTTGGTCTTTTGGTAGGTATAGTCGTCATCCAACCATTTTTGGATTACGCTCTTTTATGACCCATCCGAGTCCCATTAATCGATTATCGACTCTCACATTGGACCGTCATTAATTGATTTAACGATCGGTGGATCCGATCATTGCATTGTCGGTGCAGAAAAGTGAACATACAATTCGTGAGCCGTCGCTGCTGATCTGATGGACGACGCCGTGTCCTTTCTCAGGGACGTCCTTATTTGGACGACTGATAGGAACGTCCTCATTGCCAATCAATATGGGGGGATTGATGTGAAATGCGCCCAGCCCACCAATTCAGAATTTACTTGATAATGATCACGTTTAAGGACTAATGTTGTATTAATCGTTAGCTTATACAATTCAGTTATTGAAAGGTGGAGGACTGGACATTCATAAACAGGCTTTTCAGGAGGCACATCTCACCCCCGACCACCTCATATACATTCTTCACGAGTTTGACATACCGCATCCGCGCCTCGCTCGTTCAAGTCTTAACGAAGTGCTGAAGTCTTCGCATTTTCACCCGCCACCACGCACGGATCGAACACCATTCGACACTTATTACCGTGCGAGCGAGCAAGCACTGGCACTGCAGGCTTGGCGCATATTCTAATCGATTACAAACCGATCGCTGCTGCGTGTGCGATAGCACCGGCACGCCGCCGGTTTGTTGTTTTTATAAGCTTATGCAATTTGTACCTATTGATCGTAAAGTGGACACCTTGCACACCTGATTGAAGAAGTGAACCCGGGCGGTCTGCTCGTTCGGTATAGAGCGCATGTGCATACCTACATGGTAGCGGCTTAACATCAAACGATACCGGCGGACCGGACTGAGCCCGATCCGACTGTTGTTTGTTTATTTTGCATACGCGTCGTATGCAATTAAGCAATAAATGCGAGGAAATTCGAGCAAATCGATTGCACTGGGTGTACTGTGATACAGGTAAATGAATCCGCATCAGACCTGTAAAGAGGAATTTGCATCTCGGCCGAGTTTAATTAGAATGCGGTTCAGATGGCGTTTGAAGTTTTTTTTTTCGCAGTGGTGGATTTGTAAGATTTGTTAGTGAGGAATGGCAGGGTTGACACAGTTCGGATTGAATGCTGTGCGATATGCTCCTTAGTTCATAAACTCGCCTTAGTTGTTCTACGGAATCCATAGTAAGCACGGCTGCCAATCAGTCTGGTCAGCTTCTCGTGAAAGTCGTTTTCGGCCATGATTTTCCATACTGTCCATACTGTCGTATGACTCCTTGAAGTCGATGAATAGGTGATGCGTTTAGATCTGGATAACGACATTTCTGGAGGCATTTCCGTTGACGAGCGGCTGTTGATGGAGCCGGTTCGATAACTTCGCAAGAAATATGATCTGGGATATCTAGGCGGCTTTCAAAATGGTGACATCGAAGATCTCACATTTCAAACGGTCGTCTTTCTTGTAAATGAGACAGATTACCCCTTCCTTCCACTCCTCCGGTAGTTGTTCAGTTTCCCAATCCTGAATATCAATTGGTGTAAGCAGGTGGTCAACTTTTCTGGGCCTGTCTTGATGACTGCAGCTGCGATAACATCCTCAACAGCTGCTTAAGGACAGACTTGTTAGAATCCCAAAATGGTCGCCTCAATGGGCGATTTTGGCACCTACTCACGATTTCGGGCGCACAAATCTTTTCATAAACAAACCCAGCGCACCTAAGCTTTTTATTTCTAGCTCATTACAAGTGAGCAAGAACACAATAATAAAATGCACTGTTGTTTGAAGCTTATTTCTTGAGATTTGTGCATTTGAAGTTCTGAAGCACTGTTAAAACGGGATTTCAAGACGTTTGTCCTTAATTGGTTTTGAGTTTTCCAACTTTCCCTTTATGTTGGAGTTAGATCATTTCTGTACTATGCTGCACTAACGTATTCGTTTTCTTCGTTTTCTCCCATGCTTACGTCCTCCACACCATTCAGGTGCTCATCGAAGTACTGCTTTCATCTTTCAGTTATCTCACGCCCGTCTATCCTTATCATTGTACATTTCGGCCGTGGCACGAAGCCGTTGCGGGATGCGTTGAGCTCCTGGTGGAACTTCTGTGCTTCTTGAGAATGATAACAGCAGTTTCATTTTGTTTTTGCATTCTGCTTCTTTCAGGCGGCGTTTTTTTCTCACCCGAAAGAAGTTCCGATTCTGCTTGTAATGTTCCACGTTCTACCGGGTGCCTTGCTGCAGCATTAATGCCTGTTCTCCTCGTCGAACCATTCGTTCCATCAATTCCTTTCCACTTATAATAATAATACCCGATGGTACTCTGGGTACTGCGTTGTTGATGGCTGCTTTTACTGTACTCCAGCAATCCTCTAGAGGAGCCACATCCATTTGCAGCTTAACCAGCCGAGTGGAAGTTTTACTAATTCCAAAAGCTAGACTTTACAAATACTGACGTGAGTGAGAAATGGACAAATTGGAATGGAATTTGCGAATATTCACTCACGTCAGTATTTGTAAAGTCTAGCTTTCTAGATTCGTGCTTAAGAACTTTTCAGGATTTCTAAAATTCATTTAGGAATATTGGAAAAAAATCTTGAATGTTTGTGCTCTTTTGTAGCTGTTACATATTGCTTGGTTCCAAAATCATGAATTTGAAAATGTCACTCTTAAGACCTGAAAAAGCCAAATAAATTCGGGAAATTTTATTATGTCTAGCCTAGCTGAATTTTAGGCGAAGGTTCAACAGCACTTCACCGAATACTGTAAACAGATTTCTGAAAATCAAACATGCCTTTTGCGGAGAGAACCTACTTAAGGCAAAACTGGAAGCATTTCCTTATTTTTGGTCTTGAATTTTTATTAAATAACGGAGCAATATCTTCAAATTGTTTTTCATACACCTGTGGAGGAAGGATCAAGGTATCCCCTGATTTTTTTTCCTGGTGGAAGATATTTTCCATTTTTGCAAAAAAAAAAAAAATGTTTCGAAATTTTGTTTTGAAATGGTGTAAAGGAAGTACACAAGTATTTGGTAGGGAATCGCGCCACTTGGGCGGTGGCTTCTGTTTTCGTCTGTTTCCCGCTATAACTCAGTCAAATTTGAACCAATTGACACAATTTTTGGAATGTGGTGAGATAGGTATAGCATCTACCCGTGTACAACATTTCAAGTCAATTGGTTCAAAATTGACTGAGTTATAGTGGAAAACAGACGAATATAGAAGCCACCGCCCAAGTGGCGCGATACCCTAACTGATTTTGGAAATATTGCTCCATTATTTAATAAAAAATCAAAAACCAAAAAATGAGGAAATGCATCCAGTTTCGCCTTAGCTCCCTTGACTAAGGATTTTTTGTTTAGCTCTGCATATTAGTTTTACGTTTCACTTTTTCTTCTGGAAAAATGTTTTGCCAACGTTCGATAAAATTTGACCAGACTTTGGCACGACATTCGATAATTTTCCATTCTGGCAGATTGTTTCAAGGGTTTTTCGTGTTTTGTACCCCGCATTCCAGTCACAATTCATTCATTGGTGAGCTGAAATCGGTTTAAACATGACTGGAAACAAAAACGACTGAAAAGATTTGAGTAGACACGAAAATGACTGAAAAATGAAAGCCTTTGAAAGCCCCTAGACATCTCCTGGAAACCTATGGGACCCACTCAACCCCTTGAAACCCCCTGGAACGCCCTGAAATACTCCTGTGACTGCTTTAACCCTGTGAATTCCTCTGGAACACCCCTGGAACGTCCTTGAAACACCTTGAAAACCCCTGGAACCTTCCTGAAGCCCTCTGGTACACCCCTGGAACATCTCTGGAATGCCCCTAAAACCTCTAGTCATGCCAACAGCGTAGATTATGCCAGTGCACAGTGGTCCACGAACCATATTTACGAGGAAAGATGCATTCAACGCCTTAAAATGAGTTTTTAGGCAAATATGGTCTTCTACAAAGTTGTCCGTAATAATAAGGCCCTGTTTAAAATGTGCATGAAAATTAGGGTGGTCCATATTTTCAAAGAAATTGGTAACCAAGCTTTTTTATTTGCAAGAATAACTGTATGCATTTTTCGGGATAGTTGTAGATCTATCAATTTTGAGCAAGTTTGCTGAAGACACTTTTTATGTAGCTTTAAAATTTACCGATCTAGAGGTATTCTGGCGTTAACTTTTTCAGTTTCTATTTTTCATCAAAGTCGCCCAAGAAACACTTGTAGAGCATTTGAAGACGCGTCGTTTCGTGCGTTAAGATGGTCGTTATCTCTTTTGGTTCAAAAGTTACAGGCGTTTTTCTTAAAAAAAATCCTAGTTTTTTAAAAAGGGTTTATGATGGGTTGGGGCAAAAAAATATCTTTTGCCCGCATTCAAAAGAAGAAATGTTTTTATAAAATATATCAGAAAATTAGAGGGGTGTTAGTTTTGTAACTCAAGTGAAAAACACTTAAAAAGTTCCTATTTTTTTCTAGAAAATCATCAATATCTTTTGAACGGAATGACGTAGCAACATTCTCAGCGCACGAAAATGCGCATTTTTTAAAGCTCTAAAAGTGGTTCTTAGGCGACTTTGACGAGAAATTTGAAACAAAAACGATAAAGCAATAAAACGATTTGTTCTAGCGTCACCCTATGAAAACTATGGGAAAATGCTCCAAATTTGGTCAAAACAGTTTAAACGATTTATCTTTTTTGTTTCAAATTTCTCATCAAAGTTGTTTAAGAACCATTTTTAGAGCTTTACAAAACGCACATTTTAGTGCACTGAGAATGTGGCTACGTTATTCCGTTAATTATACGTTATTCTGTAAATTATACAGATTACTTCAGAAACAAAATCAACCATAAATTTAAAAAGACATAAACGAAGAGTTGAAACACAATTTTAGCATGAAACTCAACAACTTTGAAAGACACCATAAGAAATTTCCCAAATACTTCGGTTTACTTAATTGACTTTAAAAAAAATTGTTTTCTAATTAAAATTTGTTTGAAATCATCATTTTTTTTAGAAAATTTGCAGATAATAAGATAGATAATCCCACAAGTGGCACATACATCGAAATACATTCAGCTTTTAGTGCCTATTAAAAAATGTGAAATTGGTTCCCTAAAGGCATTCAATTAAACGTTCTATAATAAATAAATAAAAATCCCATAATTAATTACAAAAGCGCCAGTAAATAGCATGGAAAATGCAATTATATATCATCAATTTCAATAAAATATGCAGTTTTTTGAACCAAAAAGTAACAAATTATGTCAAAAATTGCAATTTACTCATTGAAATTTTTCGTTTTTTCTGTGAATTTTTAAATTTGTTATGGGAAATCGGATTCATTTATTTAAAATTCAAACATTGTATTTTAAGAAAAAATTACTTTTTTCTTGTAATTGTTGATTTATTTATTGCATTTCCGATGCTTTTTACGGTTCCTAAGTCAGTCTTATTTTTTTGGAATAATTATTTATGCACATTTTGATTCATTTATGGAATTTTTGTTGTTTATTATTGCTACGACCAACATTTCTTTTCTGGCAATATTTGTTTTTATTATGGAAAATATGATATTTTTATTTATTTATAATGAACTACAGTCGTTGACTGAAA
Source organism: Aedes albopictus (assembly GCF_035046485.1). Taxonomy (NCBI): domain Eukaryota; kingdom Metazoa; phylum Arthropoda; class Insecta; order Diptera; family Culicidae; genus Aedes; species Aedes albopictus. Next base: position 251,333,097 of record NC_085138.1, on the reverse strand, counting down.
CGCAGTTTACGGTAATTGTACGAAAAATAATATATGCGAAGCATCAAACTGTTTTTCAATACTAAGTAGGGTAATTCGCCAATTGTTGAACACTACCCAAATGTTGAACAGTTTTTGAAAATGTTATTGTAAATTTAATTTAATTAATTTTCCATCAACGTAAACGTATGATTAAGGAGAACGTGCCTCTAGAGCCGACCTACTGATACCTGGAAACGTATGATGTAGATGCGTATACATGTGTGTCAAGATATTGTTCCAATAAAATTACAAAACTATGCATATTTTACGTCAAAAATATCGATTGAAAATTTTGTACCGCTGATGAAACGAAAACCGCACAATTCTTAAGATTAATTTTAAGAAATTGTTGTTACGAAATAAGCTTTGCTGGCAAATCGACCACAAATATCAAAGTCACACAATAGTTACAATAGCTGGAAAGATGTCCTTAACAGTTTAACATTGTTTAAAATTACATTTTCATTGTAATTTCATTTGAAAAAAAAAATATTTTTCTTATCACACTATCATTATGCAGCTAAGATCCAATTGTTGAACACTAGCATAATCTACGATGTTAGCATGACCGCCAGATTTTTTTTTCACATCACCTTTTTCAAGAGCGATCCACGGGTTTTCAAAGTATTTCAGGGTCGTTCCAGAGGTATTCTAGGGAGTTGACTCGGTCCCATGGGTTTCCAGGGGTATTTCAGGGGCTTTCGAAGGCGTTCTTTTCTTCTGTCATTTTCGCTTCTAGTCAAATCTTTTGAGCCATTTTTTGCATTTGGTTCTATTTAAAACGATTTTCAGTCCACTAGAGCTCTCTTCAAATGGGAAGCGATTCCTTGGGAACGTCCATAAATTGCGTCACGCTTTGAGGGGAGGGTGTTTGGTGAGAGGAATACAAAAAGTGTAACATAGGAGGAGGGGGGGGGTTAAAATGGACAATTATTGCGTGACGTATTTTATGAACGATCCCTCATTTGAATGAATTGTCACTCAAATGACTAACTGGGCGCAAAACACGATAAACCCGGAAAAAATTCCACCAGAGTGAAAAAATATTGGATGTCGGGTCAAAGTCGGATCAAATTTTATCAAATGTTGGACCACTGTTGGACCCACATCGGATAACTGTTGAGTCTATGTTGGGTTTGGTGTCCAAAATAAAAACAGGTGAATGATAGGTTTATGTCGGGTTATACGTCATCAATTACGAACAAATCTTCAACCGTTCAACAATTAGCGAGAACCGTCCAACATTAGGATGAGCAAGCTTAAGGAAGCGTTCAACATTTGGGTTACAGACTTCCCATACAAATGTTCTAGTTTCTCTTAGAAAATGGAATTTAAGGGAATACAAATCCAATGAGCAGTATAAGGAAAAGGTAGATCTAGAAGTTCACTGGATATTTTTCAACTATAGTGAAATTATGTACGGAAAAACAAACGAAAACAAAAATGCCGATACTAACCGTTCAACAATTCGCGAATTACCCTACGTATTCAGCCATTCCATAGAAAAACGATATAGTACAACTCAGATTGTTGTAAAACTTGGTGGGTTTGTAGTTAATCAAAAATAAATTAGACCCATATTTTTTAATTTGGCATTAAAGTGACCAATTTTCAGTTAGCGTGGTCCTGAAAATCAAGCGATTAGAAATTTTTAAAAAATCATAACTTTTAAACCGGTTAATCGATTTTAAACTTCTTTTTTTTTGTTTGAAAGCTATTGAATTCTAGATATGTGAATTGTCAAAGGATAAGCAATTAGGGCGGAATTAAAAGGTCCCAAGCAACACACATGTTATATAACAGTTACGGCAGCGCAAGTTCTGGTTGTATAGAAGTTTATTTTACCAATCAAAAAATATAGCATTAAAAATTACCAAACAATGAAAAAAAATGCATTTTTTTGATGGATCGTACTGTAGAATCAAAATTATTATACAATGGAAATTTCGTTTTTTAGCGATAACCCGAAAATTATTCTACTTGAATAGTTTTGGAACACGATTTCAACAGCTGATTTTTAAGGATTTTTTTTTCTTCCAGTTTTTAATCAAGTTTTTAACAGTCGTCCTGTTACATTGTTATATCTATTCTCTCTAAAATTTGATAAACTACAAACTTCATTAAAAAAAAATAAAGTTTTGCAATGCTATCCACCAGTCTACAAGAACATGTGAACGGAATGGTCTTAACTATCTCATGTAGAGTGGGCAGTTTCGTATTTTGTAAGTATTCATCACGGATTCATTAGAGCGGTTAAGATTTCTAAGCTTTAAGAATATTAACAGCTTGTAAGCTGCTATAAAAGAAAACTAAAAATGCTTTTTAGGTGTCATAGTTAATTATTTGCTGACGGTAATCAACACACTAAGAAAGCCAACACCTTAATTTCGCTAGTCAATTACGATGTCGAGTCATGTATAAACACTCCAATTTTGACAATTAAAAAAATGGACAACCATCTAATCAAGGCCAGGTTCCAAATACACAGACCGACTAACGAGCCAAATTATCGTCATCTTAATCCACAAGTCAAGCCAGAGCACCATCGGCGATGGCTCAGCTTCCCATCCTATCCACCCGTTGAAGTCTTTTGTCCAAATCCTTTCCCTTTCTCTTAGCTTAGCACCATTCCATTGCATTGTCGCGCTCGCATTTTTCCACGCCGTTTCGGCAATTGACCGCATTGCTCCCACGATGATTTTTGAGCACCTACCTAAATAAAATGCACCGACAAGAGACGGAGAAAGCTGACTACCATCGACTGAGGGTTCGGTCGTCGGGAATGTGGTCAAATTAGAGATTTTGATTGAAGTCTGAAAACACTAAAATTTACAAATGTTAGAGTATGACAACAAGTTTCAACCCGACAATGAGTAATGCATTCACACTCGGGCGTTAGCATGTTTTTTACTTTCGTTTCACGTTTTTCCAACACTGCACACATTATCAAATGGCAAAAATTTTCACGGTCGATGGCCGGTCAATTGAGTCGTACGTGTACGCGCCTGCCTCGTCGGTCGTCGTCCAACCGTTATTCGCTCCAAAATATTCTCTTCCATATGCTACCGCTGCTGCTACCATGGTGTTGTGAATGTGTCATACAAGGCACCACCAACAGCAGTCAGCGGACCGGACGAACAACGACGGGGGCATTTCCCATATGACACCGCAGCGCACCGCACCGGTTGCAATCACGGTAGCGAAAAGAATAATTCGAAAAAATAAACGGCTGGCCGTTTGGCTCCTACCTACTGTTGACTGTAGTGCTCTCTCTACCACCCCAATCGTTGACGGGCTTCCCCGGTCGTCCACCGGTCCACGGGGTATTGTTTTGGTTTTTTGTTTCTTTTGGCTCATTTTCTCGCTACCATCATGGAGCTACAAATTGGAAGGGGATCGTCCCTAGAGGTGCATCCAGGTGTCTCTGTTCCCGGAATTGTGCAACTTCGTGGAGTTATTCCTAGAGGATACCCTGTGCCAGAGTGCCGTACCGCAGAATGAATGTACTAAAATTTGATACCGCGCTCTGTCATGGCAGTTTGAAGCCAATTGTATAATAAATTAATGTGGAAAAATGGTCTTCGTTCTGGTGGGCAACCATGCGTGACCATGCTGCGACTCCAACGCTGACAAGCGATTCCAACCGAGTGCGATACGGTTCACTGCGAAGTGCTTTACATCCGAGGTATCGAGACCTGTGTACTAAAATTCCGTTTTCAAGATCAAAGCGAGTGGGTTGACCGTCAATACCGCTATCAACTCCCACTGCTGCATAGACGTATTTGCTCGTGGACACCTTGATCTTGTTCAGTTAGAGGAGTCCCACGCACACGGTTCCGCTCTAATTTATTTCCTTCCCGCCCGGAGGTGATATGTAAACTAGCACAGATCACGGATCACCATTGCCAAAACGCCCGCGCACAGTACACCACGGGAAGAATTCAGGCGTCGTCAACAACAGTGACGTAACGCTGCTGCCAGTCATTAGCACCGACCGACCGACCGACCCAAGGCGACCGAACCGTGTCCAAACCTTATATGGAAGACTTCGTCATCTCCACTTCATTCATCAACAGCAGCGCGCCTGACCGGCAGCCAGCCAGCCAGCCACATCTCTTTAAGATCTTCATCGCTCGAAACAGAGCCCCCCAGGTGACATTGCTGCTGCTCCTCCCGCTCTGCGTCTTCCATTCAGATTCAGTCGGTGTGGTGTTTTATGGAAGTTCGATCAAAGTCATAAAACCCTCGGCGGAAACTCTCGCTCTCACTCTCTGACTGAAGAATTGCTGTCACACCAAATTAGGCAGTTGCCTGAGAGAGAGAAAATCCCTCGGCAGCAGTGTCACCGTCAAGCTCAGCAGTACCACGGCCGTATTGAGGAACACCTCCGCACGATTCTGGTGGTTCTGGTGCTTCTGTTGTTGTTGTCGCATATCATTCCTACAGAAAGAGTACGTAGAGAGATGTGATGGATGCGTAGCTTTGTTTTTTGATGGAACTCTATTTGCGGCAACATCCTTAAATAAATGGATTTGTTCTTTTTAGGGGTCTCTAAAAGTCACATTTTAGTCTGGTAGACACGACTCCCCAGTAGCATCTCTTCTCTTCGGACGTGTACGAACATCGTACGAAAACTGAAGGCAATCAGTCGGACATTGTCCTGTTGATGGGCGACATCGCGCCCGAAACCGGTCGACGAAAGGTAAATTTTAATATCTTGACGATTGTAAGAACTATAAGTGTTATGTTTCGTCTCACGTCGCGCGTATTGTGAATGTCGTTACTGTTCTTACGTTGGCACAAATCACGAAAATTTGATAGACAAATGTCTCAAATGGAGAATAACATACCTCTTGAGTAGATGTTCTGATATCTCCAGAATGTGGAAGGCTTCGAGTGGGCTGCCTTATTATTGCAACATATGCCTAGTCAGTTGAACTGTAAAAGATCAGTTGGAAATCTTGCATAAATTTCAACTCTACTAAACTAAAAGTTTTTTTTCAAATAAAAGTAGCAAGATTTAAATATTATCGGTTTTGCGAGGTCCTCGGTTGTTTTCAGATTTGCTTTCATAATTTTAATTAACAACATGAAACGAGCTAGCTCACCACTTTAAGCTATATGTTTACCATACACATCCGATGCCGTCAAAAAGCGACACATTTAGTACCGCAAAACACACCACTAACGAACATGTAAAATGAAATTAAAGGACATAATTTTGGAGATTATATATCCGACGAATGCCACGGTCGCCATGTTGCTGATTGAGTCATCTTGTCCCTGTATGTGTATAAACGAACTCTTCAATAAAACATCAATTATCTTATTGTCTGGAAGCTCTGCGTCTATAAACTTGAATTTGATTTTTTACAATGGAAAAAAATCAGCACTTTCCAAAAAAAAAAAACACTACAAAAAATTATTGAAACTAGAAAAAATCTTGAAAAAAAGTGGCGTGTTCTATAGTTTTTAAAAGTTTTTGAAATAATGATGTTCATGAAAAAAGTTTAGAGTTAACCATAAGTATTATAATAGTAGGGGGATTCACTTAACGGCGTAAACTGATTAAACTGATAAAACGTCGTGACCACCAAGGCAATCTTTGATTATTTCATTCGCAAAATCATGAAACATTTCAAATAAGCTGAAAATCATGGCTTACGCAGCAATTTAATCTGTTTAGTGAGTACCCCTAGTATGAAACGAACTCACCACATTAGGTTATACCCAGGCCTGTTTGCAACACACATTCGATGTCATTAAAACGCGCAGACTCAAATGCCGAAAAGAACTCAACTAACGAAAATCGAAATATATGAAAAACATACTTTGAAAATGATAAAATCTAGGAATGTCACGGTCGCCATGTACAAATTGAGTCATCTTTTGTGCATGTGTATGTATAAGCAAACAACTTTTCAAAATCACATACATTATTTTATTGTCTGAAAGCTTTGCCGCTATAAACCCTAATTTGATGTCTTAAATTGGCAAAACACTGCAAAAAAAAATAAAGATGAAACTACAACATCTTCGTCGATCAAACTGAACTTACAAAATGTTAGAATGATCTTGAGGGAAAGCTGTATATTTGAAGTCACGTCCTTGAAATTCTACTTGCAATTTACGGGTACAAATCTTGGATATAAAACATCTGTTTAAGACTTTTATTAAAATTCTAAAATTTAAACTCGCATTTTGCGACATTAGAAAATTGTAAATGTTACTAGGAAATTAATCAGCAAATTCAGCAGACACACCAAGTTTTTGTCAAAAATAACCATAGAATCATAACCATAAAGGAAGAACAGCGCAAAAGTTAGGACAGTGAAAAAATCTAGTAAAATCCTGTCGATAAAGTAGATCTTGTACGTTCAAATGGATCCTGATTCATGAGCAACGCCATGTCCCTCGCTAGTCCCTAACATTTCGGACTCTGAACGTGGCCTTCGGTGTAGCGATTTACAAATATAAATCTCTATAGAAGTCCAAGCCTAAAGGCCGAAATGTGGGCGACTAAATGTAGCGTTTTGAAATTTGGTTAGGCAGAAAAGTCGTCCATCTGTTAAAAGTTCTTTTTTATGCAAACCCTGAATAGCCTGTTCGAATTTTTTTCGCGAATTTAGAACATTTTCTATAGTTTTGGTAATTGATTTCATTGATGCTTATACACCAATTGTCAGAAACGATAGCAAAAGATAAACTATCATTTTTTTTTCGTGCTCAGATGTTCTATTTTCACCAACACGGTAACCAAAATTGAAAGTGTGTAGTTATGTTAAAAATGCATCAAAAGTTTAGTTTAGATATCGAATTAAGATTCAAGATCTGTGGTGTACAGGGGGTGGCCAAATGTTTGGGATAGGCAACTTATTTATTTCCTCTCACAAAAATATTCAACATGCCTAAACTTTTCATAGAGTAGTTCTTAAATTTTGACTGTTTGTCAACCTATTATGTGCATAACTGGTACAAATTTAATTTAGATTGGTTAATCTTTCGCGAAGTTAAAACCGTTCTGGTAAAACACTATTTTTTTTTTTGACAAGTTATTTTACGGTCATATCTTGAAAACCAATGAATCAAATTGAATGAAATTTTAAACGTTTATCAACAATATATTAATGCTTCAAAAGTATTTTTTTTTAATAAGCACTTTTAGAACGTTGAAAAAAGTTATCATAAATTAACACTTTTTGGATTTTTCTCAAAAAAAAAAGCATTGTTTTACATCAGTGTCATTAAATTTTATTCTTGATATCCAAAGATTTTCTACTTCTGCTCTCAAGATATCTTGAATAAAATATAATAGAACCTATGTGGATTAATTAAAGAACACATTTAGTAATTTTTATGTGGCATTGTAAATTTGACTTTTTTTCCTCTTTATGGGTGAAAATGTTAAACCGGTATAACTTTATACGTCGTGAGAAAGTATGACATTTTATAATAGCGTATCAAGTATCAATACGTTGTCGATAAACGTAAAAATTTCATTCAATTTGGTTCACTGGTTTCCAAGATATGACAGTTCAAAAATAAGTTGTCTAAAAAATAGTGTTTAACCGACAAACGAAGAACAGTACGAGACAAAAAGAACAGTGAATTTTAAACATATCAATACTTCATAGAGTTACTTAAAAAGTTGTGCACAACGATTACTACAGCTGTAAACTGAAGAGCGTTTTTTCAATCAAAATTTAAGGCACAAAACAGCTGAAACTCTAAATTTGAACCAAAAGTTTAGTTTCTTCACTTGTTTTTTTTTGTGTGAATGGCAAAACTGAAATGCATTAGATGTATTTTTATTAATCAGAAGCACGGAGTTTCTGAGGTGTGTTCATTAGAACTAAAAGAAGAAATTCTTCTGGTATGACGTTAAAACGCCATTATTTCTATTATTATTCTTTTACTATAGAGATTTTCAGCCCAAGCTAGTAAGTCTCTTCAAAGTTAATTCAATAATATTTACGAAAGTATTTATTATGCTGTGATAGTGCCAACCACAAAACAGTCGGGTCAAGTACAAGACACTGAAGACGGTCTTACAGTTGAGGTCGAAATACGCATCTGTCAAAAAAGGCAAATTCTTAGTGGAATTAAAATAAACAGTACTTAAACCGATTTTCTTTTTACTCATAAAACATATTAATATGAAACGAGCTCACCAGATTACTAGATTACTCCTTAATCTTTTTCTCCTGTACATAAGATGGCAAGAGTATAGGCAGGCTGAAAAGCCGCAACCTGCAACTAAAAAAGTTGAGAAAAGAATCACAGAACATAAAAGTAAAAAAAAAAATATTTTAATAACACGGTCGCCATGTAGTGAGAGAAAATACACTAATGTGTGAAAACTTTTTCGTGTGTGAATCTCAGTTTGCTGCCTTTAACCTGGAATATTATCCCCGAGTTTCAGACCAGCTTTGTAAAAACCTAATAAATGGAAGTGAAAATTGCAAATTATCAGCTTTACCAAAATTTTCAAAAATGTTGCTGTAGCTTGTTTTACATTTAACCCTTCAGCGCGCGCTGTTGTAAAAAGTACAACACTACCAAAAAACCTCGCTTTTCGTATACAGTGCGAGCGCGGTGCAGTTTCGGTTGCTTGATGGCGCGCGTCCTGGAAGGTTAAGGCTGCATCTTAGTAATGATTTAGTCCCAATAAAGCTTGGAATCGTTTGCTTCTAATCTTGAAATTTAGTCCTAGAAACCATATCTTGCAACAGAAATTTTCGGCATTAAAACGGTTGTTTCAGAATTCTAGTGGAAAACCTTAGTAATGTTTTGGGATTTTTTATGCTTTCAGAATATCGAGAATTTCACTAATAGTATTCCGGATTAAGGATTGTGGGGCCCGGGGCCCGAGCAGTTGTGGAGGCCCCTCGGAGTTACAAATGCTATGAGCAATACCGTTTTTATTTGTTTTTGAGGAGTACTTGAACCAGGCTTGGAAAGCGTCAGCGTCAACACGGGTCGTCACGCGAATTTTACAGAAGTGCCTCTCTCAATGTCATCGAATCGGGAGACGATGACCAAGAGAGACTAACAATATTCGCTCATTTCTCGGTCATGACGGAGCGTGACATGGTTGTAAACAAGGCCATTACTAGCACATTGATGAATTTTGTTATTGTTTATATCCTTCAAAGCATGAATATATGTCCTCTCTATCTGTTAAATACAACGGCTAGCCCAAATTTGCTTGGATCAGGTGAATAATTTAATTTCAAAATAATATAAAAGTTTCCGTCATGACGCTTGATCATTGCAAAATGACATGATGAAGTGCGTGAACGCTCGTTTTACCTTGTGACGATGAAAGAGCCTACTTGTTCATCGCCATGGGAAGCTCACGACCAATAACAGCGCTGACTTGAACCAAAATTGGTTTTTGTGGGGGCCCGGGGCCCTGGCCCCCGCGGCCCCTCCTTAGATCCGGCTCTGAGTATTGAGATTGTAGCTGGATGAAGAGGATGAATAATGTGGTAAAATCCAAATTATATGGAACACGATGGACTGTGTAATAGGTATCTAGACGGGGGTATATAACCTACACAACAGTGCAGTAGATTCCTTCTGGAATTTCTCCAGAAATGCATGTGTGTTTTTGTGTTTTTTGAGGAATTTTTTGTGGGATTCTTCCAGGAATTTCTTCTGGGATTCTTTCAGGAATTCCTTCTGCAAATCCTCGAACAATTTCTTCTGGGATTCCTCCAAGAATTCCTTCAGCGACTCCTGCAGGAAATCCTTCTGGAATTCCTCTAAGAGTTTATTCTAGTATTCCTTCAGTATTACAGTGTTCCATTATTCTGGGATTTTACCGAAAATCTTTCTGGAATTTCTCCAGGAATTCCTCCAGTAATTCCTTCAGGGAGTCCTCCAGGAATTCCTTCCAGAATGCCTCTAAGATTCCTCAAGGAATTCATTTTGGGATTCTGGCATTTCTTCAGGAATTTATTCCGAGATTCCTCCAAGAAGTTTTTCTGGAATACCTTCAGGAATTTCTTCCGAGATTCTTCCAGAAACTCCTTTTAGAATACTTTCAGAATCTACGGGAACTCCCTCAAGCTTTTCTACCGCAAGTTCCTTCAGTAATTTCACCGAGAAACTTACCATGAAAACCATGAGATATTCTTCCTATAAATTCTTAAAGAATTGTTTAAGAATATCCAATGAAATTTCTTTCGAATGTTTTTCGGGAAGATTTTTTTCAAGAATTTATTCAGTTGATTCGAAGAAACTTCTTGATAAACTCCTCCAAAGAATGAGTGGAGGTTACAAAGAAAAATCTTAGAGAATTTTCGGGAGGAATTTCCGAATGAACTCCTAAAAGAATTTCCGGTTCGCCACTGAAAAACTCGCCGTAAGAACTCCTAAAAAATCTTGAGCATATTGTACCGGAACTTCTTGGATGTTCTCCAGGGAAACTCTTAAAAGAATTCCTAGCCAAACATCTGAAATTCGTGCTAGAGATCTTGAAAAAGCTTTCGTAGAAAGTCCTAGAGAATTTTCAAACAGAACTCCTCACAGAAAAAAATATTCATGTAAAATTCAGCGAAAAATCATGCACATAAAGGGAATGCTAGAGTTAGTGCGTATTTACATGAGATATCATGTAAAATTACGTTACGATCGTGTAAATTTCCGCTAATAGTCGCGTAACTGGTTGGTGTCCATGATGATTTACGCGATGATTGGCGGAAATTTACACGTTGGTAATGTAATTTTACATTATATCTCATGTAAAAGTGCACTAATTCTAGCATTCCCTTTATGTGCATGACTTCTCGCTGAATTTTAATTACATACTTTTTTCTGTGCTGAGATGCCCTAATTCGCTAAGCAATCACTAGGAACAATACCCAAAGGAGCTTCTGAAAGTTATCACGGACAATTTCCGGAAGAACTCCAGAAGAAGTATTAGAAGAAAAACTTACAAACAAATTCTCATAAGATTTTTCCAGAGGATTCAGGGGAGCTTCGTGAAAAATTCCAACGCCTAGTGGAATTCCCGGTGAAAATCTTGGAACAGTTCCCACAGGAACACAGAAGAATTCCCAGTGGAAATTCCGGGAAGAATCCCACAAGAAATGGGGTAAACCAGAACAAGAAGTGGTAGAATGTAGGCTTCCCCACCAGAACGCGGTTACTGGAAAAGAAGACGGTAAATTAGAACTGGTAGTGAGTGAGAACTTAGACAACGAGGCGGGAACAATGACAACAAAATTGGATGGTAAAGTAGATTCTGCATGATAAGATACAATCTGGAGAATCTACATGAACCAGCATGGTAAAGTAGAACCAGGGTCATCAGACAGAATTGGTAAAGGACTTATACGATAAGGTAGAACATAGACGAAGAGGTAGAGCCTGGACAACTAAGGAAAACCTGTAAGATGAGGTAAAATCTAGGCAATAAAATAGAAGGGTAACAGTGAGGTGGATTCTAGGTGTTGTAGTAAATCCTTGAACAAGTATTTCAATATATGGAGAACATTCTTCTGGAGCCAGTATTCTAATTCCGATGCGGGAGCAAAAATTTGAACAATTATCGAGGTAGTTTCTGAAGTATAAAACAAAACCGTAGACAGTGAAGTTGATTCTAGATAATGAGATGATGTCTGGGCAATAAACCTGAATGAGAAGGTCGATAAATCTAGACGAAAAGGTAGAACCTCGATGGATAGGCGAAGAAGGCATAGGTTCGACGCAATGGAGTCTGGAGAACGATGACCTGGTAATACGAGTTGATTGTCTAGTTGAATGGATCTACTAAAATATGTTTTGGTATGAATCAATTCTTTCGTAGCCTTGCTGTTTTTATTTCATCATGACATTCGAATTAGGGATATGTTGTTAAACCAATAAACAATTGCTGCAAATTCAGTATCATCCGTTTTTATCATTGTTTTCTGATTATTGAAAGGAATTCTCTTATTTTCTGGAAAAATTCTCATAGGATCGCGGTGATAATCATGAACGAAGCACAAGGGAACATATATTATATTCAGACCCTGGGAATAATTTTTATATTTTTTTTTCTACGGGAATTTGAGAAACCAAAACATTTGAATTAGAATATTCTTTTCTTCAAAGGTTTCAACAATGAAACATATCAAAGAAGAAACGAGCTCATCACTCGACCACTTTTTACTCTCATGTCAATGTTTTCACACAAACAATAGCATGAAAAACGGCATGTTCTTACAAATAACACAACTAAGAAAATTCCTTCTGTTTGATGTTTGATATATAAACAAATATCTTTTATTGGTGTACAGTCGAAAAGTGTCACGGTCGCCATGTAGGGATTGAAACGTTTTGTTTGTAGCTTTTTGTAAACACACGCATCGTCTATCTGGGCAGAACTCCCAAAAGCTATTTTTTGTACCTAAATAGACAAAACATTCTCAGTTTGAGCAAAAAAGATTTTACAGTTCCGCTTTAATTTTGAGAATTTAGATCTTGCAGACATTTGAAGCTGCAGCCACATGTAACCTAGTTATTTCCGACATATACCATTTTCAAAATTGTAGTGAGTGAGAAGTCTATAACTATGATTGGTATTTTGTAACTAATTTAGAAACTCGTGAATTTCACTAGAAACTAGAAGTCGTCGTTGATATCATTGTTATCATTGAAATTTTGAAAGCAGTTTTCTCTTTCAAAACTAAAATGTTGGCATTGTAAATACATTCTCTGTATTCCATTTTGCATCCATAACACAATAAACGCGTTTTCATTACGAATATTTTAGCATTGATGCAGTTTCATGCTTAGTTGAAAAAAAAAACGAGTGTAGCAACGATTGCGTTGTTGACAAACACATATGCTCGAGGCATGACACGCGAGTTTGCCATTTCAATTTTGTTGAAAGTAGCAAAAAATGCAAGTTCTGTAGCTTTGTGAATCTACTTGAAAAAGTATTGAAATCAAAGTACGATTTTATGGAGTTTGCATATCTCAGACAGCCAAATATCCCATAAAAATATTGTTCGACTTATTTGGCTTTCCCTGTATGTTTTGGCATAATTTTCAAATTATGTTGCATCAAATTGGATCATAAATTGCCAAATTACTTCCTCAAAGAACAACGGATCTCCACTGATTATCACACTTCAGGTCAGCTATTAGCTTATCAGTACCATCCTACTTTTTCCTCCACGAAAGCCCGAAAATTGGATCTTGCACCCTATGACGCTCGTGCGGCGAACCCATTTGTTCTGCGTTTCCCTGCTGCCTGCCACTGAGAACGAGGTGCCGTATGGCGTATGGCACCGTGCAAAAACCAAACGCAGAACCGGGAGATACTCAACCGGTCCACTGGCTGGCTGGTCGCGCGCGTGCGACTCCGTTCTCTCGTGTCGTGTCTCTGCAGAACTGCGCGATGACGTGACGGACGGACGGACGGAGAGCGCGAGAGAGCCTGTGCTGTGCTGCGGTAACCTCGCGTTGTTGTACGCCCGCGAGTCCCCTCGAGGCTCGAGACTCGAGACTCGAGAGTCGAGCGAGGTACGCAACACCACCTATAGTGAAATTGCTGCCCGTTCGTCACTTTCAGTTTACCTCAAACAAACGTGACGAACGGTTGTCATTGCGCGGCGACGATACGAGACGAATTCTGAAGTATTTTGAACCGACGACGACGACGACCACAGCTGGGTACATATAGCTCTTCTAGTTCTAGTGCTAGTTCCCGAATGGACATTTTTTAGTACAACGAAAGCGGAATCGGATTTCACAGGTGTCACGCGCGGTGCGACGTGCGGGAAGTTGTCGTTCGTTGTAATCGATTTTGGGGGAAGCAAGCTGTAAAAGGTGCAATCGATGCTCGTCGGTCAGTGCTATTGCTGTAGTGTCCAACGACGCCAATCAGTGATAAAGGGCTTGATGCAAGGGATTGACCTTGACACATTTCGTGGCCGTTGCGTTGCGTTGGGAGGAAAATAGTGCAGTGTAGTGAAGTGCATTCTTTGGGGAGCTGTTCACATTCCTTCGCGGGGCGGTGTACTAAAAGCGAATTTATCAGTGTCGCGCCTGGATTTTGGGTGCTTTAGATATATGTACACAGTGATCCCGGGGGCTTTTGGGGGGAACCGTGACATCTACGTGACAAAGATAACGACCAACACAACGACGATGACAGACGACTTACACACCATCTATAATTAGAACATTCCACAACAGTCAGTGCCAGAGCTTCGATCGATCATTGTTGTCGTTTGTCGTCGTCGAACGATTCGACGCTATCGAAAATGGAATGTCCGGCCGTGTAGCACTCTCCTACGCATCCTCCTTCACCGAGTTGTTCAAGATCAACTCCGCCTACACCTCGCCCGGATACGACGGAAGAGGAGGAGGAGGAGTTCGGAACAAGACCGAATGAACGCCTCAAAGGCGTTCAACAACGCGCAACTAATTGAATTAAGTTAGTTCTTCTGGAATGAAAAAAATCCCTTTTTGGGGTACACGGGCCCCGTTCGGAATTCCTTTCCCGTCATTAGGCGAGTTCCAGCTGATAGGCGGCATTGTTGTAGTCGTCGTCGTCGTAGTCGTAGGGGGATCCGTCAAGTAGTTCCGGTCGTGTCAAGCTCCAGGTTTGGCAACGATCGACCGGATCCGTTGGCGGTGGCGGATATGGTGACGACGATGCACAATGGGTTAATTTTTTGGAATAAGTGGTCAATAATGTCGTGGTACAAAAAACGAGTTGGTAATTTTGATAATGCTATGTAGTAAACATCAACCTTTACTGATCCAAAAAGAAAATTCGACTAGAAAATTGTATCAAATTTGTAACACATTGTGTTATGTTACTATAAAAAGTTTCAATAACTTATTATGTTGAAAACTACATGCAGGATGATGTTAAAATAGCTAAAATTGTAACAAAAAGTAATAATAAATACTGTGTTATAAACAGATCAAAATAACTACAAAATGGCGTCAAAATAACTAGTTTCTATCATAATTTGATACAACTTTTTAACAATACTATCTGAGTGCCAAGTAATTAAAACTTTATTATATTATAATGACTTTTACACAGCTTTTATAACATAATGTGACAGAGCTGCGTTCTAATTTTTATGTATACAAAATATTTCAAACAGAACTATAACACAATGAGTTATGAATACCAGCACCAGGGTTAGTTAGAACTATGATATATTTTTGTTAAAAACCTCCAGTTGCGAAACGTTTTTATTTGGTATTTCTTTGTGGCTTTTCAGAAAAAGAGCCAATAGCTCACTAGGGGAGTTCTTTAAGAACTCTCTCAGCTTATATATAAAATCCTGAGGGGGCTTTTTAGAAGATTTCATAGAACAGTATTGCTAATGTTCTTACGAATTTTCTAGAGAATTCCCTGGTTAATTAGTAGGTGAATTTCTGGAAGACAACAACAAAACTGGCTGAATTTTCCCTTCGATTTGGGTAATTATTTATGAAACTTATTTAATTCGGAAATTTCACAATTTCAGTAATAAATTCCTGGAAGAATAACTAAAGAATTTCCTCAGGAATTTATTACTAGAATTTATCAAAATATCATTTTCTAATATGGTTTCAGAAATACCTCTCTAAACTTCTATTTTATTTTCCAAACATATTCCTAAAAATCTCAAAAATAAAATGCATTTTCTCGAGATGAGCTACATATTTCACAAATCCTTCCTAAAGTTTTACCTAAAATTTCACTTAGAAAAGGTTTCACTAAATAATTCCAAAACGCTCTTCAACATTACGTTCGTTTTCAAATGCCTTCAAAATGCTGGATAAGTCTGGTAGTTTTCCAAAGTTTGTTGATCAGAGTTTTTTTTTGGAAAAAAGGATTGGCCAAACATTTGAATAGAGTATGTTGGATTTAGTTTAGAAAATTATTCAAAGTTTTATAGCTTTTTTTAGGTATTTGTTAGCTACTTTTTTGCTAAGGTAGCAAACTCTCCAGATATTATGTAGGAGATTTCCTCTTGAATTCTGTCAGAAGATTCTTCAGGAGAATTTCAAGAACCTCTAGAGAAAGTCATAGTTTCCACAGAAACAATTATTAGCTTTTTTTAAGTACCACTTCAAGTATTTCTCAATGTATTTCTCTAGTTTTTTTATAGAATTCCATGAATTTCTGGAATTTCTAATTCCAGAATATTTCTCTGATATCTTTTTTCAAAAATTTTCAATGGAAATTTGCTCCAGTAATAACTGTGAACATTCCTCTCTGATTTCTGCCAGAATTGTTCTATGTATTCTGCCTACGATTTCTGCAACCATTTCTTCCGAAAGCTTCTCTAGTACTTTCCAGAAAGTTTTCAGTTTTCTTCTTTTTACCATAAATAGCAAAATTGT
This sequence comes from Aedes albopictus, assembly GCF_035046485.1. Taxonomy (NCBI): domain Eukaryota; kingdom Metazoa; phylum Arthropoda; class Insecta; order Diptera; family Culicidae; genus Aedes; species Aedes albopictus. Next base: position 251,316,726 of record NC_085138.1, on the reverse strand, counting down.
TAAATTTTTGTTTTGATGATTTTCCTAGAAACGTATTCAAGAGTTGCCATATTTAGCAATTCAAGTAATTTAAAGGTGTTTTTCAATAAAATCCCAAGGGCCTTACTGATAGTTCCTACAATGATACACTCTAATAAATATCTCAGCAGTTCATCCGTAAATATCTTAGGGGAAATCCGCAGTCAGATCTTGTCCATAGATTTCCTCAATATGTTCTTGATGAATTCCGTTTTAGAGTTCTCCACTAAATGTTTCAGGAATTTTGGTCAACTTCTGCGAAAGTTTTCATCAACAAATGTTCTCTAGGAAATTCTTCAGAAATTCTGGGGTGCCTCGGGCTGAAAATCTCTCTAATAAAGATATGTAACCTAACCTAAATTCTGGGGTTTATTTAGCAATTTATCTATAAGCTTTTCTAAAAAATTGAACAAATTTTCCAACAATATATTGGCATACAATAAATTTCCCCATAAGTTCTCAGAAATTTCTTCCGAAATCCACGAGTTTTTGAAAAACCTCTACCAAGAAAGTTTTAGTGCATTATTTTTGAATATACTGCAGAAATTTCTGTTAAGCTCTGCCAGCGATTCATCCTGCATTTTTCTTCAAGAATTGTATTATATATTTCCTTTTTTCAGGAATTCTTCCATAAATTTTACGATTTTGACACTGCCGCATTCTCACTATTTGAATTATTCTCTGAACAAGACTCAGATCTAAGTTAAAACTTTGGGAAACATTTAAAACCTTCGTTTCAATTTCCGAAGTTTGCGGCGCCTTATTGTGAATCAAAGTCTCTTTTTCCATAATCTATGAAATTCTCCAAAAGTTCCACGTTCCAGGTCTAAGTGTCCACGTATTTTTGCAAGAACTTTTTACTCAGAAGCAACTTTCTTCGGGAGCAACAAAATTCAAACCATTGCTGAAGGAATTTTTATCTGAATTTCAAAATTTGTAATAATTTCGAAATATATTAATTTTTAGAAAATAATGTGTTTCGCCATTCTTACACATTTTCAAATTTATCAGAAAATCTCTTCTACAATGTCTGTCTCTTAGATTTTCAGGAATTTTGTTGTATGTTGTTTCCGTGCTTCATTCGGAAAGTTTTAATGGGAATTCTCTCTAAAATTTGTCTTATGCTTCAAGCATTTTCCCATTTCCTAAAATTTCTGCAGGAGTTCACTCAAAATTTTATTTTGTCACTCTTCCTGAAATTTCTCCTGAACTTTCCCGTAAATTTGCATAACGAGCCCTCTAGGAATCTTCATTGTTTAGCTCTTAAAGAAATTTTGATAAATAACCACGAAGATTTTTTGGAAACTCCACCAAAAGTTTACTCCACTCCAAAGATTCTATCCTGAAATTTTTGCATTGTTTTTTTTTTTTACAATTTTCTTCTTTTGGAAATTTCTCTTAAAGTTTTGTCATAGCATCCTAGCACTATTGTTCTCGCACGTGATCCTGAGCAGGTATTTTTCGATTTCTCCAGGAATTTGATATCTTTCGATAAAGATATCGATATAGATTCGCTCGATGTGTCGATCGAATATCGATATATCGATATAGATTCGCTCTAGATATCTTTCGAGAGGTACTACTATTTTCCTGAAATAATCATATTAATATTTTAAAATTCTTCTCCTGATATTCTTAAATAATCCAAGATTTTCTTCAAGTCTTTTTCTGTGAATTCCTTCAGTTGTTCCCTGTTTTTTTTTCAATAGGGCATTCAGGGATTTCTCCAAAAAATTTCTTATAAATTGCTCTAAAAATGTTGACAAGAATTTGTTTAGAATTTTGGTAATATTTTCTGAGAATTGTGACAGCAATTCATCCAGAAATCATTCTATGAACTCCACCAAGCATTTCTCTAGGAAACTTCCCCAGGCAGACACCTGAACCGAATGATTTGTATCCAAGAGGCTCTTAGAGCCATTATAAAACCAAATTAAATAATTTTGGACTTATGATGGTTGTCAGAACCTTCTCAAAACAAATTGATTTTCTTTTGCTTGGGAGAGGCTCTTCCAGAATGTCCAAGCAATAATTTAAAGTTCAGTTAGTTTTGAGGAGGCTTTTAGTACCGTCATGAGGCATACATGATTTTATGTTGGTTTAATAGTCGCTTCAACTTCTCTATGCAAAAATCCATAGAGGAGCCATTTGCAACCAATAATTTGAAGTTTGATTAGTTTTGAGGTGGTCGTAAAGACTAAATGATTTTATTTTGGTTTTATAATGGCCATCGAAGCTACTTGACTAGAACATGACTGAAAGATTTCGTCTGAGGTGCAATTCTAGATGTTACGTCCGGATAAGTTTCTGTGAGAATCACAGAAATTTCATCAGTTCAGATTATATATTTTTTACATCAATTTTTGACCATCGTCGATTCCACTGTGCGTGCGGACCACGCATTCCTCGATCCATTCCGAATGTAATATCAACCACCAATCAAATCGAATCGAATCGGTTCGATTTGAATACACTTTTGGTGTCATGATCTGGCGGCTCCTGCTGCCAACTCTGAAGTGACTGTGTGGGTGCTCTCACTCGTAATTGTCACCACCCACCCATAGCGATTCAGAGACTCCGAGATTCAAGGTAGATACCTACCCGCTTGCTGATGACTGCCGTGACTGACTGACTGCCTGTTAGTTGCCACTTGCCACTTCGAATATAATTTGTAGATGATGCGTAGGTTCACAAAGTCAGTGGGAATTGGGGGGTTTCTCTTGAATTCCTTGGCTCGCGTCAGCTGTTGTTGCTGTTGGTGGTGTTGAAAAACAACCTGATTTTTTGTGTTAATCAGTGGCTAATTTGAACGACCAACTTTTTGCGAGATGGACGGGTGGAGTCTGCTTTGAATTACACGTGGGGACCTCTGCTTATTAGGGTAAATTGGAATAAAATACAAATATTATGATGTAAGAATTCTTAAATTTTAATGTATGAGTACAAAAATTTGAAACTTTCTGCTCCGTAGAGCGCTAAATGCAATTGAGCCTACATTTTATGGCCTAGATGTCATATTTATTTGGAAGTTACAGCATTTTTTCGCAAACTTAACTAGGTACTTATCTGCAGGGAAAATGTGACTGATATAATACACGTTATATTTTTCTATGGTATTTTTAGTACAATTTGGCGTGAAAACGCCCTTCTCTTCATTTAACTCAAAAACAGCCGTTGATGTCTGAATATGCGCCTCTAACGACAGGTGAATTACAACGTTTAGGTTTTATGACGGCTTTCAGAACCCGTTCAAGGTTAATTGGACTTGCTTAGGACTGGTACATTAAAAAATCATCGTTTTTAAACAAATTTAGTACTAATCGATCCTATTCTTACAAGGTGCATATTGCCCTTACTTCCCGTACAACACTAAGCCTTGTGGCAATAATAAACGCGCTGGCTGAAAGCGTGGGAGTCGTTGCCGCGTTCCACTTGAATCCAATTGAATGGCGATGGCTCCTAAATTCAATCACAATATTTGTAGTTGCCTCTGCCTCTGGACAGTGAGACTGCCTGTGGTGAGACACTTTTTTTCTAACTCTTATCTCTTTGATGAGTATGTCCCCGAATAGATGGGAATGACAAAATTATAGCAGATTGTGTTATTTTGTTACAATGATTTTTGTAACAACTGTTGTTATAGATAGAGCATGAATCAATGGCTAAATACAAAAAAAAAAATAAAAACTGGCTTCAACGTAAGTAAAAAATAACAAGTTCTGATATCATCTTAACAAGATTATAATCAAAATTTATTTCATAAAACTGGCTTTAATAGAATCTCCCAAAAATCATTTTTTATCCAAATAGACTAGAAGAATTCCTTAGAACCATCATAAAACCAAAGTTAAAAGTATTTGGTTTTATGACGATCCTCAAAACCTCTATAAGAATAATTGGTCATCAAAGTGTTACTTGGGCTAATTATAACAAGTTCTGTTACCTTCTGCGGTACAAAATTGTCTTGAGTTTAGTTATGAATTTATTGACGAAATAACAAAAACAAAAATTTTCACTCGACATGGTTTTGTATTGTATTTACTATTAATAAAATATTGTTTTTATAATTGTATAAATATCCTAATATAAAATTTCCCAAAGCACAAATGTATCAGTTTCTATCTGCCGTTGCTACAGTTTCGTCAGAATCTTGCTCTGCATTACTGATCGGGATCTCCATGGAGCACAGTCTTGATGTGATTTTTCTGTGCGCCATTTGTTTACAAACACCGTATCGCATCGTCGATTGTAATTGATATCTTTTCGACTGGTGGCGTCGTCGCGTTGCGTTGGTTGGTCGGTGACAGACAGAGACAATGTGTTTGACATCATCTAATGAGTTTAAAAGCATCAGGTGTCGTCCGAGGAGGGTGTTGGCTGGCTGGCTGGCTGTCTGCTTGCATATTGGTATCCGTATTGTCGCCGTGTTTTCCCCGTGTGCTGGGTATTTCTGACGTAACGTTACGTGAGGAAAGTTTACCGCCAAGGTGTGAAAATTAGTACAATCAAGATCAAGCGGGATTGAATCGATTGACTCCGATAGACTCCGATAGACTCGATAATCAGGGCAGGAATTTAGGTGATTGGGCTTTGTTTTCGGGAATCAACGATGACGGTATTGCGATCGTTGAATTACGCGGGTTAGTCATTCGGGAATTTTAGTACACACTAAGTAGATACATAAACATTCAATCAGTTGGGGAAATATAGACCATTTGTAAGGACAGATAATCATTTAATTACCTCATATTGCAGAGGTTTATGGTGAACACACAACGTTGTCAACATTTACAATTTAAAAAAATAAATTAAATTATCTGTAAGTGTAGTCCCAAACTGGTCTAAATTTCATTGTTTACCCTTGGAAGCTTAAACAGGTGTTCTTGCTAGTCGTATTTACAAAATGTACTAAAATAATCAGATATTCACTAAAAATGCTCCATTTTCAGAACAGAATACCCATTCCAAAGCATTTTTTTTCATTTTTTGCTCTTGGTATTTTGTCTAAAAATTATTTTGAAAAAGCTTCAACAAATCCTCTACGAACAACTTAAGTTTCAGGTTCCTCCAGGAATTGTTTCTATAATTTTCACAATGCCAAATTTCTAAAGATACTTACAAAAAAAACCTTCAAAATTGTAGCAAATATTGCCCGGACTTTTTTTTTCTGAGATTGTTTTCCTCCTACAATTTCCCCAACAAGTTTTTCAGATATTTTGTAAAAAAAATCATCGAAGACCCTTCAAAGAATTCTTCAGAATGTCCTCCATTAACTCCTACAATAATTGAAAAAAAAAAAACAGTTTTTCAAATTTGTTAAGAGTTTTTCTAAAACATATGATTCTAATCTATTTTCCAATGTGTTTTCAATATGTACTTCCTCAAGATATTTAGGCAAAATTTTCTAAAACATTTCGATGGTTATCAAAACCTTTTGGTTTTTTTTCTTATGTTTCTCAAGTTATTCTCTCAGGTTATTTTTTTTTTAATTATTATAGTTTCTACCTTTCTCAAGTCTCTTTCTTAAGATTTTTTTGCAAGGCACTCACGGCTTCACTTCCTTTTCGAAGGAAGAATCCACGTTTTGTAAGTTTTTCGGCAGTGGCATTAAAAAAATCTGAGACTCCTTCAATGCCATAGAAGAACTGCAGATGTTTCTCTGAAAAATTTCTATAAATACTTACAGAAAATCCGTCAGAGTTTTTAAAACAGTGTTTCAAAGAACTTCTTCCAGATTTTTTTTCCGAGAATTTGTCCAAGAATTTGTTCAGAGCTCTCCACACATCCTTCTAGCAGAATGGCTCCAACAAATTGTCTAAAAATTTCTCCAAAGCTTGCTGGATGAAACTTTTTGAAGAATTCTCTAGGGACTCTTAGATGACCCTCCAGAAATTCATATAGGGATTTCTAAAAAAAATTAAAAACGTTCTGATTTTTTTCTCTGAAGGTTGTCTAGGATTTTTTCGAGAAAATTTTCCAGATATATGTTTTTATTTTCCTCAAAGTTATGTTCAACTTTCCTCAACAATTTTAGCCAGTGTATTCTTGGAAGATTCTTCAAAGAGCTACTTTAGTAAATGAAATTCTATTTTTATGTGTATTTTTCAAATCATTCTCTTAGGAATTTATTTATGATTTTAGAGAGCTTTTCCAAAAGGTGCTCTAGAGATGTCTTCCGTACTATCTTTCCATATTTTTCAAGAACTCTTCCAGGAATAAGATGAAATCAAAGTTCTGAAATTCCTTCAGGAATAGTCCCTAAAAATGAATGTGGATATTCCTTTAAATAATTTCTAGAAATAGGATAAAAGCACTAGACTTTGCCTGCTTAAAATTTTTGCTCTAATTTTCGCCACTTCATACATAAAAAATGGAATTTGTGTGAGGGGGGTGAAGGCTAGAGCAGTGGTGAAGTCTAGTGCTTTTATTCCACGTACAGAAATTCCTCCAAACTCCAAAAACAAATAATTTCCCTTGCTTTTTTGAAGAAATTGTCCAGAGTATTCTTTAGTAGTCTTTCTTGTATTCATTTCGCGATGACTGTCAGAAACTGTCCAACAAGTTTTACACAAGTTTTCCATAAATCCCCATGGAAAATTTTCCCTGATATTCCTCAAGAAATTCCTACAACAATTACTGTATAAAAACAAAAAAAAATGTTTTAGTTGATTTTTTCCATGATTTTTCCAAGTTCTCCAGAGGATTTTCCAAAAATATCCCTCATAGATTATGAGGTGGTTTTCCTTCCAGAAGTTCTCATTTTTCCTGTTTAAAGACGACGGAGTCACTTATTGATTGATTGATTTGTCTTTATTATAGAACGGTGTCACTTATCTTTAAACTATAGAATTTTTATTTTATTTTTTTTTCTTTGCTATTTTTGCTATTTTCTTACAGAATTTTGTTTTTAAATTTGTTTAGGATTATTTTCAAAGATGAATTTCATAGTTCCCCTTAAAATATCCAGCAAACGACCCTGATTTTTTTCAGAATTTCGTTCCAGCGCGTCTAAAAATCTGAAAGTTTCTCTCGAACTTATTCAGGAGCTGTCCAGAGCATTCTTTAGTTGTTTCTTTATATATTACTTCCGCAATAGCTCGAGCAAATAGTCCAGAAATTTCCCCAAAGATTTTCTGAAGAATCCTTTCTATAAGATTCCTCAATAATCCTCCAGAAATGTATTTTCTTTGATTTTTGCCATGATTTTGTGTGTTCAACAGTTTTTTCTTATGAAACTTAGCAAGAATTTTCTAAAAATATTCTCAAAAATTAATGTTTGTTTTATTTTTGCAAAAGTTTTGATTATTTTTGGCATTTTCCAAGTTATTATTTCTGATTTTTTTGAAAATATTTTCTAGGAATAAAACCAAAGGGATGTTTTCCGCAATTCCTCTAAAAATCTGTTCAGCAATTTACAAACCAAATGCCTTGGATTTTTTTCAAAAAAATCTTCCCAAATGTTTCAGAAATTCCTCCCAGAGCGTTAAAAGGTTGCAGAAATATTAAAAGAACATATTCTGAAATCGTCTCCAGGATTTGTCTCTTTAATTCCCACAACGCTAAAGAATTACTCCAGATATTTCCCTGGAATATTTTCTGAGATACTTACAACAGTTTATTCAGAATGAAAATTGGTTCCGGGAGATATCCTTTCCCGGATTTATTAATCATTTTTTTTTCTAAGAATATGCTCAACGCTTTCCTCCTCTACACATCCTTTGACTAAAGCCTTCAACAAATGGTTCAGAACGTTCTTCAAAAAATAAATGAAGAATCTTTTCAGAAATTCTCCGAGAACTCCTACATAATGCTCCACAAATTCCTATAGTGGCATGTAGAGTTTTTTCTTGAATTTTTATAGATTTTTTTTTTCTGGAAAATTCTTCAAATATGGCTTCTGCCATTCTTCATATATATGTTTAAAATTTTCTCAAAAAAATTGGCCAAGATTTACTAAAGATAATTTTTCAAAGAATAAAAAAAAATAGTATCATATTATATTTCTCAAATATTTTTCAAGTTTTTCCTTCAAGTAATCCTTTATATTTTTGCCATTTTTTCAGAGGATTCTCTGAGATAGACATACCATCTGTAATTTTTCTTCGTGTTTTTGTAATTAATAAAATAAATGCTCAGGAGTTTCTTCCTAGATATTTTTCAGGAATTCCCTCAGATTCTGTTTCTCCGAAAAGTTGTCCTGGATTTCTACCATCCATTGATTAAGAAAATTTTTCTGGATAGTGTCTCAGCTTACCTTATAGAAAATCTTCTAGGGGTACATCAACGAATTCCTTAGGAGTATGGGGGTGACACTCAGTTTCCCAAGCTGAAATATCCCAAAACAGCCGTAAAAAGACTAAAAAAACCGGTAAATTCCGCAAAATTTTGGAAAATCTAGTGTCGCTCTCCTGTTAGGAATCTCTAAATTTGTTCTCAAAAAGATTTTTTTCGTAGCTTTGTCATAAAGTCTTGCGCATATCTTCGAACAATTACTCCACAAATTTCTCACGAAACTCCTTCAGATTAGCCGAGGACTTTCTCAAGAGGATTCGTCAGAAAATGGCCACCATTTCCTTCCAGGTCTTTCCAGGACTTCCACCAATTTTCGATTTATATGATTTGCAGTGGCTAGAGTTTTTCTTTTTGTTATAAGAGGCAACTAGGCTTATTGGAGTTCATAGGATATCTACAGAGACTGTGAGATATTTTCAAGGCATTCAGGATTATCCAAATTGTTCTGCAATACAGAATATGGGATCTACAGTTGTCGTAATTATTTTTGTTTTTACCATTTTGAGTTACGTAACATTACACAGCGCAACATTTTTTTGTCTCAAGAGCAAACTTATGTGTCTCCGAAGGATTTTGGGCCGCTGAATCCGAATCCGGGCTCAGATTTGCTCTAACACGTCACAATTTTGAGCTATACCTCAATTTATAGGGCAAAATATGCGATTTTGGGCTTTTATGACTGCAAGCCATTAAGCTTGGAAATATTTTTTTTAGACAATCAAAAGGTTAATTGGTCCATTAACATCTAAATTAACGACTCATGCAAAATATTTCATTTTACCTAATCAAATTTGATAGATTTAAGCATTTTATGTTAGTATGAAAACTTGCATGCAACTTTTGGAGGGTGACTTGTATGGGAAATATCGTTCCTAACATAAATCGCTTAAAACTATCAAATTCGATTTGGTAAAACGAAATATTTTGCATGAGTCGTCAATTTAGATGTTAATTGACCAATTAACCTTTTGATTGCCTAAAAAAATATTTCCTTGCTTAATGGCTGGCAGTCAAAGAAGCCCAAAATCGCATATTTTGCCCTATAAATTGAGGTATAGCTCAAAATTGTGACGTGTTAGAGCAAATCTGAGCCCGGATTCGGATTCAGCGGCCCAAAATCCTTCAGAGACACATAAGTTTGCTCTTGAGACAGACAAAAAGTTAATTTTTGTTACGCTGTGTTATTAATCGTAAGGATTGTATTTTAAGAAGTTCAAGAGATATTAATTAATACCCATTGGAATTCCTGCAGCTTCAGAAACTTTCGGATATACACTACAACACACAAAAAGTATTGCAACAATATTGCATCACCCTGACTCTCCTCGATATCTCCAAAACCAGAACACCCACAAATATGCCGCCTTCAGTAAAGTTGTTGCTTTTGGTCTTCTGAATAACTTTCCTGAAGACAGCATCTTTGTAAGTTCTCAGGTTTTGAAGATATCGAGGTGAGTCAGGGTGATGCAATGTTGTTGCAATACTTTTTGTGAGTCCGTAACTTATGACGGGTAGTGTAGTTCTTGAGTTCAGAGTTCTGCTTTTAGGAGTAGTCTATCTGGACTATCCCAAACGAATTTTGGAATAGCTGGTGCAATTCCAAGGGGGCCATAGTTTACAGTTCGATATGTAATATTACAGTTCCTAGCGAAAATAAAGACTGTAACGGTTGTTGACATGAAGTTCTAAACTCCAGGACAGTTTGGATAATCTTGACTGTCGCAAAAGTATAGTAATACCTATGAGTCTTCAAGTAGATCCAGCAACCATACATTATTGGTTATGCAGCGCTACTCTGTGTAGCGTATATATCTGCTGTTACGAGTGTAGATCTGAAGTTCTGCTCTTTGAAGTAGACCGAAGTAGACCATGGTTGGTCTGAGATATCCCAAAAGAACTTTGAAATGGTTTGTACAATTCCAAGGGGGTCACAGATTATAGTTGGATGTGTGGTGTTATATTCCGTAGTAAGAATGATTACTGTAACCAACGGATATGTAGGTCAAGAATAAAACTCCAGGACAGTTTGGACGGTTTGCTATTGGACGTTGATGGTCCTAAAAGTATATAATAATAGTTATTAGTCTTCAAGTAGACTCAGTAACCATAGTTAATTCCGTTACGTTACTCTCTGGAGCGGTAATGACTAATGTTACTATTCTAGATTGACCTGAAGTTTAGAACTCCATGTTAGTTGGTTTAGTGTACAAGTACAGAAATCGCTACGTTAGTCCTCAGAGAAACCTGAAATTGTGTTTTACAGCCGACTCTACCTTCCAGTAGCTAACTTCCCCTTCCTATCAAAAGTCGAAGCCTGAAGGCCTCTGAGCAGTACTGCTTGTACTCACTGACCCGTGCAGAAATTCGCATTCCACTCAGTAAACATCAATCAGCGCTAATGCGTGTCATTATTGAGTATATAAAAGACCCGGTCATAGCTGTTTTCGTACATTCGTCGATGGTACATTTCCGCCCTCTATCGTCGAACGCGGTTCGCACTCGATCAAAGACGAAGCACGCCAAATGAATGTCAGCAGTCGGTATTTTAGGGTTCTTACGCGTGTTTGAGATTGATATTCATTTATCATCCAAGAGATAAGAAACCTTTATCTTTCGGTTGACATCATGTCGATTAGGGAAGAATTCCACCGTAAATTCGCTTTGTTTACGGTCTAACCCCTACACCGCGCCGCCATCCATCGTCTATTCGTTCGTGGTTAACGGGTCACTTCCCGTCCGCATCGCCATCATCGTGGAAGCGTCCGAGCAAAGGCGACTTCCATATGCGGGTGTTATTTTTTGCATTCAATGGCGTGACTACGGATGTGACTAGCTTGCTGGTTGATATTGTACTAAAATCGACGTGAGCATACGAGTCAACGAACCGTTCAGTTAGTTATAATCTAGCAATACATGTGCAGAGAACTGGGAAACATGCGAAGTTTGTTAAAATCGTTGGTTTTCATGCCTTCGTTATTTTTGTTTTGTTTTTAATTGCACTTTTTTTAATTGTACATAGTTGTTACATAGAATTCTGCTTTTAGTACAACCTTCAAAATGAGTCATTATATCAAGTACTTCACGAACAACAATTGGAAGTTCAATTAGACTCAGAAGGGTTTCTACCACCGTCATAAAACACAACTGAATTTGTTTTAGTTTTATGATGGTTTTAAACCTCTTGTCAAACCAATTTGGCTTAAATAGGGTCTTGTACCATTTGGGCAGGTGTACCTATTTTGGGCACTTGCCGTTATAACTAAGCCAATTTCAAACCGATTGATTTGAATTTTTGTACAGAGTTAGATACTGTACGTGCCTAACTCTATACAAAATTAGAAGTCAATCGGTTTGAAATTGTCTTAGTTGTTATAGCGACAAGATACACCTGCCCAAATGGTACAAGACCCTATGTTACTTGGGATCGACATTTCCATGAATCTTCAAGACACATCGACTTTGACATTCACCGACACCAGATTTGACCGACTGAACCTCAACTGGAGCATTCCTACACGGATAGGTTCCGGGGAATGTGAGCAGCCTTAGTTTGAACAAGTTTCCATCGTAATGTGTTTCGTCTTGTTCCTTGAAGATAACCCAACGACGAATGTGAAGAATTTGTGATCCCGCCTCCTTCCAAAACAGTGTACAGTGACGAAGTGAAGTGCCAATGTACAAGATAGACGACGAGTTCCGTCCCCGGGGACGGGTGTTCATGAAGGCCCAGCGGGAACATGACCACGGCGGCGGCGGTGGCGGCGGCTATTCGCCCTCGGGTACCCTGGTCAGTAGATCCAGCTCCCGAAGCAGTACCGCCAGCCGCAAAGGACCCCCCATTACGACCAACCTGGACGACAGCAATCTACGCTTCCGGCACGAGATCATGAACGAAAAGGTGATCGAAGCCACGGTGACGGAACTGCCGGGTGTGATCGAGTCGATGAACTGCGATCACTGGCGAGCGCTGCCGTCTTCCATGAGCTACGGTAACGAGCTGGTCTTGGCTCATCCCGGAAGCGGTGCCGGCAGTAACGCCGTTGTGGCCGAAGTTACCCGTAACAAGCGCCTCACGACGGAAGTGCTGGGAAACACCATGGAGACGACCAGCACTTCCCAGCGAGCATCTGACGGTCATCGGCGGATGACCACTCATATTGTTCGGAAGATTACGACGCTGACGCGGGCCGAGGAGCAAGCGCAGGCGGACAACCGGATCCGGCAGAATCGGGACGTCAAGAAGACCGAGATCGGGTATTTGCGCATGGGAGCGCAGGACTCGAAACGTGCCAAGGTATTTATGATGGTTAAAGGGCAAGTTCTACTCAATATGTACCATAAACTGGGGTCAAATTGATCAGCGGGGTGAAATGGAACATTCGCGGACTAGTTGTAATTCCATTTTAGTAAGTTCTACACGTTGATATGATCATAAAATGCTTACCTCATCTATTTTATAGATGTCTAGAAATGAGTGTGGACTTTTCAGTTTTTAGAAAAAGTTATTCTTGTATTACGTTTTAAGTGTTTTTCTATGCGTTTCTTACATAGCCGAAACCGTTGGTATTAAACAATCAATTGCTACTAGGTTTACCTGTGAGCGTACTGTGTTCACATTTTTGTGAAACCTACATTATGATGTGATGTAGCTATTCTGGACATGTATCAGTTTCAAGAGTTTTAGTTTTTGTTAAAAAAGTGATCACATTTCAGATTGAACTCGTTTATTTCAAAGGAAATTGCATACCTTTAGGCGTTCAATGTTTAATTTTAAAATTTAATTTGACCATTTAACAGCCGAATTCATTAGTTGTAAGAGATTTGACGCGTTATTGTGTTGAGAAGATCAATATTTAGTAGAGAAGACAATTTTATATTCTTAACGATGTTCAATTGTATGCTGATCAATTTCGCCCCAAAGTGGCATTTACAATTTTTTGAAGTTATTTAACTTAAAATTGAAATTTGTTGGACAAAATTTTGTTACGTAGTTCCGTAGAGATCCACTCGGTACTGGTTTTGCTGAAATTCTTTTGCCAATATTTGAATTGCTACAAATGTTATCTGCAAAAGTTGTTCAAAAGTGATAAATTGGACCCCGGATTACGGTACTAAATTTAAGTGAGAAAATTCTAATTCCTAAAAAAGCTCCCGTTGAAATCCGTGGAAGTGTAGATACAGCCGAGCATTAGGCTCTACACAGTTGCGGTATTACGCCAAGGAAAAAACGTCAGATATTCTTTCAAGTATATTTCAAACATAATCATAATTGAAGGGATAGGAAGCTAGGTATAAGTGACAAAAAACCACCTTCGAGTAAATGAGGTTTAAAGTTTTTCACCAATTATTCATCCCATACAAAATGTATGTAGTTTCAAAATCGATCAAATTTTCTCCGATTAATTGTATTTTTTATAATTTATTTTTATTTTTCAATAATCTTAACCCTCGAACAGTCGATCATCCTCAGCGCTTACGCTGTGTACCACAGACTTTTATTTGACTTTTTTTCGTGGTACGTGTACTCAGTATACGACGCGTATTTTTTAGTGTTATTTTCTAAAAACTGTTGATTACACTCTCACAGAAACTTTTGTATGTGAGTTGCATTGCAGACATTTTTTCTTTAAATCCTTTGATATACTTTTCTCGACTTTCTGTACATGAAACTTTAATGGATTTGTTATAAGGATAACTTTCTGTAGACCATTGAACATTATGCATGAAGTTATTCCTTCTGGAAATTTTCAAGAGTTTCTTCTGGAAATCCTCCAGGATTTCTTAATGGGGACCCTACTAGAAAGTTACGTCGAGTTTGTAACATATTGTGTTATGATGTTATAAACATTTTCAATAGCTTACTATATTACAAACTCGATGCAGGTTGATGTTAAAATAACTAAAATTGTAACAAAAAATACATTGGTGTAATCAAAAAACTAACTTATTGTGCTATAAACAGATCAACATTATAACAAAACGAGATAAAAATCTCGGCTTCAAAATAACTAGTCTCTATCATAATTTGATTCAACTCTGTTACAATATTATCTGAATGCCAATGAATCATAACTTAAGTATATGACAATGAGTTATAGAACTGCTTTTATAACATAATGTGATATAATTGTGTTATCAAATTTTATGTACTCCTAATATTTCAACTAGAAGTATATCACAATAAGTTATTGATATTAGGGTTAGTTAGAATTATGTTACATTTTTGTTATAAACTTCTAGTCGGGGAACCACCAGCAATTTTTTCTGGGTATTTTCCAAAAGCTTCGTCTGAAAATCTCCCAAAAATTTCTTTTGAAAATCCTCCAAAAGTTCCTTCCTAGAAACCTTTCCTTCCGGAAATGTTTCAGGAATTCTTCCCGGGAATCCTTCTGCTAAAAATCCTCCAGGAGCGCCTCGAGGTAATCCCAGTGATGCTTCTTTTGGAAATGTTGTAGCAGTTTATTTCAGGAATTTTCCATAGTAGGAACAAAAAAGTTATAAGGACAACAAAAAATAATCAAATGGCTCGATTTTTAGATTATCTGGGGTGATTTTTTTCCAACTCCCAAGTCATTACACATTTTCTTTGAAGTTCCTCAAGGAACAATTTCCATGATTATTTTAACAATTTCCATGATTATATTTAACAAGTGTGGGCTTTGTGGCCGTGCGGTTAGAGGCGTCAGTCATCTAGCCGTTTCGTAAGCATCGGAGTTCAATTCCTGTTCCGCTCCAGTCGGTGAAATTTTTTCGTCAAAAATAAAATTCTCCACTGATGGATCACAGGGTGTTTCTTGTATTGTCCGTTGTCTTATGTTATGCAAACTATCAGTCTGTGCAAGCTCTGATTAAAAACGGTACAGTGTATTCTTTTTTAAATATTTCCCGGAATTTTCACAAAAAAAACTCACTTTTATCTGTTGAAGTTTGTGCTAACGTAAGAAGCTTGGCAATACACATAGAACACGATGCGATATAAGACATAACACTTGTAGTTCTTACATCAAAATAACTGGATTTAAATATACCTTTCTCGCTCTCGCATCTTGTTCTTTGTGTATTAAGAAAATAATCTTCCTGCAGCTTTGAAAGCTCGTATTTAAAATCTTTTTTAAACCACCTTAAGATTTTTTCTTTTAATTTTTCTAAAACTTCTGGAATACATTCAATACTCTTTTGAGCGAATGTGGGGAAATGTCATGAATATTCTGGATTTCTTTTACCTAATTATTTTAGGAATTTCATCTCAAATAGGTGCAAAATATCTTAGATTGCGTTTTTTGGATTTTTTTTATTTAAAACCATAACAGAAAATTTCACGACAATTTTTTTTAGGAAACTCAAATTTTGAATATTTTTTTATGTCTTAGCAGGGGTTATTAAAATTCCATAATGGTCCGCACGGGTATTGTTTTTTTTCGAAAGTTAAGAGTGCTTCCTGTGAATATTTATAGATCATTTTATAATCATTCTTTAAAAGTATTCCTAGAAAATCTGCTCTATCTAGCTGCTTAGAATTTTCAAATATAATTGCACATGCTTTTCCAGGGATTTCAAAATATTTTTCATTGAGAATATTTTCGTCATAATTGCAGACAGAGAGAATTTCTATGGGGAAATTAACATGAGTTGAAGTACACAATTACTAACGAAAAAATGTAGAATTTGTATGCTTCCAAAAATCCTTGATGGTAGAAGTGATTTGATAGACACTTAATTAGTCTTTTTAGTGATTCTCTCAAAATATTTTCACAGAATTTCAACAGCACATTTTCTCCCAATTATTGTTTAGGCCATGGTTTCCCAAACTGTGATCAGAAGATTTCGAGTTATACGACAAATTTCGGTTTACAGGGTAGGAGCATTAGTTTTGGCCAGTCGAGTGTTTTGACTATAGTGCATTTATTCAGCCTGTTGAGATGTAAATCGACATACTTTTTTTTACTATTGAATCCTAATTTAATACGATGGAAGCAGTTGTGGAAATCATAGATTTTAATTAAAAGTTGATTAATAAACAATTCTAGAAAAATAAACATGAAGTGTTTGAAATATTTGGGAATAGTTCGAGAGTCTCAGGAAATTCTTTTCTCTAAATTTCTGAATTATTTATATATTATGAATTTCCTAAAGTAAAGACGATTTTCAGGAAGTGAGCAAAACGTTTAAGGGGCGTTTCGGAGCAATCGAGATATTCTGAGAATACTCTGAAAGTTCTCGGGATGAGCTAAGTGTGCTCCATAACCTTAACATTTTTGAGATATTATTTCAAAGATTCCTCCACGATTTCTTTCAGAGATTTTTCCTGAAATTTTATGAGGAATTTATGTTGGAGTTTCTTAAGGGATTTCCTGTGGATTTTTTGATGAATTTCTCAAAGAATTGTTCTTGAAATTACTTACTTGAAATTACTTAGAAAATTTCCCCAAGGGCTCCTCCAGGAACTTCTCAAGGAACTCCATCGGTGATTTCTCTTAGAATTCTTCAAGAGATTTCTCCTAGAATTGTTAAACAGATTTCTTCAGGAACTCATTCAGGGATTTCTTCTAAAATTTCTTTAAGGATTTCATCAAGAACTCCTTCTTGGCATTCTACTGCAGCTCCTTCAGGGACTTCTTCTGGAATTCTTCCAGGAATTTCTGGAGGGATTTTTTCAAGGAATTTCCTAAAAATACACCTGTAATTCTTCGAGGGATTTCGCATGGAGTTTCTTGAGGATTTTTTTTCTGCATTTCTTGGCGGATTCCTTCAGGGATTCCTCAGGAAGTTTTTTCAATGATTACCCAGGAGGTGTTTCAGGGATTTCGCCAGGATTTTTTTCTCCTTGAAATCAGCTAACTTTACACTCAGCATCGTTAGTTATCCTTTTTGAAAAAAAAAAGTGTTTTCTCACTAGATTAATTAGGCTTCCTCCAGGAATTCTTTAGTGTATTCTTTCCAAAAAATCTTAAAAATACTTCAAGAGATTTTTTAATCGGTCCCTCCAAGGTTTTCTTAAATGATTTCGCTGTATTATTGATAGTTCTTTTGAGTTGTTGGTATGTCCAGTTTCTGATTTTAAGCATGATTGCGTGATATTTTTAGAAGAAAAAGCGGGTTTTGTGGTAACTGCGGTAACTAGCTATTCGAAAAAATCTAAGAATTCCAGGAAAGAATTATGCACATAACTCAAGCATGATTTTAGAACCAATATGATTTGGATCCTTACAAGGTTCATAAGAGTAAAACAATAAAACTTGGGGTTTATGAGTGCTATCAGAACCTTTTTAAAACTACTTTTAATTTCAATTTATTGCTTGGGCGTTTCTAAAATTTCGCTCCCCTTGGAAACACTTTCATAAAGTCAACTGATGCATACATATGCAAAAGTAAATAGTTGCCTTTTTACATATCAATTTATTTGAGAGGCGCAAGTGCCGAAAGGCATAACGGAGCCGCCCCACTATCTTTTAAAGCGTTTTGAACGGAAGTACTAATAACCGTTGATCAAGATTAAGAATCGTAAAAATACGCTTTATTCAACAGAAACTTGCAGTGTTCCTCACTGTTATTAATCCAACCGAAACTCGATTTGAATTGCTGAACCAACTTGTTTATTAGCATGGTAAAACACATCAGCATCATTCAAACCCACCAACGCGCGATCTCATTAGGAATTGATAGCGCAAAAACAATCCGAAAATGGGCACTCAGGTTCTCCGTTTGAATTCCTCTAGGGCACGTGTAATCGAGCAGCAATCTTCAAAGGTGGCGCCCAATCTCATCACAACTCGGGCAGCAGCAGCTGCCTTCCCTTACTAAATGCGCCGCCGCTCTGTTATTTGATACACTCGAGCCCCCACTTTTTGCCCGAAAACAGAAGAAATTAATAACAAACAACGCGCGCAGAGTTCCAGTTTATTGAGGCGCCGGACCGGACCATATGGTCGGTCGATCGTATTAGAGTCGACTACACGCGTTCCACTCGGTGTTTACAACGTCGTTACACGACCTATCCAATCGACCGACCGACCGAGCTTGCAAACGAACGATTTGAGCGACTAAATGGCTAAATGACAGCAGCGCGAGCGCCCTTCCTCGACTGTTGTGCTGCATGCAAGACCTACCTACCAAGCACTAGACAATGCTTTCGGATAGTTTACATGCCTCAGAGCTCACGATCTTGACGTCCGTCTCCGATCACACCTCCTCGGCGCGCTGCCTAGGCAGTCGATCGGTGGATTCTCCCCTTATTATGATGGACGGTTGTGGGACCGTGGGAGGAATACATTTCGATCGGAAACATCTGTTTCTTTACTTTCGTTTTCATCGCATGTGTGTTTTAGTACATGTGTACTAAAACGTAGCTTCATGGTTTTCTGGCGAAAATTTTTGATTTTCTTATCGGTCATTCCGGAAGTATTACTGGAAGGTATCCTCCTCATCTTTTAATCGATGAAAAGGTCATATCTAGTGTCTAAAACCCCTGATTAATCCACTTAGTGGTGATGGTGCCTTTCTCGTTGAGTACGTTTCCTAACTCTTGACCACCAAATTCATTATAGTTCAAATGCACTCTATTCTCTGCCGAATGAAATTTGTTTCAGCTCAAACTGTTGACATTTAGTGCGACAAAAGTGGCAATATTTTACATATGTCTGCACACACATACATACACACATACATACGGACATTATCTCAGAGCACCGAGCTTTGTAAATTGATACATGAGACGAGTTTTTTTTTTCCAACCAATTTTTGAAATAAAACTGTAGACTTTCAGTTTAACTATGTTGTACTAGAAAAGCAAACCCGTTTGAAAACAATCTAATCCAATTGACAGCTCCATCCACCAACCAGTAGCCGCCAGACCTCAATCGCCGGTGGTCCAGCCTGACCTGACATGTTTAGCGCATTTCCATCTGACACATCGAAAACACAAACGATTAGAACTTGCTCACTTGTCATCGATTACATCAAATCTAATTAAATCCGAATGGCTAACCAATTAATTCATTTTTCTGCCAATCATGCCTTCCCGCAGTAGGTAGGTAGCTAGCTACCTACCTAGTTTTGCCTTGCCACGCAGATCAAGCGACCGTGTAGAAGAGATCGAAGATCCGCATGTCACCGGCTGCCCGCCCGCACTCGTTCGCAATATGCTTGGGGCTAACCATCCGATCCGTTCAATTGAATGGCGACCGCGCACGATTTATGCTACCGTGCATTGGATCCCCCTGATCAGATGGAAGTAACAAAATCATAACAGGTTTTGTTATTTTGTGACATTTTTTTGGAACACGTGCCGTCTGTAGTTTAAACAACAAAAGCCCAAACATAATACCTTCTAATCAAAACAAGAATATATAAAATTGTGATATAATAATAACAAGAATGTATCAAAATTTGTTAAAAATAAATTAAAGCAAGTTTTGTTATAAGCATAGTTATATGCATAAATTATTTTTAATTATTTTGTTATAAATTTATTTACTCGAGTGACTATAATGTTTAAAAATAATCAAAATTTAACGTATTAGTAAAAAAAAAACTATCAAATTTTGATATAATTTTGTTAAACAATAGTTTACGAATGTTTCTGTAAATATGTTACAAAATTATGTTGGGGGAAATTATATTCATATACATGAAGCAACCAAACCTTTTTTTCTGTTTCAATAGCTTAAACAAAATGTTATAATTATGTCAATGAAATAACAAATTTCATTACCTTTTTTTATAAAATCCTCATTTAAAAATCCGTAGAACAAAGCTGTATCAACTTCTGTTATTTACTGTGACAATACGCATAAGTTTGTTATAATCGTCTTCTGTGAATCTGATCGGATCCGACCGGGGTCGGCCATTCATTGCTACAAAAGTTGGTACAAATAAGGAGAGATTAGGATCATGGTTTGTAGTTAGGCACCCTTGATCTAAGTTTGATTGCGCGGACCAGGGAGTTTGCTTGCTTGTTTTGAGATTCATTTACAACACAGCCGCACTCACTGACTTATTTATTTTTACAACACTTCGCGCTGCCGCCGGGGCGAGATTGGTTTGTGCGGGCTGTCTTTTGGTTGTGGATGATAGCTTGACTGACTTCGCTTTGTGGTCAATGTCAAGAGGTGTATCGTAAGTGGTAAGTGCTCAAAAGGAATGGCGTTGTTCAATTCTGTTTCAACGGGATTGTGTCGACGGGGAATCTTTGGATGTTAAAGGCGCTTATGAGGCTTAAATGAAACTGGGTTAGAATTCGATATGAGCTACGACTTTGTAGTTAAATAATTAAAAAAAATGGAAAAGAAATCCAGTTAGGGTTGTATTTAGACAATTTTAGAAGATTCAACGACACATGAACTCAAAGTAAATTTTGCAATACCAAATTAACTTTTATAAAAAAAAAATGTATTAGGAAGTTTGGTGGAGGAAATCTTTTTATTAAAAAATTATCTTCAATGGAAGGAATAGGTAAGTAACTCTATAAGGGTAACAACAATAATTTTAAAAAGAGCTCTCAGCAGAACTTTAAGCGAATTTCTTAAATGTTGAGAGTATATTCAGGGATTTTTCCAAAACTCTTTAGGAACTTCACCCAAAGTTTTGCTAAAAAGTCTTTCAGAAGTTATTGAATGTTACCTTGATAGATTTTTTCACTGATTTTGGTATTATTTAAAAAAAAGGGGAGTCCTTAATTGATATTTTTTAATACACTTGTAGAATTTTTTTTTTGTAAAAACTTCAAGAGTTTTCAATAGAATGCCTTGATGAATTCAAGCCTGAGAACTGGGCCGATGCAAATATTATTTGAAAGGGATGAAAAAATAAGAAAAAGAAAAAAAGAAAACCTTTTAAAAATGGAAAAACGTGAATTATGAAAAAATATGAACTTATATGAAATATGAACTTTCTACTGAAGAGTCATGAAAGTTTTTCTTTGCTCGTTCAATATTTTGGAATTGACATAAAACATATCAAATATTTGCATCGGCACCGACCTAAAAAATATATCAAGTTTATATCATATTGTGTTTTAATGTTATAATATTTTTTTATAACTTATTATGTTATAAACTAGATGCAGGATGATGCTAAAATAACTAAAATTGTAACATAAAATACACTGGTCTAATCAAGATAATAACTGAGATGAATCAGCGTAGGGATTAAAATCTAAAAAATAAAGACAAAAAAGAATAATAACATATTTTGTTATTATCAGATCAAAATTGTAACAAAATGTGATATGAATTACTAGTTTCTATCAAAATTTGATACAATTATGTAACATTGTTTTTCAAATGCCGAAGACTTAAAAGTAAATTATAATAAAATGAGTTATCTAAAAACATTTATAACATAATGTGATATAATTGAGTTATAGTATTTCGAAAACACCAATGATGCTGAATATTATTATATCACAATGAGTTTTTAATATCATGGTTGGTTAGGATTACGTTATATTTTTGTTACAATCTAGTCGGGCATTGCATTGATGTACTTTGGCAATTTCTTGAATAAACTTGTTGAGTCATTCTTCGTAGGAATCGTGTGCAAGCCTTAATATCATCATTAAACTAATTTCTGTAAATTTTTTTGAAGTTATTTACAGAAACGTTCTTATACAAAAAGTGCTAATAATAATACATGCATATGCACAGACTTTGAGGAAGTCTATTTAGCATATTTAAGATAATCTGAAAGTTTTGGTAAAAATTCTTGATAAAATGTTTGAAATATTTTTTAAAGTTATTCCTGTTTGAAATTTTGGAAAATTTCTTAAGTCTGAACATAACAATTTTTTTTGGCAAAATTTTTAATGAAATGATTTAAAAATTGACTAATTGGATGATTTTTTAAGAAGCTGAAAATATCCCCGATTTTCCAAACAAAAGTTTTAAAGGAATTTCAAAAAGATGTTTTATCTGTTTCTAAGATTATACTCCGATGCTGTGGAGTGGATCTGCTGTGATGACTTTCTCGCCGAGGATTCGGGATCTAAAAGACAAACTCACCAAATATGAGTTCCTCTTTCGGAAGGGAAGTGTGGGTCCCGAAATGAACTAGCCCCGAGTTAAAAGACTCGTAAAAAAAGCTAAAACAAATTTAATTCCGATTGTTTTCGTCTATTGCTCATTGTCCATTGCCAGGGATGTTACCAAGAATTTCGCTAAACATTCTTTGCAAGGTAAACATGCCAAGGGCCTACGGTGAACAGGGCCCATATAGCCGAGGCGGTAAACGCACGGGTATTCAGCATGACCATGCTGAAGGTGACGGGTTCGATTCCCGGTCGGTCCAGGATCTTTTCGTAAAAGGAAATTTCCTTGACTTCCTTGGGCATAGAGTATCTTCGTGCCTGCCACACGATATACGCATGCAAAATGGTCATTGGCAGAGGAAGCTCTCAGTTAATAGCTGTGGAAGTGCTCATAGAACACTAAGCTGAGAAGCAGGCTTTGTCCCATTGAGGACGTTACGCCAAGAAGAGGAGAGAGAGGAGAGGAGGAGGCCTACGGTGAAATGTACCAGAGATCAAAGTTAGGACTCTTTCAAACAGATATTTCGCGGCTTTTTCTTACAAATTGGAAGTTTTAAAAAAATATTTTCAAATTTTATGAGGAATCATTGAAAATAACTTGCTGACCCATAGTTTTCCACTGGTTTCTTTGGTTTTACTAGGAAATATGCCTTACACCATACAATTATCTAGGAATTTTCTGGAATTATTCCAGAAGGGCGAACTAATATTTTTGAGAAATTTTGTTAAGAAGTTGTTCAAGAAAAAGATTTTCAAAAATGTGTTTTCGAAAATTTTGAAAACTTTGCTCAAGTTCTACAAGAAAATCTATCGCTTTTTACTTATACTGGAAATCTGCCTTCGGGAATTTTCTTGAAATTCAACGTAAGAACTTTTAAAACTTAAAAGAATAATTGTGAGAGGGAGAGATGAATCCTGCTATTATTTAAGAAGCTTGGTTTTTTATCTTTATTAACGAGATTTTAACCCGGACTGAAGCTTGCGGAAATTCATGCTAAAAGCAGTAGAAAATCAGGAATGTTGCTTAAAATATTTGTACGAAACTAATCAGAAATTTATTTTTTATTCTGTCTATCGGAACAAAATCAGGGGAAATTGTGTAGTTTCGGCAGTTTTATTCTCTTTGTCATATTTTTTTAAGCTGCTAAAATCACAGTTGGCCTCAAATCCTTCCCAATCAAGCTGATTATACGACCAAGTTTTAGAAAATTCGGCCAACAAAAACTCCTTCATGACGAAGAGAACAAACCTGCCGATAATATTCATATTTAGAATTAGTTTATATTTTTTACTTTTTCAATCGACGAAAAATGTTTCTCAAATTTGGGATAAAATTAATAGCATATTATTTTGCAAATGCGTTCAGCAAGTCTAACGTAAATTTATCATACTATTCCAGAAAACGTCTTCATTGATTTATTCAGAAAATTCTGTAGGAGTATTTTCATAGCACTTACTCCATGCAGAGTTCGACTAATCAGAAAATAAAAAGAAAGTTTGCCAGAAATAAGCATAAGAAATTCTATACAAAATTCTTAAAATTGTCAAGAAGATACACAGGAAATTATTTTGTAATGTATGACAACATATTTCTCAAGCTTGCAGAACACGTTCCACAAATTGGGCTTCGGCTTTAGGTATCAGATAGACTTTTAAATTCCCTGTGAACTCTACGATCTCTAGTTTTTTTTAGGTAATATAAATCCTGTCCACAACAATCTTTGTTTAGAACCCGCCAAGGATTTCGTTTAGTTACATCTAGGTTTCCATAAAAAAATATCAATCGATCGAACCAAGACGCTGACCGTAATATGTAAAAAAGTCTTGCTGGAAATCAACCAATGAGATAATTTTTTAAAAACTCGGGCATCGGCCAGAAACCGCCAGCAAGGATTCGGTGACCAACAATTCGTCAATCAACAAAAATTCACTAAGAATCACGTCAAAATTCTAAATTATCGAGAGGAATTTAACAGAGATCTTCTAAAAAATCGCTGTGCATCTTTCTAGCCCAAGCAAAGTATAAGGTCAAATTAATTCTGAAGAGGTTATAAAAACCGCCATAAAATCCAAATTCTTTCATTTTGGGTTTATGATGGTTCCGATGACCTCCTTGGGTGTATTCGGCCTTCAAAATGTGACATGGACAGGATTTCGTCAAAGATACAGGGGATAGACAAAATGATCGGGACAGTCAAAATTTTCTTTTTTCAAAAAATGTCCAATTAGCTGTAACTTTTCGAAAAGTGCAACAACTATTCTCAAATTTTTACTGTATTTTTATTAACTAGTTGTGTACCATTGAACAAAATTTGGAAAAGATCGGGCTATTCTGCACGAAGTTATAAGCATTTTCGGAAAAGGTAAAATTATCCGATAGCCAACTTTGAGCTGTTATATTTCCGGATTCAAAGAACCGATTGCAATGAAATTTTGTCCATTTATGAGTTTTATAATGAGCTCTGAAAAACGTTTGACTCAACTTGAAATTATGAACAAGAGAAAAAGTTATAGCGATTTAATGTATTTTATGATTTTTCAGTAAATTGGTCTATATTTTTAATATGCATCCTATTACTTTTTCAATGAATTGCCAGCTATGTTGTTACTTTCTTTCAAAACATATCTGTATTCAAGACAATTCGAAGGAATTAAAATGAACTATAATTAGCATCTTGAATTTTTAAACGATGTTGAAATTTAAGAAATCTTGGTGTTTTATTAGAAAAATAATCCAATCGTTATAATTTTCTTCCGTGTTAAGAATTTTAAGTTAAGTCAAAAGTTTTTCAAAGCTGATTATATAAGTCATAAATGGTCAAAATTTCATTGCATTCGGTTCATTGAATCCGGAGATATAACAGCTCAAAGTTAGCTATCGGATAATTTTACCTTTTTTTCAAAATGCTTATAACGTCGTGCAGAATAGCCCGATCTTTCCCAAATTTTGTTCACTGATACACAACACAAAATTTGTAGTAAAAAATTGAGAATATTTGATGAACTATTCGGAAAGTTACAGCTAATTGGACAGTTTTTGAAAAAATAAAATTTTGCCTGTCCCGATCATTTTGTCTATCCCCTGTACATCTTTGGGGCTCGTTCAGTATTACAGTAAGGATTTCTCACAGGTTAGCGAGGATTGCTCAAAGGACCTTGGGTAAAATCTACAAACGATCTCGTAAGGAATCTACGGGTAACACTACAAGTTTGAAGTTGACATAGCGTCTGTGACGGATGTATCACAGTTCAGTAGAGTTCATACTAGAGGAGTCCATCAAAAACACTGAAATGAATAGTAATACGGGAAAGATCAAGTCAAGAATCCTTCAACATTCTTCTGAGGAATCTGTTCGATATGCATCCCAGAACTTACAATTCGTGATATCCAGGGGTGTTGTGCTTAGCAATGATTGCGATGAAAAATGAATCTGACATCGATTGACGTAAGAATATATCATAAAAAGAAGATAACAGAGAGGCATGGTGAGCTCGTTCCATATTACGTTTTACTTTAATCTGTATGCTTCAGGGACAAGGGTGTACGGCATGGAATTCGGACGAGTTCTAGTCTCAATTTCATACAAATCAAGCAAATCGAGTCCGACTTCGAATCCCCCTTCCGTGTTACTTTTCGTTTTGATGTTTAATAACTGTTTGCTAACACTCAGTGACAGTGACACTGACAGATAAAAATTACATTTCATCAGAATCATGCAGCACAATCTGTGACAGCTTTTGAGAACCTTACCCCTACGGGAATGCAGCCAGATTCCGGTTTGTACAATTCCATCAGTGCATGCGATCGCGTGTCCGGAAGATGGGTACAAAAAAGCGTGATCTCTGTTAGTTGATAGGCTAATTACGCCATACTCTGGCAGAAGATGGGACCGGCTCACAATGAGTCTGCCAGTGAATAGAGTAACGTAGGTAATTGAATTCAAATATGCGTTGCCAGCTGATGACTGAAAACACACTTCAAAGGTTTCATGTCGCAATGAGTACCCTCTAGTACCAAACCAAGCCTTTAAAATATGAAAACCGAAAACCTCGGGCCGAATACGTCCAACCACAACCAGCTAGCCAGTCATGTTCCAAATGCCAGTTTTGCATTTATCTTTGGAGACGCACGTCCGTCCGTTTCATCTTCCGAGGAGCCGCTGCTGGCTGGATGGCCCGATTCGATTCAAAACAAATAACCTGTCACGTTTCTGTCCGCCAGCAGATGATATGGAGCCCGCGAGTGCTCGAGTCGACCTTTTTTCGCCTCTGCTACTCGAATAAATACATACCATTACAAGCGTTGTTGCGTTGGGGGTTGCAAAACGCGCGACGACAAAAGCCGCCGCGTCGGCCAACGACGATCAGCGTGGAGGTGGTTGAGACCCCAAAGCTGGCAGGCAGTCTCCTCAACGGCAACAACACGGACTCCCGAAAATGGAAATGATATATTTTACAGCTGCGATTGCATTAGGGGCGCCCACCGCACCCCCCGGATCATCGCATTGTGATGGGGTCTCTCGAACGAAATTGAGTTTCAATTTTACAACCCCCGATCGGCCTTGATCCGCCCGCGGCTAGCTGGCTGATCGGTTTGTAAGTATGTATTTGGTTCTTCGATTGCGTGGAACAGTAGCGACTAATATCGGATAAATTCGTCGTGTGTGATTTTTTTTTATTTAACCATTTCGCACCTGCGGCAAATTTGAAAGCCAGTTAGAAACAGCAATAAAGCTGGTAATAAAATACAAACACTTATTTTTGAATGCTTTTCAAGGTGCATTTTTTTGTTACTAATCCAAATCTTTTGACTGCTCCCAATCAACAAATTCAAAATTAAAAAAAAAAATGGGATTTGACATGTATACAGTACAAAACATTACGCACTGCAACAACATTTCTACTCGTCTATCTCTGGTCTGCAATTTTATGTGTCATAGGTTTCGTCTCAAAACAAAAAGAATTTTGTCCCATTTTATCTAAAAATCGAAAACATAAACAAGAGGGAAGAATATTAACGGCATAAATACTATGAAACGAGCTCACCAAACCTTCACGATCCACTTTACGTCCATCACAATTTCCAGGTTGTTTTACAACCAATTTAATTAGGCATTTTACTGTATGTGAATGGTTAGCCCACACACAACAGACCGCAATCGTACTCAAAGAATCAGCTAGACCGCTAACAAATTGAACTACTGTACTATGTACTATGTACGTAAAGCTATGAGAATGAAGGTGATCATGTCGGTTATAAAGTACAAACATGATATGGAATA
Source organism: Aedes albopictus (assembly GCF_035046485.1). Lineage (NCBI taxonomy): Eukaryota > Metazoa > Arthropoda > Insecta > Diptera > Culicidae > Aedes > Aedes albopictus. The sequence continues at coordinate 251,289,111 of NC_085138.1, read as the reverse complement.
AGCTCACCATTTCACAACCTGATATCACAAAAATAAGAATAGAGAAGAATTTTAGAGACAAAATTATATAAAACGAGCTCACCAAACCGCCTAAATATATTATAACGCACAACGTCTATCGTTCTCGCTAGATACCCGAACAAAGACGGATAATAAAATGATAACAAATTCTGTTATCTGGTTATCATTCGTTTGCTATTTGAGTTTGTTATCATTTAGGTTGAATTAAGAGCCAACATATCAAAGAATATAACTCAAATTCACTCCTCGAATACCAAAAATGATAAGAAGTTAAGTTATCATTGGGTTCATTTTAAAAACTAATTGTCTTATACAAAATTTTGTTCAATATTACATTTAGTTATCAACATGATAAAAGACGCCTGACTGATAACAGTTTTTTTATCATTTAGTTATCATTCAGAACTACTTTATCGACCAAAATAGTGAAAATCTACTTTACCGACATCGCCAACAATTGAGAAAAGTTTCTTATTATAAACAACCCATATTTTCAACTATTGCACCCAGCGGATCTCGAACCCTGATCGAGCGATTGCTAGTCGTAGCCTATAGCATCTATACCAACGGGACTCAGTGAGAGAGAGAGTGGTGGGAAGCTACGCTTTTCGTACTGCAGTAGCATTGAAGGTGGAAAGCGGAATCTATTTTTGATTCGAGATTCATCAGACTCAGTTTTGGGAATGTTTTGAAATATGCGTTTGGAAACTGACAACCTAATTTGTTATCATTTAGTATTTTCATGTTATCGCTATGGATAAAAATTATCGATAGGTAAATTTGTTATCATCAATTGGAAAAAATCATAACAAAAATAACAAAATGAGATCATCGGTAACACAGTTAATTATCAAAGTGATCACGGATAACAAGCATTTGCTCGGGGAGGTCTTCGATAAATGAGTTGTAAGATCGTCAGTAGATTATTACGGGGTTTGTTAGACTTCTGACTACTATCCAATGGAAACAGCCGCCATCTTGAATGTTTGTCACCCATTTTTGATTTTCTGATCTTAATTTTTAAATCTGGATATCCTCCTCTCGCTAAATGTATCCGAATCGCTTTGGCTCTTATCAGTAGTCTTATTTGAACTCCTTAGACTCCTGAAAGGAGCCACCATCTCGAACTTTGGACCGCCATCTTAGATTTTATAGTCATGGAATCTGGACATCCTCTCCGTACCAAGTATACCCGAATTTCTAACAGCCTTAATCTTCATAAAATAGCCACACCTGTAAATGTTGTTCCACCATCTTGAGTTGTTATCTGCCATCTCGGATTTTCACCAGTCAGGGACGATTCAGATATGGTCGGGGTTCTGCTAAACCGAACCAAAGACCATTTTTTTGAAAAATTGAGTTTTCTTAACCATTGGATGAAGAAAATGATGATCTTCCTTCCATGTAAAAATCCAGTAGTTCTGACAGCTCTTCGTGGGGTAAATTTAAAATTTCTGTTTGGCAGAACATACAAAACATTATTTTGCATCCAACCAGAGTGAACTGTAAACCATTCGATAGAATCAGCGAAATATTTTAGTTTTGTTCCAGGTGATGAACATTTCACGTTCTCCTCATCGCCGTCAGATTTCTAACCGACTCATACAAACAATCTGTGAGAGAAATGAACACGTTATAAGAAATATGGGTGTTGGAGGAACCAATTATGTTACGATGGCGCTGATCGCCATTTTTCCAAATTACATTCAGCCAGACCGAACCAAGTCCACAGCATTTTAGAATCAATTTATTCTCAATAATACAAAAACCAACTGGTTTTTAATACCAGCGTTATGTCGATACACCTCATACTGGTAATTTAACACAGGAGCCGTCATTGAACAACAAGCCTAATTAGAATAATAAAGCTTGAAAAAAATCAAACACTTGGTTCGCTTTGGCTGATCGAAAAATGACGTTTTCACGAAAACCATCCTTGAGAAGAATGTTTAGAACTTGATTCAGACTTAACGACTGACCTTCAGCAAGGTAATATGACCTAGAGTTAACGCGCTTGGTTATCACTCAGATGATCCAAGTTCGAATCTCTTTCATGTTTTTGAAAATTTTTTTGTACTTAGTGCACTTTGGAAGACCATTTTCATGGTTTTCTTCGACCAGCATAAATTTGAAGTACACAAATTGCTCCACTCCACATTCACATCTCAGGACCTCAGGGCATGCAAGGACATCGTTTGATATAATCTCTCTTGCTCTGTGCCTTCACATGCACCACTTATGAAGAAAATGCATGGGTGGGAAGGGCTGAGCTGGGAGGGCTTCCGCCGTTCATATTTCAAACTATTTTGAGGCCTTCGTGTTACCATACTATACGCGTCCTCTTTGATTCATGTAAAGGATTGTGAGTGATATCGATTTCAACTTGATAGACGATGAAAAATCGAGATTTTTTTCACTATCCAACTGGTGTTATCTGAAACAAAAAAAAAACACATTCAGCCAAACTGAACTATAAACCATTTTCTAATGTTTTTGATCTGCCAGAGTGAACTGAGTGCAAAGTACCAAGAAATAAAATGTAATTATATCAATGATTCCAAATAATTTACATGTATTCTCCATTTCTAATGGTGAATGAAGGCTTGTAAGTTACATGTGTGCGGAAAAGTTTTAAATAATCTCCGCTGTTGTTTATTTGTGAGTGGTTGAACTTTAAGCTTAATTATCTCGGAATTATCTTTTTGGCGCTTAGTTCGGTTTAGCAGAACCCCGGCCATATGACGTCCATATTTTTTCTAGAATTTTAGACCCCCTCCCTTTGTCACGCTTTTCCGTATACCAAATACATGGAGAGTCGCACTGTCTCAGACTCCCCATTCCCCTATACGATGGACGTCGTATTTGAATGACTCCCAATTTTTTTAGCTTCGGATCTGACATCTTCCCCATGCTAAATATGTCTGACCATATTGCATGGTTTCAAAGCCACGACTCTATGAATTGTCCGCCATGTTGATTTTGGTCCACCATCTTGGATTTTTTCTTCATCAGTTTTTGACTTCGAACAGCATTCGTCAACCATTAGTACGGTTACTGAAATCAGCACAATTTGATGTGTCTCATGACAGAGTTTCCCTTTCAGTACCAGACCAGAGTAGAATAACAAAAATATAACATATTGTGTTATTTAGTTACTATGATGCTTGTAACATAAGTTGTTATAGAACATGTACCATTAGCAACCAAATTAACACAAATTCTTGTAAAAAATAATAATAATAACAAACAAGTAACATTGTGTTATAATTTCAACAAAATTATCATAAAAGTCAACTACATCTGATTTAAAATAACAGAACTGTAACAAAGTTTGTTATATAGCAGAACACAATTATTACAAATTATTTCAAATTATGATATATTTTTTTTTATATTCAGCCGATCAGATCAGATCAGCTTCAATATCAACATTTTAAAAATAATATACTCACACTTGTTGTTCGTGGGCCGCGAGAGTGCGAGAGATTGGCATCTAAGAGCCGAAGGAGAGATAAAGTTGTGAAAAACGCACCCAGTTAGAGTGGTGCTTCGAATCCAGTTTGATTTTATATTCCGTAGAATCGTAACTTGTACTGTGGCTTAGTTGGTAAAGCACCTGACTAGCGATACGGAGTCGTGGGTTCGAATCCCACCAAAACAACTGGTATTTTTTTACAAATGTATCTCTCAATTTGCCAATTAAACGTACTTTGCCTAAAAATGCTTCAAGTTTTTACGTCTATATTCAACCATTCCATAGAAAAACGATATAGTGCAACTAGGAATGTCGTAAAACTAGGTGGGTTTGTAGTTCATCTATATATATAAAAATGAATTTCTGTCTGTCTGTCTGTCTGTCTGTCTGTCTGTCTGTCTGTCTGTCTGTCTGTTTAACCGCTATGCATTCGGAAACTACTAAACCGATCGGTGTGAAATTTTGTACGTGGGTGCTGTTGGGGCCGGGGAAGGTTCTTAGCTTGGTGTGAGACCTCTCCGGTCACTGGAACGGGGGGCTCCCATACAGATGACTTTGTGGGGGACGTCCCTATAGAGCTGCATGTCAAAAAACACAGTAGGCAGGCAGTACGACGTTTGCCGGGACAGCTAGTCAAAAATAATTAGACCCGTATTTTTTATTTTGTCAATAGGGTGACAAATTTAAATAGGGTGGTCCTAAAATTAATGTTTTTAAATCTAAAACTTTTCAAAAAATCATAACTTTTGAACCAGTTGACTGATTTTAAACTTTGTTTGAAAGCTATTGAATTGTAGTTTTAAGGAAAAATACATTGAAAATGCCAAATTGTGTTTAGATGCAAAAAACATACAATTATTTTAGTTTTTTTTCATGTTTTCATGGTTATGGAAAGAAAAGGGTATCCTGGTTTTATTTTTTATCAAAAAAATCAAGAAAATTGACGTAACATATTAAAAACCAGAGATGTATATATTTTAGTTTTTGAGATACGATTTTTTGAATATAGGGAGTCATATATTTGAATACTAGCTGTCCTAAAATTGCATGATATTGTAAATCATCAAACAACTATGCCTTATGTTGCTTTTTTTAGTGATTCGTGATGTTTTTGATATCTTTAGTTTTATAAAAAATCCAAATATAGGTAATCATATTAATAAAAATGTTTTGTATGGGAAAATTTGGCCTTTTATTTTTAAAAAATCGTATCTCAAAATCTAAAAACATACATCTTTGATTTTTGGATATGTTACGCCAAGTTTTCTGAATTTTCTGATAAAAATATAAAACCAGGGTACCCCTTTGGTCCTGAGGCCATGAAAACGTGGAAACCTAAAATCATTGCATATTTTTTTCATCTAAACAGAATTTAACCCTTTCAACGTATTTTTCCTTAAAGCTACAATTCAATAGCTTTCAAACAAGAAAAAATAAGTTTAAAATTGGTCAACTGGTTCAAAAGTTATGAGTTTTTGAAAAGTTTTAGTTTTTTTAAAACATTGGTTTTAGGACCACCCTATCTGAAAATTGATTATTCTAATGACGGAATAAAAAAATACGGGTCTAATTATTTTCGAACCAAATTTCATGACAATCGAAGTTGCACTATATCGTTTTTCTGTGGAATGGCTTTATAACAAACGTTGATATATCTAATCACCGTTGGTATAATTTTGTTACATTTTTGTTTTGCCTTTTTGATCGGGTATAGGGGGTTAGCAATGGTCAAATATGATTTATTATATAAGAATGAGTTATAATGTAATGATTTGTTATTGTTATGTTATAAATTGTTTAGAATACATAACACAATCACTCAGGCATATTTGGCAATTTCGCGGGTCCTAAACCATTTGCAATAGTAAATAGATGGTGTACTTGTGCAACGCGTATTCGATTTCTTCCTCATTTATTTTTGAGACCATTGTCTCGATATGGAAAATACTTGGTAATTTTGTAGAACTTGCAACACACTGAAAGAGTTTTTGAGTTATTTTTATGGCGAGAGAACGAGTGACAAAATTTAAGTTGAGATCGCATCGATTCCCCATGGAATGACCACCAATCGATGAGTAGGTGTGCACGATCGCGGTCAATTCGCTGCCACAAATGCCCGTTTGAACTTGCAGTAGCGGCTGCATCGCGCTTCAATACGTCACCATATCGGGTTACAACAAACCGCCGACGTTCGACGGTTGATGGCGCGAATCGGTGGTCGCCGCGCCGTGGTTGAACGAAAAACCACGACCGGTAATAAATATCCATCAAATCGACGACCACGACTATGACGACCGAGCCTAGGATGGATAAATGAATGGATGGATGGATGGCGACAACAAATGCGCCCGCGCTTTTGGGGGGAGGTGGAGGCAAAATGTTAGAATAGGAATAAAATGGAACGAGCTCACCACATGTCCTTTTCAAATTCTAAGCTTTGATTGTTGGATGTAAAATTAGAGTATGAAACAAGCTCACCACGTCCATCGAGCATTCATTTTCGCCACAGCAAATGCTTTTATTGAACTTTATGCTTGGGCTCATTTGACCCCACTCTCCCCCACTACAGATTTCCGCTCCGAGTCGGATTCTGTCGCCTTCTTGAGAGATGTTGGGGGTACACACTACTAGCAACTTTTGATCGATTCTGTTGTAGGGTGGCATATGCTGCTGCTACTGATGCTGCATCCGTAGGGGGGCTACCGTTTTGGTAAGCTCTCCATTCGCAACGCCAATTAAATTATCTCCTTTTTTCGCAAGCAATGCCGCGGCGCTGCCGTAGGAGTAACAGCAGCGATCTGTGGGCTGTTTTGATATTCATCCATTCAATTCAATTTCAGGGTTCAGCAGGTCCCAGCAGCAGCAGCAACAACAGCAATGCACTGGGGGATGATAATGAGTATGATGATGATGATAGGTTGTATGGTTTGTTTGTGAGTTTCACGATTTATTACATAATGATGGAGAATATTTTCGCATCATTAGGATCGATGGCTGAGCGTGATTGAAGGCGCGTTATGTTTGACGTTATTGGAAATAATGACCCTGTCAAAGGTGGTTAGCATTGATAAAAATTCTTTTACCATATGTACAGACTTCGTGGGATGATTAAAATAGATGCGTGGTGAGCTCGTTTTATCCTAATAACACAGCGCAACATTTTTTTGTCTCAAGAGCAAACTTATGTATCTCCGAAGGATTTTGGGCCGCTGAATCCGAATCCGGGCTCAGATTTGCTCTAACACGTCACAATTTTGAGCTATACCTCAATTTATAGGGCAAAATATGCGATTTTGGACTTTTTTTACTGCAAGCCATTAAGCTTGAAAATATTTTTTTAAGCAATCAAAAGGTTAATTAGTTAATTAACATCTAAATTAACGACTCATGCAAAATATTTCGTTTTACCTAATCAAATTTGATAGATTTAAGCATTTTATGTTAGTATGAAAACTTGCATGCAACTTTTGGAGGGTGACTTGTATGGGAAATATCGTACCTAACATAAATCGCTTAAAACTATCAAATTCGATTTGGTAAAACGATTTTTTTTGCATGAGTCGTTGATTTAGATGTTAATTGACCAATTAACCTTTTGATTGCTTAAAAAAATATTTCCTTGCTTAATGGCTTGCAGTCAAAAAAGCCCAAAATCGCATATTTTGCCCTATAAATTGAGGTATAGCTCAAAATTGTGACGTGTTAGAGCAAATCTGAGCCCGGATTCGGATTCAGTTCAGTTCAGACAGACAAAAAGTAAATTTTTGTTACGCTGTGTAATTTATCCATTTGTTGTAGAGACGAACCAGCCGAGGGCTGAAAGTCTCTTTAATAAAGATAAAAAAAAAATCCATTTGGAGATCATCAACAGTTATAATAAAAGTAATCAATGTAAATCACATTGGAATGATTTGAGCAGTAAATGACTGAACTGTGATAAGTACGGGTTTATTCAAATCTTTGAAAAGCTTATGTAGTGACAAAAATAAGAAAAGCTCGATGGACGTGGTGAGCTCGTTCCACATTATTATTTTATTTCCAATCATCAAAAAATATAATTTCTAAATGTTCTTTGATTACATTTGCAATAATAATAATAATAATAATATTATTGTGGTGAGCTCGTTTTATATTATTCTCTTTTGTTTAAAACTTGCAAACACTATACAAATAGAATATCATAACTAATCTTATCGAACTGTATCAATCCATCGTGGAACGACCCAGCGATGATTTAATCCGAACCGAGAAACGATCATTCTATGGATCATTTGGCTGACCTCGATGAAGCCTCCGTTGACTTCGTTTAGCTGACCACTGGTTGCGTATCGCGCTTGCTCCCACGCAATTTAATTTGCATTTCTGCATTGTTACCGTTTGTGATGTATCGTTCGCGTTACTTTTTGTGTAGGCTTAGCTGGTGAATGCATTTCAATTATTTCGTCATTATTGACATTGCTGTTGCTGCCGTACTCGCCCCATTCCTTCGTTTCATTCAAGCGCACCTTGTTTGTTGGCTGAATACCGTACCATATGTCTCTTGTTAGTATAGTCGGCCTCTTGATGATCCACGCCCATATCCGCTCTCTTGACTGCCACCACATTCCTCACGCATCGCAACTAATCAACGAATCGTCTCCTCTTTTCCCCCTCTCTCTATTGCAGATTTCCGACATCGTCGTCGGACAGGAGGACAATCTAACGGCACGGGAAGCCCTGCTCCGATGGGCCCGCCGTTCCACAGCCAAATACCCGGGCGTCCGGGTGAACGACTTCACCGGATCCTGGCGGGATGGTTTAGCGTTTTCGGCACTGATCCACCGGAATCGGCCCGATCTCATCGACTGGCGAGATTCGAGATCGCGCCGACCGCGGGAGCGGTTGGAGCAGGCGTTCCACGTGGTGGAACGGGAGTACGGCGTGACGCGGTTACTCGACCCGGAGGGTAAGTTGAACCGATAGAATCGTTAGGACTGTATATAGTCTCACTACAGAAAGTCTTCGAGGCGCATGCTCTATTTATATATTATCTTTGAACAACTATGTGTAAGATACTTTGAGTTCATCGCCAACTTTAAGATGGCTCTTGAAAAAAAAAATCAAGCCGAAAACTTTACCAAACTATTTGGACTTGTAAACTCTAAAATTGTATCATTTACCGAACTTTGCGAACCTTCCACACTTTAACTTATATTTGCATTTTTCCTTTGCATCTTTTCTTCCTTCCAAAATCTTTCTTGGGTCTTCGCAGATCTACATGAGCTTACGCAAACTTTTTCAGGTCTGCAAAGATTTTTTCTAACTTTCCGATACCTTCGCATGCTTCATAGATCGTACAACATCTTTAATGATCTGCACTTCACCTTACCAAACTTAGCTGAACGGTTATCATTCGTTACGCTTGTAGATCTATATCCCAAACAACCAATTTGCACATATAAAAACCCAAATTAATCACCCTAGCGGTGATGGTGCCTTTCTCGTGCCTTCGAGAACCCATCTCAACCAAATTCAAAAGTCATGAATGAATATCGAAATTTTATCCATTTGACAAAAATCTTGTTTTTTTGGCTTTTGTTTTCATTGGTTATTTAAAAATTAAGGTCTGTTGCGTAAACACAATGGTAAAATGTAACATTACTGTGTACTCACATTACATGGTATTAGAGCCTAAAACTCCTCAAAAGAGCCACCATTTTGGACATGTTGTCCATAATCTTGGATACTGTCTTAGATCTTTTCCCCATACCAAATTATTCCTAACTGCATGATTTGAGAGCCTAAACCAATTTTCATCTTGAACTTTTGGCCGCCTTCTCAGATATTTGGATGGTTTAAGAACCTCAAATTTCCTAAGCAAGCTTCCATCTCGAATTGGTGTTCGCCATCTGCATTTTGATCCGCCATCTTCTGGTCACCATATTTGAACTCCGGACATTTTCCTTCTATCAAATATACCCAAAATGAATGGTTTTAGAGGCTAAAACTCCTAATTCCAACCGCCATCTTGAATTTTCAGCCGCCATCTTGGATTTCTGGTCGCCAGTTTTGAACTCCGGACATTTTCTCCATACCAAATATACACAAAATGCATGGCATTAGAGTCTAATACTCTTTACTACCGCCACCATCTTGACTTTTAGGTCGCCATTTAAGATAGTTTGGTTGCCATATTTGGTCTCCGGATGTCTTCCCCAAACCAAATATACCCACATTGCATGGATTTAGAGCCTTAAACTCCTTAAAATAGCCGCCTCTTCTTATTGTGGGCCGCCATCTTGGATTTTAGGTCGCCATCTTCAATTTTCAGCCGACATCGTGGTTTTGTGGTTTTCATTGATTATATCCGCATAAAATTCGGCAACCATGCTGAAGTTTACAATTCGGCGCAATTTGATGTGTCGCGTGATATAATCTGGTGCAGTTTTATATATGACCAGTTCAACGGTGCTGGTCCGGATCACTAAAATGGCCATAACTCTGTAACGCCTTGACCGATCTGCAGCATTTTCAATAGGGAACAATGCGGTAAAATTCCGGTTCGATTCAAGCATATAATCCGTAAAATCGACCAATGGAAAGTGCCTTAAAAGTGAGTGGACTTTTTTTGCGCACAGACATACATACATACACACATACAAACATCATCTCTATTCGTCGAACTGAGTTGGTTGGTATATGTGAAAGGCAAAAAATATGACCGTGTTACACGTACTGTTATGTGGGAAAGTAACATCTCATAAGATGCAGGAAAAGTGCCTTATGCGTACAAAAGTGGAGGCGATGTACGTGCATTTGCGGGACAATAATAACACTACATGACTTGAATCGGCACCGAGCACCTGGGACCGAATCCCACTCCTGAAACACCCTCAAAAATGTAAGTGTTTCTTTCGGTAAGGAAATAAAGCCCTGGGTCCTGAGATGACCTAACTCCAGGTAAAAACCTCGTTAATAAAAATTAAAAAAAAAAATACATCGAATTGCATTATGTCAACGTATACTATTCTCGCTTATTCGAGTTTGTATGTACACTTCTACGAGTTTATTTGTGCATGTATGCTACGCTACATTATTCTTGCACCATTGCGATTTGAACTGATATAATACAATACCAAGTGAAGTCTGACAGCCACTGAAACACGTAAAAAAGCGGATTTATTTGACGCTTTGTGAATTCGTTCTTACATTTATGGGGATAAGTTATGTCCATCGCAATAACACATTAAGGACAAACGTCTTGAAATCCCGCTTCAACAATGCATTAGAACTTCAAACGCACAAATCTCAAGAAACAAGCTTCAAACAACAGTGCATTGTATTATTCTGTTCTTGCTCACTTGTAATAAGCTTAAAATAAGAAGCTCAGGTGCGCTTGTTTTGTTTATGAAGAGATTTGTACCCTCGAAATCATGAGTAGGTGCCAAAGTTGGCCATTGTGGCGGCCATTTTGGGATTCTAACAAGTCTGTCCTTAAAATGTCGTTTATTGCGATGTAGTCACCCAACAAACATTTTTGCTGTACAAGAGTGGAAAAAACTACTTTAGAGCAAATTTTAGCTCAAGAAACTGTTATTCAGCTAGTTCTATTACTTGGGCATGCCTTATGTACATAAGGATGGTTTGAATTCTTATACGATTTTCCAAATACATCGCAATAAATTCGAAAAGTAACATCATAATGCGATTAAAACTGTCCCTCAACCGTATATAATGCGATAGTAACTTCAATAGAACTTTATACGATTTAATGCATACACCCTTATGCGACTCCTGATTGTTAAAGATACCTGTGCAATCCGTCAATCGTCCTATTTGTAGGTCAGTACTTTTGAAGTGAATATGTCGAGAATTACCTACAGACTATTTCAGCATACTGTTTTCGGAGAATTTGTTCAGAAGATCCATACTTCGTAGATGGTGAACCATTAACTTCAGAATTCCTACCGGTTTTTTTTTTGCAGATTATTCTCGCGATTTCATCCAGGAAATCGTAACGTGGGTAGATCACCTTAGAATGGTGCGTTACGGTGTAAGATCTACCACATCGCATCAAACTTTAATCTTGCTATTTCACTGCCTAAAGTGATAGCATACCAGATTAAAATTTGATGTATTTTTGTAATGGTTATGTTTTTATTTATGTTTTGTTTTTAACTTCTAATAAACCTTTTTGTTTCAGGAGGATTCAGGTAATTTTATTGTATAATAATACCATGTTTTAAAAATAGTAACTGTGACGAGCGTATCACTTATGCCTTATTCAGTATATATTACTTAATCCTTTATTCTCTTTTCAGTGAAGAATCTTACCACCATTCCTGGCGCACTAATCAATATTTTTTTAGCAAACCACCGTATACATCACCATAATAATACATGCGAACATGTTTAAATATCTATATCGTTATCTGGAAGCGTTTGGTACGGGAGGTCCACGCTTCCATCTTTCCCCTTGATTTCAAGGTGCAGAATGTTTTCAAATATTGACTATGCTGAAATATTTCTATCCCTTGAAATCTTCTCTGCGGTACATGCTGCGCAGTTGGCCTGGCCGTTAGACAAGAAAAATGATAGACTTGAAAAGTCTTCATTTTCCAGGATGCATTCAAGTAATGGCTGCGTTAGTGTGAGATTAGATTAGATTAGATAGATTATTCTCGCGATTTCATCCAGGCTTTTCTCTAGGATTCTTCATGGGGTTTCACCCAAGATTAAAGGGATTTGTTTCGGGTTTCCTTCAGGGAATCCCTACGAGATTACTTTATTGGTTTGTTCAGGAGTTCCTTTGGGAATCCCTTCCAATAATAATCCAGGAATTCTTTCAAGGATTCTTCCCAGCATTTATTTGAAAGTTTCTTCCGAGATCCCTTCAGACATTCCTCAATTGATTTCTCCTAGAATTCTTGCGGGGATTTCTTATGCCATTTTTCTTTCATCGATTTCTAAGGGATTCCTTTTGGGATTATTTCCGGAATTTCTACATTGATCCTTCTCGGGATTCCTGCATTTCCTAAAACAGAATTTCTTTACAGATATTTTTCTTCAGATATAGGGTAAGTGTACCAATTATGGCTATAGTACCAATTATTCGCCATAGTTAATTTTCACCCTTTAATGATGTAAATCAACAAGAAAAATTTTGTGAACAACAGATCACGTTCACAAAAGATGGTTGCAATCATTCAAACTTCACAATATGCTCAACTTATGATAGAAATAAATCATTTTCCTTATAATTTCGGCTTCCTTGCACCCTTTTTCGCCATAGTGTACCAGTTATGGCTAACCCCATAAGGAATGCATGCAAATAGTGCGAAAAGGAACCGAAGTTAAAAAATATAACCATAACTGGTACATGGTTCCTTTCATTGGCACACGCTGCAATAATTACTTAAAGTAGTTTTGGCTCCGTTTCGATATTTTTCCTGTAAAGTATGGAAACTAAGCTGTCTTGTAACTTATTGATAGAATCGTTGGTCTTGTCGTTATTTTTGTATAAATAGCTTTCCTTAGGTAGTGCCATAATTGGTACACTTACCCTATAATTCGGATTTTATGAAAAAAAATTCAAAAATTTCGGGATTGAATCCTTCCGGTTTTTTCTTAACGTATTATTTTCGAGATTCCATTAAGGATTCCTCTGGATTTTTTCTTGGATTTTTTTCTCAGGATTCCTACAGAGATTTCTTCCGGGCTTCCATCGTGGATTACTTCTAGGAATCCTTCCGTGATCATTCCGTGATCCTCCCTGGATTTTTCAATGGTTTGTCCTGGGTTTCCTTTAGGAATCTCTTCCAAAAATAACTCAGGGGTTCTTCCAATGTTTCTTTCCGGGATTCTTTCCAAGATGTTCCCCGAGATTCCTCTCGATTTTCGTTGGTTCCTTCCAGGATTCTTTCAGGGATTTCTTCGGTATTTATTTTTTCAGGATTCCTTCATTGATCCCTCTTGGATTGATAGATTGATTTATCTTTATTATAGAGACTTTCAGCCCTTGGCTGGTTCGTCTCTAACCCTCTTGTAATTATTTATGGGGTTTCTCCTGGAACTCCCTCAGGGATTACTCCTGGATTCTGCCAAGGGTTCCTACAGATTTTTTTTCTGCAATTACGTTAGCAGTTTCTCCCGGATCCTTTCATTACCTTGCGCTAGGATTTCTTCCGGGATGCCTTAAGAGAAATTATCCGACATTCCATCAGGGTTTCTATTATTGATTCATACCGGGATTCCATCATGTCTTTGTCTCAAGGGTTTCCCCCGGGATTGCTTACAGGCTCTTTCACAGATTTTGCTCGAGATTCGATCAGGAATTCCTCTCTATAGTTTTTTTAGGATTTCTTCAGAGATTTGTTCCGGATTTTCTTTCTTGATTCCTTAAGAAATTCCTGCCAAGATTTTTTCCAGGATTTTTTTCAGGAATGTCTTTTGGATTTTTTTCCGGAATTCCTTCAGCGATTTCTTACGGGATTGTTTTCGGGTTTTTTTTTCAGGATTCTTTCATTGATCTTTCCTGGGTTTCCTTCATGACTTTCTTTTGGCATTGCCTTAGGGATTCCTCTAGGATTCTGTCGTAGGTATCTTCAGTATTTCTTCTGCAATTACATTACTTTTTCCTAGATTCATTCATTCAATCCTCCTGGGTTTTCTTTCGGAATGCCTTCAGGGAAATTTTCCAGAATTGATTCAGGGTTCCTATCATTAATTTTTCCCGGGATTCCTTCATAGGTTCGTCTCGGAATTATTCCAGGGGCTCTCCCAGGATTCCTTCCGGATTCTTTCACGGATTATTCTCAAGATTCGATCAGAGATTCCTCCAGGGAGGTTTTTTCCCAGGATTCCTTCAGGGATTTCTTCCGGATTTTCTCTCAGGATTCCTTAAATTTATTTATCAATCCTGAGCAGAGAAGAATATCAAATTAATAAATACGAAATAACATAACCTGTTTTTATATCTTGGTTTGTTATCATTATCTAATCAAGGCATTATTTCTCCATAACATCTTTTGTTGGGCAATCTTATTTTGTTATAAGCAACGTATTGGTATACATTCATTAAATAACATTTAAATAATATGTTTTGTTGTAAAACAAATTTAGTTATTATTGAACTTTAGAGTGTGCATAAATATTTAATCATCAATACCACAACGAGAACAAGTTTAGAAATCAAAACTACATCATTAGATTTACGTTGTTTTCAGCTTTCCGTGATGGGGAGCTTATGCATAATATCTCATCTGTTCACCTTCCTCTTTTCTCTGGCCTTACATACTAACTGGTAGAATACCAGTTTCTCAGCTTAATGTTTTAGATAGTAGAGTCAACATTGATCAGCGAAGATGAGCAACCTGTATCAAAAAGAACACGATTTCACGATTCCAACAACGCCAACGAGCTATTTTACAAGATGTTTTTGATCAGTTGGAAAAATTCCAGGAGGAACTTATTGAAAAGTTTCTTAGAAAAACACCATAAACTTCAGACTAGTCCTCTGGGGAAATAAAAAAAAAAATGGGTCGATTATGGTGGAGAGGGGGCACTATATCTCTATCGTGGCATTTCCCAATCCTAATATTAAACTTAAGGCACATTATTATAGTCATAGCTCATTTTGTTTTTAAATTATTATCAATAACTTCGAAAGTTCAAAATTTGTTATTGAAATATCTTTATATTCATTATTATTAAGTTGTTATAGAAACCAACAAAACATGTTATCATATTGGACTTCCAGGAACGTTTTTTTGTTATGATTTTTGTTGTTTTGCCGCTTATGACAGACAAGTTTATAACATAATATATTATGTTAAAAACATGAAAATAACTAATTCCATTGCTCAGTTATTTTGCCAAAATAACGCATTTTATTATGGCGTTGTTATTTCCTTCTGCTCGGGAAGTGTTTCATTTAGGGATCCCTTCCAAGAATAAATCAGGGATTCTTAAAATAATTCTTCCTGGTTGTCTGTTTAACACTTCTCCCGAAATTTATTACGAAAACAATTATGAGGCACTACATATGCACATTAAAATATAACATCTTGTAGTGGAACACTACAAATGCGTAGGACATCACATATCGACATACACTCCCGTTCAAAAGTTTGGGGTCACCCCCTCAAAAACATGTCATTTTTTTAGGCCCATATCTCCGCCAATTTGCTTTCGATTTCGAAACCCTAGGTTTCATTCAAAAGATAATAAGTCAAAGAAACTTTGAACATGATTTAAAAGAAACTTTTTCAAAAAATTTTGTATGTAAACTTAACCCAAAGTTGCCAATTTTTCTAAAAAATGAATATAAACTTACGGCAGTGTCGCTGGAAGTTGGGTCGACCAAATTTTAAGATGAGAGCGGTAATATGACCCATTTTCTATTAGCTTTCAACTGCTTTTTACAGAACTTAGCTAAAAAATCTAGAAAAAAAGTTATTAAGTAAATTAATCCTTGATGTCATCGACCAAAAGTTTGGGGTCACCCCTCAATATGATGTATCGGCCAAAAGTTCGGGGTCACTTTCGTAAAACATGGAAAAGTGATTTGTTGATATCTTTGTCATCTTTCATTCAATTTTAATTCTTCTTGGCTTACTTGAAACAAAATGAATGATACTTACTGCATAGACATTGAACCAAACATATTTGTTGAAATTTACATACTAAAACTTAACGTAAAGTTGCCTCATTTTTTGAAGCGTGGTAAAATGTGCTAACTTTACATAAAATTTTTATATACAAAAATCGTTAAATACGTTAAGTTGAAGACATCAAACGTAAATTTAGTTAATTATCTTTGAAATGAGCCAAAAATAATTAAAATTTAACTATAGATGACGAAGATATCACCAAATCACTTTTCCATGTTTTACGAAAGTGACCCCAAACTTTTGGCCGATACATCATATTGAGGGGTGACCCCAAACTTTTGGTCGATGACATCAAGGATTAATTTACTTAATAACTTTTTTTCTAGATTTTTTAGCTAAGTTCTGTAAAAAGCAGTTGAAAGCTAATAGAAAATGGGTCATATTACCGCTCTCATCTTAAAATTTGGTCGACCCAACTTCCAGCGACACTGCCGTAAGTTTATATTCATTTTTTAGAAAAATTGGCAACTTTGGGTTAAGTTTACATAAAAAAAATTTTGAAAAAGTTTCTTTTAAATCATGTTCAAAGTTTCTTTGACTTATTATCTTTTGAATGAAACCTAGGGTTTCGAAATCGAACGCAAATTGGCGGAGATATGGGCCTAAAAAAATGACATGTTTTTGAGGGGGTGACCCCAAACTTTTGAACGGGAGTGTATACAGCACATAACATAAATTTTACCCTGTTACCCTAGTGGATAACAATTTCCGAACCCAGGATAACGAGTTTTCATTATTGTTCTAGGCTCATCAGTCAATCCTGTAATAGTATTTTTTCTGGCGGGTTACCTTTAGTTAGCAACAATAGTAGCTCGAGTTTTGTCTAGGAATTTATTATCATAAGGCGACCTCCTGATTTGGCTGTCATTACGAGACGTTTACGTTTTGATGTCCCTGTTTTCTGCCCGAAATGACCTGAAAATAGGCCATCAAAATGAGATTGCTGAGATCTTAGGGTGCTCTTTTACTTCAGAGCACTATAAATGTGCATTATACTTAAGAAAATGCTAACAAGTTAAAATAACACATTTAACACAAAAATAAAACTTGTAATAAATTCCTCCCGACTTTCCTTCTTCGATTTCTCCCGGGATTCCTTAAGGGATTTTTGCCGGGACTCCTTCCGGCATCCAATTAGGGCATTCTTTCGCGGATCTCTTCATTTTTTTAGGGATTTCTTCAGAGAATTATTCTGGGATTCTTTCGCCGATTTCTCAAGGGGATTCTTTAGAGATTCATGTCGGGATTTCTTTAGAAATTTCTTCTGGGTTTCTATCAAGGATTCCTTAAGGGATTCGTACTGAGATTTGTTTTATTTCTCCTGGGGTTCTTTTAGGGACTCCTACAGAATTCTGCCTTTAGAAATTCGTTCTGGAATGCCTTTCAAGATTTCATCAGGGATATTTTCCGGCATTCCATCAGAGGGATTCCTCCCGGGATTATTCCACTGATTTTTCACGAAATTTCATGAGCAATTATTCCTTATCACGGTGTGTTGTGTAGAACAACTTTATAATAAAAAAATAAGTAAGTCTGAAATTTTGCCCAGTGATACTTTGGGCCATTCCCTTCAATTTGCTGGGTCGGTTGAAAACATTCATCGGGGGGTCTAGAACAAAAATTTTTTTTGAATGTTTTTCATGCAAAAACAGTTAAAAACGCATATTGTAAATTATTGCATCTCCTACAAATATTCATAACTTATTTGTCTTTGAGGATAGAACCATAAAATTTTCAGGCGTTTTGAAGTAGTATGCGTATATGACTGTGTGAAAATTTCATTAAAATATGTTGAATGGTTTTCAAATAATAGCAAAACTATCAAACGCATTCTAAAATACTAAGCTTAGTAGCAAAAGTCCAACAAAATATCTATATTTTTTATATAATAATACATGAAAAAATTTTAATTCTAAGGACCTTGAGTCATTATGATGGTGGTATGTACTGTGAAAACTTGTTTTTCAAATAATGAACAATTACATAGTCAAATACATGAAAGGAAAACACACACATTGCCATTATGTAGCTTTTGACTAAACTAGGTATTAATTATTTATCTCAAGAACGCGGTTTTGCGTATACATGTTCTTTTTTTTCATTTTTTTAATGATTAAGGTCTTATCTAAGTATCAGATTGCAAGCGAAATGCTTTAGGAGAGCGTGGCGCAATAGTGTGGATTACAAAAAAAAACTGTTTGTTATTTTTCGAAAGATATACATTTATGTTGAAAATATTCTACTAGTGAACGACGCCCTAACAATGATCAATCACACTTCCTCATGCTTGGAGGAAACCACAGAAAATATTTTTGAGACATCATATGCAAATCGATAAGACTATTTAAACCATTGTTATCAAATTGTTTTTTCTTGGACTTATGCTGAACAGCCTAACTTTCATGCCTAATGTAGAAACATTTTCAATAAGCACTCCGTTCTTTTAACTCTTCTTTCAGAACTTATTATCAGTTATTTGTTAATAAATGGTGGCATAAGTAATAAGCATCATACAGCTATTAAATTTAAAGACAAACCTAAGTTTAGGTCCAACAGCTATGTCAAATATCATGGAATAATCCGGAAACTATGTTTAGTACCGTAAAGTTGACCTTAATCGAATATTGCCCAACTGAATTCTGTTTTGATTTCAGTTCTCGTTATTGTGTCCTGTCTTGGTTTAATGTGGACTCATACCCACAACTTCAATGTTATGTGGTCTTTAACAGAGTTAACTTGTTTTTATTCATTGACTAAGGTGAAATACTATTTAATTTTGAGCTTGTGAACATTAATTCCAAAATAATTTAGTTTCTATACTTTTTCTTCGAAACAGAGATGTTTCCCAATCGTCGAGTGCTTTTCTTGGCTTACCAAATAACATTAAAATATTTTCTTTAGGGAAGGCCGACATGCTCAGCAATCATGATAAATGTGTTTATTATAGGATTCATAATAGAGGCATACTTGTACTTGTGAACATGTATACGCAAAACCACGTTCTTGAAATAAATAATTAATACTTTAGTGAAAAGCTACATAATGACAGTGTGTGTTTTACTCTCATGTATTTGACTATGTAATTGTTCATCATTTGAAAAACAAGTTTTCACAGTACCGCCATCATAATGACTCAAGGTGTTTAGAATAAAATAGTTTTCATGCATTATTGTATAAAAAAAATATAGATATTTTGTTGATCGTTTGCTACTAAGCTTAGTATTCTAGAATGCGTTTGATGGTTTTGCTTTTACTTGAAAACCATTCAACATATTTCAATGAAATTTTCACACAGTCATATACGCATACTACTTCGAAACGCCTAAAAATTGTATGGTTCTATCTTCAAAGACAAAAAAGTTATGGCTACTTGTAGGAGATGCTATAATTTACAATATGCGCTTTTAACAGTTTTTGCATGAAAAACCTTCAAAAAAAATTTGTTCTAGACCCCCCGATGGATGTTTTCAACCGACCCAGCAAATTGAAGGGAATGGCCCAAAGCATCACTGGGCAAAATTTCAGACTTACTTATTTTTTTGTTTTAAAGTTGCTCTATAAACACACCGTGTTATGTCATGGATTATTCCATGATTATTCTTGTTTTTGCTCACGAGATTCATTTAAGAATTTTTTATCGGGATTCCTTCTCGTATTCCTTCCGTTCTGGGAATCTTGTTAGGACTTTCTTCCAGGATTCCTTTATTGATTCCTCCCGCAAGCTGCACAAAACCTTCGCGGCGGAATGCTTGAAGTCAAATTTTTAAACAAGTTTCTGTCTGTATAGGACAGATCGGTGAAGTACTAGATTTGTAGTAATGAGCTGAATTTTAGTATGGTGAGAAGGTCAATTCTCCGTTTCTGCAATGAAATGGTGCAAAAAGTGTGGGTATTATGATTCCTTGCCTAATTTGATGCTGTTTGAGCAAAACTTTGGGCAACAGTGTTGTTGTTTTCTCCATTTCTTGCAACATAAACAACATAGTTATCCAAAGTTTTGCTCAAGCAGCATAAAATTAGGCAAGGAATCATAATACCCACGCTTTTTGCATCATTTCATTACAGAAACGGATAATTGACCTTCTCACCATACTAAAATTCAGTTCATTACTATAAATCTAGTACTACACCGAACGTGCCCCATTGATGAACAATTGAATTTAAATGTACTAAAATCATCATTAATTTTCACTTATACACAATTAAAGACAGCGAGTTGCTCTATAGCCAAACCAGGGCTATCAAAAGTTCATATGATCTGTGAACACTTCAATTCGTTAGGGATCATTAATCATGATCTTCCGTCAGAGTACACACTCCATTTAATCTCGTTAAAGTCACATCAATATCGAATCAAGAGACAAATTACACATCGAACTCCAACATGTAGTTCCCCTATACGCAAACTGCACGGTGGAATTCAATATAAGACGGGCACCATCATAGTAACCGCAAACGCAATTGTCACAAGAAACACTTCGCCGAGTCACGGATCATTTAATCCGACGCTGAGCACGGATTTACCGGCAACCATCTGAATTCGATCGATCATCCGGTTCACGACAGGTTCACGATCGGTTTGGTTTGTTAAATTGAGCGTGTCGGATGTGCCGGTGGCGGGCGTCTTGATTTGACGTCGGATCAGGTCGTTGTCACCGATGCGACGATGGCATCAACGGCACGGGGCCGGGCGTCTTCGCCAAAATTGACAGTCATTCGAGATGCAGGCACTGACGAGAAGTACCTACGTACCTACGACATGTCGAATCGCGATGTTAAATTGTCCGAATCCGTCATACGGGTTGAGTTCTGCTAAGATTATGCAAAACGCAATGAAGAAGAGTGCGGGGTGGAACGAGTTCTTAAAAAAACATAAGGCTGAGAATCAGAAACAGCTGAAATTCAAAAGACTTTGTTTAATCGAAATAGTAATGAAAAGTACCAACCATACACAAGAAATGACTGCCTTATGTGATTTCAGCCTTACGTTATTCAGCTTTTCGTAGGTAGCCCAGCAAACAAGAGGTTTATATGTCCTCTTCCAGAGCTGGAATGAACAAAAAAACATCGAAAAGTAAACATATTGGCATTCATAAGGTTTCAATGTATTGAACGATGCATACATTTAAGCATTAAAATACATTTGTAATGTTCATTAAACTTCTTATTTGAGGTAATATAGATAGATGGCGCATTTGCGAGTGAATTTTCTTGGTGTCTCATTTGACTCCAATTTCCCAGTCTCATCCGAAAAAAACGGACAGGTAGAACAGGGTAGAGTTGACTTCATTTCATACAGCAGGAATGCACTTTGGGTCCCTTGTACACCGTCGCGTCGTGTGGTTGAGAACCGTGACCGCGTGCCAATCTTGCCATTATTGCATTGTGGGCGCTCAAATGAAAAGCAGGCAGGGAGGCAGGCGTTGATGGATGTTCGTTTTATTTGCGGTAACTCCCGGTGTTGAGGAGTGATTGTAATGACCGCGTCACCGCCATTCAAATAAAGGTGCAAAAAAAGCGTTAGTGTACAAAAGAACTGTTTAATAGCTGTTACGCTCCTTGGGGAAGTTAGGTGGGCATAACGTCGGGTAGATGCCTTTCTATTGTATTTCTCTTGATTTATTGACTGGAATTGTTTTAGTCTTCGTACACAAAGGCGTAACAGAAAGATATGAGTCAAATATCATCATAATAAAGAGGTGAGTCAGCCTAGGTATACTGATCTCTTCTACTGAAACTTCCTTACAACTCCCTAAAACCCTCTAAAACTCCCTGACATCCCCTTTAAGTCCTCCTTATTCTTCATCTTGACGTAACGTCCCAACTGTGACAACGCATGCTTCTCAGCTCAGGCACAAATTTCGCAAATGTAGGAAACGTGCCTCTGGAGCCGACCTACTGATACCTGCCTTTCAGCTTAGTGTTCTATGAGCACTTCCACAGTTGTTAACTGAGAGCTGTCTCTGCTAATGATCATTTTACATACATATATCCGTGTACCAGGCACAAAGATACTCTAGTCCAAGGAAGGCAAGAAAATTTTCTTTATCATATGTTCTTGAACCGACCGGGAATCGAACCCGTTACTCTCAGCAGTCATGCTGAATACCCACGCCTTTACATCTGTGGCTATATGGGTCCTTCTGAAAACCTCCGAAGCTCTCTGAAATCTTCTCGACATTCCCCAAAACCTCTCAAGGTGTCAGGGAAGCTTTGAGTCCTCCCGGAGCCACCATCCCCTCGGAACCACTTGAAAATTATGAAACTTCTTTAAATTCCTGAAAGTCCGTGAAATCTTTATAAATCCTTAAAATCCTTATAATTCCTTGGAACTTCCTAAAACATATAATTGACATAGAATTAGCATTAGCATTAAGCGAGTCGCACAAATTCGTAGGTGGTACAGTCCTAGACCGCTGTTATGAGGGTTGCCTCCTTCCCGTCCGAACCAAAGCACAAAGATTTGGGACTAATCTCTGACACTTAGACAAGACTGACGCAATCTTCCAATGGTCGAGCACTGTCCTGGCCACGTCCTTGCGACTGCTGAGGAATGGGAAAGAATGGTTAGTTTTGGACACCTATGAAAAATGTAGACAACTCTACGATCTCTCAGGCCTAGGTGTCACGGGAATTTGGGTGGAAGGGTAAACTCCAAAGGATACGCTTGGTTATCGTTCAGGCACACCATTGTTAGACTGCTTCGAATCAGTTGTCTGCCCAATTCATCCTGGGTTCCTCGTCATCTTGTTGGCATTTGGTTGAATTACTAGATTCTTCGGTTGATAATCTGAAATATAAAATAATATTAACATCGTACGTCAAATAAGCTTCGCTCGCCACAGTTACATATTTTTAAAATATTATTTATATCGTACGATACATTTACATACATACATATATCAAGATCAAAATTTGATTTGGTAGATCTTACACCGCAACGCACCATTCTAAGGTGATCTACCCACGTTACGGGGTTCCTAAAACATATAATTGACATATTTAAAAAATAAAACATCGACTACACTTAAAATCAGAAAAAAATTGTAACAGAAATTACTTTGGAACCCTATGTACCTATGGGCCAATGTACCAGGAAACACGCCCAATAATGAGTACATAGATGCAAAAATTAAAATAGAACCATGCAAATGCTTATTTTTATTCTTCGTATCGAGCCTATGTTTGTCAACATGGATACGAAACATTAAACATTACACATTCTCTATTTTATTTTTCGTATCGAGCTTCTCGTTAAGCGCCAATGGAACATAAATTTAACATAAGAACCCTTAAATGCGACAAGCCCCACGTTGGGCGCCAATCTAACAAATAATGCACTATTTTATTTTGTGTATCGTACCCACGTTCAGGCACTTAGATACGAATGGAACATTACAAATGCTCTGTTTTTTTTTTTTCATATCGGGCCCCATGTTTGGTACCCAACAGAAAACTGTGAACCCTACAAATGCATCGTGTCTCACGTTAGGCAACATGCAATGAAAAAGAAAACAGAACAGAACAGAACAGAAAACAGCTTTCATTATTGTTCTTGATCCCTCAATCAATCCTGAGATCGTAGGGTAGCGAATCACTTGGGCAGCGGCGGGTATTTTGGGCACTCTTCGCTATAACTCAGTCAATTCCAAACCAATTGACTTGAAATTTTGTACATGGCTAGATTATGTGCGTATCTGATCGTGTTTCAAAAATCAAGTCAATCGGTTCAAAATTGACTGAGTTATAGCAGCAAGTGCCCAAAATAGGTGCTTCTGCCCAAATGGTCCCAGACCCTAATTACATAACACATAGGATAGAAAATTTACTTCATCATATGCGCTAATTCCCTAATTGAGGGCCCATATAGCCGAGGCGGTAAACGCACGGATATTCAGCATGACCATGCTGAGGGTGACGGGTTCGATTCCCGGTCGGTCCAGGATCTTTTCGTAAAGGAAATTTCCTTGACTTCCTTGGGGATAGAGTATCTTCGTGCCTGACACACGATATACACATGCAAAATGGTCATTGGCAGAGGAAACTCTCAGGTAATAACTGTGGAAGTGCTCATAGAACACTAAGCTGAGAAGCAGGCTTTGTCCCAGTGAAGACGTTACGCCAAGAAGAGAGAGAGAGAGAGAGAGAGAGAGAGAGAGAGAGAGAGAGAGAAAGATGCGCTAATTCCCGTCACATTAAACGGAAAATAGCCGATAATTACAAATATTCCAACTTTCCTTTGCCAAAAGCATATGGAAGCAAAATAAGTAAAATATCATATGGAAGCAAAACATGTAAACTATCAATAACCACCCCCTATAGCACCGGGAATCGCATAATTATGAAAAATTTCATGCTTCAATGTTACTCAATATACGAGTTGCAAATTTTTCTCGTTTTGCGAACGACGAAGGAAACCGCAACAAATCAGCAGCTAACCAAACTGTTCTTCATCAGCGTTCGATTTACAGTTCGCTAGATTCACTTGTTGAACTAGTCTTCAATTCACATCACACAAAAGCTCTGTGGCACTTCAAAGTTTGTTTTCACTGCTACAGAATGCAACAAAAGCTGTTCAGTTTTAATTAAATAATTCACTTTCTCCCGTCGGTTAAATGTAAACAACAAGTTGTCTCCGTCTAGGGAGGATGCAAGAAAATGTGTGCGTGTATTATCTCGAAACATCATATTTCACAACCACAGAGAAATATTTCTTCGTTGCACTGTGATGGCGTATTATGATCTGACGGGCTAAAATATATTGACATACTTAGGTCGTTATTCTAAAGCTTCATCCATCTCAATATAAAAGATGTTTGCTCAAAAATACTTTGAACACATGATGTGATTTGGATTACAAAGAATTTGACCGACTTTTCGAATAAACATCTACAGACAAATTATAGTTTCTGACCATCCTATGTCACGTAGAAGGTGTGCTGGGAATTGAGTTCAGGTTATGCCCGAAATAGACGTGGACTAGACGGAAACAGAATTCGAAGGGCAATAATTCATTCTTATTATTTTAAAGAAATTATAGTTCTTTCACAATATTTTTACATGATATAGAAGCTTATTTATGAATTAGTAATTCATACCAAATTGGCTATGAGATATTAGGCGAGGTACTAGAATAAACTCGATCATCATTGGTCGGTGCTTAGTTAGACTTTTTTTTTAATTTCTTTGTATTTGTGAATTTTAACTTAACCCTCTAATACCCAATCCCGCCTTTAGACGGGGTATAGTTTGAGCATTTTTGTAATTTTTGTTTCGTGGAAAATCAATTTTTTTATATTTTTGGCTGATATTTAGGACTGTTTTGTATATCTCAAAATAGTTTTTGGTGTATTATAAAGCGTATTTACATTTTTTGAAAATCATTGAACAATTATGTGTTAGTCACCTTTTAGAAGTCATTGTTTATTTTGTATTGAATCGCTACAATTAACATATTTTAAATTTTTCCCAAATCATTCTATCCTTGTTTAATAGTTTAAGGGAATCAAATACACTCTAAAATTGTTTTCCCTAAAATTACACGGAAAATAAAATTTTCTGTGAAAAAAATTTAAAATAATAATATTTCAAAAATAATCATAAAATCTCAAAATGTTTTCATCTAAAAAAATCCGTTCCCCAAATTGGCTTCCAGAAAAATATAAAAGTGTGGGGATGTTCAAAAATAAAAATTAGAAAAATCAAAAACTGAAATTCACGAAATCGAGAAATAAAAAGAATCATCTTCCAAAACATGTTTAAATCGATTTTAGATGACGAAAAATGATATTTAGATCAAAATAAAAAAATGGGTATTAGAGGGTTAAGCTAATTCTTCATAGCTTAGTTAGACGTGAATTAGATAAAACCCTAGTTCAATTACTTATAGAATGCTATTTGGGAATGAATAGTATTCTAATCGGCTGCCAGCGTATAAAAGCTTCCATTGCCAGCTACGTCAATCTTCTCCGTTATAAAGAAATGAAAAAAAAAAATATGAAATTATGACATCTACTTAACTAGTAACTCTCCCTCTCTATGATATCGGCAAAGTACAAAAAATAGATTAGTCAAACTCGAACTGTAATTAGATTCCATGAATAGAAATAAGTGCATGGAACGAGCTCACGAATTCATCTGCAAACAGTCTTTCATGACCATCGTGACACAAATTGAGTAATCAAAATACACGAGCAGCAACTAACCTAAGAAGACAGAATTCTATTATTCTGTAACAATTTCTGACTAAACCCGGGAAAATTTTTAGTGAAATTTCGAACAGTTTTCGGAGAATCTTTTCGGTTAATTGAACTCTTGGAATTTTTTCTATCCCCTGAGAAGAACTTTTTTTCCGTGAATTTTAACTTATGCTAATTCTTCACAAATCCTCAAAAGAACTTCAGATGAAATTTGTTTTTGTCCAACTCCTGGAAAAAGGATTTTTTTTGGAAAAATCCCACTTGAATAGACGAGGATTTGTAAGTCAAACTTCTTGGAGAATTTAATGAAGAGTTCAGAGCTTCCTAAATGAATAATGTCTTAGAAATGTCAAATAAAGATTCTTGTTTATTTGTAGAACTGACACTATTCATTTGGAGATGAACCAGCCTTGGGCTGAAAATCTCCCTAATAAAGCTAATAATAATAATAGAACTGACAATTTCCTAAAATTTTCATATTTTCCACCAGATAAAATTTAGAAAACGGTCTGATTTTTATAGAAACTAATGGAATCTATTAGTTTCTGAAAAATGCGGACAAAGTTCGGAAAAGTTTTTCAATGTATTCTAATACCATGTAATTTCTGCATTTCAGTTAAACCATCTAAAAATCATTGTAAAAACTGATCAGATTTATTCGATTTCAAACCTAACTTCTACCAAAAGAACTAAAAAAGCTAATCTTTGAATTCCGGTGATACTTTTTTGGAAGCTGCCCTATATCCTCCACAAATTCCGCCAGAGATTTATCCAGCAATGACAAAAAATATCGCCACGAGTTTGTACAAACAAAGGTCTACATTTTTTTCCTTTCTATACAAACAAATTGGATTTAGAATATAATTTTGTAATTTGAAATAAAAATCTTGAAAATCAGACAATGTAATTCAAGTGAACTAGTTGACACTATGTAAGCGTCCCAAAGAACCCTTTTGTATACAGGAATCTTCGAGCTTGATTTATTATCAGCCGCGTATTATGAATAACTTGTATTCCTCCATAGTCCAATACGTCTATGTTTTTTTTTTCGAGTAATGGTAATATTTTGATTACTTCTTAGTCCAAGAAATCTTTTGATTAGTTCGGATCTACAAGCGTAAGTAGTAGTGACCATTTGCAGCACTAATTCTAGCCGCATGTAACTTTACTCCGTCAACTGATGATTTTTACGAAAGTTTAGGGTCTCTAAGAATTTCTTTCAATATCGAATCTACAAACTCAACTAGTGAGCTCACGCAGTATTATGAATAAGGTTTTACTAATATTGCCTCACGCGTATTTCGAAGTGTTTAGAAGAACTCCCTAGGATTTTGGAAGGGTTTACAAGAATTGCCTTGAGTATCGTTGATGACCGATAGCGTAAGTTGTGATATCTCGAAGTATTACGAGCAACCCTTCTAAAACTCTTTAAATTTCTTGAAAATCATAACTCTTCTGGAACTCCCCTTAAACTTTCCTGAAACCTTCAGAAGGTCGGCTCCAGAGGTACGTTATCCTCCATTTGGGGCATTTGTGCCATTAACCTGAAACCTTATTGAAACCTCTGAACACTCCTTGAAAACCCCTAATGCCCTCTTGAAACTCCCCTTAAGCACTTTCCTGAAACTTCGCTAAACCACTTAACAATCTCCCTGAAATTCCACAAAGATCCTTAATACCAACTCAAACTCCCTGAAGCACTTTGCATATCGCCTAATGGGTCCTATAACGGTTCCCCGAATTCCATTACCCCGAATGACACATTACCCTGAATGCCATTTCCCAACAGAACATATGTATTCTAAATAAAACTTTTCCAATAGAAATTCATATGCGCAGAAAATAGTTTCCACCAAATAATTGTGATGCACTAACATTGAATGCAAATTAAATAGTATCATATGTCTAAAACTCCCTTGAAATACTTTGTAACCCCAAACACTCCCTGAAAACCTCTGAAGCCCCTTAAAAACATATAGCCCTTTGTATCTTTGTATCTTCCTGAAACCTCCCTAAACATTTCTAAACCCTACTCCTAGAATTCTATTAAGCACCTTGATATCATCTCAAACTCCCTGAAGAATCTCTTCTGAAATCTTCAAATGTCCCTCTAAACACTATGAAACAGCCTGAAATCCCCCCTTCTTAGTTTTGGAAGGTTTCAAGACTCTATGTGAGTACAGGGAGTTTCGAAGGAGCTCAGCAAGTTGCTGGTTGGCTTAATGGGGCTTCTTATGGTTTTAGGAGGATTCCGAGGGTTCGAGAAGTGCTTTAGTGGGCTCCAGGCAAGTTTCAGGAGAGTTTCAAGAGGTCTTATCTCCTGAAACTTGCCTGCAGTCCACTTAAACCCTTCTCAAACCCTCGGAATTTCCCTAAAAATAAGAAACCTTCTTAAGCCAACCTGAAACTTCATCCACCTCTTTGAAACTCCTCGTGAAACCCTTTTGAAACTTTCCTGGAGCCCACTAAAGCCCTTCTCAAAAACTCTGAATCCCCCTAAAAACATAAGAAACCCCCTGAAACCAACCTGGTAACCCCTTCGAAACTTCCTGTACTCACCTGAAGTCGCGAGGAACCTCCTGAGATAACCTGGAACCCCTTGTAGTATACTGAAACTTACTGGTACCATCCTGGAGCTCTCTTGAACCCTCCTGAAACCTCCTGAGACCACTCTAAAATGACCTTGAATGTCCTTTTTTGAATTCTTCCAAAATGCCATTAAACACCCCAAAATCCAACTGGAACTTCTCCAAACCCCTCATCGGAACTCCCGAAGCAGAATGGTCCACTTTAACTTGATGTTGAATGTATCTATGAGCTTGCGAAGGTTGTTACAAAAACTATCATCCATCAAATCCGTAATCGAAAAGAAGCAAATAATGAGGCACATAACAGTGCGAGTTACTTATTTGTTTGGTTTTCTTGGAGTTAACTAAATTTACTAATTCGGACGTTTTCTTACAATCCACAGACGTTGACACCAACGAACCGGACGAGAAATCGATGATCACCTACCTGAGTTCCCTGTACGACGTCTTCCCGGAGCCGCCCCAAATCCACCCGCTCTTCGACATGGAATCCCAACGAAGGGTACAGGAATACCGGGAGATGGCCCAAACGCTTCTCTACTGGTGCCGCGAAAAGACATCCCTCCTGCAGGAACGAGCATTCCCCACCACTCTGATCGAACTCAAACGGTTACTATCGGACCTGAATAGGTTCCGTAGCGAAGAAGTGCCACCGCGACTACGCGACAAACAACGACTGTTCACCATCTACAAAGAGCTGGAGAAATACTTCGAATCGATCGGCGAGGTGGACGTGGAAACCGAGCTGCGGCCCGAATCGCTGGAGAAAGCCTGGCACAGACTCATGTCCGCACTGGCGGACCGGGACATGATCCTCCAGCAGGAGGTGCAACGGCTCGAGCGGCTCCAAAAGCTCGCCGACAAGGTCCAGCGCGAGTACAAACACACCGAAACCGTGATCACCAAGATCGAAACCCGAATCTCAGAGGAGAGCCGCCGCATCGAGCGGCTGCATCCTGTGGAAGCAAAGAACATCGTCGAGGGACTGGAAGGGGACATCCGGCACCTGGAGCAGCCGCTCCAGGAAATGAACGATGACTGCCATAGCCTGAAGGACGGCCGGTACCCACAGGCTGGAGACCTGCATAAAAAGTGAGTATAGCGATTTTAATTTGATCTTATTAACGAGACGGGAATTGAAATCAGACGATGATTCTTGTTGGATTCTGGAAAAAACTATCAAAACTGAAATAGATACTAAAATTTTCGAAATTTGTTCTTCCACAGAGTCACAAAACTGCACCAACGGTGGTCCCAGCTGCGAACAACATTCCACACTAGTTTAGTACAAAAATTGTCCGGATTGAGCTACCCAGTTCAGGAGACGACGATCACGAAACAGACACGTGTAGTGACCGAAACACGCCAAATCGGAACGAATCCCTACTTCCGGGATGTCCAGGAGTACACCGAGTGGTGCCAATCTAAGCTGGTAAGTCTTACACATTAATATTGTCTCTTGTAGTCCGCTAACGTATTCGAATCCCCCGCGCAGAAACAACTACTCACCTCCGATTACGGATCGGACCTGCCGTCGGCCAAGGTCGAACGGGAACGGCACCAGCACGAGCACAAGGTGATTGATCAGTTCCACTCGAAGATTATCCAGGCCGAACGGCACCAGAGCAATTTTAGCGGCGACGAGCTGCAGCTGTACCAGCAGAAGCTCAGCCAGCTGCAGAAAATCTACGCCGAACTGTTGAGCACGTCGACGAAGCGGCAATCGGACTTGGACGCGCTGGCGGATTTCCTGGCGGTTGCGACGGCCGAGTTGAGCTGGCTCAACGATCGGGAACAGATCGAGGTCAGCCGGGACTGGGCCGACAAGAACCTGGACCTGTCGGCCGTGCATCGGTACTATGAGGTAAGTTTGGAATTTCGATGATTAACTTCTACCTACTATTGTAAACTACAAATTTCTTCTCTTCGCCTATGGAAACTACTTTTTTCGTTCACGTTCGATCATCATTTAACTAACCGTGAAATTGCGCGCAATCTCTAACCACTAGTCTACTTTCAAGCGTACGTACGGAAACGGTGACGAAGTAAGTACCGCCTGCCGCCGCCTATTGGTGGATTCGAGTTAGAGCTTTTGAATGTTTTCGTTTGAGTTTTGTTCTGTTGGGAAATTCTCGGTTGTATTCTTCAAATGGTGTTTTGTGCGTTAGAGTTAGATCAATATTTTGATTTCAGTATCTATGTGTTCTGGGATTTATTGAACCATTTAATCCTGAATCCATTATGAAGATATTACTACCCCTTAATTCCTTATCATCACAGACGTGAAAGACCGCTTCCTGGATGATTCCCGCTAACACCTTGACCTCTTGCCAGTTGCTGGTGGCATGCTGGGCTCCAGTCAAACGCTTATTTACAGATCTCGTTTTCACACTCATTATTCTGAAGACAATCCTCTCAGAATTCTGAAGAGAATCCTCTCCGGATTCTGCAAGAGAATCCTCTCCGGATTCTGCAAGAAAATCCTCTCAAGATTCGGAAGAGAATCCTCTCAGGATTCTTAAGAGAATCCTCTCAGGATTCTAAAGAGAATCCTCTCAGGATTCTGAAGAGAATCCTCTCGGAATTCTGAAGAGAATCCTCTCAGGATTCTGCAGAGAATCCTCTCAGGATTCTGCAGAGAATCCTCTCAGGATTCTGCAGAGAATCCTCTCAGGATTCTGCAGAGAATCCTCTCAGGATTCTGCAGAGAATCCTCTCAGGATTCTGCAGAGAACCATCTCAGAATTCTGCAGAGAATCATCTCAGAATTCTGCAGAGAATCATCTCAGGATTCTGGAGAGAATCCTCTCAGGATTCTGGAGAGAATCCTCTCAGGATTCTGGAGAGAATCCT
Organism: Aedes albopictus; assembly: GCF_035046485.1. Taxonomy (NCBI): domain Eukaryota; kingdom Metazoa; phylum Arthropoda; class Insecta; order Diptera; family Culicidae; genus Aedes; species Aedes albopictus. The sequence continues at coordinate 251,257,325 of NC_085138.1, read as the reverse complement.
CTCAGGATTCTGGAGAGAATCCTCTCAGGATTCTGGAGAGAATCCTCTCAGGATTCTGGAGAGAATCCTCTCAGGATTCTGGAGAGAATCCTCTCAGGATTCTGGAGAGAATCCTCTCAGGATTCTGGAGAGAATCCTCTCAGGATTCTGGAGAGAATCCTCTCAGGATTCTGGAGAGAATCCTCTCAGGATTCTGGAGAGAATCCCCTCAGGATTCTGGAGAGAATCCTCTCAGGATTCTGGAGAGAATCCTCTCAGGATTCTGGAGAGAATCCTCTCAGGATTCTGGAGGGAATCCTCTCAGGATTCTGGAGAGAATCCTCTCAGGATTCTGCAGAGAATCCTCTCAGGATTCTGGAGAGAATCCTCTCAGGATTCTGGAGAGAATCCTCTCAGGATTCTGGAGAGAATCCTCTCAGGATTCTGGAGAGAATCCTCTCAGGATTCTGCAGAGAATCCTCTCAGGATACTGCAGAGAATCCTCTCAGGATTCTGCAGAGAATCCTTTCAGGATTCTGCAGAGAATCCTCTCAGGATTCTGCAGAGAATCCTCTCAGGATTCTGGAGAGAATCCTCTCAGGATTCTGGAGAGAATCCTCTCAGGATTCTGCAGAGAATCCTCTCAGGATTCTGCAGAGAATCCTCTCAGGATTCTGCAGAGAATCCTCTCAGGATTCTGCAGAGAATCCTCTCAGGATTCTGCAGAGAATCCTCTCAGGATTCTGCAGAGAATCCTCTCAGGATTCTGCAGAGAATCCTCTCAGGATTCTGCAGAGAATCCTCTCAGGATTCTGCAGAGAATCCTCTCAGGATTCTGCAGAGAATCCTCTCAGGATTCTGCAGAGAATCCTCTCAGGATTCTGCAGAGAATCCTCTCAGGATTCTGCAGAGAATCCTCTCAGGATTCTGCAGAGAATCCTCTCAGGATTCTGCAGAGAATCCTCTCAGGATTCTGCAGAGAATCCTCTCAGGAATCTGAAGAGAATCCTCTCAGGATTCTGCAGAGAATCCTCAGGAATTCTGCAGAGAATCCTCAGGATTCTGCAGAGAATCCTCTCAGGATTCTGCAGAGAATCCTCTCAGGATTCTGCAGAGAATCCTCTCAGGATTCTGCAGAGAATCCTCTCAGGATTCTGCAGAGAATCCTCTCAGGATTCTGCAGAGAATCCTCTCAGGATTCTGCAGAGAATCCTCTCAGGATTCTGGAGAGAATCCTCTCAGGATTCTGCAGAGAATTCTCTCAGGAGATTCTGCAGAGAATCCTCTCAGGATTCTGCAGAGAATCCTCTCAGGATTCTGCAGAGAACCATCTCAGAATTCTGCAGAGAATCATCTCAGGATTCTGGAGAGAATCCTCTCGGGATTCTGGAGAGAATCCTCTCAGGATTCTGGAGAGAATCCTCTCAGGATTCTGGAGAGAATCCTCTCAGGATTCTGGAGAGAATCCTCTCAGGATTCTGGAGAGAATCCTCTCAGGATTCTGGAGAGAATCCTCTCAGGATTCTGGAGAGAATCCTCTCAGGATTCTGGAGAGAATCCTCTCAGGATTCTGGAGAGAATCCTCTCAGGATTCTGGAGAGAATCCTCTCAGGATTCTGGAGAGAATCCTCTCAGGATTCTGGAGAGAATCCTCTCAGGATTCTGGAGAGAATCCTCTCAGGATTCTGGAGAGAATCCTCTCAGGATTCTGGAGAGAATCCTGTCAGGATTCTGGAGAGAATCCTCTCAGGATTCTGGAGAGAATCCTCTCAGGATTCTGGAGAGAATCCTCTCAGGATTCTGGAGAGAATCCTCTCAGGATTCTGGAGAGAATCCTCTCAGGATTCTGGAGAGAATCCTCTCAGGATTCTGAAGAGAATCCTCTCAGGATTCTGAAGAGAAGCCTCTCAGGATTCTGGAGAGAATCCTCTCAGGATTCTGGAGAGAATCCTCTCAGGATTCTGGAGAGAATCCTCTCAGGATTCTGGAGAGAATCCTCTCAGGATTCTGGAGAGAATCCTCTCAGGATTCTGGAGAGAATCCTCTCAGGATTCTGGAGAGAATCCTCTCAGGATTCTGGAGAGAATCCTCTCAGGATTCTGGAGAGAATCCTCTCAGGATTCTGGAGAGAATCCTCTCAGGATTCTGGAGAGAATCCTCTCAGGATTCTGGAGAGAATCCTCTCAGGATTCTGGAGAGAATCCTCTCAGGATTCTGGAGAGAATCCTTCAGGATTCTGGAGAGAATCCTTTCAGGATTCTGGAGAGAATCCTCTTCAGGATTCTGGAGAGAATCCTCTCAGGATTCTGGAGAGAATCCTCTCAGGATTCTGGAGAGAATCCTCTCAGGATTCTGAAGAGAATCCTCTCAGGATTCTGAAGAGAAGCCTCTCAGGATTCTGGAGAGAATCCTCTCAGGATTCTGGAGAGAATCCTCTCAGGATTCTGGAGAGAATCCTCTCAGGATTCTGGAGAGAATCCTCTCAGGATTCTGGAGAGAATCCTCTCAGGATTCTGGAGAGAATCCTCTCAGGATTCTGGAGAGAATCCTCTCAGGATTCTGGAGAGAATCCTCTCAGGATTCTGGAGAGAATCCTCTCAGGATTCTGGAGAGAATCCTCTCAGGATTCTGGAGAGAATCCTCTCAGGATTCTGGAGAGAATCCTCTCAGGATTCTGGAGAGAATCCTTCTCAGGATTCTGGAGAGAATCCTCTCAGGATTCTGGAGAGAATCCTCTCAGGATTCTGCAGAGAATCCTCTCAGGATTCTGGAGAGAATCCTCTCAGGATTCTGGAGAGAATCCTCTCAGGATTCTGGAGAGAATCCTCTCAGGATTCTGGAGAGAATCCTCTCAGGATTCTGGAGAGAATCCTCTCAGGATTCTGGAGAGAATCCTCTCAGGATTCTGGAGAGAATCCTCTCAGGATTCTGGAGAGAATCCTCTCAGGATTCTGGAGAGAATCCTCTCAGGATTCTGGAGAGAATCCTCTCAGGATTCTGGAGAGAATCCTCTCAGGATTCTGGAGAGAATCCTCTCAGGATTCTGGAGAGAATCCTCTCAGGATTCTGGAGAGAATCCCTCAGGATTCTGGAGAGAATCCTCTCAGGATTCTGGAGAGAATCCTCTCAGGATTCTGGAGAGAATCCACTCAGGATTCTGGAGAGAATTCTCTCAGGATTCTGGAGAGAATCCTCTCAGGATTCTGGAGAGAATCCTCTCAGGATTCTGGAGAGAATCCTCTCAGGATTCTGGAGAGAATCCTCTCAGGATTCTGGAGAGAATCCTCTCAGGATTCTGGATAGAATCCTCTCAGGATTCTGGAGAGAATCCTCTCAGGATTCTGGAGAGAATCCTCTCAGGATTCTGGAGAGAACCCTCTCAGGATTCTGGAGAGAATCCTCTCAGGATTCTGGAGAGAATCCTCTCAGGATTCTGGAGAGAATCCTCTCAGGATTCTGGAGAGAATCCTCTCAGGATTCTGGAGAGAATCCTCTCAGGATTCTGGAGAGAATCCTCTCAGGATTCTGGAGAGAATCCTCTCAGGATTCTGGAGAGAATCCTCTCAGGATTCTTGAGAGAATCCTCTCAGGATTCTGGAGAGAATCCTCTCAGGATTCTGAAGAGAATCCTCTCAGGATTCTGGAGAGAATCCTCTCAGGATTCTGGAGAGAATCCTCTCAGGATTCTGGAGAGAATCCTCTCAGAATTCTGGAGAGAATCCTCTCAGAATTCTGGAGAGAATCCTCTCAGGATTCTGGAGAGAATCCTCTCAGGATTCTGGAGAGAATCCTCTCAGGATTCTGGAGAGAATCCTCTCAGGATTCTGGAGAGAATCCTCTCAGGATTCTGGAGAGAATCCTATCAGGATTCTGGAGGATTCTTTCCAGAATCCTGAGAGGATTCTCTCCAGAATCTAGTGAAGATTCTCTCCAGAATCTAGTGAAGATTCTCTCCAGAATCTAGTGAAGATTCTCTCCAGAATCTAGTGAAGATTCTCTCCTGGAATTCTCTCTGGAGAGAATCCTATCAGGATTCTGGAGAGAATCCTATCAGGATTCTGGAGGATTCTTTCCAGAATCCTGAGAGGATTCTCTCCAGAATCTAGTGAAGATTCTCTCCAGAATCTAGTGAAGATTCTCTCCAGAATTCTAAGAGGATTCTCTCCAGAATCCTGAGAGGATTCTCTCCAGAATCCTGAGAGGATTCTCTCCAGAATCCTGAGAGGATTCTCTTCAGAATCCTGAGAAGATTCTCTTCAGAATCCTGAGAGGATTCTCTTCAGAATCCTGAGAGGATTCAATCCAGAATCCTGAGAGGATTCTCTTCAGAATCCTGAAAGGATTCTCTTCAGAATCCTGAGAGGATTCTCTTGAGAATTCTGAGAACATTCTCTTCAGAATCCTGAGAGGATTCTCTTCAGAATCCTGAGAGGATTCTCTTCAGAATCCTGAGAGGATTCTCTTCAGAATCCTGAGAGGATTCTCTTCAGAATCCTGAGAGGATTCTCTTCAGAATCCTGAGAGGATTCTCTGCAGAATCCTGAGAGGATTCTCTTCAGAATCCTGAGAGGATTCTCTTCAGAATCCTGAGAGGATTCTCTTGAGAATTCTGAGAGGATTTACTTTAGAATTCTGAGAGGATTTACTTCAGAATCCTGAGAGGATTCTCTTCAGAATCCTGAGAGGATTCTCTTCAGAATCCTGAGAGGATTCTCTTCAGAATCCTGAGAGGATTCTCTTCAGAATCCTGAGAGGATTCTCTTCAGAATCCTGAGAGGATTCTCTTCAGAATCCTGAGAGGATTCTCTTCAGAATCCTGAGAGGATTCTCTTCAGAATCCTGAGAGGATTCTCTTCAGAATCCTGAGAGGATTCTCTTCAGAATCCTGAGAGGATTCTCTTCAGAATCCTGAGAGGATTCTCTTCAGAATCCTGAGAGGATTCTCTTCAGAATCCTGAGAGGATTCTCTTCAGAATCCTGAGAGGATTCTCTTCAGAATCCTGAGAGGATTCTCTTCAGAATCCTGAGAGGATTCTCTTCAGAATTCTGAGAGGATTCTCTTCAGAATCCTGAGAGGATTCTCTTCAGAATCCTGAGAGGATTCTCTTCAGAATCCTGAGAGGATTCTCTTCAGAATCCTGAGAGGATTCTCTTCAGAATCCTGAGAGGATTCTCTTCAGAATCCTGAGAGGATTCTCTTCAGAATCCTGAGAGGATTCTCTTCAGAATCCTGAGGAGATTCTCTCCAGAATCCTGAGAGGATTCTCTTCAGAATCCTGAGAGGATTCTCTTCAGAATCCTGAGAGGATTCTCTTCAGAATTCTGAGAGGATTCTCTTCAGAATCCTGAGAGGATTCTCTTCAGAATCCTAAGAGGATTCTCTTCAGAATCCTGAGAGGATTCTCTTCAGAATCCTGAGAGGATTCTCTTCAGAATCCTGAGAGGATTCTCTTCAGAATCCTGAGAGGATTCTCTTCAGAATCCTGAGAGGATTCTCTTCAGAATCCTGAGAGGATTCTCTTCAGAATCCTGAGAGGATTCTCTTCAGAATCCTGAGAGGATTCTCTTCAGAATCCTGAGAGGATTCTCTTAAGAATCCTGAGAGGATTCTCTTCAGAATCCTGAGAGGATTCTCTTCAGAATCCTGAGAGGATTCTCTTCAGAATCCTGAGAGGATTCTCTTCAGAATCCTGAGAGGATTCTCTTCAGAATCCTGAGAGGATTCTCTTCAGAATCCTGAGAGGATTCTCTTCAGAATCCAGAGAGGATTCTCTTCAGAATCCTGAGAGGATTCTCTTCAGAATCCTGAGAGGATTCTCTTCAGCATCCTGAGAGGATTCTCTTCAGAATCCTGAGAGGATTCTTTTCAGAATCCTGAGAGGATTCTCCTCAGAATCCTGAGAGGATTCTCTTGAGAATTCTGAGAGGATTTACTTTAGAATTCTGAGAGGATTCTCTTCAGAATCCCGAGAGGATTCTCTGCAGAATCCTGAGAGGATTCTCTTCAGAATCCTGAGAGGATTCTCTTCAGAATCCTGAGAGGATTCTCTTCAGAATCCTGAGAGGATTCTCTTCAGAATCCTGAGAGGATTCTCTTCAGAATCCTGAGAGGATTCTCTTCAGAATCCTGAGAGGATTCTCTTCAGAATCCTGAGAGGATTCTCTTCAGAATCCTGAGAGGATTCTCTTCAGAATCCTGAGAGGATTCTCTTCAGAATCCTGAGAGGATTCTCTTCAGAATCCTGAGAGGATTCTCTTCAGAATCCTGAGAGGATTCTCTTCAGAATCCTGAGAGGATTCTCTTCAGAATCCTGAGAGGATTCTCTTCAGAATCCTGAGAGGATTCTCTTCAGAATCCTGAGAGGATTCTCTTCAGAATCCTGAGAGGATTCTCTTCAGAATCCTGAGAGGATTCTCTTCAGAATCCTGAGAGGATTCTCTTCAGAATCCTGGGAGGATTCTCTCCAGAATCCTGAGAGGATTCTCTCCAGAATCCTGAGAAGATTCTCTCCAGAATCCTGAGAGGATTCTCTCCAGAATCCTGAGAGGATTCTCTCCAGAATCCTGAGAGTATTCTCTCCAGAATCCTGAGAGGATTCTCTCCAGAATCCTGAGAGGATTCTCTCCAGAATCCTGAGAGGATTCTCTCCAGAATCCTGAGAGGATTCTCTCCAGAATCCTGAGAGGATTCTCTCCAGAATCCTGAGAGGATTCTCTCTAGAATCCTGAGAGGATTCTCTCCAGAATCCTGAGAGGATTCTCTCCAGAATTCTGAGAGGATTCTCTCCAGAATCCCGAGAGGATTATCTCCAGAATCCTGAGAGGATTATCTCCAGAATCCTGAGAGGATTATCTCCAGAATCCTGAGAGAATTCTCTCCAGAATGCTGAGAGAATTCTCTTCTGAATCCTGAGAAGATTCTCTCCAGAATCCGGAGAGGATTCTCTTTAAAATCCTGGGAGGATTTGTGGTTTGTGAACGGTCCCTTAAGAACTGCGGTGCTGCATAATTCAGAGCAGTTGCAACTCCAGTATCGCCAGACCAGCTACACTCACACAAGGGACCAATGTGATAGCTGCTCGAGACTAACAAAGCATCTTCAGTGTGTGTGGGAAATGATGACTACCATCGCTCATTGCCAACAGGCCGCTCAGTTCTCTGCGCCTGCACAAGGAATTTTTATTTTTGGCACAGGGTTTGCCCATTGGTGCATGATGAATGCCCGTCGTAAGGTGAAGATTACAGTGAAGCGGTACAGTTGTCTTGGTTGCATAACTTGTAGGCGTTATATTGACACTGTGCTGTGATGAAAATTAGAAGGAACGGAAATGTTTTTTAAAATCTGTTTCTGGTTTTAGTGATGGCCACGTACATACGAATCTACATGAGATGTAAATGTAAAAGAGAGAGAAAAGTAGATAAAAGGATACAAAGTAGCAGGAGAGGGACGAGCCTGGGATTGAACCCAGGACCTTCTGCATATGAATCAGAAGCAATAGCCACTAGACCACCAAGCCCGTCTGCTGTGTTCTATAATTCAGATGCGTAAAATTTGCTAAAAGCATCCATTTTCATGGGAAATAGAGCGTTAAACTCTCGCTAGGCCAGGTTTAACTATGTGGGTAAACCAGGTTTACGAATAAGTAGAGATGAAGAAATTGACCTTTAACATTCTTATCATGTACCTACATTATTGGCTTTAAACGACTCTCATGTTACCTTATTCCATTCGTTTCCGAAACATAGATTTCACATATTGAGGATTCCATCGTATAACGCTTTTCTTGTGGTATGCTTAAGTTCTGTTTCGTGCTTATTGACTGTCAGGCTTTTATCTTTTTTGTCAATCGATTCTATTATATAGCATGTAATTAATCATTTATCTCTTCTTCCCCCAGAACCTGATGTCCGAGCTGGAGGACCGCGAGAAGCACTTTGCCACCATCCTCGACCGCGGAGAGGCACTTCTAGTCCAACAACACCCCGCCTCCAAGTGTGTCGAGGGTCACCTGCAGGCCCTCCAGTCGCAGTGGTCCTGGCTGCTGCAGCTAACCCTCTGTCTGGAGGTGCACCTGAAGCACGCCACCGATTACCATCTGTTCTTCGACGAGATCCACGAGGCGGAAACCTGGCTGGCCAAGCGGGACGACATCCTGAACACCAAGTACTCCCAGTCGGAGTTTTCGCTCGATCAGGGCGAGGGACTGCTGCGCGGCATGCAGGACATCCGCGAGGAGTTGAATGCCTTCGGCGGCAGGGTGGCCCGTATGCAGGACCAAGCCACAACGATAGTGCCTTTGAAGCAGCGCAAGCAGCCCGTCAATCGGCAGTGCACCGTCCAAACCATTTGCTCCTACAAGCAGGGTAACATCTCGCTGGAAAAGAACGAATCCTGCACCCTGCTGGACACATCCGGCCGGGTCAAATGGCGCGTGAAAACGAACAAGGGCGCGGAAGGTTCCGTCCATGGGGTGTGCCTGCTGCTGCCTCCACCCGATCAGGAAGCGATCGAGGCGGCCGATCGGTTGAAGCGTCTGTTTGACCGATCGATCGCCCTCTGGCAGAAGAAGCAACTGCGGCTGCGCCAGAACATGATCTTCGCCACCATCAAGGTGGTCAAGGGCTGGGACTTTGAGCAATTTTTGGCCATGGGTGCCGAGCAGCGGACGGCCATCCGGCGGGCGTTGAACGACGACGCCGACAAGCTGCTGGCCGAGGGCGATCCGGCCGATCCGCAACTAAGGCGGCTGAGGCGCGAGATGGACGAGGTCAACCGACTGTTTGACGAATTCGAGAAACGTGCCAGAGCTGAAGGTGAGTGCTTTCGAAACGTACCTAGATTTACGACCGTTCGGAGTTCGGGGGCTTGATTGAGTGGAATGGGTTTTGGCCAAATCTGAAAAGTCGAAACGGCAATAGAGTCCGCATCTCACTGTTAGAAATGATCTCGCTCCCGAGCTGCGCTGCGAGACAATAGTTAGAGTTTAATTGGTCAATTGAGCTGTATGGCCATATCGGGGATTTATGGTCACATCTCCGTTTCAAGTTGCGACTCTGTTCCGTATTATGAGTGTCAACGATCAGCGAGAAGGTCAAGAATAATAGGTCTCTGTGGGAAATGGGACCACCTATGTATTATATGATCGGGTGACAATTTTTCATGCATCCGAAAAAGGCTAATTTTTTAACGATTTTCTCCCTGCTCGATAAATGAGGTGGGTGTTTTTGGAAGCGTAGTTCTTCATTTCTCGAATCGCCAGATCAGTCAGAATCGCATCGTTGAACGCAACGGATCACACGGATCGTGGTGAAAACAAATAGTTCTCTTTTAGTGGATCATTTCAGTGTTAAAAGTGAATTTATTTGAGATAAGAGAAGACATGAAGGGCGTTTTTCGATTCCGGTCTTTTCGAGGTAATTGCAGGAGTTCTTAGGTTAGCATAACGTGTTAAAGTAAATACCGTGAGGTCGCCATTCACCGCTCATTTAACAGCATTTTCGTAAAGTATATGACATTAAAAAATGACGTTTGCGAATATTGCACTTTAATTTACGTTATCAACTCAACAATCATGTTGTTATTATAGAAAAAATATAAAACGATTGTAAAATATGTTTACAATCGAAAAAATAAAAATTCAAATGTGTTATCTCTTGGCTCCTATTACCGCTCATGCACCCATTCACCGCTCATAATGGATTATTTTTTCATGGATTCGTAGAAACTATTCATTTATAAAAACAAAATAGCTTTTATTTTTCAAAGTATTGACGATTCATGACGTTCAGTTCATCCTGTTTTGTCAAAATGGAATCTTTAACGGGTTTTACCTGTTGGATATTTCTTCCGCTGTTTGCCCTGAACAGTTCCCATGTTGTCCTGCAGCGCAGTGTGAGAAATATTTTTTGAGAACGTGATTTCAGGTACACCCATATAAAAACTTGATGAAATGAAAGTGTTTTAATATGGCAGCATGTTACATTCACTTTTGTTACGATACTTCACTAACATTTGATCATTTTTGTATGATTGACCCAAAATGAGCGGTGAATGGGGCATGAGCGGTGAATGGCGACCTCACGGTAGTTAGAATCAATATTTAGTGGATTGATTGATCAATATTTAGTGGAATTTGAACCCACGACTCCGTATTCGCTATACCGGCGCTTTAACCAACTATGCCACATAAAGGGTAATGATTCTGCGGAAAAGAAAGCAAATCTGATTCCCAGACCACACTATGAACACTCCCGTTTTCACAAATCCATCTGTATTTCGTTTTGTAAGCAAAATCATTACCTGTTATGTGGCTTAGTTGGTTAAAGCGCTGATATAGCGATATGGAGTCGTAAGTTCGAATACCACCAGAACGCGAATATTTTTTTTAACAAATCTTTCTCTGAATTTGTCAATTAACAACATTCTGTGCCTTTTAATTACAAGTCTTTCAGTATTTTTCAGACATACTAGCAAACCTGGCAAATGCCAGTAAAAGGCGGCATATATCAGGGCAGTTTGAACTGATTGCGATATTTTTTCTAGGAATTTCAAGGGCCAAATTCGTTTACTCCAACTATACCAATTTATCGTGCTGCAAGCGTGGGAATGTCAGTGCTAATAAGTCATTTTTTCTCCAAATTCCAGAGGAAAGCAAACAAGCTAGCCGAATCTTCACCGAACAATGCATCTCCCTCAAGACCCGCTTGGAGGAGATGGCACGCGAGCTGGACCACATAATCCTCTCGCCGATGCCGCGCGATCTGGACTCGCTGGAACACGCCGTCCAGATCCTGGAGGACTACAAACGCCGGCTGGGTCTGCTGGAACCGGACCTCAAACACCTGCAGGAAACATTCCGTACCATCACGCTGAAAACGCCCGCTCTCAAGAAGAGTCTGGACAATCTGCTGGAACTGTGGAAGGAGCTCAACACGCAGGCGAGCCTACACGGCGATCGGCTGAAACTGCTCGAAGGTGCCCTAGCTGGCCTGGAGGACAACGAGCAGGTGATCTCCGATCTGGAGGGCAAACTATCCCGCCAGCTGGAGTTGCCATCGTCGCAGGAGGGCCTGTACGAGGTGTTCAAGCGATTGAGCTCCATCCAGGAAACGATTTCCGCCCAACAGCCGGAAATGGACAAGATGAACGACTCCGCTGATCAGCTCGGTCGCATGGGCGTTCCTACCAAGGTGCTGGGCGATCTGAAGCGGCTGCACGCCAACGTTGAACGGCTGAACTCCCGCTGGAACAACATCTGCGGACAGTTGGCCGAACGGTAATGGAATTGTGCTACTCAATTGTGTCCAGTTCTAATGTTCATTTTTTTTCTCCTGCAAACAGGCTACGTAGTGTCGAAACCGCCATCGGGCTGATGAAGAACCTACAGACGAGCATCGTTGTCGAGGAGACGTGGGTCGAGAAGCAAACCGAAAAGCTGCAAGCATTGCCAACGGCCACCTCCGCAAGAGAGCTGGACGTAAGTACCCTAATCACCCGGTTGTTTCCCCCCATGCTTTCAGGTTTCCATCAACTTAGAAACAGCCCCAGTTAGCTATGTTGTTTTCTACAGGAAGTTTAGTAGGTCCCGCTCAGAACATTTAAGTTTATTGCTATTGATGATGATGATGATCGTGATGACGAAGAAGGAAATGACATTCTAGGAGGATTGCCCTATTCGCGTGTGTTGATTTAGGTTTCGCCCTTCGCCCCCTTTGTCTAGCAATCAAGACTCAGTCCATACACGTACCCACGTACACAGATTCCCAAAACACTCAAATCTTTAGAGTATAACAGCAGCTGCTGCTGCAGCAACAGTAGTGACCGAAGTAGATTGACTAACCAAACAACGTCGTAGTAGTTCGGAACAAGAATTGACTAACTGCATTCTATACACAGTTCAAACGCTAATCTTATGAACCGGGATAGGGGACAACATTAACAACAGTGGACTAAAAGCGTAACATTTGAAAAGATGGGAGCGGCATCTAAGGGTGTCTCATTTCTTTCTGAATTCCACCAGTAAAATTCGACGAGTAACGTCTCTGAGACTTCTAGAACAAACTCTCCGGAAATTTTCCTGGGACTTTTTTTTCAGGAGTTCTACTCAGAAAAGAAAAAAATTCTCTGGGAATTTTACTGAGGATTCCACCAGGAATTCCCCTGGGGATTCCACCAGGAATTCCCCTGGGGATTCAACCAGGAATTCCCCAGGGGATTCCACCAGGAATTTCCCTGGGGATTCCACCAGGAATTCCCCTGGGGATTCCACCAGGAATCTCCCTGGGAATTCCACCAGGAATCTCCCTGGGAATTCCACCAGGAATCTCCCTGGGAATTCCACCAGGAATCTCCCTGGGAATTCCACCAGGAATCTCCCTAGGAATTCCACCAGGAATCTCCCTGGGAATTCCATCAGGAATCTCCCTGGGAATTCCACCAGGAATCTCCCTGGGAATTCCACCAGGAATCTCCCTGGGAATTCCACCAGGAATCTCCCTGGGAATTCCACCAGGAATCTCCCTGGGAATTCCACCAGGAATCTCCCTGGGAATTCCACCAGGAATCTCCCTGGGAATTCCACCAGGAATCTCCCTGGGAATTCCACCAGGAATCTCCCTGGGAATTCCACCAGGAATCTCCCTGGGAATTCCACCAGGAATCTCCCTGGGAATTCCACCAGGAATCCCCCTGGGAATTCCGCCAGGAATACCCCTGGAAATTCCACCAGGAATCTCCATGTGAATTCCACCAGGGATCTCCCTGTTAATTCCACCAGTAATCTCCCTGTGAATTGCACCAAGAATCTCCTTGGGAATTCAATCTGGAGTCTTCCTGGGAATTCCATCAGGAGTCTCCCAGGGCATTCACCTTGGGATCAACCTGAGAATTCCTTCAGGAATCCCCCTGGGAATTTCGCCAGGAATACCCCTGGAAATTCCACCAGGAATCTCCATGTGAATTCCACCAGGGATCTCCCTGTTAATTCCACCAGTAATCTCCCTGTGAATTGCACCAGGAATCTCCTTGGGAATTCAATCTGGAGTCTTCCTGGGAATTCCTAATCTACCTGGGAATTCCACCAGGAATTTCCCTGGAAATTCTACCAGTAATCTGTCTGAGATTTCCACCAGGAATCTCCCTGGGTATTTCACCACGAATCTCCCTGGGAATTCCACCAGGAATCTCCCTGGGAATTCCACTAGGAATCTCCCTGGGAATTTTACCAGGAATTCCTCTGGGAATTCCACCAGAAATTTCCCTGGGAATTTCACCAGAAATTTCCCTGGGGATCCCACCAACATTCTTCCTGGGAATTCTTCTAAGAATCTCCCTGGGAATTCCACCAGGAACCTAGGAATTCCGCGAGGAATTTCCCTTGGTATCCCACAAACAATTTCCCAATGAATTCCACCAGGAATTTCGTTTGGAATTCCACCAGGAATCGCCTTGGGAATTCCACCAGGAATCTCCCTGGGAATCCCACCAGGAAATTCCCTGGGCATTCCACCAGGAATTTCCCTGGGAATTCCCCCAGGAATTTCCCTGGGAATCCCACTAGGAATTTCCCTGGGAATTCCACCAGGAATTTTCCTGGGAATTCTACCAGGAATTCCACCAGGAATCTGCCTGAAAATTCCACCAGGAATCTCCCTGGGAATTCCACTAGGAATCTCCCTGGGAGCTCCATCAGGAATCTCCCTGGGAGCTCCACCAGGAATCTCCCAGAGAATTCCACCAGGAATCTATCTAGGAATTTCACCAGGAATTTTCCTGGAAATTCCACTAGGAATCTCCCTGGGAGTTCCACCAGGAATATCCCCGGGAATTCCACCAGGAATATCCCCGGGAATTCCACCAGGAATCTCTCTAGGAATCTCTCTGAGAATTCCACTAGAAATCTCCCTGAGAATTCCACCAGGAAGCTCACTGTGAATTTTACCAGGAATTCCCCTGAGAATCCCACCAACATTTTCCCAGGGAATCACACCAAGAATTTGCCTGGGAATTCCACCAGAAATTTCCCTGGGAATTTCACCAGAAATTTCCCTGGGGATCCCACCAAGATTCTTCCTGGGAATTCTTCGAAGAATCTCCCTGGGAATGCCACCAGGAATCTCCAAGGGAATTCCACCAAAATGCACCCTAGGAATTCCGCCAGGAATTTCCCTTGGAATCCCACAAACAATTTCCCAATGAATTCCACCAGGAATTTCCTTTGGAATTCCACCAGGAATCGCCCTGGGAATTCCACCAGGAATCTCTCTGGGAATCCCACCAGGAAATTCCCTGGGAACTCCACCAGGAATTTCCCTGGGAATTCCACCAGGAATTTCCCTGTGAATCCCACCAAGAATTTCCCTGGGAATTCCACTAGGAATTTTCCTGGGAATTCTACCAGGAATTTTCCTGGGAATTCCACCAGGAATTTCCCTGAGAATTCCACCAGGAATTCCACCAGGAATTTCCCTGGGAATTCCACCAGGAATTTCCATGGGAATTCCACCAGGAATTTTCCTGGGAATTCCCCCAGGAATTTCCCTGGGAATTCTAATACGAATTTCCCTGGGAAATCCACCAAGAATCTCCCTGGGAATTACACCAGGAATCTCCCTGGGAATTCCACCACGAATTTTCCTGGGAACTTCACCAGGAATTATCCTGGGATATCCACCAGGAACTTGCTTGACAATTTCACCAGGAATTTCCCTGGGAATTCCACCAGGAATTTCCCTGGGAATTCCACCAGGAATTTCCCTGGGAATTCCACCAGGAATTTCCCTGGGAATTCCACCAGGGATTTCCCTGGGAATTCCACCAGGAATTTCCCTGGGAATTCCACCAGAAATTTCCCTGGGAATTCCACCACGAATTTCCCTGGGAATTCCACCAGTAATCTACCTGGGAATTCCACCACGAACTTCCTTGGAAATTCCTTTAGAATTTCCCCTCGAAATTCCGCCAGGTATTTCATAGAAGATTACCACAATGCCATTCCCATTGTTTAACCGACATATAACGAAAACACGACACTTCCCAAATAATAGTAGACCTCGATCTAAACTTACCCCATGAACACGGTTCAGTGGAAAAGTCCTGACCTACCCACACTTAGATATTGACCTCGCATGAACCCTTCTCTACCATGAGAGTAGCGTAGACACCAACCACACCAATCCAGTAACTTGGTTCAGGATCCGCCATATTAGTTATAGTTTAGTCTAGTCAGTAGAAAAACAGCTTAACAGTTTAGAATGGCTCTACCAGAGAATCGCTAGTCCTCCATTTAGCCATCGAATCGTACTAATCAATTTAATTTATTTTCTTCCTTCCCCTTATGCATTTTACCTTCTAAAAATCCCACCAATCTTCAACCGATACAAAAACACACAAACACACGAAACACCATGATCCACCACAACCACCACCAACACCTCACCACACCCCGTGGTTCTTCGTCGCCTCGCCCGAACCTCTTGCGATCTTCTTCTTCCCGAACTTCGCCGAACACGATTCGGTTTTGTCCGCTATTGTTCTTTCGTGCGCGTGCTCGATCGCGCAACACTTCACCACTTCTCCGTGTCTCTCACCAATACCTACACGAACGCAGACCATGCTGGGAGAGGCCATGGAGCGAGCGCCGAGGATCGAACAGGTCAATCTCACCGGTGGCCGCTTGATCCGTGAAGCTAAGGTACGTATCGTGTGTCGCGCAGTGGCGGCATAGGGGCAGCAACTTGAGAAGAGAGAGAGAGGGAAAACGAAAAATGGCCAACTCTGGTTGCTGGGATCATTCGCGATCCGATGTAGCGCACAGTGTTGCCATTTTTGCTGCCCGAGGGTAAAAAAAGAACTGTAAGCAACACCGTCGCTATTGGTTAAAAAAATGAATTTCGGATTCGCTAGTGTTTGTGTGTCCGTCCGTCGTCTACACGTGCTCGATTCTGGTGAGCGTGTTTGTGTGAGAGAATGAGCGGAGTGCGTGCGATTCTCTTTGCCCGAAGTGAGAGCGTTTGACATCGTCGTCGGCTTCTATTGGGAGCGTGTCTGTGAGTGTATGTGAGCGTATTTGGTAAAGGATGCCTTTTCTTATATAAGTGGATTGTTGCTTTTTTGAAAACGCTTTAAAATGGTCGGCTTCCGGCCGAATTGGTGCTGGTGCAAAAATGATCGTTGCGATCCCAACTACTGTCGAATTGGCTTGATCAAAATTTACTTTTTTTAATCAAAGCGAGTGAGCCGATTTTAAAGCTGGGATTTTAGTTATTAATTTGTCGCTTACAATTGGAGTAGAACTGTGATTAAACTAAGGCGCTAAGCAGATAAGAGCAGCTGGGCGAGGGTGATCCGAAAGATGTTTTTGCGAAGATAGCGTCGTATCAAGAAATCTGGCAACAATTTTCAAAAAATAAGCCTCACCCTAATGGGCAACCATGATTCTTGATGTGACAGCTATCTTTTTTCTTGGCATTATGTGTGACTCATTCTTTTTGATTTTCGGAGATGGATTTTTTGTCAAAATTTTGCTTCATATGTTATTGCCGCGGACAGCTGCCAGCGCTGGAATGCACCTCGAAAGAAAAACAAAAATAATAGCTTCTCAAATTCGGTAGCACCTTTGAATTCGTCCACTAACGAAACAAAAATTCAATACAATCAAAGTGACGTCTCTCAGTGGTTCACAAATTAATAATTAAAAATCGCACTTTACAATCGACCTTACATTACAACCCTAAACCGTCTAGTACAAGCTCATACTTTAGAACTGAATACTAATTGTTGTAATAACTCATATTCACACTCACACAAATACACCCCAACACACCTTAAAACACACGCGCGCACTCAAACCTCCAAATCGATAAACAATCCAACCCTCGCCTGGCAAAACTCAACCCTAACCCCGCTCGACTCACAACAATCAACTGACCCCCGCGGAATTAACCAACAAACCATCCACAACCAACCGATCGCACCGAAAATCCTCCGAAACCGAAACCCGAAATGCCCGAAAACCACTCCACCGACGGTACCGACGCCTGCCGCCAAACTATCACCCGACCACGACCACGCAACAGATCTACGATGGCAAGTGTTTGCACTACATCGACTGGCTGGTGGAGATACGGCCGAGCTTTTCGCCTCCCCGGCAGGACCTGCGGCCACCGGACGCCGACCCGGGCGCCACCGATGTGTACTCGAGGCGGCTGGACACCCTGAACGGGCGGTACGAGTCGCTTCTGGAGCAGCTCACGCAGCGGCTCAAGACGGCGATCGAGGTGAATGGCGCGGACGGATTGGTGAGTACCCGAACATACATACTTTTTTCTTTCTGTTTTATTGTATTTTGATTTAGCGATAACCTCTGCACGGGGAAAAGTCATATTCATAAACGCGGAAACTTGACATTGAAAAAATGTCCCACTGCCAACGGAAATAATGCGATATGACAAGCAGAATTTCTGTGCAATGAATTTGATGACATAACATCAGAAGGTCGTAAACAGTTCATGAGGCTTTGTCGGTAGATTGTATGCACGTCGCTGCGGTTGATTCTTGTTTGTTACGTCCCATACTGGGTTCAATTAGGAATTATTATAGTTCAATTATCCAATTCCATTCACATTTCGACGGTTTATTTCAAGTTACCTTCCAGATCGAACTACAAGTCAAGACAGGACTACTGAAAGTCCGGGCCTCTAGCAAGATCGAACCCCGCTAGTTCTCCACTCCACCGTCCGTCGACTCTGGATCATACGGTCCACCATCTGTGAGAACTGATCTGATTAGGGTTGGGACTATTCAAAGATACCCAAAAAGTTTCTTGTGTATAAAGTTATCAAATCCTAATGCATAGCTTATGACATCTTACTGTATTATGAATAAGGTTTAAACTCACACAGACTCATACATCTGTGTTTTATCAAGCTATGAGTTCAATGACTGTCTTAAGAGTATCCGGGAACACCCTGGAGAATAGAAAACTGGTCTACAAGCGTAGGGTCTCTACTATCTGCAAAACCGGGAATCCTCAGGGAATTTTATTCAACTGGAATACTCAGGGAATATCTTGAACACTAAAACTCCGCTACAATGATTTTCCCAGACATTACGTCAAGGTTTCTTTGTGGTATGCTGTACCCAACAAACATTACTGATGTTCAACAGATGAATAAGCCGCTCTTAAGCTAGATTTTGAGAATTTTAGCTGAATAAGCTGTTATTCAGCTATCATTGTTACTTGGGTAGATATACCTCTTGGCGTGCCTCCCAGGATTTCTCACAAAATTCCTTCAGTATTTTTTCATGCCATTTTTCCTTGGTGTTCCTTTTTAAATTCCTTCCGGAGATTATTTCGAATTTCGACCAGCATTTTCGAACCAAGATTCGAACAATTATTTCCAGGATTCTGCCTTGTACATCTTCCAGGATTTCTGAACTCCGACCGATTACCGCTGGAGTTTTTCACGGAGATTCTACGTACCTTCTTTCCAGAATTTCCAGAATTTCTTCCAGAGGTTTTTTCCGGTATTGCTCCCAGAGTCCCTCGTGGAGTTTTTCGCGGAGTTCCTCCTGCGTTATGCTCCAATCTCAACAAGACTTTTTCTAAGGCTATATCGTACATGTTTTCGCGGAGTTCCTGCAGAAGTTTCTCTCGGGGTTCCTCTTGAAGATTTTCCGTAATTCCTTCCGGTACTCTTGGCTTGAGACTTCCCCAGAAAAGTTACTACAAGATCCTTAATCCTGAGATTTCTAATAGGATTCCTCCAAAGATTTCTTTGTCACGAATTTTCTGCTGGAATTCCTTCTGGCATTTCTTCCAATGTTTCTCCTGTATTTTTTCAACAAATTTCCGTGAGCTTTCTTCCAGAGTTTCTCCCTGGATTGTTACTGTTGCAGATGGCCGCCTGAGATTTGTTTTACAGATTTTGTCGGGATTACTTTCAGAGCTCTTCCCGGAACCCCGAGATTCAGGATGCTTGTTTTAAGATTTCTTTAATACTTGCTAGCGTGATTCATGCAGGGATTTTTCTACGGGATGTTTCCTACGATAGCTTAAGGAATTCAGGTGAAATGTAACGAGAAACTTCGCAATGACTTATTGGAGAAACCTCGAGAGGAACTTCGAAAAAAAACCTGAAAAAAATATGGACATCTCGAAGAAACCTTTGGGCGAAACGTGGGAAGAAATAATAAGGAAATTTCAGGAAAAACTCTGAAAATCTCGGCTCTACCCCATTTGGCATTATGCCATTTGACATAACCACCATTTGTCATAATGGGCCAAATGACCATTTGGTATAATAGCCATTTGGCATAACAAGGATTATGCGCATTCTTACCATGAAGGCTTCCTCTTCTTCTTCATGGCTCTACGTTCCCACTGGAACTTGACCTGCCTCTCTTCAACTTAATGTTCTTTAAGCACTTCCACAGTTATTAATTGAAGGGCTTTCTGTGCCTGCCATTGCATGAATTTGTATATTGTGAGGCAAGTACAACGATGCAATATGCCCAGGGAGTCGATAAAATTTTCGTGACCGGAACGGGAATCAAACCCGCCGTCTCCGGATAGGCGATCCATAGTCTTAACCACTAGGCTAACTGGATACCCCCTACCAAGAAGGCTGTTCTTCGTATGATACCAAACGGCATTATGCCAAATGGCCTTTATACCAAATGGCGTTATGCTAAACGGCATTATGCCAAATGGGGTAGAGCCGAGATTTTCAGAGTTTTTTCTGCAATTGAGGAATTCCACGGAGTCATGTCAGTCGATCCTGAGCGACCATTTCAAAAATATCTGAAACTTTGCACAGTTTTTCAATTTCATCTAAATCGCCATTTTTCGATATTATAACTTCATATTCACTCACGACTAACTTTTCAAAAGGGTGTAAGGGAAAATAGTTCAAAAATATTCTAAAAGCTGTACAGCTAAAACGGATTGTTCGATTGATATGAATTTTTCAGCAAAGTTAGATAAATAAATGATGATTCCTTAGAAAATATACACTGTAAAAAAATTCTTTTTTTACTTTAAAAAAATATGATCTTTATCACAAAAACTCAAATATCTCAAAACCCTATCTTTTTACCAACGTCAATTTTTTAGGGGAAATGGCCCATTATATCAGCTATCTACCATAAAATTTTGGTGATGGTAAACTGATAAACAAAAAAGTTATGACATTTCAAACATTTCATAATTTTTACATTTAGTAGCAAAACAATTTTTTTTTTCTGTGTAAATTATTTCGAGAATTATATTTTGATGCTGATTTTATTGTAAAGGCTACCGCCTGAATTAAACAAGTTGTTTTCATGATATTTTTGTTTGATTATTCATAATTACTATAGTATCTATTTGAAACTTAGACGCGAACCAGTGTTGTGATCAAAAATATTGAGAGTGTCATACTTTTTATTGTACGTGACTGGTGAAAAAATCCCTTGATAGTGTTGAAAAGCTGTTGTAAGAAAAGCTGTTATAAGAAAAATGGAATTAAACTTATTTTTAAGACATGAGCTGAATAATAAAAGTTTTATATACGTGTATACGTCTAGTTTATTAGCAAAAAAAATTTACCTCCTATAGAACAGACTTTATGTTCGGAAGAATGCGAGTAACTTCAACAACAACAAATGCATGAGAGGTACATACCACAGATAAACAGACGCAACGCCTAGAACAATTTTCGTGAAAATCCATCGCCCAGTTCACACTACCACCACCTGGTAGAAATGTTTCACGAAACACTGCGTTGTGCAATATCGTCATCAGAAGGCGCTAGTGTGAAACGTCAAACGCAAAGAAAAACGATGGGCGCTCTTCTGGTTATGAAAGCCACAACCAAGATTCAATATGATCGTTAAAGGCGTGGTCAATGAAAATTTCGTCAGTGTTACGTTTGTTTGTCTGTATACATACCATGACAATGCTCACGAAAAAGCAAAAAAATACTACCGCTATGTATATTAAAAATTTTATAGTAAATTCTTTCTTCAGCCAAGCAAACAACACCAAAATAGTCAGTTAAAACTAATAAGTGATTTTGTTTATTATAATCTAACGAACAACATGAACAGTCGCTTTCTCAAAGGTCTTCAACTCAACGCTCTCTTGTAGACCGTTTGATGAAAAAAAAAATGTTCAAAAGAGTTACGAAATCTCACCGAAAGCACCATAGATAAACTAAAAGAGACTGGTTATGCCCAAATGTCCACATTGAATACAAATTTACGCATTTGCACGTCCTGCCGTCTAGACTTTGACAAACGAGCCATCTGTATATCATCGGTAAAGCAGGGCGTAGGAAGTTCGAAAACGACAACAACTGAGAAATTGCCAGAAGTGCTAAGTGCAGAGAGTCATGCCAGCGACATCTGTTTAAACAATTTAATCACGCCCCTTTTCAAAAATGCTTTGAAATATTCTTCAACATATGGGTATAGATGTTATATATATATATATATATATATATATATATTTTTAACGTTGAAAAACACGCTTTCAACATTCATCTTGAAGAAGAGGGAAAACACTTGTACTCAAATGTAACAGCAAATTAATGAATAAACGACTAATGCGCGGAGGGCGTGATAAAATCGGAACATTACTGTACATATAATATCCCTTTCGTGACGAACCAGCACAATTGTGCTGTTGAGCGGTACCAGTTTTGCATATTTTTTTCATCTGTTTAGACTTTGTTTTATGTGATGCAAACTGTTTCAATGATTCAGCCATTACTTATACTTGTTTGTGTGTAAACAAACTTTTGTTTACGTTGCCTGTGCAATTTACCACAATAAGGTAAACAAAAAGTGGACAAAAACAGTAAAACATGAAAAAGTTTTGTCTGTCGCATAATTTTAATTTCCGATTTATCTAGGTAGTCAAAGCTAGAAATCGAAAGATAAAGAGTAGTTCTTTCAAATGAGGTAAAATAATTGTTGTTTTGTTGGGAAATCTAAGAGTTCTGGAAAGCCAAAGTTGAGCCATTTGTATGGAGATTTCCATTTTTTGCGCTCCGTCACGAAAGGGATATACATAATACATAATAAAAACAGCTTGTATTACTCACGCAAGGCCATTAACAATAAAATCAGCATCAAACTGCGATTTCCGGCCGAAATAATTTACACTGAAAAAAAAAATATTACTAAATGTGACAATTGTGAATTGTTTGAATTGTCATTACTTTTTTATTTATTAGTTTATCATCACCACATTTTTATGGTAGACTGCTAATACAATGGACCGTTTTCCCTAAAAAATTACGTTGGTAAAAAGATAGGGTTTTGAGATATTTGAGTTTTTGTGACAAAAATGATATTTTTTAATGTTAAAAAAGATTATTTTTTCACAGTGTATATTTACTTAGGAATCACCATTTAGTTATCTAACTTTGCTGAACAATAAAATTAGCATCAAACTGTGATTTCTGACCGAAATAGTTTACACAGAAAAAAAAATTACCAAATGTTAAAATTGTGAAATGTTTGAAATGTTATAACTTTTTTGTTTATTAGTTTACCATCACCAAATTTTTGTGGTAGATTGCTAATACAATGGACCGTCTCCCGTAAAAAAATTACGTTGGTAAAAAGATAGGGTTTTGAGTTATTTGAGTTTTTGTGGCAAAAATTATATTTTTTCATGTTAAAAAAGATTTTTTTTCACAGTGTATATTTTCTTAGGAATCACCATTTAGTTATCTAACTTTGCTGAAAAATTCATAACAATCGAACGAACCATTTTGGCTGTGCAGATTTTTGAATATTTTTGAACCATTTTCACATACACCCTTTTGAAAAGTTAGTCGTGATTCAAAATAAAAAATTGAAATCGAAAAATGGCGATTTAGATGGAACTGAAAAACTGTGCAAAGTTCCAGTTCAATAGAAAATCATGAATTAAAAAATTTCCTTAATTTTGATGCTGTTGCTTGGAATCGCTCAATTTCCTTATTTCCATTATTATAGTTGTCCCAAGTTTTTCTCAGATTTTCTTTAGAAAATGGAGTAGAGCCGAAAATCTCTAATGGAAATCCCGTGAAAAAATCCAGGAGAAACGTTGGAAAACTCAGGAAGAAATACCAGGAAGAGCTTCTACAGAAATTTTGTAAAAAATCACGAGAAAAACGGTTGGAAAGCTATCCCACTAAGAGGAATTTCTGAAGGTAATTTGAATACCTTTTGGAAGGATCTTTGGAAAGAATATCGAAATTGGAGAAACTCTGGAAGCATATCGGGAAAACCTCTAGAGGAAATCCCAGGAGGTAACAAAGAAAACCGTGAAAAACTCTTGCTGAAATCCTGGGTGGAAATCTCAGGAAAAACTTCCGAAATTCCGAAAGAACGCCGTAAAAATCTCGGAAGGTGCTATTCATGGGAGCAAATACGTAAACAACCACTGGATGAAAACTTGGAAGAACTGGAGAAAGCCAATGAAAAAAGGACGGCGGCAAACCTCCAGGAAAAAAAACCTTTGATTAATTCAAGGCAGAACTTGCGGGAAGAATTATGTGACCAGCTGCGAAAGAATTTAAAGCAGGAATTACGATAGAAATCCAAGGAAGAATCCCGGAAGGTGTTCATGGAAGAGTCATGAATAAAATTTCGAAATCTCAACATTACTACTCCAGCAGCACAGAGATCATTCATCCAAGTCCAGATTAAAAACTGTGTAAGGACTTGAACGTTTAGTCAGTTTTAGTCTGTGCAATTACTTATTGGACTCCTAAATGTTTTTGTCCTGATAATTTTAGTAAAACATTCTTTTATCAGGACTCTTTCGGTAAAACACTCTGTCGTTTCTTTTTCAAAGCAATTTCTTGCAATTCATCCAAAACTCTGCTAAATATCTATAAATATTCCTTAACAGTTTTTTGTTTTATTTTTGAAAGAGTAGAAATGTGCTTGGAAGAATTCAGCGATATTAAAAAAAATAGGGCTAATTTTTAAATATAAACTTGCTTAAATCCACCCAGGAAAACTCTGGAAACTTAGGAAATTTTATTTTGACTAATGGATAGAGGCACTGAGGCGTAATCAATGAGCTAATGAAGCATCAAACTATGTGCAGCCATCTGATGAGCTCAATGTCTGAGGATCTCCAAGATCTTCCTTGAGTATTGATCATTGCATCTGTGGTGCTTCTCTCTTGACAGTTATACTGATAATGATAATTCCAAGAGTTCGGCCTACTTATCGAGCTGCTAAACTACCACATCTCCTTTTCTTTCGAAACTGACCGCAACTACTTCCTCCCGGTCACAACGAGATATGGGTGTTTAGGCTACAACCGCTCAAATTTAGGATTGTATATAGGCCTGGAAAGCAAAACGTTGCAAATTCACTATTTCGTCTAAACGGAACTTGAACTTGGAAATCTTGTCGCCTAACTCAACGGACAGAATCCGTTCCTGAGGCAGTCCACCTTTGGGGTGAACTTATGTTTCGCCTAACTCAACGGATTCAATCCGCTCCTGAGGCAGTTTACCATGAAGGTGAACTTGATAATTGTTTCGCCCAACTCAACGGATGGAATCCGTTCCTGGGGCAGTTCCTTGGAAAGGAACTTGATTGCTTTGTCCGGTTCAGTTAACCGAAGTTCGTTGCCTAGACAACAAATTGTTTGGCTTGATTCTTTTTCCTCGCAGGATGTCCCATATTCTCGGCAGACGAGGAAGAGTTCCTTCTTGATGGTCAGCTTCACTTGCAGCACTTGCAAGTTCTTCCACGGACAACGGATCTTGATTTTTTTTTATTGTCTGGATTGGATTTCCAAAATCGCGTCCAAAGTCGTTTTGGCAAACGCTCCGATGATCGCTTCGAAGGCTCGAAAGCAAACGGGGTTCGTTCGTCGCCAATGTTGTGCTTCTCTCTTGACAGTTATACTGATAATGATAATTCCAAGAGCTCGGCCTAGTATCCTAGGGCCTAGTAATCGAGCTGCTAAACTACCACAGCATCTAAGACGAATAGTTGTGTCGTTAAGCTCTATGATTAAGGTCCATACTCACACAGCCGCAGGTAGCTGCGATCAATCAAGTTAACCCTCTTATACCCAATCCCGCCTTTGGACGGGGTATAGTTTGAGCATTTTTGTAATTTTTGTTTCGTGGAAAATTATTTTTTTTATATTTTTGGCTGATATTTAGGACTGTTCTGTATATCTCAAAATGGTTTTTGGTGTATTTTAAAGCGTATTAACATTTTTTAAAAATCATTGTAAAATTTATGTTTTACTCGGGCAGAAAAGAATTACAAAACAATTGCAAGTTTCACCATTCAAAAAGAATTACTGAATGGTAAAATTTGCCATTGGTTTGTTTGAAATAAGTGACAAAAGGGCAAAAATAACAACTGACATTGTTCTATGAAATAACTGAAGAATGTCAAATTTTGACATTACAATGGCAAACCAAGAACAAAAAAATTTAAGGTTGAGAATTGCAAAATATACCATTATTGAATTATTGAAAACATAACAATATCAAAATAAGTTATTCACCTGTCAACTAAAAAAACTATCAAAAATTGCCATTAGAATAACCAAAATTCAAATTTTGTCATTATGTTGTTCTTGATAAGTGCCAAACTACGATGGTTCATCAAACTCGTAAGAGGTCAACAATATCTCACCAATTGCAAAATTTGTTATGATAGCAAAATAAGACATTCAGTAGTTATTCTTCCAAATTTGATAAATGACAAGCGAATGGCATATTTTGATATGATATCATATTATGCTATTCGCATGTTGTTTTAAACTTTTGATGTAGAACTCATGAATGACAAAATAAGTTATGACAATAAAATTTGTTATTGTTTTGGTTTTGGTTTGCCATTCACCTCTACCCGGGTAGTCACCTTTTAGAAGTCATCGTTTATTTTGTATTGAATCGCTACAATTAACATATTTTAAATTTTTCCCAAATCATTCTATTTTTGTTTAATAGTTTAAGGGAATCGAATACACTCTAAAATTATTTTCCTTAAAATTACACGGAAAATAAAATTTTCTGTGAAAAAAAATAAAAATAATAATATTTCAGCAATAATCATAAAATCTCAGAATGTTTTCATCTCAAAAAATCCGTTCCCTAAATTGGCTTTCAGGAAAAATATAAAAGTGTGGGGATGTTCAAAAACAAAAATTAGAAAAATCAAAAACTGAAATTCACAAAATCGAGAATTAAAAAGAATCATCTTCCAAAACATGTTTAAATCGATTTTAGATGGCGAAAAATGATATTTAGATTAAAATCAAAAATTTGGGTATTAGAGGGTTAAGAGTTCAATGACTATTTAAAGATCTCCAAGAACTTCCAGAAGTTCATCGAGTCTACTAGCGTAATCGGCCTGAAACGACTTGAAGACCTTCTGAAACACCCTAAGACGCCCCTGAAAAGCCTCTGGAACCCCTATGAAGCCTTTTGAACCACGACTGAAAGCCCCCTAAAACTCGGGAGCCCCTCTGTTCGTGTTCACTTTCCCACCAGCTGATGGTCGCCGTGTAAACCACTCGTTACATCTCTGTAGATGAACTCAGCGACACATTGCCTACAACGCCGAGGGGAACAAAGAAGAATTCTTTCTTGAACTACTACTAGGCAAAAGCACATGCTAGTTTTGTACTCTTGCTATAAATCATTAATACAGTTCATGTCAGCTGTACTACGCCGCGTTTTCATTTTGCTAATCAATCAGTCCGATTTACCTGCTTCCTGTGCCCACAACAGTCATTGTCTGCCGTAACACCCTTAGAAACCTTCGGAAGTCTCCTAAAATCTCTCTGAAACCTAAGCCCAAAACCACTCTATAATCCCTCTGGATCTCTCTTGAAGCTACCCTGAAAGCTTCTGAAACCCTTAACATCTAAGGATACGCCCTGAACCTGAAGCGCCTTGAAGTCCTTTCGAAGCCTCCTGAAACGCCCTTAAAGTTCGCCGGCGCGTCTGTAAATCCCCCTAAAACTCCAGGGAACCCCTCTAAAACGTACCGGAACGCTAGTGTAGAATTAGCAACTAGTTAAAATACACATAAATAAAAACAAAAAAAAATACCGGAACGCTTTTAAAACTTCACTGAAGCTTATTTAAAAGCGTTAACATACATACCTACATTTATTTGCTCAACATCACATATAGTACGATAAGACATAATCAACAATAGTAGGCCACAATACTCAGTTTATGGCTGCCACTCTCAGGCCCGGATTAAGGATTGTGGGGCCCGGGGCCCGAGCGGATGTGGAGGCCCCTCTGAGATACGACCAAAAATGTGTTTCTTTATTTTCGAACAGTACTTGAGCAATATTAAAAATCAAGCTAGTATTAGCAACCAAAAAAGGTTTTGTGGGGGCCTCTAAAATGTGGGAGCCCGAGGCCCTATACCCCCCCACCGAACCCCCCCCCCCCCCCCCCTTAGATCCGGCCCTGGCCACTCTACATCCTCGGTCACGCCCGATACTCGCAAAGTCACACTCCACCTGGTCCGCCCATCGTACACTCTGTGCTCCAAGCCTTCTTGTGCTAACTGGACCAGCAACGAACACAAACTTTACATATCCGGCATTCTGGCAATATGGCCTGCACTTCGTATCGTGGTTCGAAGCGTGTGAAGCCTCCTAAAACCCCCGAGAACACTGTAATAGAGGGTTTCAGAGTAGAACCCGGGGATGTTAGGAGGCCTTCTTCATTCCCCTAAAAATGCCTTAAAAGATCTTTGGATCACTCCTGATAACCTCTGAATCCCTTGAAACCTACAGAAACATCTGGAAGTCTTTCAGCAACTACGACAAACTATCCTGAAACTTCTTGAAACGCCGCTCCCTTGCGTTCACCTGAAAACCTGTCCCATAAAACTCTCGGGAACCAAGGTCCCCTCCTCTCTGAATCCGTAAAATAAATTCATCCAAGTTCTTTAGTTCAGTTAAGTCTCCATACGACTGAATTCATAAAAGTTGGTCACCACATCGTAGTGATTACCTAACCTAGTCAGACATATTGTCACTACAAATTCATGTGCAACAACAACAAGCATCAACAAACGCATCACGTCCCATCGTTGCTCATGTTTACAACTCCTCCGCAGGGGTAAACAAACTTTTAATGTTTTCTCTGGTTTCCATCGACGTGACGTGACACCAGTTAAGGCCGGTCAGGTACCATGATACAAACCCTAGTCTGTAAGCACTTCCGTGCAGAGCCTACGGCACTTCGTTTGCAAAGCTAAGACTGTCAACCTTATCAATGAAATAGCCACGACATGCCACAAGTGCCGAACGAGCTCATAAACTTGACCTGTTGCGGATTAGTTATTGTGTATGACATCATCGCAGAAACTTCAAACCATACAAAAAAGAGTGTACAAACACTTCCCCCATTCGACAAACAATCAAACCGCACCGTAAAAACGACATTAGGTCCGGCGCACGTACCTGCTGCGTTCGTAGAACTCACCGCCCGATACGTAGTCAATGAGGATGATGATGATGTCGATAGAGGTGGAAACCTGGGCGCGATCATGCATATCATGATGTCATCAATCCGATCCGTTTCGACGGAGTTGATGACGAGTGTAGGCGAGAGGTGGTCGTCGTCTCGTCTCTACCCCATCACCGTACCGTGTTTCAGTCGGGGTGGGATCGTAAATTTCACAACACACTTCGAGCGATCTGTATCTGTTCCGGTTGTCCAGTCCATCCACTCGGAGAGGTGATCTCAGCCTGACGACCCTCGTTGAATAGCTTTGCCCGCCATGTTTATGAGCTAATCTCCAGAAGTTGGGCCGAAATTTGCATACTTTTTGATCAGTCAGGCTTCGGGGAGATCACATTGATTCGCTACATGATTCGAAGTTTCTTTTTTGCATCATAAATATTTGCACATTTGCACTTTTTTCCTTGCATCCACCGATTCATTTTTCTTATGACCTTTAGAAACTGGTTTCTGTTATTCAGCAAAGCAGATCGAGGCTGAGCATCAAATTTGAAACTTTCGGCCGGGCGCCGAATTATTTCGCATTGAAGTGGGAATTACAAAGATCCACAAAACTGTTTGCGGTAAGCTTTGTTGTGGGGTATTGTTAACTACAAATAAATTTGCAGGTCTAATTCGTTTGGAAAACAAAATAAAGGTAGGTCTTGTGCCATGTTTATCTTTCAGCATTTGAATGACGAAAAATCTTCTTATTCTGATCACATTTGCAATGTCTAACTATGAATGAAATGCGTTACTGCTTCAGTTTAAGATTGCATTGAATTTACATACTCTCCTCTCTCTCCTCTCCTCTTCTTGGCGTAACGTCCTCACTGGGACAAAGCCTGCTTCTCAGCTTAGTGTTCTATGAGCACTTCCACAGTTATTAACTGAGAGCTTCCTCTGCCAATGACCATTTTGCATGTGTATGTCGTGTGGCAGGCACGAAGATACTCTATGCCCAAGGAAGTCAAGGAAATTTCCTTTACGAAAAAATTCTGGACCGATCGGGAATCGAACCCGTCACCCTCAGCATGGTCATGCTGAATACCCGTGCGTTTACCGCCTCGGCTATATGGGCCCAGAATGAATTTACATACTATTCCTAGTAAAAAGTCTGTTCGAGGACTAAAAGTGGCTCTTAGAACCACCATAAACCTCAACATAAAATTTATTAGGTTTTATGACGGTTCTGAAAGCCTCTACAAGGCTAATTGGCCTTCAAAACCTTACTTGGGATGCGAGAGTCATAGATCATAGTAGAAATAGCCAACCTGATCGTAACTGCATAAAGTAGAGGAAAGTTTTTTTTATCTGTATTAACTAGATTTTTATCCCTGGACTAGTGTATATCTCGGGATCCACGCTTTACTTCCCTTCCGAAGGAAAAACTCACATTTTTGTACGTTTAACGGGAGTGGGATTCGATTCCAGGACCTCAGCGTGATAGTCACGTGTTCTAACCATCACACCAGATCTGCTCCACTAGAAGAAAGTTACTCAACTGTAGATTCTTTTTGCTGACCTCATATTCTGAGCTATTCTGAGCAGCAGGATAGTTTGGACTACAACAGATCTTCAAAATTGAGTGTAGAATTAGCATTTAAGTTAAAATACACATTAATAAAAACAAAAAAAAAGATCTTAAAATTCTGAACTCCAGGAGAGTTAGAACGACTTAAAAGATCATATAAAGTTACATTGTTTATTGTATGTGAAGTATGATATTCTGTAAGTACGTATGGATCTAAACTCCATTTAAACAAGTTTCAATCAACCCTCAAATTTATGCATTCATTTGACATTGAACTGCATCTAACTGAGTGTCCGTCGGTAGCACGCAACCTACAACCGATTTATTCCGTCATCACTCTCCGTAATTTCGCAATGCCTCACTACAATGTTGTTAAACTCGTTAACCTGTCTTCAACCTTCTCGAATTGAAACAAATCGCTACCAAGGGAGCGAAAAAAGTCTCCTCCCGCGCACACGTGAAACCCCTTTAAACTTTAACTCGCCGCACGCCTCAAACTTGAGTGTTGAGTTGAGTGTCTGGCGCGAGAATTTCGTCAAAACATGGCTCTGTCTGCGCTGCGCACGATCGTATCAGTAGAGGAGGTGTCCTATTATTTATGGCTTATGACATCACCATTTTTGCCGGGTTTTGCGAAACAGTCAGTGTATGGCTGGAGCAAATTGATGGTGCAAAACTAGCTCAATCAATAATAATCCGGGTATTCGCGCTAGAATTTGGTGAGAAGCCAGTGGCGGCACGTATTTCTACCTCTCCAGGTCGAGGTTTCAGTATGAATCGACTTAACGATGTTTGATTTGTAAACATGGGCACGGGAGTAGGGGGGAGGGTGGGGCTAATTGCATATCCCATCATTGACATCGATGAAATTTGAACTCAATCAAGAAATTTTGGTGGTAAGTAATTTTGGTTCAAATTATCGCCAAGACGATTAAGTTGTAACTAGATCAATAAGGATTTCCTTTAGAAATTCTGCTAAAATATTTAGAAACTTTGGATAGATTTCTTGCAGAAGTTTTTTGCAAAGTTCATGGAGTCGTGTTACGTTAGATAGATCTTAATGGAGCGAAATTGCCAAAAGAGTTACTTATATTTTTTATATATATGTATTAACCCTCTAATACCCAAATTTTTGATTTTGATCTAAATATCATATTTCGTCATCTAATATCGATTTGAACATGTTTTGGAAGATGATTCTTTTTAATTCTCGATTTTGTGAATTTTAGTTTTTGATTTTTCAAATTTTTATTTTTGAACATCCCCACACTTTTATATTTTTCCTGGAAGCCTATTTGGGATACGGACTTTTTGTCACGAAAACATTTTGAGATTTCAGGATTATTGTTAAAAAATATTTATTTTAATTTATTTTTTTTATTGTAAAATCATTTTAGAGTATATTTGATTCACTGAAACTATTTTACTATAATAGAATGATCTGAAAAAAAAATAAAATATTTTATTTGTAGCGATTCAATACAAAATAATCATTTTTTTTCTGAAAGGTGAATAAAACACCAATTTTTCAATGATTTTTAAAAATGCAAATACGCTTTGAAAGACGCCAAAAACCATTTTTAGATATGTAGTACTAAATATCAGTTAAAAATATTAAAAAAAAAATGATTATCCACGAAACAAAAATTACAAATATGCTCAAACTATACCCCGTTTAAAGGTGGGGTTGGGTTATTAGAGGGTTAATGAGATTTTTAGCCTTAGGATACTTGTGGCTGCGTGGTCGTGCGGCTAAGGTCACCAAGCCTTTAGTCGCATCGTGCTGAGGAGCGCGGGTTCGATTCCCGCCGCAGCTGTCAGGAAAAGTTTTCGGCTGTGCCACTGGGCGTTGCATGCTAGTCCGTTGTCTAGTGTCGTGCTTCCTTCAAAGAGCAAATAGTTCACTGGAAGCACGTGTCCGTGTCTTTTTTTTTTACTTCATCTCGGGACCCACGCTTCACTTCCCTTCCAAAAGAAAAACTCACATTTTTTGTGAATTTGTCGGGAGTGGGATTCGATCCCAGGCCCTCGGCGTGGTAGCCACGTATTCTATCCACCAAACCAGTTCCGCTCCACAGTTCCTTATCGTTTTTATTTTGAAATTAAGCTTTGCTTCTTTCAAATTTGTCAGGTTTTTGATAAATCTGGAGAAACTTAAAGAAAGATTCTAGAAAAAATATATTATGAAATCTGTTTTGTAGAGAAATTTATGAATTAGTGCATACAGAAACCATCACAGAAACCCTAATAATATTCTTTGTGTAATTGCCGAAGTGTTTTCTGTCTAATTCCTTAGAACAGCGTTCCTCAAAAATTCCGGTTATATTTATAGAAAAACCTCCTTTACCAAGGAAGTGTCACCCGTCTGGTGAAACTGTTTGAAATATTATGTACCTAGAAATTTACTAATTTGGACAGATTTCCAAAACACGTGATACTTCAGAATGATTTTCAATTAAGCAAATAAATAAAATCTTTTTTTCATAGTTCTCCGCAAGTTGCCCAGCGTCACTATGGTTGATGGTGCAATTTCCTGCACTAAAATTAAGTTTCCTTCCTTCAAAATGCATTCAAAATAGTCTAATTAGTTGTTTATACTCGTTTCAATCTTCAAAACATCTCATAGCATACTTGTTTTAAAACTTAATTCAAAATGTCCCTTATCATTCATTTTTTTCGGAAATTAGATACAGTTGAAAATTCCATGACCATTGCAAGTGGGTTGTGAAACATGCCATAGAGAAGTTTGAGAAAATTTTCAGCAGATGTCCTGGGAAAATGGCTAACACGTTTATGGATAATTCTGACAAAGTTTAGGAATGCACCAACAAACATTCAAAAAAGAAAAAAATAACTGCAGAGAAATACAATAAAATAAAATGCCAAGAAAATTTTCCCAAAGAATAACAAGTTTAACTACCGACGATTTCCTTAAGAATTAAGACGTAATTGCTTTAGTAATTTCTGATAGACTGCTTGTGTATAAACCGTTATTAATTGTTTGTTTAATTGGTTTGTGGGCTTCGTGGCCGAGCGGTTAGCGGCGTCAGTCGTTTAGGTGTCTCGTAAGCCTCGGAGTGTGGGTTCGATTCCCGCTCCAGTCGGGGAAAACTTTTCGTCAAACGGAAAATTCTCCACTGGGCCACTGGGTGTTATATGTGTTGTCCGTTGTCGAATGTTTGTACTGTTCAGTCTGTAGAGGCCGTAAGGTCGAAGACGGTGTAATTGTCTTTTTAATTTTTGGGAAATTGACCACAACTAATGTATGTAATAGTTCCTGAAAGTAATTCCAAAGATTCTCTGGGAGAGAGCGAAAGCCAACAAATTCTACGGAATTCTGCAAACAATGTTTGGTAAAACAAATGGATGGTAAATAAAACTTCTTAAAAATGTAGCTCAGTCCATGGGCAACTTCTTTGAATATAGTATTTTCCATAATAACTTATAGAATTGTTTGTGGAGATTTTTTTTTTAAATACTAACAGATGAAATTTTGGAAAAATCTTCAAGAATGTCGACAGCAACGAAGTTTTTCTTGAAACAATTCTTGATTACGATTTTACACATTACTGCATTACCTTGAATAGTGTATTGGTTCCCTTATTAAGCATGTGGCTCCCATTTTCTCCTACGAAAAACAAACAATTGAAGCGCTGTTTTTTTTGTTTCTTATTTTTTTTTATATTTATTACCAATTCATTCTAGATTTTTTTTTATTCACAAAATCTTGAAGAATATTATTGCCGGACTAAATTTCAATGAAGTTTTCAAAAAAAAGTCCAACAAAAAACCCCTATTAATGAACAGAAGATTTTATTAGACAACATTTGCATATTTTGGTTGCGATTCTATCATTCATCAACTTATCCATTGTTATTGTTATTGTTTATTTTAACTTGAAATTTAGAAAGAGGGAAAAACCCCTTTGAGCGACTTCGGCATTTCAAAAACGAAATCTTTCTCAAAGAGGCACAAAACCTCTTTTTCTTTTCAAATAACATTATAAAAATAACTTAAAACTAAAGGCTCACACGGCAATGAACCATAACGGAGCCGCTATCTTGAAAGAGGACAGCATGCCAAATCGTAAAACGAGTCTCCGGAAATCCAGAAATCCTAATGGGGGAGGGGGAAGGGTCAAAGGATCATCAGAAACGAATCTTCAAGGCTGAACATAAAGAATACCAAAAAAAGGGGAACAGTATCAAACAAAATAGGCAATCTCATTTAAAAATTTGAACAAAAGTTTCAATATATGTTCATTTTTTAAGCCCAAAATATCCCGTATAGATACAGGAATTGAAAAACCTGCTGCAATTAGGCTATCAAATAATATCTTCCTCGGTGCAATAAACCGAGAACAATTAATTATAATGTGATCAATGTCTTCATACGATAAGCCACATTCGCATGAGTTTGAATCTACAATGTTGATACGATACAAATGACTATTACAAATATAATGATTGGATATCAATCTCGAAAAAGCACAAATGAAATTTCTACTCCCAGATACATTATTAAACCAAGGAAAATGATTCACCTTGGGACATATTGAATGACACCATCGCCCTTTATCACTAGAATCCCAATTGATTTGCCAAGCATTTAGAGAATAATTTCTCAGATTGGGAAAATATTCAGAAGGAAATATATCACGATGATAAATTTGTCCACGCATAACACCAAATTTTGCCAATAAATCCGCCTGTTCATTGCCATAAATATTACAATGAGCAGGAACCCAAACAAATTTAATAACATATCCTTCATAATGCAAATCAAACAACATTTTTTTCAACATCAACAAGATATGATGTGATTTGAAATTGAATTTGATAGTATTCAAAGCACTCAGACAACTGAAACTGTCAGAGCATATTATATAAAAATTGGGCGGACAATCTTTGATCATGTTACAAGTAAAATACAAAGCAATGAGTTCTGCTATGAAAACAGAACACGGAGATTGTAATTTATAAAAATGAGCTGAAAATAAGTTATATATTCCAAAACCAGCGGTGCCATCAATTAGAGAGCCATCTGTAAAATACATTTGTGTAGGGTTGAATCCATCAAATTTACGTTTAAATAGTAAATTTGCAAATTTCGAATGTTCAAGCTTTGGTATTTGTCGCAATTCATAGAATAGGGACAAGTCAATTAATGGTTCATAAGTATGAATGTTTAATTTAAAATCATAAAAATCATTCGAATGCACATGTAAAAGATTTTGATTTAAACAGTGAGTAAAAGAATCCAACATTCTATTTGTAGGATTAATTTGGTATAACGACTCCAAAGTACTTATGATTTGATGATTATTCGCAAAACAATTTGTCAAAAATTTACAGTTTATCTCCTGAAAACGAATTTTTAGTGGAACAATACCGGCAAGAACTTCTATAGATTGAGTATGGGTGGAATTCATTAGTTTTAAACAAATTCTCAAACAATGGTATTGAATTTTTTCAAGTTTGGAAAAATGAGTTTGCACAGCACTACCAAAAGTAAAACAACCGTATTCCACATCAACTTATCCAGTATGGTGTATACTATCCTTAGATTTAGTAATGAAAATTGTTTTGGAAATAATATTTTGGAATTAAATACAAAACCCTGAAATCCCACCGAAAATTGTTTTCGGAAATTTTTATCTTTCAAGTTCAGCCAGAAACTCCTTTAGTATTTACGCTACAAATTTATTTTAAAAAAAAGTTGTGAAATTTTATAAATTTCGTATCTGCTTTGGATAAAACAAATTTGGAGCTCCGTTCAATTTACTGTTTTTTATTTGTACTTGATTTTTTTGTAAAACCAGAAAAAAAATCAGAGAATTGTATTTTCCTAAATGACTAGACTTCGGTGTTCCTTCCTTCTTGCTTCATAGTATACTGTAAGTAATAATAAATTTATCACAAGAATCCTTCAATCATAAATTGTAAAGAAACAGAAATTTCTTCAAAATTTTTTGAATTCTAGAAGGTATTTTTTCAAAAATTTCACTTCTTTCGAGCAATAGAACAGAAAAAATATCAATAAATTGCTTGAATAAATTCAATATTTGTTCATGGAAATCGCCAAAAATCTCACAGAGGTTTTTCCAAGAAATGCTTTGGATTCTTCGTTCTTTTTCAGAAATTCTATCTTATATTTTCTAATAGTTAGTGTGTTTTTGGAGGCAAAGTGGAAGTGCCCCTTTTTTCATTCTGCCGCGCCGTCGTCGTCGTCAATTTGACAGTGCACATCGTCGTACCCGTGTGTAGTTGTAGCGGTTCAGTGTGATTTCGAAGAAGAGACCAGGTAGTGGAAGATGCTGCAACACATACGCACTGGGCACTTCGAAGGATGTGTATTGGTGAGCTCGTTCCATTTTAATGCTAAAGGATGTATAAAATTCTGCTCTGGTTTTTGTGTATTTATCTAACAAATATTGAAAAGTTCGTCACGTCATGTGTCGGCGCTAGTTCCCAATGCACATTTAGTTGATAATAAATATTTTTCTTTCATTTTTTTGCATGTACACACAAATTTGAAAGGTTCGTCATCTTCGGTATCGACATTTGTAATATTTTAGTCAAATTAAATAAATGTTTTGACTTAAATAAAGGTTGCATAAATCACATCACTTACCAAAGTGAATCCAAACCATGTGACTCTCCCCCTCCCCACTAACAAAAACTCCTTCCCGTGACAGTCGTGGAGAAGATGAGGTGATCTCGGTCTCTAGTAGCAACGTACGTCACACCAGGGATAGGGTGCGACTCAAAACTCTTTGCGTGCTGCACACTCTGCTACGAGACAGCACAACAAACTAGAAGGAGACGAGTACGCGCAATCGGTTGTGTGTTGCTCGCTTGCTTTGCCGCGCGCTGGAGCTCTCCTGTCTCTCACGCTGCACTCTCTCGGTGCTTGTCTCCGTACTTAGCACTTGGCTTGATACTACGCATGATTGCAAAAATTTCGAATCAAACGACCCATCACTTGTCAACCCTTGACAAGCTTAACAACTTTGCCGAAAACACAAACTCTTCAATTAATTTATTAATTGATTTTTTTCTGTTTGGAGACAAGCGCAGTCCCAAGCACCGTGCATTACTCCCTGCGCCGTAGAGCTAGTGCTGCGATTGTCTCTCGCACAATTACGAAAGCTCTCACTCATACGTCTCTTGTCTCTCGGCAAAACGGGAGACGAGCACTTGCGATTGTGTGAAGCACACCCTTTTTTCGCACCGCACGGTGCATGCCGCCAATCCCTGCGTCACACTAACATTCCTTCCCTTCCTCGATGACCGTAAGGACGTGGCCGTCGCCGTTATTGACTGATAAAGTTTGGAATTCTCGAACTGTGCACATTGAGAGCGGTAGCTACTCCCAAGCTTCGTTTGTTGATTCCTTGTGCAATTTCGATTGTTCTGGTCAATCACGGAGTAGCAACTACGAATTGTACGGCCATCTAGGCTCATGCTATGCTCATGCAATTCTATCTCACATTTTTCAATAGATTCTCTTGACCATTATGCTAAAATTTTACTGAAGAACAATGTCTTCCAGGACTTGGTTGAATGAATGAATGAAGTGAACATGAATATTCAATGATCATTCCTCAAAACGTTCATGAGTATACATGCCTCACGAGGAATAAATTTTACGGCCTCCCGTGAATATTGATTCCTCACTGAACGCAATAGCGAGTAATCCAAATGAAAGAGTTTACAGAAATAAGTTTAAGATTGTTTGTCACAACAATGCTACTGAGCTGTGCCTATTCACCGGAAACGGCGACGTAGAATGTTCTGGTATGGGTTTGTTTATCGCCGCGAAGCAACACATGCGTTCTCATTCTTACATGTGGTTTGAATACATCTGTCTCGGAGAGAGAGAAAAACTGACATTATTCGCTTCAGCCAACCACGATGAGTGATGAATATTCACCGCTCGGGTTGGTCGTGAATATACTTCAACATGAGACATGGATATGAGTGTTGTTTCTTCACCTCTTTCGTTCTGTGGCAAGCGATGTGCGATGGTGTGCTAACCGGGGGATCGAACGAAAAATGTGCTTCACAGCAGCGCGAAAAATAATAATTCGTTCGTTTTTGAATGAATCTTCTAAGCTCTGGCCTTCATCAGTTGTGTAACATGTATACCCTGTAAAATTGTCTTTTTAAAATCATTGAGAAAGGTTCAATAAGTAACCGAAACCGTCGAGTTAAAATGCAAAAACCGTTTTACAAACGTTTGAAGACTGCCAAGGCCGAAAACACCCCATTTGCCTGTTCAAACACCAACAGTCGTAACACATATCAAATATTTATCTTCATTCTGGTAAAACACTACTCAGTGTTTTGCTAAACCATTTGAAGAAATGTGATCAAGAAGTCTTACATAAATTTGGTCACTCTATTCTGCTAGATACTTGAAAAGTTCGCCAGAAGTTTTTCATTATTCTGCGTCATAAAATGTTTAGTTTTTTTTTACTGGAAATTTCTCCATCTGGATTAATGGGCAAAGTTGCTCATCTGATACGAGCCATTCTCCGTATTTATTGCTCATTTTGAACTGAAATATCCACATCTTTTAGTCCAAATGTACAAAGAGAAAGAATGTTTAATATTTTTTATAAAAAAAAACAAATTTCAACTATAACTCAAATTTGCTCGTGATTATGGATGAAAAATGTTGGATTGAAGTTCATGGCTTTTGTTTTACTTCGTAAACAAGTGTAACTTGTCGACAGAGTTTCCTTAAAAAATGACGGATATTTTGCTTATTGCAACACATTCCCGAGTTTTTGTTAGTTTTGAGAAATTTTTACTAGAATTAGTTATAACAATCTTGATTTTTTGTGATAAAAATTTTGGTAAAATTCGTGAACAATTGAATAGTAGGCACACCGCATTTTTCAAGCTGAAATTTTATATTTTTAACGTTAAGCTTATTGACATTTCTGGCCTGAACATTCAATAGGCCTATCAGCAAAAGAGACACTCTCTGTGTCTTTCCTCTTTTTCATTGAAATCCCACTTGCTCTTTCGTATTTTGATTCGCTTCTTGCTTAGGACGATAGCCAAAACTGTTTTGTTTACTGTAGTTGCCGAACACTATATTATGACGTCATAATGATCTAAAGAGAAAGTGAAAAAGGAAAAGTGTTGAAATGCTTGGCCTTCGTAACGTTTCCACTGGAACAAAGTCTGTTTCTCAGCTTAGTGTTTGATGAGTAAATTTAGTTATTTGAGAGCTTCCTTTGCCTATGCATGTGTATGTATATCGCGTGGCAGGCTCGAAGATATTCCATGCCCAATGATATATATCATACTATAGTAAGGTAATTTCCTTTACGAAAAGTTCATGAACCGATAGGGAATCGAACCCATCACCCTCAGCATTCTATTGCTGAATACCCGTGCACTTACCGCATCTGCTATTTATTATTAGCTTTATTTACGAGGCTTTCAGTCCTAGGCTGGACCGCATCGGCTGTATGCTTGGCCATATTTGTAACATTCATTTCTAATGTATAATTACTTTAACGAACATACAAAAAATCCACAGCTCAAAAGGGATTTGAACTTACGATTCTGGTATACTTGACAAGCGCTTTAACAACTAAGCTATCGAGCCAATTAATGACACGGCATCTTAATTTTTTTCTGTTCGGATGTGCCACTGCGACCAGATTTTGATCTTTTGTGGAAATACCCGTATCCTTAGTATTTAGTGCATGTAGTACTACTCCATTGTCATTGACAGGCAATGAACGCGATTTCTCTACAGTTCATGTTTTGTTACCTCAGAGGTTCAAGAAATCTAATGTGTGGTACAAAATAGTCGATTTTACTGTGTTACGTACATTGTGTACCAGGCCTAATAGGTTAGTAGTTTCTCTAAAAGTTTTTCAATAGATTAATTCTTCCACTAGAAATCGCCTCAGCAGCTTTATCACAACTTGTTCCAGGACTTTCGACAATAAAGCCTGTATCCGCAATAATCGGGACACAGAAGTAGGGCTGTAGCTCTGTAATGAATTGATAAAATTGGCCAAATAATTGACTGAGAACTCTTTGGTGTATGTTTATTATTTGTGCAAAATTTTATAAAAATCGATGCATTACTTTTAACTGTGGATGAAAAACAAACAGACGTGGTTTTAGGCATTTTGTACAATCATGACCAATTTTCATTCGCATGATAGATGGTTCTTTTACGCTACAGTTCAAAGTTCTGTGATGATAATTATGAAATTTTGTTAGCAGTTATGATACTTATCGAGACACTTTCCTGCGAAATTTCATCAACTTTGATCAACTGGTTTGAAAGCTACTGGTGTTGGTAGGGGTGACTGTCAGTGAAAATTTTTCGTGTTTTTCATGTGCGATGTTTGCCTATTTATAACTTTTGAGTTTCTCTGCCTATTTTTTTGAAATTTTAACAGAAGGTAGTTGATTATGTGTATATTATGCCTGCAAAATTTGTTGATTATTGGTATAGAACTTTCAATAGTACAATCGAAACATTAAAGGGTACTGACTAATTGCTGTCTGAGGAGCTAAAATGACCTTCAGTCCCAAAACATGTTTCGACTATAAAGTTGTTGATAGTACATCGATTTTTTTTTTGAAATTTTGCATATGCAACAAATGTAGATTGAGAGGTTTATGTTCAAAATTTCAGCCATTTGCCCATTTGGAGTGCGAAAGAGGAAAAGCGGGAATTCGGTCGCATGATGCCAATCGGAGACATCAGCTGCCCAGCCTGCTTCGTTTTAGTGCCGTGCGTCGTCGTTCGAGTTAGTGCGAAAGGAGAAAAGCGGGAATTCAGAGCGCGAGAGGAGAAAAGCGGGAATTCGGTCGCATAATGCCAGTCGGAGACATCAGCGGCCGAGCCTGCTTCGTTATAGTGCCGTGCGTCGTCGTTCGAGTTAGTGCGAAAGGGGAAAAGCGGGAATTCGGAGGGTGAGAGTAGAAAAGCGGGAATTTGGAGTGCGAAAGAGGAAAAGCGGGAATTCGGTCGCATGATGCCAATCGGAGACATCAGCTGCCCAGCCTGCTTCGTTTTAGAGCCGTGCGTCGTCGTTCGAGTTAGTGCAAACAGGATTACCCGGTGAGTTCGTTCCTTATAGTTACCTTTTATATTTGAACATGACATACATGGGGGTTTCGGAGGGGTAGCCTAAGGAAGCTAAATGAACTGGTTTCCGGGCAAATGTTCGTGGGGTGGCCAGACTTTGTCACGAGATAACAACCATCATGTTGTTTTCCGAAGGTCTCCAGTGAATTTAGCTTACCCTGCTACAACAAACCATCAGGTAGATCATTCCGTTCTGGTATGACTCTGCAGCCATAGGTAATCCTTGCGCTGATGGTGGGTACATAATCATCATCATCATCATCAAAATTTCAGCCATTTGCCCAATTTAAAAGTTACAGCGCTGACAAGCAAAACTAGGGGCTGTACAAAATTCAATGGCGCGCATTCTACTCTTTCGTTGCTACAACAAAAAGTTCTGAACCGATTCACATGAAATTTTGTAGGTGAAATGAACACATTTTAAGATGTTATTGGGCCAAATTTCAGCAATTTTAATGTATCTATTGCAGAGGTATAGCTGTTTTTATGTGTCCCGATTATTGCGGATACAGGCTTTAAATGCCCCACGAAATTCTTCGAATACCGTATTGACTAAAATTCTCGTCAGTTTACTTACCAAGCACTGATTCTATTAGCGATTTTCACACCGACTTCCCCCTACTCGGTAGCAGTGCTAATCGCTCTCGCACTCGTCGCTCCCCAAACTATGTTTACGTTCCATACAAAACAGGTTTGTTTTGGGCAGAAGCACGACATCGATATGAAATGATGGTATTTACGAAGAAGGAAGATGATCTCACCTGGCCGTCGCCGGTGCCGAGTTGAGCTGTTTCATTCAAGAATCGCAAAAAGTGTCAATCAAAGAAGCCGGCTAGCGAGTTACCCCCTACACTGCTACTACGAAGGGGTAGGACACTCCAAAAGAGAGCGCGGTTACTCTGAGAATGAGAGTTCGCGTTGTTTTTTTAATGAGCTCTCTGAGTGATTGGCACCCCGCGGGGTGTTTTCGTCGTTCTAGTGGACCGGGCTATCGCTAGTCCGAGACTCTTGGGTTTAGTATTAAAGTTTAACTCGGACAGAATACGTGCGCGCGCGCTCGCTCTCTCATAAAAACGGAAAACGGATAGAAATAGCATTGAACGATTAATGTACATATTTTTTGTCCGGAGGGGACGATCATCCTAGAGTGCACCCCCGGCTCTGAAGGTTATTTCGCGGATCGTAAAAAAAATCGCGTCGCGCCGCGGCGGTGTCGGAAAAAATACGCACAATTTTTGAGGAATTTGAACGTGAACGCGAAGATTGAAGTCGTCGCTCGTGGGACGAAACGGAGACCGGTCACAGATCGATACTCTTGCTACTGCGGCGCGTAGCAAAAAGGATTATCCACGGATAGTGTTCGACTGCATTTAGCTGTAGCATATCACGTGTCTCGATACCATCGTTGTTGTTGTTGTTGTTTTTGGACTTTTCTATCACAATAGAAGTTTAACGTTAGTACATACCACTGGCACTGTTCGTCCACTTGGGATGGGCAACTATATCTACATCTATGCAACTCATTCAGGAAACGAGAAAATCGGAATCGGAACGTACTTGAACCGGAACGATGGAAATCGATAAACCTCCTATGGGGGTTGAAAAATTATGGAAACAGCTGGAGGAAGTGCAACAACGGGGAAAAGAGAAAAAAATTGGAATCTATTTGCATCGGGATGGAGCTGAATTTTGGCCAAATTACTGCCAATCATCGACAAAGTACCGGGCGTTTCCTTGCCAATAGTGGCGAGGCCTCAGCACGGGTTTTCTGGGGGAAGTGTTCCACTGACACAGTTGTGAGCTCGACGAATCTGGGGATGTGGCAGTTGGGAGATGATTAATATACATAGTTGTCTCGGTGGAGGTTCATGGTGAATTATATATTCGACAGAGTTGACCGGTGTGCGGATGCAGAATGCAACTCATGAGCGTAGAAGTAAACAAAGTTTTTGCTCAGTGGGAAACTTACGTTTGCAAGTGCCAAAGTTTAGCAGTGTCTGAATTGATTTTTACTGTAAAGAGTGAAGAATTGTGCTAAATAGGTGTCAAAATTTTGAGATTTTTTTTGTTTCTTGTTTTCGCTAAACATCCATCAATTCAGGGCAGTTGTGTTTTTCATTTCTAGCGAAATTGCTGGAGACATTTTTGTCAATACTTCTAAAGGTATTTCTGATGGAATTGTAAAGAAATTCCGAAACCCAATTCGTCCATTGATTCCTTCAGATATTCCTTAAGGGATATTCGCAGGAATTCCTTCTAGGATTCCTTCAGGAACGTCTCCAAAAGCCTTTCAGTGATTCTTCCCAGGATTCAGGGGCTCCCGGGAATCTTTCCAGGATTCGATCTATGATTCCTTCAAGGATTCCGCTTGCGATTCTTTCAGGCATTATAGCCAGAATTTAATCAGCGGTTTTATTCGAGGATGTATTATTCGAATCTCCCTGGGTTTACTTTGGGAATTTCTCCTTACATTCTTTAAAGAATTTCATCTGGGATTGCTGCTAGGATTCTTCCAGAGATTTCTCCAGAATTCTATTAAAGATTCTAGCGTGATTCATTCAGGGATTTCTTCATTTCTTCACCCCTTTCGGTATCTCTGTACGAATTTTTCCCGGGATACCTTCAAAAATTTTACCCGTAATTTCTTCAGGGATTTCTCCCGGAGTTCCATTAATGAATTCTTTCATGAATTGCCCCCGGAATTCCTTTGGGACCGCCTCCCGAAATTCTTTCAAACATTTCTTGAAGAATGCTTCCACGATTCTTTATGGCATTACACGATGCTTTTAGGAGTTCATTTAGGATTCCTACAAGGTTTATATGCCGGGATTCTTCTGTGAATTCCTCCTGAAACTCCTTTATTCAGGGGTACTTTGGTAAAACTATACTTTCAAGTCCTCCAGGGGTTCTTTTATGAATTCCTTTAGAAATTCCTCCAAGATTTTTCAGGGATTCCTTTTAGGACTGCTGCAGAGATTTCTTTAAGAGTCTGTCTGTGATCCTTTCAGAGGTTTGTCGGGAATCATTCAAGTATTCGTTGTATGATGCACTCAAGGATTTCGTCTGGGGTTCCTTCAGAGACTCCTTTCAAAATTTAATCAGAATTTACATTTAAGAGGACTTCCGGGATTCCCCCAAGGATTCTTCAATCGAATCTTCCTGGAATTCCTTTAGGAGTTTCTCCTGAGATATTTTCAAGGATTTCGCCTGGGATTTCTCCCAGGGTTCTTCCAAAGATTTATCTAAGATCATTTCAAAGATTCTGTTGCGATTCCTTCCGTAATTCATTAAAGGGATTCCATTCGGGATGGTTTCATTCATCCCGGGATCCTTTTATACAGATTTTCTTGGGATTCCTTCAAAAAAATTTCCCGGGATTTCTTCAGGAATTCCTTCTGGGATTCCTTCTGGGATTCTATCATTAACTTCTGCAGGATTATTTTAGGAATACCCCCTGAAATTATTTCAGTTATTTCTTGAGAAATGTTTGCAGGATTCTTTCTGGAAGTAAATTATTTTTTCATAGGTTTATTCAGGGATTCCTCCCTGATTTTTTTCAAAGATTTCTCTTAGGATTCTACCATGGATCCCTCCAGAAACTCCTTGAT
This sequence comes from Aedes albopictus, assembly GCF_035046485.1. Classification (NCBI taxonomy): domain Eukaryota; kingdom Metazoa; phylum Arthropoda; class Insecta; order Diptera; family Culicidae; genus Aedes; species Aedes albopictus. The sequence goes on along the minus strand of NC_085138.1, from coordinate 251,212,580 downwards.
TGATTCCTTCCGGGATTTCTCCAGAGATAGGCTTCCAAGAATTTCTTCAGGGATTCCTCCAAGATTTTTTCCATGGATTCCTCTTTAGATTCCTTCAGGGACTTCTCCCGGGATTTCTTCACAATTTTCTCCAGGAATTTCTTCCGGGATTGTTCGCCATACAAAATAAAATGATTTTACTCCTGTTGCCAACTGTGAACGCGCTGCTCTCCAGTATTTTAGTTTAATCAATTCTTCAAGAGCATTTTCTTTTTGCAAAAATCTTTCTCAAGGTTCATTTAAAATAGTCTTAGAAGCTTTTTGTTCTTTCCCAGAAGTAAAAAGAGCTTTGCTAGAAATTGTGCCGTAATTTATTTGTGAATGTCGAAAGAAATTTTTCATGCAACAATCCTGTTACGGTCGCCATGTTCCCAATGTTAACACATTGAATGTATAACATGTCTAGAGAGACATCTTGCGAATCAACAGTTCAAATTTGCTGATGATCTTTTGGATGTTCTCCTGATTTATTTTGAATCTTCTTAGTGATTTTAAATTCTATTCGCAGAAGCAAAAGAAGATCCGCCATAAATTCTGTCATAACTCAATTAGGCATTCCTGAAGAAATTCTTCATGCTCCTGTGACGGTTGCCATGTAGTGTCAATGTTTTGCCGTTTTTAACTCTGGAAGTTTCTCGGAGTACGCGAGGCACTATATTGGTTGATGATTGGAACTCAATCAATCCATAAGGTATAAGTTGACTAAAGGAGATTCAAAAGGAAAATCTTATGTTTCCATATATCCCAGTCAACACACGATCGCATATGATGTTGAATAGGATGCAAAAGTGGAGGCGATATACGTACACTTTACAAGCGGTTAAATGGGAGCATGTACGTATATGGCCTCCACTTTAGCATCCTATTCAACATCATATAAGACTTTGTGTTAGCTGGGATGTTGTACATTCATTTTTTGTAATCGTCGTTCGTTTGATCGCAGATCTCTAAACCTAGGCTCTAGACCTAGACCAGTGAATGAATCAATTGAATGTTTTCGTCTGCCTTGAAAAACTACTGGATGATTTCAGGCACAAATCTTTAACTAATTTATATCAGGTTTCCTTGCTACAGATCGGTGAAGTACTAGATTTGTAGTAATGAGTTGAATTTTAGTATAGGGAATTTTAGTATGATTCCTTTCCTAACTTGATGCTGTTTGAGCAAAACTTTGTGAAACAGTGTTGTTGTTTTCTCCATTTCTCTCAACATAAACAACATAGTTATCCAAAGTTTTGCTCAAACAGCATCAAATTGGGCAAGGAATCATAATACCCATGCTTTTTGCACCATTTTTTTTTTGCAGAAACGGAGGATTGACCTTCTCACCATACAAAAATTCAGCTCATTACTACAAAAATTCTGCAAGTACTACACCGAATGTGCCCCATTATTTACATTTTTACCAAAGATTTTATCTCTCCTAAAATGTTAGGTTTTTTGCACCACAATGGCGTAGTTCGTGTTCATGTTGACCCCAACATCTTACTAGGGTCAAGTATTTTCTCAGACGGAATAGCAGCTCTTGAATAAATTCTTCCGTAACTCAACTTGGCATGACGGCATAAATTCCGCTCTTTTTTTCAACCATCTTGACAAATTCTTACAATCATTATTCAGAACTTCTTAATGCAACGGTCCTGTCACGGTCGCCATGTAGCATAACATGGCGACCGTGATAGTGTCGCTGCATGAAGAAATGTTCCAGCATAAGTGTTTTTTTTTTTAAGAAGAGACTTTCTACACAAGTTTAACCTTCAACTTTTCCCACGGATCTTTAAACTATGACTATGTACTTTGATGTTACTATTTCGATCATGACATATGCGTTTGTAATGTCGACTGTTGAAATTAGTTAGAATTGGGAAAGTGAAGTTTTAGTAAAAATAATTAAATGTTATCACCTGTATGATTTGGATAAAGCAAAAAAAAATGTTTACATGTTATCCCTATTAAAATTCAAACCACTTTCCAAAGTTTATATGCAGATGCTCATTTTTTTTTCATGAATACCTCAAAAATTTCATGAGATATCCGTCATTCTCTACGAGAATCAGCATAATAATAATTCAGTTGAAGTATCTGATATTTTTCCATGATTTCCTTTAGAAATTTCTCCGAAAAATAAGTGAGTTACTATTTATATCTACAGTTTTTTTTCAGAAATATTTTCAAGGTGTCCTTCCTGAAAATCATCCAAGCTAAATTTCATACCATTGGAAATTTCTTCCACTTTTCTCTGGAATTTCTAAGAAATATTCTGCTAGTATTTTTCTTATATAATGATTTGGCAGTACATCAAACAAGTGTCCCTTGAGCTTCTACAAGATCACATTCAAGAAATGCTGTCTGATAGCAGTATTCTTCGCTGCTGACAATTGTCACAGTAAATGTTTTAGCATAATAGATTTTTTTCAAAAGTTTACAAAGAAATTTCTTTGGTATTTCTAGTATAAACTCACGCGTTTGCTAATAAGACTTGTGAAGCTGAAAACATCTATAATAAAGACATGATCATAGTTCAACAATGTAATCGTCATGGATTAACAGAATGTTCTTGCTGCGTTTTTTCATCAACACTCAACACTCAAATGCAAAAATAAATGCCCCTAAAAAAACGCCAACTGCCAGAAAATGACGTATTATTTCACATGATCAACCGTGAATCCGTTTCCAAGAGCATACCAATTCTACAAACACCAAACAAAAAAAACGACGTCTTGTCTTGCAACAAAAAAAAAAAGAATAAGACATACATCTAAAGCAAAATTCGGACCGAACGTGCGAAGCTGTTTTGGCATATTAATTTCCCAAATTTGAATACGAAAACAAGCCAAGCCGCGCAAGAATGGCTCACTTGGCTGGCTGGCTGCGCGAAGCATGGCGTCAATTTCCCATTAAGATGCTCCCCGTCGTACCCCTGAGACTCTTCTTCTAATCGGTCCGCGCCCGGTGTCTGTCTGTCACCCTCCCAAATAGGTTTGACCGAGCGCCAATTTGAGAA